>NW_026734293.1:2657333-3321666 GCF_949786415.1 Peromyscus eremicus
CTACTGTTCTTGTTGGTTTCCTAAGCAGAGTTGAACTAGATATGGCCCGTGTGTATAGGAAGCACAGTTCTTTTGTTCTGAGCAAGCTCACTCTTCGGACCCGATAGGAAACACAATAGAGTAGAAGAGTGCTCTTTTCTCAAATGCAGAGTGTGTTTCATGTAAGGCGAGCTAGCATTTGTTTCCCAGTCCTAAATGGAGTTGAATCACATGCAGTTTCTGGTCCTACGAGCAAGAGTTGTTTTCTGGTAAGGAAAGTCACTATTGCGCTCCCCTTGCCATACACAGTGCAAATAGCTCTCGCGTCTGTTCCCAGCAAGTACAGTGTATCAGATTGAAGAGGAGCTACTGTTCTTGTCAGTTTCCTAAGCAGAGTTGAACATGATATGACCCGTGTGTGTAGGAAGCACATTTCATATGTTCTGAGCAAGCTCACGGTTCTGGCCCTATAGAAAAAACAGTAGAGTAGAAGCGTGCTCTTTTCTCAAAAGCAGAGTGTGTTTTTGTAAGGCGATCTAGCGTTTGTTTCCTAGTTAAATGGAGTTGAATCACATGCAGTTTCTGGTCCTACGAACAAGAGTTGTTTTCTGGTAACGAAAGTCACTATTGCGCTCCCATTGCCCTACACAAGGCAAATTGCACCCGCGTATTTTCCCAGCAAGTACAGTGTATTGGACTGAAGAGCATCTACTGTTCTTGTCAGTTTCCTAAGCAGAGTTGAACTAGATATGGTCCGTGTGTGTAGGAAGCACAATTCTTTTGTTCTGAGCAAGCTCACTGTTTGGACCCCATAGGAAACACAGTAGAGTAGAAGAGTGCTCTTTTCTCTAAAGCAGAGTGTGTTTCTTGTAAGGAGAGCTAGCGTTTGTTTCCCAGTCCTAAATGGAGTTGAATCACATGCAGTTTCTGGTCCTACGAGCAAGAGTTGTTTTCTGGTAAGGAAAGTCACTATTGTGCTCCCATTGCCATACACAGTGCAAATAGCACTCGCGTCTGTTCACAGCAAGTACAGTGTATCGGACTGAAGAGGAGCTACTGTTCTTGTCAGTTTCCTAAGCAGAGTTGAACTAGATATGGCCCGTGTGTGTAGGAAACACATTTCATATGTTCTGAGCAAGCTCACTCTTCTAGCCCTATAGGAAACACAGTAGAGTAGAAGAGTGCTCTTTTCTCAAAAGCAGAGTGTGTTTCTTGTAAGGCGAGCTAGAGTTTGTTTCCCAGTCCTAAATGGAGTTGAATCACATGCAGTTTCTGGTCCTACGAGCAAGAGTTGTTTTATGGTAAGAAGAGTCTCTATTGCGCTGCCATTGCCATACACAGGACAAATAGCAGTGGTGTCTGTTCCCAGCAAGTACAGTGTATTGGACTGAAGAGGATCTACTGTTCTTGTCAGGTTCCTAAGCAGACTTGAACTAGATATAGCCGAGTGTGTAGGAAGCACATTTCTTTTGTTCTGAGCAAGCTCACTCTTCTGGCCCAATAGGAAACACATTAGAGTAGAAGAGTGCTCTTTTCTCAAAAGCAGAGTGTGTTTCTTGTAAGGTGAGCTAGCTTTTGTTTCCCAGTCCTAAATGGAGTTGAATCACATGCAGTTTCTGGTCCTACGAGCAAGAGTTGTTTTCTGGTAAGACAAGTCACTATTTGGCTCCAATTGCCATACACAGTGCAAATAGCACTTGCGTCTGTTCCCCGCAAGTACAGTGTATTGGACTGAAGAGGATCTATTGTTCTTGTTAGTTTCCTAAGCAGAGTTGAACTAGAAATGGCCCGTGTGTGTAGGAATCACAGTTCTTTTGTTCTGAGCAAGCTCACTGTTCAGACACCATAGGAAACACAGTAGAGTAGATGAGTGCTCTTTTCTCAAAAGCAGAGTGTGTTTCTTGTAAGGCGAGCTAGCGTTTGTTTCCCAGTTCTAAATGGAGTTGAATCACATGCAGTTTCTGGTCCTACGAGCAAGAGTTGTTTACTGGTAAGGAAAGTCACTATTGCGCTCCCCTTGCCATACACATTGCAAATAGCTCTTGCTTCTGTTCCCAGCAAGTACAGTGTATCAGACTGAAGAGGAGCTACTGTTCTTGTCAGTTTCCTAAGCAGAGTTGAACTAGATATGGCCCGTGTGTGTAGGAAGCACAGTTCTTATGTTCTGAGCAAGTTCACTTTTCTGGCCCTATAGGAAACACAGTAGAGTAGAAGAGTGCTCTTTTCTCAAAAGCAGTGTGTGTTTCTTGTAAGGCGAGCTAGCGTTTGTTTCCTAGTCCTAAATGGAGTTGAATCCCATGCAGTTTCTGGTCCTATGAACAAGAGTTGTTTTCTGGTAAGGAAAGTCACTATTGCGCTCCCATTGCCCTTCACAAGGCAAATAGCACTCGCACATTTTCCCAGCAAATACAGTGTATTGGACTGAATAGGAGCTACTCTTCTTGTCAGTTTACTAAGCAGAGTTGAACTAGATATGGTCCGTGTGTGTAGGAAGCACAGTTCTTTTGTTCTGAGCAAGCTCACTGTTTGGACCCCATAGGAAACACAGTAGAGTAGAAGAGTGCTCTTTTCTCTAAAGCAGAGTGTGTTTCTTGTAAGGCAAGCTACCGTTTGTTTCCCAGTCCTAAATGGAGTGGAATCACATGCAGTTTCTGGTCCTACGAGCAAGAGTTGTTTTCTGGTAAGGAAAGTCACTATTGCGCTCCCATTGCCATACACAGTGCAAATAGCCCTCCCGTCTGTTCCCAGCAACTACAGTGTATTGGAGTGAAGAGGAGCTACTGTTCTTCTCAGTTTCCTAAGCAGAGTTGAACTAGATATGGCCCGTGTGTGTAGGAAGCACAGTTCTTTTTTTCTGAGCAAGCTCACTGTTCTGGCCCTATAGGAAATAGAGTAGAGTAGAAGAGTGCTCTTTTCTCAAAAGCAGAGTGTGTTTCTTGTAAAGTGAGCTAGAGTTTGTTTCCCAGTCCTAAATGGAGTTGAATCACATGCAGTTTCTGGTCCTACGAGCAAGAGTTGTTTTCTGGTAAGAAGAGTCACTATTGCGCTGTCATTGCCATAGCACTGGCGTCTGTTCCCAGCAAGTACAGTGTATTGGACTGAAGAGGATATACTGTTCTTGTCAGTTTCCTAAGCAGACTTGAACTAGATATGACCGTGTGAGTAGGAAGTACAGTTTTTTTGTTCTGAGCAAGCTCACTGTTCGGAACACATAGGAAACACAGTAGAGTAGAAGAGTGCTCTTTTCTCAAAAACAGAGTGTGTTTCATGTAAGGTGAGCTAGCGTTTGTTTCCCAGTCCTAAATGTAGTTGAGTCACATGCAATTTTTTGTCCTACAAGCAAGAGTTGTTTTCTGGTAAGACAAGTCACTATTTTGCTCCAATGCCATACACAGTGCAAATAGCACTCGCGTCTGTTCCCCACCAGTACAGTGTATTGGACTGAAGAGGAGCTACTGTTCTTGTTGGTTTCCTAAGCAGAGTTGAACTAGATATGGCCCGTGTGTGTAGGAAGCACAGTTCTTTTGTTCTGAGCAAGCTCACTCTTCGGACCCGATAGGAAACACAATAGAGTAGAAGAGTGCTCTTTTCTCAAATGCAGAGTGTGTTTCATGTAAGGCGAGCTAGCATTTGTTTCCCAGTCCTAAATGGAGTTGAATCACATGCATTTTCTGGTCCTACGAGCAAGAGTTGTTTTCTGGTAAGGAAAGTCACTATTGCGCTCCCCTTGCCATACACAGTGCAAATAGCTCTCGCGTCTGTTCCCAGCAAGTACAGTGTATCAGATTGAAGAGGAGCTACTGTTCTTGTCAGTTTCCTAAGCAGAGTTGAACATGATATGACCCGTGTGTGTAGGAAGCACATTTCATATGTTCTGAGCAAGCTCACTGTTCTGGCCCTATAGAAAAAACAGTAGAGTAGAAGCGTGCTCTTTTCTCAAAAGCAGAGTGTGTTTTTGTAAGGCGATCTAGCGTTTGTTTCCTAGTTAAATGGAGTTGAATCACATGCAGTTTCTGGTCCTACGAACAAGAGTTGTTTTCTGGTAACGAAAGTCACTATTGCGCTCCCATTGCCCTACACAAGGCAAATTGCACCCGCGTATTTTCCCAGCAAGTACAGTGTATTGGACTGAAGAGCATCTACTGTTCTTGTCAGTTTCCTAAGCAGAGTTGAACTAGATATGGTCCGTGTGTGTAGGAAGCACAATTCTTTTGTTCTGAGCAAGCTCACTGTTTGGACCCCATAGGAAACACAGTAGAGTAGAAGAGTGCTCTTTTCTCTAAAGCAGAGTGTGTTTCTTGTAAGGAGAGCTAGCGTTTGTTTCCCAGTCCTAAATGGAGTTGAATCACATGCAGTTTCTGGTCCTACGAGCAAGAGTTGTTTTCTGGTAAGGAAAGTCACTATTGTGCTCCCATTGCCATACACAGTGCAAATAGCACTCGCGTCTGTTCACAGCAAGTACAGTGTATCGGACTGAAGAGGAGCTACTGTTCTTGTCAGTTTCCTAAGCAGAGTTGAACTAGATATGGCCCGTGTGTGTAGGAAACACATTTCATATGTTCTGAGCAAGCTCACTCTTCTAGCCCTATAGGAAACACAGTAGAGTAGAAGAGTGCTCTTTTCTCAAAAGCAGAGTGTGTTTCTTGTAAGGCGAGCTAGAGTTTGTTTCCCAGTCCTAAATGGAGTTGAATCACATGCCGTTTCTGGTCCTACGAGCAAGAGTTGTTTTATGGTAAGAAGAGTCTCTATTGCGCTGCCATTGCCATACACAGGACAAATAGCAGTGGTGTCTGTTCCCAGCAAGTACAGTGTATTGGACTGAAGAGGATCTACTGTTCTTGTCAGGTTCCTAAGCAGACTTGAACTAGATATAGCCGAGTGTGTAGGAAGCACATTTCTTTTGTTCTGAGCAAGCTCACTCTTCTGGCCCAATAGGAAACACAGTAGAGTAGAAGAGTGCTCTTTTCTCAAAAGCAGAGTGTGTTTCTTGTAAGGTGAGCTAGCTTTTGTTTCCCAGTCCTAAATGGAGTTGAATCACATGCAGTTTCTGGTCCTACGAGCAAGAGTTGTTTTCTGGTAAGACAAGTCACTATTTGGCTCCAATTGCCATACACAGTGCAAATAGCACTTGCGTCTGTTCCCCGCAAGTACAGTGTATTGGACTGAAGAGGATCTATTGTTCTTGTTAGTTTCCTAAGCAGAGTTGAACTAGAAATGGCCCGTGTGTGTAGGAATCACAGTTCTTTTGTTCTGAGCAAGCTCACTGTTCAGACACCATAGGAAACACAGTAGAGTAGATGAGTGCTCTTTTCTCAAAAGCAGAGTGTGTTTCTTGTAAGGCGAGCTAGCATTTGTTTCCCAGTTCTAAATGGAGTTGAATCACATGCAGTTTCTGGTCCTACGAGCAAGAGTTGTTTACTGGTAAGGAAAGTCACTATTGCGCTCCCCTTGCCATACACATTGCAAATAGCTCTCGCGTCTGTTCCCAGCAAGTACAGTGTATCAGACTGAAGAGGAGCTACTGTTCTTGATAGTTTCCTAAGCAGAGTTGAACTAGATATGGCCCGTGTGTGTAGGAAGCACAGTTCTTATGTTCTGAGCAAGTTCACTTTTCTGGCCCTATAGGAAACACAGTAGAGTAGAAGAGTGCTCTTTTCTCAAAAGCAGTGTGTGTTTCTTGTAAGGCGAGCTAGCGTTTGTTTCCTAGTCCTAAATGGAGTGGAATCACATGCAGTTTCTGGTTCTACGAGCAAGAGTTGTTTTCTGGTAAGGAAAGTCACTATTGCGCTCCCATTGCCATACACAGTGCAAATAGCCCTCCCGTCTGTTCCCAGCAACTACAGTGTATTGGAGTGAAGAGGAGCTACTGTTCTTCTCAGTTTCCTAAGCAGAGTTGAACTAGATATGGCCCGTGTGTGTAGGAAGCACAGTTCTTTTTTTCTGAGCAAGCTCACTGTTCTGGCCCTATAGGAAATAGAGTAGAGTAGAAGAGTGCTCTTTTCTCAAAAGCAGAGTGTGTTTCTTGTAAAGTGAGCTAGAGTTTGTTTCCCAGTCCTAAATGGAGTTGAATCACATGCAGTTTCTGGTCCTACGAGCAAGAGTTGTTTTCTGGTAAGAAGAGTCACTATTGCGCTGTCATTGCCATAGCACTGGCGTCTGTTCCCAGCAAGTACAGTGTATTGGACTGAAGAGGATATACTGTTCTTGTCAGTTTCCTAAGCAGACTTGAACTAGATATGACCGTGTGAGTAGGAAGTACAGTTTTTTTGTTCTGAGCAAGCTCACTGTTCGGAACACATAGGAAACACAGTAGAGTAGAAGAGTGCTCTTTTCTCAAAAACAGAGTGTGTTTCATGTAAGGCGAGCTAGCGTTTGTTTCCCAGTCCTAAATGTAGTTGAGTCACATGCAATTTTTTGTCCTACAAGCAAGAGTTGTTTTCTGGTAAGACAAGTCACTATTTTGCTCCAATGCCATACACAGTGCAAATAGCACTCGCGTCTGTTCCCCACCAGTACAGTGTATTGGACTGAAGAGGAGCTACTGTTCTTGTTGGTTTCCTAAGCAGAGTTGAACTAGATATGGCCCGTGTGTGTAGGAAGCACAGTTCTTTTGTTCTGAGCAAGCTCACTCTTCGGACCCGATAGGAAACACAATAGAGTAGAAGAGTGCTCTTTTCTCAAATGCAGAGTGTGTTTCATGTAAGGCGAGCTAGCATTTGTTTCCCAGTCCTAAATGGAGTTGAATCACATGCATTTTCTGGTCCTACGAGCAAGAGTTGTTTTCTGGTAAGGAAAGTCACTATTGCGCTCCCCTTGCCATACACAGTGCAAATAGCTCTCGCGTCTGTTCCCAGCAAGTACAGTGTATCAGATTGAAGAGGAGCTACTGTTCTTGTCAGTTTCCTAAGCAGAGTTGAACATGATATGACCCGTGTATGTAGGAAGCACATTTCATATGTTCTGAGCAAGCTCACTGTTCTGGCCCTATAGAAAAAACAGTAGAGTAGAAGCGTGCTCTTTTCTCAAAAGCAGAGTGTGTTTTTGTAAGGCGATCTAGCGTTTGTTTCCTAGTTAAATGGAGTTGAATCACATGCAGTTTCTGGTCCTACGAACAAGAGTTGTTTTCTGGTAACGAAAGTCACTATTGCGCTCCCATTGCCCTACACAAGGCAAATTGCACCCGCGTATTTTCCCAGCAAGTACAGTGTATTGGACTGAAGAGCATCTACTGTTCTTGTCAGTTTCCTAAGCAGAGTTGAACTAGATATGGTCCGTGTGTGTAGGAAGCACAATTCTTTTGTTCTGAGCAAGCTCACTGTTTGGACCCCATAGGAAACACAGTAGAGTAGAAGAGTGCTCTTTTCTCTAAAGCAGAGTGTGTTTCTTGTAAGGAGAGCTAGCGTTTGTTTCCCAGTCCTAAATGGAGTTGAATCACATGCAGTTTCTGGTCCTACGAGCAAGAGTTGTTTTCTGGTAAGGAAAGTCACTATTGTGCTCCCATTGCCATACACAGTGCAAATAGCACTCGCGTCTGTTCACAGCAAGTACAGTGTATCGGACTGAAGAGGAGCTACTGTTCTTGTCAGTTTCCTAAGCAGAGTTGAACTAGATATGGCCCGTGTGTGTAGGAAACACATTTCATATGTTCTGAGCAAGCTCACTCTTCTAGCCCTATAGGAAACACAGTAGAGTAGAAGAGTGCTCTTTTCTCAAAAGCAGAGTGTGTTTCTTGTAAGGCGAGCTAGAGTTTGTTTCCCAGTCCTAAATGGAGTTGAATCACATGCAGTTTCTGGTCCTACGAGCAAGAGTTGTTTTATGGTAAGAAGAGTCTCTATTGCGCTGCCATTGCCATACACAGGACAAATAGCAGTGGTGTCTGTTCCCAGCAAGTACAGTGTATTGGACTGAAGAGGATCTACTGTTCTTGTCAGGTTCCTAAGCAGACTTGAACTAGATATAGCCGAGTGTGTAGGAAGCACATTTCTTTTGTTCTGAGCAAGCTCACTCTTCTGGCCCAATAGGAAACACAGTAGAGTAGAAGAGTGCTCTTTTCTCAAAAGCAGAGTGTGTTTCTTGTAAGGTGAGCTAGCTTTTGTTTCCCAGTCCTAAATGGAGTTGAATCACATGCAGTTTCTGGTCCTACGAGCAAGAGTTGTTTTATGGTAAGACAAGTCACTATTTGGCTCCAATTGCCATACACAGTGCAAATAGCACTTGCGTCTGTTCCCCGCAAGTACAGTGTATTGGACTGAAGAGGATCTATTGTTCTTGTTAGTTTCCTAAGCAGAGTTGAACTAGAAATGGCCCGTGTGTGTAGGAATCACAGTTCTTTTGTTCTGAGCAAGCTCACTGTTCAGACACCATAGGAAACACAGTAGAGTAGATGAGTGCTCTTTTCTCAAAAGCAGAGTGTGTTTCTTGTAAGGCGAGCTAGCATTTGTTTCCCAGTTCTAAATGGAGTTGAATCACATGCAGTTTCTGGTCCTACGAGCAAGAGTTGTTTACTGGTAAGGAAAGTCACTATTGCGCTCCCCTTGCCATACACATTGCAAATAGTTCTCGCGTCTGTTCCCAGCAAGTACAGTGTATCAGACTGAAGAGGAGCTACTGTTCTTGTCAGTTTCCTAAGCAGAGTTGAACTAGATATGGCCCGTGTGTGTAGGAAGCACAGTTCTTTTGTTCTGAGCAAGCTCACTCTTCTAGCCCTATAGGAAACACAGTAGAGTAGAAGAGTGCTCTTTTCTCAAAAGCAGAGTGTGTTTCTTGTAAGGCGAGCTAGAGTTTGTTTCCCAGTCCTAAATGGAGTTGAATCACATGCAGTTTCTGGTCCTACGAGCAAGAGTTGTTTTCTGGTAAGAAGAGTCTCTATTGCGCTGCCATTGCCATACACAGGACAAATAGCAGTGGTGTCTGTTCCCAGCAAGTACAGTGTATTGGACTGAAGAGGATCTACTGTTCTTGTCAGGTTCCTAAGCAGACTTGAACTAGATATAGCCGAGTGTGTAGGAAGCACATTTCTTTTGTTCTGAGCAAGCTCACTCTTCTGGCCCAATAGGAAACACAGTAGAGTAGAAGAGTGCTCTTTTCTCAAAAGCAGAGTGTGTTTCTTGTAAGGTGAGCTAGCTTTTGTTTCCCAGTCCTAAATGGAGTTGAATCACATGCAGTTTCTGGTCCTACGAGCAAGAGTTGTTTTCTGGTAAGACAAGTCACTATTTGGCTCCAATTGCCATACACAGTGCAAATAGCACTTGCATCTGTTCCCCGCAAGTACAGTGTATTGGACTGAAGAGGATCTATTGTTCTTGTTAGTTTCCTAAGCAGAGTTGAACTAGAAATGGCCCGTGTGTGTAGGAATCACAGTTCTTTTGTTCTGAGCAAGCTCACTGTTCAGACACCATAGGAAACACAGTAGAGTAGATGAGTGCTCTTTTCTCAAAAGCAGAGTGTGTTTCTTGTAAGGCGAGCTAGCGTTTGTTTCCCAGTTCTAAATGGAGTTGAATCACATGCAGTTTCTGGTCCTACGAGCAAGAGTTGTTTACTGGTAAGGAAAGTCACTATTGCGCTCCCCTTGCCATACACATTGCAAATAGTTCTCGCGTCTGTTCCCAGCAAGTACAGTGTATCAGACTGAAGAGGAGCTACTGTTCTTGTCAGTTTCCTAAGCAGAGTTGAAGTAGATATGGCCCGTGTGTGTAGGAAGCACAGTTCTTTTGTTCTGAGCAAACTCACTGTTTGGACCCCATAGGAAACACAGTAGAGTAGAAGAGTGCTCTTTTCTCTAAAGCAGAGTGTGTTTCTTGTAAGGCGAGCTACCGTTTGTTTCCCAGTCCTAAATGGAGTGGAATCACATGCAGTTTCTGGTCCTACGAGTAAGAGTTGTTTTCTGGTAAGGAAAGTCACTATTGCGCTCCCATTGCCATACACAGTGCAAATAGCCCTCCCGTCTGTTCCCAGCAACTACAGTGTATTGGAGTGAAGAGGAGCTACTGTTCTTCTCAGTTTCCTAAGCAGAGTTGGACTAGATATGGCCCGTGTGTGTAGGAAGCACAGTTCTTTTTTTCTGAGCAAGCTCACTGTTCTGGCCCTATAGGAAATACAGTAGAGTAGAAGAGTGCTCTTTTCTCAAAAGCAGAGTGTGTTTCTTGTAAAGTGAGCTAGAGTTTGTTTCCCAGTCCTAAATGGAGTTGAATCACATGCAGTTTCTGGTCCTATGATCAAGAGTTGTTTTCTGGTAAGAAGAGTCACTATTGCGCTGTCATTGCCATAGCACTGGCGTCTGTTCCCAGCAAGTACAGTGTATTGGACTGAAGATGATATACTGTTCTTGTCAGTTTCCTAAGCAGACTTGAACTAGATATGACCGTGTGAGTAGGAAGTACAGTTTTTTTGTTCTGAGCAAGCTCACTGTTCGGAACACATAGGAAACACAGTAGAGTAGAAGAGTGCTCTTTTCTCAAAAACAGAGTGTGTTTCATGTAAGGCGAGCTAGCGTTTGTTTCCCAGTCCTAAATGGAGTTGAGTCACATGCAGTTTTTTGTCCTACGAGCAAGAGTTGTTTTCTGGTAAGACAAGTCACTATTTTGCTCCAATGCCATACACAGTGCAAATAGCACTCGCGTCTGTTCCCCACCAGTACAGTGTATTGGACTGAAGAGGAGCTACTGTTCTTGTTGGTTTCCTAAGCAGAGTTGAACTAGATATGGCCCGTGTGTGTAGGAAGCACAGTTCTTTTGTTCTGAGCAAGCTCACTCTTCGGACCCGATAGGAAACACAATAGAGTAGAAGAGTGCTCTTTTCTCAAATGCAGAGTGTGTTTCATGTAAGGCGAGCTAGCATTTGTTTCCCAGTCCTAAATGGAGTTGAATCACATGCAGTTTCTGGTACTACGAGCAGGAGTTGTTTTCTTGTAAGAAGAGTCACTATTGCGCTGCCATTGCCAAACACAGGACTAATAGCACTGGCGTCTGTTCCCAGCAAGTACAGTGTATTGGACTGTAGAGGATCTACTGTTTTTGTCAGGTTCCTAAGCAGAATTGAACTAGATATGGCCGTGTGTGTAGGAAGCACAGTTCTTTTGTTCTGAGCAAGCTCACTGTTCGGACGCCAGAGGAAACACAGTAGAGTAGAAGAGTGCTCTTTTCTCAAAAGCAGAGTGTGTTTCTTGTAAGGCGAGCTAGCGTTTGTTTCCCAGTCCTAAATGGAGTTGAGTCACATGCAGTTTTTTGTCCTACGAGCAAGAGTTGTTTTCTGGTAAGAAGAGTCACTATTGCACTGCCATTGCCAAACACAGGACAAATAGCAGTGGTGTCTGTTCCCAGCAAGTACAGTGTATTGGACTGAAGAGGATCTACTGTTCTTGTCAGGTGCCTAAGCAGACTTGAACTAGATATAGCCGTGTGTGTAGGAAGCACATTTCTTTTGTTCTGAGCAAGCTCACTGTTCTGGCCCAATAGGAAACACAGTAGAGTAGAAGAGTGCGCTTTTCTCAAAAGCAGAGTGTGTTTCTTGTAAGGTGAGCTAGCTTTTGTTTCCCAGTCCTAAATGGAGTTGAATCACATGCAGTTTCTGGTCCTACGAGCAAGAGTTGTTTTCTGGTAAGACAAGTCACTATTGGGCTCCAATTGCCATACACAGTGCAAATAGCACTTGCGTCTGTTCCCCGCAAGTACAGTGTATTGGACTGAAGAGGATCTATTGTTCTTGTCAGTTTCCTAAGCAGAGTTGAACTAGAAATGGCCCGTGTGTGTAGGAATCACAGTTCTTTTGTTCTGAGCAAGCTCACTGTTCAGACACCATAGGAAACACAGTAGAGTAGATGAGTGCTCTTTTCTCAAAAGCAGAGTGTGTTTCTTGTAAGGCGAGCTAGCGTTTGTTTCCCAGTTCTAAATGGAGTTGAATCACATGCAGTTTCTGGTCCTACGAGCAAAGGTTGTTTACTGGTAAGGAAAGTCACTATTGCGCTCCCCTTGCCATACACATTGCAAATAGCTCTTGCTTCTGTTCCCAGCAAGTACAGTGTATCAGACTGAAGAGGAGCTACTGTTCTTGTCAGTTTCCTAAGCAGAGTTGAACTAGATATGGGCCGTGTGTGTAGGAAGTACAGTTCTTTTTTTCTGAGCAAGCTCACTGTTCTGGCCCCATAGGAAACACAGAAGAGTAGGAGAGTGCTCTTTTCTCAAAAGCAGAGTGTGTTTCTTGTAAGGCGAGCTAGCGTTTGTTTCCTAGTCCTAAATGGAGTTGAATCCCATGCAGTTTCTGGTCCTATGAACAAGAGTTGTTTTCTGGTAAGGAAAGTCACTATTGCGCTCCCATTGCCCTTCACAAGGCAAATAGCACTCGCACATTTTCCCAGCAAATACAGTGTATTGGACTGAATAGGAGCTACTCTTCTTGTCAGTTTACTAAGCAGAGTTGAACTAGATATGGTCCGTGTGTGTAGGAAGCACAGTTCTTTTGTTCTGAGCAAGCTCACTGTTTGGACCCCATAGGAAACACAGTAGAGTAGAAGAGTGCTCTTTTCTCTAAAGCAGAGTGTGTTTCTTGTAAGGCAAGCTACCGTTTGTTTCCCAGTCCTAAATGGAGTGGAATCACATGCAGTTTCTGGTTCTACGAGCAAGAGTTGTTTTCTGGTAAGGAAAGTCACTATTGCGCTCCCATTGCCATACACAGTGCAAATAGCCCTCCCGTCTGTTCCCAGCAACTACAGTGTATTGGAGTGAAGAGGAGCTACTGTTCTTCTCAGTTTCCTAAGCAGAGTTGAACTAGATATGGCCCGTGTGTGTAGGAAGCACAGTTCTTTTTTTCTGAGCAAGCTCACTGTTCTGGCCCTATAGGAAATAGAGTAGAGTAGAAGAGTGCTCTTTTCTCAAAAGCAGAGTGTGTTTCTTGTAAAGTGAGCTAGAGTTTGTTTCCCAGTCCTAAATGGAGTTGAATCACATGCAGTTTCTGGTCCTACGAGCAAGAGTTGTTTTCTGGTAAGAAGAGTCACTATTGCGCTGTCATTGCCATAGCACTGGCGTCTGTTCCCAGCAAGTACAGTGTATTGGACTGAAGAGGATATACTGTTCTTGTCAGTTTCCTAAGCAGACTTGAACTAGATATGACCGTGTGAGTAGGAAGTACAGTTTTTTTGTTCTGAGCAAGCTCACTGTTCGGAACACATAGGAAACACAGTAGAGTAGAAGAGTGCTCTTTTCTCAAAAACAGAGTGTGTTTCATGTAAGGCGAGCTAGCTTTTGTTTCCCAGTCCTAAATGTAGTTGAGTCACATGCAATTTTTTGTCCTACAAGCAAGAGTTGTTTTCTGGTAAGACAAGTCACTATTTTGCTCCAATGCCATACACAGTGCAAATAGCACTCGCGTCTGTTCCCCACCAGTACAGTGTATTGGACTGAAGAGGAGCTACTGTTCTTGTTGGTTTCCTAAGCAGAGTTGAACTAGATATGGCCCGTGTGTGTAGGAAGCACAGTTCTTTTGTTCTGAGCAAGCTCACTCTTCGGACCCGATAGGAAACACAATAGAGTAGAAGAGTGCTCTTTTCTCAAATGCAGAGTGTGTTTCATGTAAGGCGAGCTAGCATTTGTTTCCCAGTCCTAAATGGAGTTGAATCACATGCAGTTTCTGGTCCTACGAGCAAGAGTTGTTTTCTGGTAAGGAAAGTCACTATTGCGCTCCCCTTGCCATACACAGTGCAAATAGCTCTCGCGTCTGTTCCCAGCAAGTACAGTGTATCAGATTGAAGAGGAGCTACTGTTCTTGTCAGTTTCCTAAGCAGAGTTGAACATGATATGACCCGTGTGTGTAGGAAGCACATTTCATATGTTCTGAGCAAGCTCACTGTTCTGGCCCTATAGAAAAAACAGTAGAGTAGAAGCGTGCTCTTTTCTCAAAAGCAGAGTGTGTTTTTGTAAGGCGATCTAGCGTTTGTTTCCTAGTTAAATGGAGTTGAATCACATGCAGTTTCTGGTCCTACGAACAAGAGTTGTTTTCTGGTAACGAAAGTCACTATTGCGCTCCCATTGCCCTACACAAGGCAAATTGCACCCGCGTATTTTCCCAGCAAGTACAGTGTATTGGACTGAAGAGCATCTACTGTTCTTGTCAGTTTCCTAAGCAGAGTTGAACTAGATATGGTCCGTGTGTGTAGGAAGCACAATTCTTTTGTTCTGAGCAAGCTCACTGTTTGGACCCCATAGGAAACACAGTAGAGTAGAAGAGTGCTCTTTTCTCTAAAGCAGAGTGTGTTTCTTGTAAGGAGAGCTAGCGTTTGTTTCCCAGTCCTAAATGGAGTTGAATCACATGCAGTTTCTGGTCCTACGAGCAAGAGTTGTTTTCTGGTAAGGAAAGTCACTATTGTGCTCCCATTGCCATACACAGTGCAAATAGCACTCGCGTCTGTTCACAGCAAGTACAGTGTATCGGACTGAAGAGGAGCTACTGTTCTTGTCAGTTTCCTAAGCAGAGTTGAACTAGATATGGCCCGTGTGTGTAGGAAACACATTTCATATGTTCTGAGCAAGCTCACTCTTCTAGCCCTATAGGAAACACAGTAGAGTAGAAGAGTGCTCTTTTCTCAAAAGCAGAGTGTGTTTCTTGTAAGGCGAGCTAGAGTTTGTTTCCCAGTCCTAAATGGAGTTGAATCACATGCAGTTTCTGGTCCTACGAGCAAGAGTTGTTTTATGGTAAGAAGAGTCTCTATTGCGCTGCCATTGCCATACACAGGACAAATAGCAGTGGTGTCTGTTCCCAGCAAGTACAGTGTATTGGACTGAAGAGGATCTACTGTTCTTGTCAGGTTCCTAAGCAGACTTGAACTAGATATAGCCGAGTGTGTAGGAAGCACATTTCTTTTGTTCTGAGCAAGCTCACTCTTCTGGCCCAATAGGAAACACAGTAGAGTAGAAGAGTGCTCTTTTCTCAAAAGCAGAGTGTGTTTCTTGTAAGGTGAGCTAGCTTTTGTTTCCCAGTCCTAAATGGAGTTGAATCACATGCAGTTTCTGGTCCTACGAGCAAGAGTTGTTTTCTGGTAAGACAAGTCACTATTTGGCTCCAATTGCCATACACAGTGCAAATAGCACTTGCGTCTGTTCCCCGCAAGTACAGTGTATTGGACTGAAGAGGATCTATTGTTCTTGTTAGTTTCCTAAGCAGAGTTGAACTAGAAATGGCCCGTGTGTGTAGGAATCACAGTTCTTTTGTTCTGAGCAAGCTCACTGTTCAGACACCATAGGAAACACAGTAGAGTAGATGAGTGCTCTTTTCTCAAAAGCAGAGTGTGTTTCTTGTAAGGCGAGCTAGCATTTGTTTCCCAGTTCTAAATGGAGTTGAATCACATGCAGTTTCTGGTCCTACGAGCAAGAGTTGTTTACTGGTAAGGAAAGTCACTATTGCGCTCCCCTTGCCATACACATTGCAAATAGTTCTCGCGTCTGTTCCCAGCAAGTACAGTGTATCAGACTGAAGAGGAGCTACTGTTCTTGTCAGTTTCCTAAGCAGAGTTGAACTAGATATGGCCCGTGTGTGTAGGAAGCACAGTTCTTTTGTTCTGAGCAAGCTCACTCTTCTAGCCCTATAGGAAACACAGTAGAGTAGAAGAGTGCTCTTTTCTCAAAAGCAGAGTGTGTTTCTTGTAAGGCGAGCTAGAGTTTGTTTCCCAGTCCTAAATGGAGTTGAATCACATGCAGTTTCTGGTCCTACGAGCAAGAGTTGTTTTATGGTAAGAAGAGTCTCTATTGCGCTGCCATTGCCATACACAGGACAAATAGCAGTGGTGTCTGTTCCCAGCAAGTACAGTGTATTGGACTGAAGAGGATCTACTGTTCTTGTCAGGTTCCTAAGCAGACTTGAACTAGATATAGCCGAGTGTGTAGGAAGCACATTTCTTTTGTTCTGAGCAAGCTCACTCTTCTGGCCCAATAGGAAACACAGTAGAGTAGAAGGGTGCTCTTTTCTCAAAAGCAGAGTGTGTTTCTTGTAAGGTGAGCTAGCTTTTGTTTCCCAGTCCTAAATGGAGTTGAATCACATGCAGTTTCTGGTCCTACGAGCAAGAGTTGTTTTCTGGTAAGACAAGTCACTATTTGGCTCCAATTGCCATACACAGTGCAAATAGCACTTGCGTCTGTTCCCCGCAAGTACAGTGTATTGGACTGAAGAGGATCTATTGTTCTTGTTAGTTTCCTAAGCAGAGTTGAACTAGAAATGGCCCGTGTGTGTAGGAATCACAGTTCTTTTGTTCTGAGCAAGCTCACTGTTCAGACACCATAGGAAACACAGTAGAGTAGATGAGTGCTCTTTTCTCAAAAGCAGAGTGTGTTTCTTGTAAGGCGAGCTAGCGTTTGTTTCCCAGTTCTAAATGGAGTTGAATCACATGCAGTTTCTGGTCCTACGAGCAAGAGTTGTTTACTGGTAAGGAAAGTCACTATTGCGCTCCCCTTGCCATACACATTGCAAATAGTTCTCGCGTCTGTTCCCAGCAAGTACAGTGTATCAGACTGAAGAGGAGCTACTGTTCTTGTCAGTTTCCTAAGCAGAGTTGAAGTAGATATGGCCCGTGTGTGTAGGAAGCACAGTTCTTTTGTTCTGAGCAAACTCACTGTTTGGACCCCATAGGAAACACAGTAGAGTAGAAGAGTGCTCTTTTCTCTAAAGCAGAGTGTGTTTCTTGTAAGGCGAGCTACCGTTTGTTTCCCAGTCCTAAATGGAGTGGAATCACATGCAGTTTCTGGTCCTACGAGTAAGAGTTGTTTTTTGGTAAGGAAAGTCACTATTGCGCTCCCATTGCCATACACAGTGCAAATAGCCCTCCCGTCTGTTCCCAGCAACTACAGTGTATTGGAGTGAAGAGGAGCTACTGTTCTTCTCAGTTTCCTAAGCAGAGTTGGACTAGATATGGCCCGTGTGTGTAGGAAGCACAGTTCTTTTTTTCTGAGCAAGCTCACTGTTCTGGCCCTATAGGAAATACAGTAGAGTAGAAGAGTGCTCTTTTCTCAAAAGCAGAGTGTGTTTCTTGTAAAGTGAGCTAGAGTTTGTTTCCCAGTCCTAAATGGAGTTGAATCACATGCAGTTTCTGGTCCTATGATCAAGAGTTGTTTTCTGGTAATAAGAGTCACTATTGCGCTGTCATTGCCATAGCACTGGCGTCTGTTCCCAGCAAGTACAGTGTATTGGACTGAAGATGATATACTGTTCTTGTCAGTTTCCTAAGCAGACTTGAACTAGATATGACCGTGTGAGTAGGAAGTACAGTTTTTTTGTTCTGAGCAAGCTCACTGTTCGGAACACATAGGAAACACAGTAGAGTAGAAGAGTGCTCTTTTCTCAAAAACAGAGTGTGTTTCATGTAAGGCGAGCTAGCGTTTGTTTCCCAGTCCTAAATGGAGTTGAGTCACATGCAGTTTTTTGTCCTACGAGCAAGAGTTGTTTTCTGGTAAGACAAGTCACTATTTTGCTCCAATGCCATACACAGTGCAAATAGCACTCGCGTCTGTTCCCAACCAGTACAGTGTATTGGACTGAAGAGGAGCTACTGTTCTTGTTGGTTTCCTAAGCAGAGTTGAACTAGATATGGCCCGTGTGTGTAGGAAGCACAGTTCTTTTGTTCTGAGCAAGCTCACTCTTCGGACCCGATAGGAAACACAATAGAGTAGAAGAGTGCTCTTTTCTCAAATGCAGAGTGTGTTTCATGTAAGGCGAGGTAGCATTTGTTTCCCAGTCCTAAATGGAGTTGAATCACATGCAATTTCTGGTACTACGAGCAGGAGTTGTTTTCTTGTAAGAAGAGTCACTATTGCGCTGCCATTGCCAAACACAGGACTAATAGCACTGGCGTCTGTTCCCAGCAAGTACAGTGTATTGGACTGTAGAGGATCTACTGTTTTTGTCAGGTTCCTAAGCAGAATTGAACTAGATATGGCCGTGTGTGTAGGAAGCACAGTTCTTTTGTTCTGAGCAAGCTCACTGTTCGGACGCCAGAGGAAACACAGTAGAGTAGAAGAGTGCTCTTTTCTCAAAAGCAGAGTGTGTTTCTTGTAAGGCGAGCTAGCGTTTGTTTCCCAGTCCTAAATGGAGTTGAGTCACATGCAGTTTTTTGTCCTACGAGCAAGAGTTGTTTTCTGGTAAGAAGAGTCACTATTGCACTGCCATTGCCAAACACAGGACAAATAGCAGTGGTGTCTGTTCCCAGCAAGTACAGTGTATTGGACTGAAGAGGATCTACTGTTCTTGTCAGGTGCCTAAGCAGACTTGAACTAGATATAGCCGTGTGTGTAGGAAGCACATTTCTTTTGTTCTGAGCAAGCTCACTGTTCTGGCCCAATAGGAAACACAGTAGAGTAGAAGAGTGCTCTTTTCTCAAAAGCAGAGTGTGTTTCTTGTAAGGTGAGCTAGCTTTTGTTTCCCAGTCCTAAATGGAGTTGAATCACATGCAGTTTCTGGTCCTACGAGCAAGAGTTGTTTTCTGGTAAGACAAGTCACTATTGGGCTCCAATTGCCATACACAGTGCAAATAGCACTTGCGTCTGTTCCCCGCAAGTACAGTGTATTGGACTGAAGAGGATCTATTGTTCTTGTCAGTTTCCTAAGCAGAGTTGAACTAGAAATGGCCCGTGTGTGTAGGAATCACAGTTCTTTTGTTCTGAGCAAGCTCACTGTTCAGACACCATAGGAAACACAGTAGAGTAGATGAGTGCTCTTTTCTCAAAAGCAGAGTGTGTTTCTTGTAAGGCGAGCTAGCGTTTGTTTCCCAGTTCTAAATGGAGTTGAATCACATGCAGTTTCTGGTCCTACGAGCAAAGGTTGTTTACTGGTAAGGAAAGTCACTATTGCGCTCCCCTTGCCATACACATTGCAAATAGCTCTTGCTTCTGTTCCCAGCAAGTACAGTGTATCAGACTGAAGAGGAGCTACTGTTCTTGTCAGTTTCCTAAGCAGAGTTGAACTAGATATGGGCCGTGTGTGTAGGAAACACATTTCATATGTTCTGAGCAAGCTCACTCTTCTAGCCCTATAGGAAACACAGTAGAGTAGAAGAGTGCTCTTTTCTCAAAAGCAGAGTGTGTTTCTTGTAAGGCGAGCTAGAGTTTGTTTCCCAGTCCTAAATGGAGTTGAATCACATGCAGTTTCTGGTCCTACGAGCAAGAGTTGTTTTATGGTAAGAAGAGTCTCTATTGCGCTGCCATTGCCATACACATGACAAATAGCAGTGGTGTCTGTTCCCAGCAAGTACAGTGTATTGGACTGAAGAGGATCTACTGTTCTTGTCAGGTTCCTAAGCAGACTTGAACTAGATATAGCCGAGTGTGTAGGAAGCACATTTCTTTTGTTCTGAGCAAGCTCACTCTTCTGGCCCAATAGGAAACACAGTAGAGTAGAAGAGTGCTCTTTTCTCAAAAGCAGAGTGTGTTTCTTGTAAGGTGAGCTAGCTTTTGTTTCCCAGTCCTAAATGGAGTTGAATCACATGCAGTTTCTGGTCCTACGAGCAAGAGTTGTTTTCTGGTAAGACAAGTCACTATTTGGCTCCAATTGCCATACACAGTGCAAATAGCACTTGCGTCTGTTCCCCGCAAGTACAGTGTATTGGACTGAAGAGGATCTATTGTTCTTGTTAGTTTCCTAAGCAGAGTTGAACTAGAAATGGCCCGTGTGTGTAGGAATCACAGTTCTTTTGTTCTGAGCAAGCTCACTGTTCAGACACCATAGGAAACACAGTAGAGTAGATGAGTGCTCTTTTCTCAAAAGCAGAGTGTGTTTCTTGTAAGGCGAGCTAGCATTTGTTTCCCAGTTCTAAATGGAGTTGAATCACATGCAGTTTCTGGTCCTACGAGCAAGAGTTGTTTACTGGTAAGGAAAGTCACTATTGCGCTCCCCTTGCCATACACATTGCAAATAGTTCTCGCGTCTGTTCCCAGCAAGTACAGTGTATCAGACTGAAGAGGAGCTACTGTTCTTGTCAGTTTCCTAAGCAGAGTTGAACTAGATATGGCCCGTGTATGTAGGAAGCACAGTTCTTTTGTTCTGAGCAAGCTCACTCTTCTAGCCCTATAGGAAACACAGTAGAGTAGAAGAGTGCTCTTTTCTCAAAAGCAGAGTGTGTTTCTTGTAAGGCGAGCTAGAGTTTGTTTCCCAGTCCTAAATGGAGTTGAATCACATGCAGTTTCTGGTCCTACGAGCAAGAGTTGTTTTATGGTAAGAAGAGTCTCTATTGCGCTGCCATTGCCATACACAGGACAAATAGCAGTGGTGTCTGTTCCCAGCAAGTACAGTGTATTGGACTGAAGAGGATCTACTGTTCTTGTCAGGTTCCTAAGCAGACTTGAACTAGATATAGCCGAGTGTGTAGGAAGCACATTTCTTTTGTTCTGAGCAAGCTCACTCTTCTGGCCCAATAGGAAACACAGTAGAGTAGAAGAGTGCTCTTTTCTCAAAAGCAGAGGGTGTTTCTTGTAAGGTGAGCTAGCTTTTGTTTCCCAGTCCTAAATGGAGTTGAATCACATGCAGTTTCTGGTCCTACCAGCAAGAGTTGTTTTCTGGTAAGACAAGTCACTATTTGGCTCCAATTGCCATACACAGTGCAAATAGCACTTGCGTCTGTTCCCCGCAAGTACAGTGTATTGGACTGAAGAGGATCTATTGTTCTTGTTAGTTTCCTAAGCAGAGTTGAACTAGAAATGGCCCGTGTGTGTAGGAATCACAGTTCTTTTGTTCTGAGCAAGCTCACTGTTCAGACACCATAGGAAACACAGTAGAGTAGATGAGTGCTCTTTTCTCAAAAGCAGATTGTGTTTCTTGTAAGGCGAGCTAGCGTTTGTTTCCCAGTTCTAAATGGAGTTGAATCACATGCAGTTTCTGGTCCTACGAGCAAGAGTTGTTTACTGGTAAGGAAAGTCACTATTGCGCTCCCCTTGCCATACACATTGCAAATAGTTCTCGCGTCTGTTCCCAGCAAGTACAGTGTATCAGACTGAAGAGGAGCTACTGTTCTTGTCAGTTTCCTAAGCAAAGTTGAAGTAGATATGGCCCGTGTGTGTAGGAAGCACAGTTCTTTTGTTCTGAGCAAACTCACTGTTTGGACCCCATAGGAAACACAATAGAGTAGAAGAGTGCTCTTTTCTCTAAAGCAGAGTGTGTTTCTTGTAAGGCGAGCTACTGTTTGTTTCCCAGTCCTAAATGGAGTGGAATCACATGCAGTTTCTGGTCCTACGAGTAAGAGTTGTTTTCTGGTAAGGAAAGTCACTATTGCGCTCCCATTGCCATACACAGTGCAAATAGCCCTCCCGTCTGTTCCCAGCAACTACAGTGTATTGGAGTGAAGAGGAGCTACTGTTCTTCTCAGTTTCCTAAGCAGAGTTGGACTAGATATGGCCCGTGTGTGTAGGAAGCACAGTTCTTTTTTTCTGAGCAAGCTCACTGTTCTGGCCCTATAGGAAATACAGTAGAGTAGAAGAGTGCTCTTTTCTCAAAAGCAGAGTGTGTTTCTTGTAAAGTGAGCTAGAGTTTGTTTCCCAGTCCTAAATGGAGTTGAATCACATGCAGTTTCTGGTCCTATGATCAAGAGTTGTTTTCTGGTAATAAGAGTCACTATTGCGCTGTCATTGCCATAGCACTGGCGTCTGTTCCCAGCAAGTACAGTGTATTGGACTGAAGATGATATACTGTTCTTGTCAGTTTCCTAAGCAGACTTGAACTAGATATGACCGTGTGAGTAGGAAGTACAGTTTTTTTGTTCTGAGCAAGCTCACTGTTCGGAACACATAGGAAACACAGTAGAGTAGAAGAGTGCTCTTTTCTCAAAAACAGAGTGTGTTTCATGTAAGGCGAGCTAGCGTTTGTTTCCCAGTCCTAAATGGAGTTGAGTCACATGCAGTTTTTTGTCCTACGAGCAAGAGTTGTTTTCTGGTAAGACAAGTCACTATTTTGCTCCAATGCCATACACAGTGCAAATAGCACTCGCGTCTGTTCCCAACCAGTACAGTGTATTGGACTGAAGAGGAGCTACTGTTCTTGTTGGTTTCCTAAGCAGAGTTGAACTAGATATGGCCCGTGTGTGTAGGAAGCACAGTTCTTTTGTTCTGAGCAAGCTCACTCTTCGGACCCGATAGGAAACACAATAGAGTAGAAGAGTGCTCTTTTCTCAAATGCAGAGTGTGTTTCATGTAAGGCGAGCTAGCATTTGTTTCCCAGTCCTAAATGGAGTTGAATCACATGCAGTTTCTGGTACTACGAGCAGGAGTTGTTTTCTTGTAAGAAGAGTCACTATTGCGCTGCCATTGCCAAACACAGGACTAATAGCACTGGCGTCTGTTCCCAGCAAGTACAGTGTATTGGACTGTAGAGGATCTACTGTTTTTGTCAGGTTCCTAAGCAGAATTGAACTAGATATGGCCGTGTGTGTAGGAAGCACAGTTCTTTTGTTCTGAGCAAGCTCACTGTTCGGACGCCAGAGGAAACACAGTAGAGTAGAAGAGTGCTCTTTTCTCAAAAGCAGAGTGTGTTTCTTGTAAGGCGAGCTAGCGTTTGTTTCCCAGTCCTAAATGGAGTTGAGTCACATGCAGTTTTTTGTCCTACGAGCAAGAGTTGTTTTCTGGTAAGAAGAGTCACTATTGCACTGCCATTGCCAAACACAGGACAAATAGCAGTGGTGTCTGTTCCCAGCAAGTACAGTGTATTGGACTGAAGAGGATCTACTGTTCTTGTCAGGTGCCTAAGCAGACTTGAACTAGATATAGCCGTGTGTGTAGGAAGCACATTTCTTTTGTTCTGAGCAAGCTCACTGTTCTGGCCCAATAGGAAACACAGTAGAGTAGAAGAGTGCTCTTTTCTCAAAAGCAGAGTGTGTTTCTTGTAAGGTGAGCTAGCTTTTGTTTCCCAGTCCTAAATGGAGTTGAATCACATGCAGTTTCTGGTCCTACGAGCAAGAGTTGTTTTCTGGTAAGACAAGTCACTATTGGGCTCCAATTGCCATACACAGTGCAAATAGCACTTGCGTCTGTTCCCCGCAAGTACAGTGTATTGGACTGAAGAGGATCTATTGTTCTTGTCAGTTTCCTAAGCAGAGTTGAACTAGAAATGGCCCGTGTGTGTAGGAATCACAGTTCTTTTGTTCTGAGCAAGCTCACTGTTCAGACACCATAGGAAACACAGTAGAGTAGATGAGTGCTCTTTTCTCAAAAGCAGAGTGTGTTTCTTGTAAGGCGAGCTAGCGTTTGTTTCCCAGTTCTAAATGGAGTTGAATCACATGCAGTTTCTGGTCCTACGAGCAAAGGTTGTTTACTGGTAAGGAAAGTCACTATTGCGCTCCCCTTGCCATACACATTGCAAATAGCTCTTGCTTCTGTTCCCAGCAAGTACAGTGTATCAGACTGAAGAGGAGCTACTGTTCTTGTCAGTTTCCTAAGCAGAGTTGAACTAGATATGGGCCGTGTGTGTAGGAAGTACAGTTCTTTTTTTCTGAGCAAGCTCAGTGTTCTGGCCCCATAGGAAACACAGAAGAGTAGGAGAGTGCTCTTTTCTCAAAAGCAGAGTGTGTTTTTGTAAGGCGAGCTAGCATTTGTTTCCTAGTCCTAAATGGAGTTGAATCACATGCAGTTTCTGGTCCTAGGAACAAGAGTTGTTTTCTGGTAAGGAAAGTCACTATTGCGCTCCCATTGCCATTCACAAGGCAAATAGCACTCGCGCCTTTTCCCAGCAAGTACAGTGTATTGGACTGAATAGGAGCTACTCTTCTTGTCAGTTTACTAAGCAGAGTTGAACTAGATATGGTCCGTGTGTGTAGGAAGCACAGTTCTTTTGTTCTGAGCAAGCTCACTGTTTGGACCCCATAGGAAACACAGTAGAGTAGAAGAGTGCTCTTTTCTCTAAAGCAGAGTGTGTTTCTTGTAAGGCAAGCTACCGTTTGTTTCCCAGTCCTAAATGGAGTGGAATCACATGCAGTTTCTGGTCCTACGAGCAAGAGTTGTTTTCTGGTAAGGAAAGTCACTATTGCGCTCCCATTGCCATACACAGTGCAAATAGCCCTCCCGTCTGTTCCCAGCAACTACAGTGTATTGGAGTGAAGAGGAGCTACTGTTCTTCTCAGTTTCCTAAGCAGAGTTGAACTAGATATGGCCCGTGTGTGTAGGAAGCACAGTTCTTTTTTTCTGAGCAAGCTCACTGTTCTGGCCCTATAGGAAATAGAGTAGAGTAGAAGAGTGCTCTTTTCTCAAAAGCAGAGTGTGTTTCTTGTAAAGTGAGCTAGAGTTTGTTTCCCAGTCCTAAATGGAGTTGAATCACATGCAGTTTCTGGTCCTACGAGCAAGAGTTGTTTTCTGGTAAGAAGAGTCACTATTGCGCTGTCATTGCCATAGCACTGGCGTCTGTTCCCAGCAAGTACAGTGTATTGGACTGAAGAGGATATACTGTTCTTGTCAGTTTCCTAAGCAGACTTGAACTAGATATGACCGTGTGAGTAGGAAGTACAGTTTTTTTGTTCTGAGCAAGCTCACTGTTCGGAACACATAGGAAACACAGTAGAGTAGAAGAGTGCTCTTTTCTCAAAAACAGAGTGTGTTTCATGTAAGGCGAGCTAGCGTTTGTTTCCCAGTCCTAAATGTAGTTGAGTCACATGCAATTTTTTGTCCTACGAGCAAGAGTTGTTTTCTGGTAAGACAAGTCACTATTTTGCTCCAATGCCATACACAGTGCAAATAGCACTCGCGTCTGTTCCCCACCAGTACAGTGTATTGGACTGAAGAGGAGCTACTGTTCTTGTTGGTTTCCTAAGCAGAGTTGAACTAGATATGGCCCGTGTGTGTAGGAAGCACAGTTCTTTTGTTCTGAGCAAGCTCACTCTTCGGACCCAATAGGAAACACAATAGAGTAGAAGAGTGCTCTTTTCTCAAATGCAGAGTGTGTTTCATGTAAGGCGAGCTAGCATTTGTTTCCCAGTCCTAAATGGAGTTGAATCACATGCAGTTTCTGGTCCTACGAGCAAGAGTTGTTTTCTGGTAAGGAAAGTCACTATTGCGCTCCCCTTGCCATACACAGTGCAAATAGCTCTCGCGTCTGTTCCCAGCAAGTACAGTGTATCAGATTGAAGAGGAGCTACTGTTCTTGTCAGTTTCCTAAGCAGAGTTGAACTAGATATGACCCGTGTGTGTAGGAAGCACATTTCATATGTTCTGAGCAAGCTCACTGTTCTGGCCCTATAGAAAAAACAGTAGAGTAGAAGCGTGCTCTTTTCTCAAAAGCAGAGTGTGTTTTTGTAAGGCGATCTAGCGTTTGTTTCCTAGTTAAATGGAGTTGAATCACATGCAGTTTCTGGTCCTACGAACAAGAGTTGTTTTCTGGTAACGAAAGTCACTATTGCGCTCCCATTGCCCTACACAAGGCAAATTGCACCCGCGTATTTTCCCAGCAAGTACAGTGTATTGGACTGAAGAGCATCTACTGTTCTTGTCAGTTTCCTAAGCAGAGTTGAACTAGATATGGCCCGTGTGTGGAGGAAACACATTTCATATGTTCTGAGCAAGCTCACTCTTCTAGCCCTATAGGAAACACAGTAGAGTAGAAGAGTGCTCTTTTCTCAAAAGCAGAGTGTGTTTCTTGTAAGGCGAGCTAGAGTTTGTTTCCCAGTCCTAAATGGAGTTGAATCACATGCAGTTTCTGGTCCTACGAGCAAGAGTTGTTTTATGGTAAGAAGAGTCTCTATTGCGCTGCCATTGCCATACACAGGACAAATAGCAGTGGTATCTGTTCCCAGCAAGTACAGTGTATTGGACTGAAGAGGATCTACTGTTCTTGTCAGGTTCCTAAGCAGACTTGAACTAGATATAGCCGAGTGTGTAGGAAGCACATTTCTTTTGTTCTGAGCAAGCTCACTGTTCTGGCCCAATAGGAAACACAGTAGAGTAGAAGAGTGCTCTTTTCTCAAAAGCAGAGTGTGTTTCTTGTAAGGTGAGCTAGCTTTTGTTTCCCAGTCCTAAATGGAGTTGAATCACATGCAGTTTCTGGTCCTACGAGCAAGAGTTGTTTTCTGGTAAGACAAGTCACTATTGGGCTCCAATTGCCATACACAGTGCAAATAGCACTTGCGTCTGTTCCCCGCAAGTACAGTGTATTGGACTGAAGAGGATCTATTGTTCTTGTCAGTTTCCTAAGCAGAGTTGAACTAGAAATGGCCCGTGTGTGTAGGAATCACAGTTCTTTTGTTCTGAGCAAGCTCACTGTTCAGACACCATTGGAAACACAATAGAGTAGATGAGTGCTCTTTTCTCAAAAGCAGAGTGTGTTTCTTGTAAGGCGAGCTAGCGTTTGTTTCCCAGTTCTAAATGGAGTTGAATCACATGCAGTTTCTGGTCCTACGAGCAAGAGTTGTTTACTGGTAAGGAAAGTCACTATTGCGCTCCCCTTGCCATACACATTGCAAATAGTTCTCGCGTCTGTTCCCAGCAAGTACAGTGTATTGGACTGTAGAGGATCTACTGTTTTTGTCAGGTTCCTAAGCAGAATTGAACTAGATATGGCCGTGTGTGTAGGAAGCACAGTTCTTTTGTTCTGAGCAAGCTCACTGTTCGGACGCCAGAGGAAACACAGTAGAGTAGAAGAGTGCTCTTTTCTCAAAAGCAGAGTGTGTTTCTTGTAAGGCGAGCTAGCGTTTGTTTCCCAGTCCTAAATGGAGTTGAGTCACATGCAGTTTTTTGTCCTACGAGCAAGAGTTGTTTTCTGGTAAGAGGAGTCACTATTGTGCTCTCATTGCCA
Source organism: Peromyscus eremicus (assembly GCF_949786415.1). Classification (NCBI taxonomy): domain Eukaryota; kingdom Metazoa; phylum Chordata; class Mammalia; order Rodentia; family Cricetidae; genus Peromyscus; species Peromyscus eremicus. Next base: position 2,684,043 of record NW_026734293.1, read on the forward strand.
TATACAGTGCAAATAGCACTCGCGTCTGTTCCCCGCAAGTACAGTGTATTGGACGGAAGAGGAGCTACTGTTCTTGTCAGTTTCCTAAGCAGAGTTGAAATAGATATGGCCCGTGTGTGTAGGAAGCACAGTTCTTTTGTTCTGAGCAAGCTCACTGTTTGGACCCCATAGGAAACACAGTAGAGTAGAAGAGTGCTCTTTTCTCTAAAGCAGAGTGTGTTTCTTGTAAGGCGAGCTACCGTTTGATTCCCAGTCCTAATTGGAGTGGAGTCACATGCAGTTTCTGGTCCTACGAGCAAGAGTTGTTTTTTGGTAAGGAAAGTCACTATTGCGCTCCCATTGCCATACACAGTACAAATAGCCTTCCCGTCTGTTCCCAGCAAGTACAGTGTATCGGACTGAAGAGGAGCCACTGTTCTTGTTGGTTTCCTAAAGCAGAGTTGAACTAGATATGGCCCGTGTGTGTAGGAAGCACAGTTATTTTGTTCTGTGCAAACTCACTGTTCGGACCCCGTAGGAAACACAGTAGAGTAGAAGAGTACTCTTTTCTCAAAAGCAGAGTGTGTTTCATGTATGCGAGCTAGCATTTGTTTCCCAGTCCTAAATGGAGTTGAATCACATGCAGTTTCTGGTCCTACGAGCAAGAGTTATTTTCTGGCAAGGAAAGTAACTATTGCGCTCCCATTGCCATACACAGTGCAAATAGCCCTCCTGTCTGTTCCCAGCAAGTACAGTGTATTGGACTGCAAAGGAGCTACTGTTCTTCTCAGTTTCCTAAGCAGAGTTGAACTAGATATGGGCCGTGTGTGTAGGAAGTAAAGTTATTTTTTTCTGAGCAAGCTCACTGTTCTGGCCCTATAGGAAACACAGAAGAGTAGAAGAGTGCTCTTTCCTCAAAAGCAGAGTGTGTTTCATGTAAGGCGAGCTAGCATTTGTTTCCCAGTCCTAAATGGAGTTGCATCACATGCAGTTTCTGGTCCTACGAGCAAGAGTTGTTTACTGGTAAGAAAAGTCACTATTGAGCTCCCCTTGCCATACACAGTGCAAAGAGCTCTCGCGTCTGTTCCCAGCAAGTACAGTGTATCAGACTGAAGAGGAGCTACTGTTCTTGTCAGTTTCCTAAGCAGAGTTGGACTAGATATGGCCCGTGTGTGTAGGAAGCACAGTTCTTATGTTCTGAGCAAGTTCACTCTTCTGGCCCTATAGGAAACACAGTAGAGTAGAAGAGTGCTCTTTTCTCAAAAGCAGAGTGTGTTTTTGTAAGGCGAGCTAGCATTTGTTTCCTAGTCCTAAATGGAGTTGAATCACATGCAGTTTCTGGTCCTAGGAACAAGAGTTGTTTTCTGGTAAGGAAAGTCACTATTGCGCTCCCCTTGCCATACACAGTGCAAATAGCTCTCGCGTCTGTTCCCAGCAAGTACAGTGTATCAGATTGAAGAGGATCTACTGTTCTTGTCAGTTTCCTAAGCAGAGTTGAACATGATATGGCCCGTGTGTGTAGGAAGCACAGTTCTTATGTTCTGAGCAAGCTCACTGTTCTGGCCCTATCGGAAAAACAGTAGAGTAGAAGCGTGCTCTTTTCTCAAAAGCAGTGTGTGTTTTTGTAAGGCGAGCTAGCGTTTGTTTCCTCGTTAAATGGAGTTGAATCACATGCAGTTTCTGGTCCTACGAACAAGAGTTGTTTTCTGGTAAGGAAAGTCACTATTGCGCTCCCATTGCCCTACACAAGGCAAATTGCACTCGCGTCTGTTCCGAGCAAGTACAGTGTATTGGACTGAAGAGGAGCTACTGTTCTTGTCAGTTTCCTAAGCAGAGTTGAACTAGATACGGTCCGTGTGTGTAGGAAGCACAATTCTTTTGTTCTGAGCAAGCTCACTGTTTGGACCCCATAGGAAACACAGTAGAGTAGAAGAGTGCTCTTTTCTCTAAAGCAGAGTGTGTTTCCTGTAAGGCGAGCTACCGTTTGTTTCCCAGTCCTAAATGGAGTTGAATCACATGCAGTTTCTGGTCCTACGAGCAAGAGTTGTTTTCTGGTAAGGAAAGTCACCATTGTGCTCTGATTGCCATACACAGTGCAAATCGCACATGCGTCTGTTCCCAGCAATTACAGTGTATTGGACTGAAGAGGAGCTACTGTTCTTGTCAGTTTCCTAAGCAGAAGTGAACTAGATATGGCCGTGTGTGTAGGAAGCACAGTTCTTTTGTTCTGAGCAAGCTCTCTGTTCGGACCCTATAGGAAACACAGTAGAGTAGAAGAGTGCTCTTTTCTCAAAAGCATAGTGTGTTTCTTGTAAGGCGAGCTAGCGTTTGTTTCCCAGTCCTAAATGGAGTTGAATCACATGCAGTTTCTGGTCCTATGAGCAAGAGTTTTTTTCTGGTAAGGAAAGACACTATTGCGCTCCCATTGCCATACACAGTGCAAATAGCACTCGCGTCTGTTCACAGCAAGTACAGTGTATCAGACTGAAGAGGAGCTACTGCTCTTGTCAGTTTCCTAAGCAGAGTTGAACTAGATATGGCCCGTGCGTGTAGGAAGCACATTTCTTATGTTCTGAGCAAGCTCACTCTTCTAGCCCTATAGGAAACACAGTAGAGAAGAGGAGTGCTCTTTTCTCAAAAGCAGAGTGTGTTTCTTGTAAAGCGAGCTAGAGTTTGTTTCCCAGTCCTAAATGGAGTTGAATCACATGCAGTTTCTGGTCCTACAAGCAAGAGTTGTTTTCTGGTAAGAAGAGTCACTATTGCGCTGCCATTGCCAAACACAGGACAAATAGCAGTGGTGTCTGTTCCCAGCAAGTACAGTGTATTGGACTGAAGAGGATCTACTGTTCTTGTCAGGTGCCTAAGCAGACTTGAACTAGATATAGCCGTGTGTGTAGGAAGCACATTTCTTTTGTTCTGAGCAAGCTCACTGTTCTGGCCCAATAGGAAACACAGTAGAGTAGAAGAGTGCTCTTTTCTCAAAAGCAGAGTGTGTTTCTTGTAAGGTGAGCTAGCTTTTGTTTCCCAGTCCTAAATGGAGTTGAATCACATGCAGTTTCTGGTCCTACGAGCAAGAGTTGTTTTCTGGTAAGACAAGTCACTATTGGGCTCCAATTGCCATACACAGTGCAAATAGCACTTGCGTCTGTTCCCCGCAAGTACAGTGTATTGGACTGAAGAGGATCTATTGTTCTTGTCAGTTTCCTAAGCAGAGTTGAACTAGAAATGGCCCGTGTGTGTAGGAATCACAGTTCTTTTGTTCTGAGCAAGCTCACTGTTCAGACACCATAGGAAACACAGTAGAGTAGATGAGTGCTCTTTTCTCAAAAGCAGAGTGTGTTTCTTGTAAGGCGAGCTAGCGTTTGTTTCCCAGTTCTAAATGGAGTTGAATCACATGCAGTTTCTGTTCCTACGAGCAAGAGTTGTTTACTGGTAAGGAAAGTCACTATTGCGCTCCCCTTGCCATACACATTGCAAATAGCTCTTGCTTCTGTTCCCAGCAAGTACAGTGTATCAGACTGAAGAGGAGCTACTGTTCTTGTCAGTTTCCTAAGCAGAGTTGAACTAGATATGGCCCGTGTGTGTAGGAAGCACAGTTCTTATGTTCTGAGCAAGTTCACTCTTCTGGCCCTATAGGAAACACAGTAGAGTAGAAGAGTGCTCTTTTCTCAAAAGCAGTGTGTGTTTCTTGTAAGGCGAGCTAGCGTTTGTTTCCTAGTCCTAAATGGAGTTGAATCCCATGCAGTTTCTGGTCCTATGAACAAGAGTTGTTTTCTGGTAAGGAAAGTCACTATTGCGCTCCCATTGCCCTTCACAAGGCAAATAGCACTCGCACATTTTCCCAGCAAATACAGTGTATTGGACAGAATAGAAGCTACTCTTCTTGTCAGTTTACTAAGCAGAGTTGAACTAGATATGGTCCGTGTGTGTAGGAAGCACAGTTCTTTTGTTCTGAGCAAGCTCACTGTTTGGACCCCATAGGAAACACAGTAGAGTAGAAGAGTGCTCTTTTCTCTAAAGCAGAGTGTGTTTCTTGTAAGGCAAGCTACCGTTTGTTTCCCAGTCCTAAATGGAGTGGAATCACATGCAGTTTCTGGTCCTACGAGCAAGAGTTGTTTTCTGGTAAGGAAAGTCACTATTGCGCTCCCATTGCCATACACAGTGCAAATAGCCCTCCCGTCTGTTCCCAGCAACTACAGTGTATTGGAGTGAAGAGGAGCTACTGTTCTTCTCAGTTTCCTAAGCAGAGTTGAACTAGATATGGCCCGTGTGTGTAGGAAGCACAGTTCTTTTTTTCTGAGCAAGCTCACTGTTCTGGCCCTATAGGAAATAGAGTAGAGTAGAAGAGTGCTCTTTTCTCAAAAGCAGAGTGTGTTTCTTGTAAAGTGAGCTAGAGTTTGTTTCCCAGTCCTAAATGGAGTTGAATCACATGCAGTTTCTGGTCCTACGAGCAAGAGTTGTTTTCTGGTAAGAAGAGTCACTATTGCGCTGTCATTGCCATAGCACTGGCGTCTGTTCCCAGCAAGTACAGTGTATTGGACTGAAGAGGATATACTGTTCTTGTCAGTTTCCTAAGCAGACTTGAACTAGATATGACCGTGTGAGTAGGAAGTACAGTTTTTTTGTTCTGAGCAAGCTCACTGTTCGGAACACATAGGAAACACAGTAGAGTAGAAGAGTGCTCTTTTCTCTAAAACAGAGTGTGTTTCATGTAAGGCGAGCTAGCGTTTGTTTCCCAGTCCTAAATGGAGTTGAGTCACATGCAGTTTTTTGTCCTACGAGCAAGAGTTGTTTTCTGGTAAGACAAGTCACTATTTTGCTCCAATGCCATACACAGTGCAAATAGCACTCGCGTCTGTTCCTCACCAGTACAGTGTATTGGACTGTAGAGGAGCTACTGTTCTTGTTGGTTTCCTAAGCAGAGTTGAACTAGATATGGCCCGTGTGTGTAGGAAGCACAGTTCTTTTGTTCTGAGCAAGCTCACTCTTCGGACCCGATAGGAAACACAATAGAGTAGAAGAGTGCTCTTTTCTCAAATGCAGAGTGTGTTTCATGTAAGGCGAGCTAGCATTTGTTTCCCAGTCCTAAATGGAGTTGAATCACATGCAGTTTCTGGTCCTACGAGCAAGAGTTGTTTTCTGGTAAGACAAGTCACTATTGGGCTCCAATTGCCATACACAGTGCAAATAGCACTTGCGTCTGTTCCCCGCAAGTACAGTGTATTGGACTGAAGAGGATCTATTGTTCTTGTCAGTTTCCTAAGCAGAGTTGAACTAGAAATGGCCCGTGTGTGTAGGAATCACAGTTCTTTTGTTCTGAGCAAGCTCACTGTTCAGACACCATAGGAAACACAGTAGAGTAGATGAGTGCTCTTTTCTCAAAAGCAGAGTGTGTTTCTTGTAAGGCGAGCTAGCGTTTGTTTCCCAGTTCTAAATGGAGTTGAATCACATGCAGTTTCTGGTCCTACGAGCAAGAGTTGTTTACTGGTAAGGAAAGTCACTATTGCGCTCCCCTTGCCATACACATTGCAAATAGCTCTTGCTTCTGTTCCCAGCAAGTACAGTGTATCAGACTGAAGAGGAGCTACTGTTCTTGTCAGTTTCCTAAGCAGAGTTGAACTAGATTTGGCCCGTGTGTGTAGGAAGCACAGTTCTTATGTTCTGAGCAAGTTCACTCTTCTGGCCCTATAGGAAACACAGTAGAGTAGAAGAGTGCTCTTTTCTCAAAAGCAGTGTGTGTTTCTTGTAAGGCGAGCTAGCGTTTGTTTCCTAGTCCTAAATGGAGTTGAATCCCATGCAGTTTCTGGTCCTATGAACAAGAGTTGTTTTCTGGTAAGGAAAGTCACTATTGCGCTCCCATTGCCCTTCACAAGGCAAATAGCACTCGCACATTTTCCCAGCAAATACAGTGTATTGGACTGAATAGGAGCTACTCTTCTTGTCAGTTTACTAAGCAGAGTTGAACTAGATATGGTCCGTGTGTAGGAAGCACAGTTCTTTTGTTCTGAGCAAGCTCACTGTTTGGACCCCATAGGAAACACAGTAGAGTAGAAGAGTGCTCTTTTCTCTAAAGCAGAGTGTGTTTCTTGTAAGGCAAGCTACCGTTTGTTTCCCAGTCCTAAATGGAGTGGAATCACATGCAGTTTCTGGTCCTACGAGCAAGAGTTGTTTTCTGGTAAGGAAAGTCACTATTGCGCTCCCATTGCCATACACAGTGCAAATAGCCCTCCCGTCTGTTCCCAGCAACTACAGTATATTGGAGTGAAGAGGAGCTACTGTTCTTCTCAGTTTCCTAAGCAGAGTTGAACTAGATATGGCCCGTGTGTGTAGGAAGCACAGTTCTTTTTTTCTGAGCAAGCTCACTGTTCTGGCCCTATAGGAAATAGAGTAGAGTAGAAGAGTGCTCTTTTCTCAAAAGCAGAGTGTGTTTCTTGTAAAGTGAGCTAGAGTTTGTTTCCCAGTCCTAAATGGAGTTGAATCACATGCAGTTTCTGGTCCTACGAGCAAGAGTTGTTTTCTGGTAAGAAGAGTCACTATTGCGCTGTCATTGCCATAGCACTGGCGTCTGTTCCCAGCAAGTACAGTGTATTGGACTGAAGAGGATATACTGTTCTTGTCAGTTTCCTAAGCAGACTTGAACTAGATATGACCGTGTGAGTAGGAAGTACAGTTTTTTTGTTCTGAGCAAGCTCATTGTTCGGAACACATAGGAAACACAGTAGAGTAGAAGAGTGCTCTTTTCTCAAAAACAGAGTGTGTTTCATGTAAGGCGAGCTAGCGTTTGTTTCCCAGTCCTAAATGGAGTTGAGTCACATGTAGTTTTTTGTCCTACGAGCAAGAGTTGTTTTCTGGAAAGACAAGTCACTATTTTGCTCCAATGCCATACACAGTGCAAATAGCCCTCGCGTCTGTTCCCCACCAGTACAGTGTATTGGACTGAAGAGGAGCTACTGTTCTTGTTGGTTTCCTAAGCAGAGTTGAACTAGATATGGCCCGTGTGTGTAGGAAGCACAGTTCTTTTGTTCTGAGCAAGCTCACTCTTCGGACCCGATAGGAAACACAATAGAGTAGAAGAGTGCTCTTTTCTCAAATGCAGAGTGTGTTTTATGTAAGGCGAGCTAGCATTTGTTTCCCAGTCCTAAATGGAGTTGAATCACATGCAGTTTCTGGTCCTACGAGCAAGAGTTGTTTTCTGGTAAGAGGAGTCACTATTGTGCTCTCATTGCCATATACAGTGCAAATAGCACTCGCGTCTGTTCCCCGCCAGTACAGTGTATTGGACGGAAGAGGAGCTACTGTTCTTGTCAGTTTCCTAAGCAGAGTTGAAATAGATATGGCCCGTGTGTGTAGGAAGCACAGTTCTTTTGTTCTGAGCAAGCTCACTGTTTGGACCCCAAAGGAAACACAGTAGAGTAGAAGAGTGCTCTTTTCTCTAAAGCAGAGTGTGTTTCTTGTAAGGCGAGCTACTGTTTGATTCCCAGTCCTAAATGGAGTTGAATCACATGCAGTTTCTGGTCCTACGAGCAAGAGTTGTTTTTTGGTAAGGAAAGTCACTATTGCGCTCCCATTGCCATACACAGTGCAAATAGCCTTCCCGTCTGTTCCCAGCAAGTACAGTGTATTGGATTGAAAAGGAGCTACTGTTCTTCTCAGTTTCCTAAGCAGAGTTGAACTAGATATGGCCCGTGTGTGTAGGAAGCACAGTTCTTTTGTTCTGAGCAAGCTCACTCTTTGGACCACATAGGAAACACAGTAGAGTAGAAGAGTGCTCTTTTCTCAAAAGCAGAGTGTGATTCTTGTAAAGCGAGCTAGAGTTTGTTTCCCAGTCCTAAATGGAGTTGAATCATATGCAGTTTCTGGTCCTACGAGCAAGAGTTTTTTTCTGGTAAGAAGAGTCACTATTGCACTGCCATTGCCATACACAGGACAAATAGCACTGGCGTCTGTTCCCAGCAAGAACAGTGTATTGGACTGAGGAGGATATACTGTTCTTGTCAGGTTCCTAAGCAGACTTGAACTAGATATGGCCGTGTGAGTAGGAAGTACAGTTTTTTTGTTCTGAGCAAGCTCACTGTTCGGAACACATAGGAAACACAGTAGAGTAGAAGAGTGCTCTTTTCTCAAAAGCAGAGAGTGTTTCATGTAAGGCGACCTAGCATTTGTTTCCTACTCCTAAGTGGAGTTGAATCACATGCAGTTTCTGGTCCTACGATCAAGAGTTGTTTTCTGGTAAGGAAAGTCACTATTGCGCTCCCATTGCCGTACACAGTACAAATAGCACTCGCGTCTGTTCCCAGCAAGTACAGTGTATCGGACTGAAGAGGAGCCACTGTTCTTGTTGGTTTCCTAAGCAGAGTTGAACTAGATATGGCCCGTGTGTGTAGGAAGCACAGTTATTTTGTTCTGTGCAAACTCACTGTTCGGACCCCGTAGAAAACACAGTAGAGTAGAAGAGTACTCTTTTCTCAAAAGCAGAGTGTGTTTCATGTATGCGAGCTAGCATTTGTTTCCCAGTCCTAAATGGAGTTGAATCACATGCAGTTTCTGGTCCTACGAGCAAGAGTTGTTTTCTGGCAAGGAAAGTAACTATTGCGCTCCCATTGCCATACACAGTGCAAATAGCCCTCCTGTCTGTTCCCAGCAAGTACAGTGTATTGGACTGCAAAGGAGCTACTGTTCTTCTCAGTTTCCTAAGCAGAGTTGAACTAGATATGGGCCGTGTGTATAGGAAGTACAGTTATTTTTTTCTGAGCAAGCTCACTGTTCTGGCCCTATAGGAAACACAGAAGAGTAGAAGAGTGCTCTTTCCTCAAAAGCAGAGTGTGTTTCATGTAAGGCGAGCTAGCATTTGTTTCCCAGTCCTAAATGGAGTTGCATCACATGCAGTTTCTGGTCCTACGAGCAAGAGTTGTTTACTGGTAAGGAATGTCACTATTGAGCTCCCCTTGCCATACACAGTGCAAATAGCTCTCGCGTCTGTTCCCAGCAAGTACAGTGTATCAGACTGAAGAGGAGCTACTGTTCTTGTCAGTTTTCTAAGCAGAGTTGGACTAGATATGGCCCGTGTGTGTAGGAAGCACAGTTCATATGTTCTGAGCAAGTTCACTCTTCTGGCCCTATAGGAAACACAGTAGAGTAGAAGAGTGCTCTTTTCTCAAAAGCAGAGTTTGTTTTTGTAAGGCGAGCTAGCATTTGTTTCCTAGTCCTAAAAGGAGTTGAATCACATGCAGTTTCTGGTCCTAGGAACAAGAGTTGTTTTCTGGTAAGGAAAGTCACTATTGTGCTCCCATTGCCATACACAGTGCAAATAGCCTTCCCGTCTGTTCCCAGCAAGTACAGTCTATTGGATTGAAAAGGAGCTACTGTTCTTCTCAGTTTCCTAAGCAGAGTTGAACTAGATATGGCCCGTGTGTGTAGGAAGTACAGTTCTTTTTTTCTGTGCAAGCTCACTGTTCTGGCCATATAGGAAACACAGTAGAGTAGAAGAGTGCTCTTTTCTCAAAAGCAGAGTGTGTTTCTTGTAAAGCGAGCTAGAATTTGTTTCCCAGTCCTAAATGGAGTTGTATCACATGCATTTTCTGGTCCTACGAGCAAGAGTTGTTTTCTGGTAAGAAGAGTCACTATTGCGCTGCCATTGCCATACACAGGACAAATAGCACTGGCGTCTGTTCCCAGCAAGTACAGTGTATTGGACTGAAGAGGATATACTGTTCTTGTCAGGTTCCTAAGCAGACTTGAACTAGATATGGCCGTGTGAGTAGGAAGTACAGTTTTTTTGTTCTGAGCAAGCTCACTGTTCGGAACACATAGGAAACACAGTAGAGTAGAAGAGTGCTCTTTTCTCAAAAGCAGAGTATGTTTCATGTAAGGCGACCTAGCATTGTTTCCCACTCCTAAGTGGAGTTGAATCACATGCATTTTCTGGTCCTACGATCAAGAGTTGTTTTCTGGTAAGGAAAGTCACTATTGTGCTCCCATTGCCGTACACAGTACAAATAGCACTCGCGTCTGTTCCCAGCAAGTACAGTGTATCGGACTGAAGAGGAGCTACTGTTCTTGTTGGTTTCCTAAGCAGAGTTGAACTAGATATGGCCCGTGTGTGTAGGAAGCACAGTTATTTTTTTCTGTGCAAACTCACTGTTCGGACCCCATAGGAAACACAGTAGTGTAGAAGAGTACTCTTTTCTGAAAAGCAGAGTGTGTTTCATGTATGCGAGCTAGCATTTGTTTCCAAGTCCTAAATGGAGTTGAATCACATGCAGTTTCTGGTCCTACGAGCAAGAGTTGTTTTCTGGTAAGGAAAGTAACTATTGCGCTCCCATTGCCATACACAGTGCAAATAGCCCTCATGTCTGTTCCCAGCAAGTACAGTGTATTGGACTGCAAAGGAGCTACTGTTCTTCTCAGTTTCCTAAGCAAAGTTGAACTAGATATGGACCGTGTGTGTAGGAAGTACAGTTCTTTTTTTCTGAGCAAGCTCACTGTTTTGGCCCTACAGGAAACACAGAAGAGTAGAAGAGTGCTCTTTTCTCAAAAGCAGAGTGTGTTTCATGTAAGGCGAGCTAGCATTTGTTTCCCAGTCCTAAATGGAGTTGAATCACATGCATTTTCTGGTCCTACGAGCAAGAGTTATTTACTGGTAAGAAAAGTCACTATTGAGCTCCCCTTGCCATACACAGTGCAAATAGCTCTCGCGTCTGTTCCCAGCAAGTACAGTGTATCAGACTGAAGAGGAGCTACTGTTCTTGTCAGTTTCCTAAGCAGAGTTGAACTAGATATGGCCCGTGTGTGTAGGAAGCACAGTTCTTATGTTCTGAGCAAGTTCACTCTTCTGGCACTATAGGAAACACAGTAGAGTAGAAGAGTGCTCTTTTCTCAGAAGCAGAGTGTGTTTTTGTAAGGCGAGCTAGCATTTGTTTCCTAGTCCTAAATGGAGTTGAATCACATGCAGTTTCTGGTCCTAGGAACAAGAGTTGTTTTCTGGTAAGGAAAGTCACTATTGCGCTCACATTGCCCTTCACAAGGCAAATAGCACTCGCGCCTTTTCCCAGCAAGTACAGTGTATTGGACTGAATAGGAGCTACTCTTCTTGTCAGTTTACTAAGCAGAGTTGAACTAGATATGGTCCGTGTGTGTAGGAAGCACAGTTCTTTTGTTCTGAGCAAGCTCACTGTTTGGACCCCATAGGAAACACAGTAGAGTAGAAGAGTGCTCTTTTCTCTAAAGCAGAGTGTGTTTCTTGTAAGGCAAGCTACCATTTGTTTCCCAGTCCTAAATGGAGTGGAATCACATGCAGTTTCTGGTCCTACGAGCAAGAGTTGTTTTCTGGTAAGGAAAGTCACTATTGCGCTCCCATTGCCATACACAGTGCAAATAGCCCTCCCGTCTGTTCCCAGCAACTAAAGTGTATTGGACTGAAGAGGAGCTACTGTTCTTCTTAGTTTCCTAAGCAGAGTTGAACTAGATATGGCCCGTGTGTGTAGGAAGCACAGTTCTTTTTTTCTGAGCAAGCTCACTGTTCTGGCCATATAGGAAACACAGTAGAGTAGAGAGTGCTCTTTTCTCAAAAGTAGAGTGTGTTTCTTGTAAAGGGAGCTAGAATTTGTTTCCCAGTCCTAAATGGAGTTGAATCACATGCAGTTTCTGGTCCTACAAGCAAGAATTGTTTTCTGTTAAGAAGAGTCACTATTGCACTGCCATTGCCATACACAGGACAAATAGCACTGGCGTCTGTTCCCAGCAAGTACAGTGTATTGAACTGAAAAGGATCTCTTGTTCTTGTCAGGTTCCTAAGCAGACTTGAACTAGATATGGCCGTGTGAGTAGGAAGCACAGTTTTTTTTTTTCTGAGCAATCTCACTGTTCGGAACAGATAGGAAACACAGTAGAGTAGAAGAGTGCTCTTTTCTCAAAAGCAAAGTGTGTTTCTTGGAAGTTGAGCTAGCGTTTGTTTCCCAGTCCTAAATGGAGTTGAGTCACATGCAGTTTCTGGTCCTACGAGCAAGAGTTGTTTTCTGTTAAGAAGAGTCACTATTGCACTGCCATTGCCATACACAGGACAAATAGCACATGCTTCTGTTCCCAGCAAGTACAGTGTATTGAACTGAAGAGGATCTACTGTTCCTGTCAGGTTCCTAAGAAGACTTGAACTAGATATGGCCGTGTGAGTAGGAAGCACAGTTTTTTTTTTTCTGAGCAAGCTCACTGTTCGGAACATAAAGGAAACACAGTAGAGTAGAAGAGTGCTCTTTTCTCAAAAGCATCGTGTGTTTCTTGGAAGTTGAGGTAGCGTTTGTTTCCCAGTCCTAAATGGAGTTGAGTCACATGCAATTTTTTGTCCTACAAGCAAGACTTGTTTTCTGGTAAGGAAAGTCACTATTGTGTTCCCATTGCCATACACAGTGCAAATAGCACTCGCGTCTGTTCCCAGCAAGTACAGTGTATCGGACTGAAGAGGAGCTACTGTTCTTGTCAGTTTCCTAAGCAGAGTTGAACTAGATATGGCCCGTGTATAGGAAGCACAGTTCTTTTGTTCTGAGCAAACTCAGAGTTCTGGCCCTCTAGGAAACACAGTAGAGTAGAAGAGTGCTCTTTTCTCAAAAGCAGAGTGTGTTTCTTGTAAGGCGAGCTAGCGTTTGTTTCCCAGTCCTAAATGGAGTTGAGTCACATGCAGTTTTTTGTCCTACGAGCAAAAGTTGTTTTTTGGTAAGACAAGTCACTATTGTTCTCCAATTGCCATACATAATGCAAATAGCACTCGCGTCTGTTTCCCGCAAGTACAGTGTATTGGACGGAAGGGGAGCTACTGTATCTGTCAGTTTCCTAAGCACAGTTGAACTAGATATGGCCCGTGTGTGTAGGAAGCACAGTTCTTTTGTTCTGAGCAAGCTCACTGTTCGGACCCCATTGGAAACACAGTAGAGTAGAAGAGTGCTATTTTCTCAAAAGCAGAGTGTGTTTCATGTAAGGCGAGCTAGAGTTTGTTTCCCAGTCCTAAATGGAGTTGAATCACATGCAGTTTCTGGTCTTACGAGCAACAGTTGTTTTCTGGTAAGGAAAGTCACTATTGTGCTCCCATTGCCATACACAGTGCAAATAGCACTCGCGTCTGTTCCCAGCAAGTACAGTGTATCGGACTGAAGAGGAGCTACTGTTCTTGTCAGTTTCCAAAGCAGAGTTGAACTAGATGTGGCCCGTGTGTAGGAAGCACAGTTCTTTTGTTCTGAGCAAGCTCACTTTTCGGAACACTTAGGAATCACAGTAGAGTAGAAGAGTGCTCTTTTCTCAAAAGCAGAGTGTGTTTTTGTAAGGCGAGCTAGCGTTTGTTTCCGAGTCCTAAATGGAGTTGAATCACATGCAGTTTCTGGTCCTATGAACAAGAGTTGTTTTCTGGTAAGGAAAGTCACTATTGTGCTCCCATTGCCCTTCACAAGGCAAATAGCACTCGCGTCTCTTCTCAGCAAGTACAGTGTATTGGACTGAATAGGAGCTACTGTTCTTGTCAGTTTACTAAGCAGAGTTGAACTAGATATGGTCCGTAAGTGTAGGAAGCACAGTTCTTTGGTTCTGAGCAAGCTCACTGTTTGGACCCCATAGGAAACACAGTAGAGTAGAAGAGTGCTCTTTTCTCAAAAGCAGAGTGTGTTTCTTGGAAGTCGAGCTAGTGTTTCTTTCCCAGTCCTAAATGGAGTTGAGTCACATGCAGTTTTTTGTCCTACGAGCAAGAGTTGTTTTCTGGTAAGACAAGTCACTATTGTAATCCCATTGCCATACACAGTGTAAATAGCACTCACGTCTGTTCCCCGCAAGTACAGTGTATTGGACCGAAGAGGAGCTACTGTTCTTGTCAGTTTCCTCAGGAGAGTTGAACTAGATATGGCCCGTGTGTGTAGGAAGCACAGTTCTTTTGTTCTGAGCAAGCTCACTGTTTGGAACCCATAGGAAACAGAGTAGAGTAGAAGAGTGCTCTTTTCTCAAAAGCAGAGTGTGTTTCATGTAAGGCGAGCTAGCGTTTCTTTCCCAGTCCTAAATGGAGTTGAATCACATGCAGTTTCTGGTCCTACGAGCAAGAGTTGTTTTCTGGTAAGGAAAGTCACTATTGCGCTCCCATTGCCATACACAGTGCAAATAGCACTCGCGTCTGTTCCCAGTAAGTACAGTGTATCTGACTGAGGAGGAGCTACTGTTCTTGTCAGTTTCCTAAGCAGAGTTGACGAGATATGGCCCGTGTGTAGGAAGCACAGTTCTTTTGTTCTGAGCAAGCTCACTGTTCTGGCCCTATAGGAAACACAGTAGAGTAGAAGAGTGCTCTTTTCTCTAAAGCAGAGTGTGTTTCTGTAAGGTGAGCTAGCTTTTGTTTCCCAGTCCTAAATGGAGTTGAATCACATGCAGTTTCTGGTCCTACAAGCAAGAGTTGTTTTCTGGTAAGAAGAGTCACTATTGTGCTGCCCTTGCCATACATAGGACAAATAGCACTGGCGTCTGTTCCCAGCAAGTACAGTGTATTGGACTGAAGAGGATCTACTGTTCTTGTCAGGTTCCTAAGCAGAATTGAACTAGATATGTCCGTGGGTCTAGGAAGCACAGTTTTTTTGTTCTGAGCAAGCTCACTGTTTGGAACACATAGGAAACACAGTAGAGTAGAAGAGTGCTCTTTTCTCAAAAGCAGAGTGTGTTTCTTGTAAGGCGAGCTTGCATTTGTTTCCCAGTCCTAAATGGAGTTGAGTCACATGCAGTTTTTTGTCCTACGAGCAAGAGTTGTTTTCTGGTAAGACGAGTCACTATTGTGCTCCAATTGCCATACACAGTGCAAATAGCACTCGTGTCTGTTCCCCGCAAGTACATTGTATTGTACTGAAGAGGATCTACTGTTTTTGTCAGTTTCCTAAGCAGAGTTGAACTAGATATGGCCCGTGTGTGTAGGAAGCACAGTTTTTTTGTTCTGAGCAAGTTCACTGTTCGGACCCCATAGGAAGCACAGTAGAGTAGAAGAGTGCTCTTTTCTCAAAAGCAGAGTGTGTTTCATGTAAGGCGAGCTAGCATTTGTTTCCCAGTCCTAAATGGAGTTGAACCACATGCAGTTTCTGGTCCTACGAGCAAGAGTTGTTTTCTGTTAAGAAGAGTCACTATTGCACTGCCATTGCCATACACAGGACAAATAGCACATGCTTCTGTTCCCAGCAAGTACAGTGTATCGGACTGAAGAGGAGCTACTGTTCTTGTCAGTTACCTAAGCAGAGTTGAACTAGATATGGCCCGTGTGTAGGAAGCACAGTTCTTTTGTTCTGAGCAAGCTCACTGTTCTGGCCCTATAGGAAACACAGTAGAGTAGAAGAGTGCTCTTTTCTCAAAAGCAGAGTGTGTTTCTTGTAAGGCGAGCTAGCGTTTGTTTCCCAGTCCTAAATGGAGTTGAATCACATGAAGTTTCTGGTCCTAAGAGCAAGAGTTGTTTTCTGTTATGAAGAGTAACTATTGCGCTGCCTTTGCCATACACAGGACAAATAGCACTGGCGTCTGTTCCCAGCAAGTACAGTGTATTGGACTGAATAGGAGCTACTTTTCTTGTCAGTTTACTAAGCAGAGTTGAACTAGATATGGTCCATGCGTGTAGGAAGCACAGTTCTTTTGTTCTGAGCAAGCTCACTGTTTGGACCCCATAGGAAACACAGTAGAGTAGAAGAGTGCTCTTTTCTCTAAAGCAGAGTGTGTTTCTTGGAAGTCGAGCTAGCGTTTGTTTCCCAGTCCTAAATGGAGTTGAGTCACATGCAGTTTTTTGTCCTATGAGCAAGAGTTGTTTTCTGGTAAGACAAGTCACTATTGTGCTCCAATTGCCATACACAGTGCAAATAGCACTCGCGTCTGTTCCCCGCAAGTACAGTGTATTGGACGGAAGAGGAGCTACTGTTCTTGTCAGTTTCCTAAGGAGAATTTAACTAGATATGGCCCGTGTGTGTAGGAAGCACAGTTCTTTTGTTCTGAGCAAGCTCACTGTTTGGAACCCATACGAAACACAGTAGAGTAGAAGAGTGCTCTTTTCTCAAAAGCAGAGTGTGTTTCATGTAAGGCGAGCTAGCATTTGTTTCCCAGTCCTAAATGGAGTTGAATCACATGCAGTTTCTGGTCTTACGAGCAAGAGTTGTTTTCTGGTAAGGAAAGTCACTATTGCGCTCCCATTGCCATACACAGTGCAAATAGCACTCGCGTCTGTTCCCAGCAAGTACAGTGTATCGGACTGAAGAGGAGCTACTGTTCTTGTCAGTTTCCTAAGCAGAGTTGAAGGAGATATGGCCCGTGTGTAGGAAGCACAGTTCTTTTGTTCTGAGCAAGTTCACTCTTCTGGCCCTATAGGAAAAACAGCAGAGTAGAAGAGTGCTCTTTTCTCTAAAGCAGACTGTGTTTCTTGCAAGGTGAGCTAGCTTTTGTTTCCCAGTCCTAAATGGAGTTGAATCACATGCAGTTTCTGGTCCTACAAGCAAGAGTTGTTTTCTGGTAAGAAGAGTCACTATTGTGCTGCCATTGCCATACACAGGACAAATAGCACTGGCGTCTGTTCCCAGCAAGTAAGTGTATTGAACTGAAGAGGATCTACTGTTCTTGTCAGTTTCCTAAGCAGACTTGAACTAGATATGGCCGTGTGAGTAGGAAGCACAGTTTTTTTTTTCTGAGCAAGCTCACTGTTCGGAACATATAGGAAACTCAGTAGAGTAGAAGAGTGCTCTTTTCTCAAAAGCAAAGTGTGTTTCTTGGAAGTTGAGCTAGCGTTTGTTTCCCAGTCCTAAATGGAGTTGAGTCACATGCAATTTTTTGTTCTACGAGCAAGACTTGTTTTCTGGTAAGGAAAGTCACTATTGTGCTCCCATTGCCATACACAGTACAAATAGCACTCGCGTCTGTTCCCAGCAAGTACAGTGTATCGGACTGAAGAGGAGCTACTGTTCTTGTCAGTTTCCTAAGCAGAGTTGAACTACATATGGCCCGTGTGTAGGAAGCACAGTTCTTTTGTTCTGAGCAAGCTCACTGTTCTGGCCCTCTAGGAAACACAGTAGAGTAGAAGAGTGCTCTTTTCTCAAAAGCAGAGTGTGTTTCTTGTAAAGCGAATTAGAGTTTGTTTCCCAGTTTTAAATGGAGTGGAATCACATGCAGTTTCTGGTCCTACGAGCAAGAGTTGTTTTCTGGTAAGAAGAGTCACTATTGAGCTGCCATTGCCATACACAGGACAAATAGCACTGGCGTCTGTTCCCAGCAAGTACACTGTATTGGACTGAAGAGGATCTACTGTTCTTGTCAGTTTCCTAAGCAGACTTGAACTAGATATGGCCGTGTGAGTAGGAAGCACAGTTTTTTTGTTCTGAGCAAGCTCACTTTTCGAACACATAGGAAACACAGTAGAGTAGAAGAGTGCTCTTTTCTCAAAAGCAGAGTGTTTTTCTTGGAAGTCGAGCTAGTGTTTGTTTCCCAGTCCTAAATGGAGTTGAATCACATGCAGTTTCTGGTCCTACGAGCAAGAGTTGTTTTCTGGTAAGTAAAGTCACTATTGCGCTCCCATTGCCGTACACAGTGCAAATAGCACTCGCGTCTGTTCCCAGCAAGTACAGTGTATTGGACTGAAGAGGAGCTACTGTTCTTGTCAGTTTCCTAAGCAGAGTTGAACTAGATATGGCCCATGTGTAGGAAGCACAGTTCTTTTGTTCTGAGCAAGCTCACTCTTCTGGCCCTATAGGAAACACAGTAGAGTAGAAGAGTGCTCTTTTCTCTAAAGCAGAGTGTGTTTTTTGTAAGGTGACCTAGCTTTTGTTTCCCAGTCCTAAATGGAGTTGAGTCACATGCAGTTTTTTGTCCTACGAGCAAGAGTTGTTTTCTGGTAAGACGAGTCACTATTGTGCTCCAATTGCCATACACAGTGCAAATAGCACTCGCGTCTGTTCCCCGCAAGTACATTGTATTGTACTGAAGAGGATCTATTGTTTTTGTCAGTTTCCTAAGCAGAGTAGAACTAGATATGGCCCGTGTGTGTAGGAAGCACAGTTTTTTTGTTCTGAGCAAGTTCACTGTTCGGACCCCATAGGAAGCACAGTAGAGTAGAAGAGTGCTCTTTTCTCAAAAGCAGAGTGTGTTTCATGTAAGGCAAGCTAGCATTTGTTTCCCAGTCCTAAATGGAGTTGAATCACAGGCAGTTTCTGGTCCTATGAGCAAGAGTTGTTTTCTGGTAAGAAGAGTCACTATTGCGCTGCCATTGCCATACATAGGACAAATAGCACTGTTGTCTGTTCCCAGCAAGTACAGTGTATTGGACTGAATAGGATATACTGTTCTTGTCAGGTTCCTAAGCAGACTTGAACTAGATATGGCCGTGTGAGTAGGAAGCACAGTTTTTTTGTTCTGAGCAAGCTCACTGTTCGGAACACATAGGAAACACAGTAGAGTAGAAGAGTGCTCTTTTTTCAAAAGCAGAGTGTGTTTCATGTAAGGCGAGCTAGCATTTGTTTCCCACTCCTAAGTGGAGTTGAATCACATGCAGTTTCTGGTCCTACGATCAAGAGTTGTTTTCTGGTAAGGAAAGTCACTATTGCGCTCCCATTGCCGTACAAAGTACAAATAACACTCGCGTCTGTTCCCAGGAATTACAGTGTATCGGACTGAAGAGGAGCTACTGTTCTTGTTGGTTTCCTAAGCGGAGTTGAATTAGCTATGGCCCGTGTGTGTAGGAAGCACAGTTTTTTTGTTCTGTGCAAACTCACTGTTCGGACCCAATAGGAAACACAGTAGAGTAGAAGAGTGCTCTTTTCTCAAAAGCAGAGTGTGTTTCATGTATGCGAGCTAGCATTTGTTTCCCAGTCCTAAATGGAGTTGAATCACATGCAGTTTCTGGTCCTACGAGCAAGAGTTGTTTTCTGGTAAGGAAAGTAACTATTGCGCTCCCATTGCCGTACACAGTGCAAATAGCCCTCCTATCTGTTCCCAACAAGTACAGTGTATTGGACTGCAAAGGAGCTACTGTTCTTCTCAGTTTCCTAAGCAGAGTTGAACTAGATATGGGCCGTGTGTGTAGGAAGTACAGTTCTTTTTTTCTGAGCAAGCTTACTGTTCTGGCCCCATAGGAAACACAGAAGAGTAGGAGAGTGCTCTTTTCTCAAAAGCAGAGTGTGTTTTTGTAAGGCGAGCTAGCATTTGTTTCCTAGTCCTAAATGGAGTTGAATCACATGCAGTTTCTGGTCCTAGGAACAAGAGTTGTTTTCTGGTAAGGAAAGTCACTATTGCGCTCCCATTGCCATTCACAAGGCAAATAGCACTCGCGCCTTTTCCCAGCAAGTACAGTGTATTGGACTGAATAGGAGCTACTCTTCTTGTCAGTTTACTAAGCAGAGTTGAACTAGATATGGTCCGTGTGTGTAGGAAGCACAGTTCTTTTGTTCTGAGCAAGCTCACTGTTTGGACCCCATAGGAAACACAGTAGAGTAGAAGAGTGCTCTTTTCTCTAAAGCAGAGTGTGTTTCTTGTAAGGCAAGCTACCGTTTGTTTCCCAGTCCTAAATGGAGTGGAATCACATGCAGTTTCTGGTCCTACGAGCAAGAGTTGTTTTCTGGTAAGGAAAGTCACTATTGCGCTCCCATTGCCATACACAGTGCAAATAGCCCTCCCGTCTGTTCCCAGCAACTACAGTGTATTGGACTGAAGAGGAGCTACTGTTCTTCTTAGTTTCCTAAGCAGAGTTGAAGTAGATATGGCCCGTGTGTGTAGGAAGCACAGTTCTTTCTTTCTGAGCAAGCTCACTGTTCTGGCCCTATTGGAAACACAGTAGAGTAGAAGAGTGCTCTTTTCTCAAAAGCAGAGTGTGTTTCTTGTAAAGCGAGCTAGAATTTGTTTCCCAGTCCTAAATGGAGTTGAATCACATGCAGTTTCTGGTCCTACGAGCAAGAGTTGTTTTCTGTTAAGAAGAGTCACTATTGCACTGCCATTGCCATACACAGGACAAATAGCACATGCTTCTGTTCCCAGCAAGTACAGTGTATTGAACTGAAGAGGATCTACTGCTCCTGTCAGGTTCCTAAGAAGACTTGAACTAGATATGGCCGTGTGAGTAGGAAGCACAGTTTTTTTTTTTCTGAGCAAGCTCACTGTTCGGAACATAAAGGAAACACAGTAGAGTAGAAGAGTGCTCTTTTCTCAAAAGCATCGTGTGTTTTTTGGAAGTTGAGGTAGCGTTTGTTTCCCAGTCCTAAATGGAGTTGAGTCACATGCAATTTTTTGTCCTACGAGCAAGACTTGTTTTCTGGTAAGGAAAGTCACTATTGTGCTCCCATTGCCATACACAGTGCAAATAGCACTCGCGTCTGTTCCCAGCAAGTACAGTGTATCGGACTGAAGAGGAGCTACTGTTCTTGTCAGTTTCCTAAGCAGAGTTGAACTAGATATGGCCCGTGTGTAGGAAGCACAGTTCTTTTGTTCTGAGCAAACTCAGAGTTCTGGCCCTATAGGAAACACAGTAGAGTAGAAGAGTGCTCTTTTCTCAAAAGCAGAGTGTGTTTCTTGTAAGGCGAGCTAGCGTTTGTTTCCCAGTCCTAAATGGAGTTGAGTCACATGCAGTTTTTTTCCTACGAGCAAAAGTTGTTTTTTGGTAAGACAAGTCACTATTGTTCTCCAATTGCCATACACAATGCAAATAGCACTCGCGTCTGTTTCCCGCAAGTACAGTGTATTGGACGGAAGGGGAGCTACTGTTCCTGTCAGTTTCCTAAGCACAGTTGAACTAGATATGGCCCGTGTGTGTAGGAAGCACAGTTCTTTTGTTCTGAGCAAGCTCACTGTTCGGACCCCATTGGAAACACAGTAGAGGAGAAGAGTGCTCTTTTCTCAAAAGCAGAGTGTGTTTCATGTAAGGCGAGCTAGAGTTTGTTTCCCAGTCCTAAATGGAGGTGAATCACATGCAGTTTCTGGTCTTACGAGCAACAGTTGTTTTCTGGTAAGGAAAGTCACTATTGTGCTCCCATTGCCATACACAGTGCAAATAGCACTCGCGTCTGTTCCCAGCAAGTACAGTGTATCAGACTGAAGAGGAGCTACTGTTCTTGTCAGTTTCCAAAGCAGAGTTGAACTAGATGTGGCCCGTGTGTAGGAAGCACAATTCTTTTGTTCTGAGCAAGCTCACTTTTCGGAACACATAGGAATCACAGTAGAGTAGAAGAGTGCTCTTTTCTCAAAAGCAGAGTGTGTTTTTGTAAGGCGAGCTAGCGTTTGTTTCCGAGTCCTAAATGGAGTTGAATCACATGCAGTTTCTGGTCCTTTGAACAAGAGTTGTTTTCTGGTAAGGAAAGTCACTATTGCGCTCCCATTGCCCTTCACAAGGCAAATAGCACTCGCGTCTCTTCCCAGCAAGTACAGTGTATTGGACTGAATAGGAGCTACTGTTCTTGTCAGTTTACTAAGCAGAGTTGAACTAGATATGGTCCGTAAGTGTAGGAAGCACAGTTCTTTGGTTCTGAGCAAGCTCACTGTTTGGACCCCATAGGAAACACAGTAGAGTAGAAGAGTGCTCTTTTCTCAAAAGCAGAGTGTGTTTCTTGGAAGTCGAGCTAGTGTTTCTTTCCCAGTCCTAAATGGAGTTGAGTCACATGCAGTTTTTTGTCCTACGAGCAAGAGTTGTTTTCTGGTAAGACAAGTCACTATTGTAATCCCATTGCCATACACAGTGTAAATAGCACTCACGTCTGTTCCCCGCAAGTACAGTGTATTGGACCGAAGAGGAGCTACTGTTCTTGTCAGTTTCCTAAGGAGAGTTGAACTAGATATGGCCCGTGTGTGTAGGAAGCACAGTTCTTTTGTTCTGAGCAAGCTCACTGTTTGGAACCCATAGGAAACAGAGTAGAGTAGAAGAGTGCTCTTTTCTCAAAAGCAGAGTGTGTTTCATGTAAGGCGAGCTAGCGTTTCTTTCCCAGTCCTAAATGGAGTTGAATCACATGCAGTTTCTGGTCCTACGAGCAAGAGTTGTTTTCTGGTAAGGAAAGTCACTATTGCGCTCCCATTGCCATACACAGTGCAAATAGCACTCGCGTCTGTTCCCAGCAAGTACAGTGTATCTGACTGAAGAGGAGCTACTGTTCTTGTCAGTTTCCTAAGCAGAGTTGACGAGATATGGCCCGTGTGTAGGAAGCACAGTTCATTTGTTCTGAGCAAGCTCACTGTTCTGGCCCTATAGGAAACACAGTAGAGTAGAAGAGTGCTCTTTTCTCTAAAGCAGAGTGTGTTTCTGTAAGGTGAGCTAGCTTTTGTTTCCCAGTCCTAAATGGAGTTGAATCACATGCAGTTTCTGGTCCTACAAGCAAGAGTTGTTTTCTGGTAAGAAGAGTCACTATTGTGCTGCCCTTGCCATACATAGGACAAATAGCACTGGCGTCTGTTCCCACCAAGTACAGTGTATTGGACTGACGAGGATCTACTGTTCTTGTCAGGTTCCTAAGCAGAATTGAACTAGATATGGCCGTGTGTGTAGGAAGCACAGTTTTTTTGTTCTGAGCAAGCTCACTGTTTGGAACACATAGGAAACACAGTAGAGTAGAAGAGTGCTCTTTTCTCAAAAGCAGAGTGTGTTTCTTGTAAGGCGAGCTTGCATTTGTTTCCCAGTCCTAAATGGAGTTGTGTCACATGCAGTTTTTTGTCCTACGAGCAAGAGTTGTTTTCTGGTAAGACGAGTCACTATTGTGCTCCAATTGCCATACACAGTGCAAATATCACTCGTGTCTGTTCCCCGCAAGTTCATTGTATTGTACTGAAGAGGATCTACTGTTTTTGTCAGTTTCCTAAGCAGAGTTGAACTAGATATGGCCCGTGTGTGTAGGAAGCACAGTTTTTTTGTTCTGAGCAAGTTCACTGTTCGGACCCCATAGGAAGCACAGTAGAGTAGAAGAGTGCTCTTTTCTCAAAAGCAGAGTGTGTTTCATGTAAGGCGACCCAGCATTTGTTTCCCACTCCTAAGTGGAGTTGAATCACATGCAGTTTCTGGTCCTACGATCAAGAGTTGTTTTCTGGTAAGGAAAGTCACTATTGCGCTCCCATTGCCGTACAAAGTACAAATAACACTCGCGTCTGTTCCCAGGAAGTACAGTGTATCGGACTGAAGAGGAGCTACTGTTCTTGTTGGTTGCCTAAGCAGAGTTGAATTAGCTATGGCCCGTGTGTGTAGGAAGCACAGTTTTTTTGTTCTGTGCAAACTCACTGTTCGGACCCCATAGGAAACACAGTAGAGTAGAAGAGTGCTCTTTTCTCAAAAGCAGAGTGTGTTTCTTGTAAGGCGAGCTAGAATTTGTTTCCCAGTCCTAAATGGAGTTGAATCACATGCAGTTTCTGGTCCTACGATCAAGAGTTGTTTTCTGGTAAGGAAAGTAACTTTTGCGCTCCCATTGCCAAACAAAGTGCAAATAGCCCTCCTATCTGTTCCCAGCAAGTACAGTGTATTGGACTGCAAAGGAGCTAGTGTTCTTCTCAGTTTCCTAAGCAGAGTTGAACTAGATATGGGCCGTGTGTGTAGGAAGTACAATTCTTTTTTTCTGAGCAAGCTCACTGTTCTGGCCCCATAGGAAACACAGAAGAGTAGAAGAGTGCTCTTTTCTCAAAAGCAGAGTGTGTTTTTGTAAGGCGAGCTAGCATTTGTTTCCTAGTCCTAAATGGAGTTGAATCACATGCAGTTTCTGGTCCTAGGAACAAGAGTTGTTTTCTGGTAAGGAAAGTCACTATTGCGCTCCCATTGCCCTTCACAAGGCAAATAGCACTCGCGCCTTTTCCCAGCAAGTACAGTGTATTGGACTGAATAGGAGCTACTCTTCTTGTCAGTTTACTAAGCAGAGTCGAACTAGATATGGTCCGTGTGTGTAGGAAGCACAGTTGTTTTGTTCTGAGCAAGCTCACTGTTTGGACCCCATAGGAAACACAGTAGAGTAGAAGAGTGCTCTTTTCTCTAAAGCAGAGTGTGTTTCTTGTAAGGCAAGCTACCGTTTGTTTCCCAGTCCTAAATGGAGTGGAATCACATGCAGTTTCTGGTCCTACGAGCAAGAGTTGTTTTCTGGTAAGGAAAGTCACTATTGCGCTCCCATTGCCATACACAGTGCAAATAGCCCTCCCGTCTGTTCCCAGCAACTACAGTGTATTGGACTGAAGAGGAGCTACTGTTCTTCTTAGTTTCCTAAGCAGAGTTGAAGTAGATATGGCCCGTGTGTGTAGGAAGCACAGTTCTTTCTTTCTGAGCAAGCTCACTGTTCTGGCCCTATTGGAAACACAGTAGAGTAGAAGAGTGCTCTATTCTCAAAAGCAGAGTGTGTTTCTTGTAAAGCGAGCTAGAATTTGTTTCCCAGTCCTAAATGGAGTTGAACCACATGCAGTTTCTGGTCCTACGAGCAAGAGTTGTTTTCTGTTAAGAAGAGTCACTATTGCACTGCCATTGCCATACACAGGACAAATAGCACATGCTTCTGTTCCCAGCAAGTACAGTGTATCGGACTGAAGAGGAGCTACTGTTCTTGTCAGTTTCCTAAGCAGAGTTGAACTAGATATGGCCCGTGTGTAGGAAGCACAGTTCTTTTGTTCTGAGCAAGCTCACTGTTCTGGCCCTATAGGAAACACAGTAGAGTAGAAGAGTGCTCTTTTCTCAAAAGCAGAGTGTGTTTCTTGTAAGGCGAGCTAGCGTTTGTTTCCCAGTCCTAAATGGAGTTGAATCACATGAAGTTTCTGGTCCTAAGAGCAAGAGTTGTTTTCTGTTATGAAGAGTAACTATTGCGCTGCCTTTGCCATACACAGGACAAATAGCACTGGCGTCTGTTCCCAGCAAGTACAGTGTATTGGACTGAATAGGAGCTACTTTTCTTGTCAGTTTACTAAGCAGAGTTGAACTAGATATGGTCCGTGCGTGTAGGAAGCACAGTTCTTTTGTTCTGAGCAAGCTCACTGTTTGGACCCCATAGGAAACACAGTAGAGTAGAAGAGTGCTCTTTTCTCTAAAGCAGAGTGTGTTTCTTGGAAGTCGAGCTAGCGTTTGTTTCCCAGTCCTAAATGGAGTTGAGTCACATGCAGTTTTTTGTCCTATGAGCAAGAGTTGTTTTCTGGTAAGACAAGTCACTATTGTGCTCCAATTGCCATACACAGTGCAAATAGCACTCGCGTCTGTTCCCCGCAAGTACAGTGTATTGGATGGAAGAGGAGCTACTGTTCTTGTCAGTTTCCTAAGGAGAATTTAACTAGATATGGCCCGTGTGTGTAGGAAGCACAGTTCTTTTGTTCTGAGCAAGCTCACTGTTTGGAACCCATACGAAACACAGTAGAGTAGAAGAGTGCTCTTTTCTCAAAAGCAGAGTGTGTTTCATGTAAGGCGAGCTAGCATTTGTTTCCCAGTCCTAAATGGAGTTGAATCACATGCAGTTTCTGGTCTTACGAGCAAGAGTTGTTTTCTGGTAAGGAAAGTCACTATTGCGCTCCCATTGCCATACACAGTGCAAATAGCACTCGCGTCTGTTCCCAGCAAGTACAGTGTATCGGACTGAAGAGGAGCTACTGTTCTTGTCAGTTTCCTAAGCAGAGTTGAACGAGATATGGCCCGTGTGTAGGAAGCACAGTTCTTTTGTTCTGAGCAAGCTCACTCTTCTGGCCCTATAGGAAAAACAGTAGAGTAGAAGAGTGCTCTTTTCTCTAAAGCAGACTGTGTTTCTTGCAAGGTGAGCTAGCTTTTGTTTCCCAGTCCTAAATGGAGTTGAATCACATGCAGTTTCTGGTTCTACAAGCAAGAGTTGTTTTCTGGTAAGAAGAGTCACTATTGTGCTGCCATTGCCATACACAGGACAAATAGCACTGGCGTCTGTTCCCAGCAAGTACAGTGTATTGAACTGAAGAGGATCTACTGTTCTTGTCAGTTTCCTAAGCAGACTTGAACTAGATATGGCCGTGTGAGTAGGAAGCACAGTTTTTTTTTTTCTGAGCAAGCTCACTGTTCGGAACATATAGGAAACACAGTAGAGTAGAAGAGAGCTCTTTTCTCAAAAGCAAAGTGTGTTTCTTGGAAGTTGAGCTAGCGTTTGTTTCCCAGTCCTAAATGGAGTTGAGTCACATGCAATTTTTTGTTCTACGAGCAAGACTTGTTTTCTGGTAAGGAAAGTCACTATTGTGCTCCCATTGCCATACACAGTACAAATAGCACTCGCGTCTGTTCCCAGCAAGTACAGTGTATCGGACTGAAGAGGAGCTACTGTTCTTGTCAGTTTCCTAAGCAGAGTTGAACTAGATATGGCCCGTGTGTAGGAAGCACAGTTCTTTTGTTCTGAGCAAGCTCACTGTTCTGGCCCTCTAGGAAACACAGTAGAGTAGAAGAGTGCTCTTTTCTCAAAAGCAGAGTGTGTTTCTTGTAAAGCGAATTAGTGTTTGTTTCCCAGTTTTAAATGGAGTGGAATCACATGCAGTTTCTGGTCCTACGAGCAAGAGTTGTTTTCTGGTAAGAAGAGTCACTATTGAGCTGCCATTGCCATACACAGGACAAATAGCACTGGCGTCTGTTCCCAGCAAGTACACTCTTTTGGACTGAAGAGGATCTACTGTTCTTGTCAGTTTCCTAAGCAGACTTGAACTAGATATGGCCGTGTGAGTAGGAAGCACAGTTTTTTTGTTCTGAGCAAACTCACTTTTCGAACACATAGGAAACACAGTAGAGTAGAAGAGTGCTCTTTTCTCAAAAGCAGAGTGTTTTTCTTGGAAGTCGAGCTAGCGTTTGTTTCCCAGTCCTAAATGGAGTTGAATCACATGCAGTTTCTGGTCCTACGAGCAAGAGTTGTTTTCTGGTAAGTAAAGTCACTATTGCGCTCCCATTGCCGTACACAGTGCAAATAGCACTCGCGTCTGTTCCCAGCAAGTACAGTGTATCGGACTGAAGAGGAGCTACTGTTCTTGTCAGTTTCCTAAGCAGAGTTGAACTAGATATGGCCCATGTGTAGGAAGCACAGTTCTTTTGTTCTGAGCAAGCTCACTCTTCTGGCCCTATAGGAAACACAGTAGAGTAGAAGAGTGCTCTTTTCTCTAAAGCAGAGTGTGTTTTTTGTAAGGTGAGCTAGCTTTTGTTTCCCAGTCCTAAATGGAGTTGAGTCACATGCAGTTTTTTGTCCTACGAGCAAGAGTTGTTTTCTGGTAAGACGAGTCACTATTGTGCTCCAATTGCCATACACAGTGCAAATAGCACTCGCGTCTGTTCCCCGCAAGTACAGTGTATTGGACGGAAGAGGAGCTACTGTTCTTGTCAGTTTCCTAAGGAGAATTTAACTAGATATGGCCCGTGTGTGTAGGAAGCACAGTTCTTTTGTTCTGAGCAAGCTCACTGTTTGGAACCCATACGAAACACAGTAGAGTAGAAGAGTGCTCTTTTCTCAAAAGCAGAGTGTGTTTCATGTAAGGCGAGCTAGCATTTGTTTCCCAGTCCTAAATGGAGTTGAATCACATGCAGTTTCTGGTCTTACGAGCAAGAGTTGTTTTCTGGTAAGGAAAGTCACTATTGCGCTCCCATTGCCATACACAGTGCAAATAGCACTCGCGTCTGTTCCCAGCAAGTACAGTGTATCGGACTGAAGAGGAGCTACTGTTCTTGTCAGTTTCCTAAGCAGTGTTGAACGAGATATGGCCCGTGTGTAGGAAGCACAGTTCTTTTGTTCTGAGCAAGCTCACTCTTCTGGCCCTATAGGAAAAACAGTAGAGTAGAAGAGTGCTCTTTTCTCTAAAGCAGACTGTGTTTCTTGCAAGGTGAGCTAGCTTTTGTTTCCCAGTCCTAAATGGAGTTGAATCACATGCAGTTTCTGGTCCTACAAGCAAGAGTTGTTTTCTGGTAAGAAGAGTCACTATTGTGCTGCCATTGCCATACACAGGACAAATAGCACTGGCGTCTGTTCCCAGCAAGTACAGTGTATTGAACTGAAGAGGATCTACTGTTCTTGTCAGTTTCCTAAGCAGACTTGAACTAGATATGGCCGTGTGAGTAGGAAGCACAGTTTTTTTTTTTCTGAGCAAGCTCACTGTTCGAACATATAGGAAACACAGTAGAGTAGAAGAGAGCTCTTTTCTCAAAAGCAAAGTGTGTTTCTTGGAAGTTGAGCTAGCGTTTGTTTCCCAGTCCTAAATGGAGTTGAGTCACATGCAATTTTTTGTTCTACGAGCAAGACTTGTTTTCTGGTAAGGAAAGTCACTATTGTGCTCCCACTGCCATACACAGTACAAATAGCACTCGCGTCTGTTCCCAGCAAGTACAGTGTATTGGACTGAAGAGGAGCTACTGTTCTTGTCAGTTTCCTAAGCAGAGTTGAACTAGATATGGCCCGTGTGTAGGAAGCACAGTTCTTTTGTTCTGAGCAAGCTCACTGTTCTGGCCCTCTAGGAAACACAGTAGAGTAGAAGAGTGCTCTTTTCTCAAAAGCAGAGTGTGTTTCTTGTAAAGCGAATTAGAGTTTGTTTCCCAGTTTTAAATGGAGTGGAATCACATGCAGTTTCTGGTCCTACGAGCAAGAGTTGTTTTCTGGTAAGAAGAGTCACTATTGAGCTGCCATTGCCATACACAGGACAAATAGCACTGGCGTCTGTTCCCAGCAAGTACACTGTATTGGACTGAAGAGGATCTACTGTTCTTGTCAGTTTCCTAGCAGACTTGAACTAGATATGGCCGTGTGAGTAGGAAGCACAGTTTTTTTGTTCTGAGCAAGCTCACTTTTCGAACACATAGGAAACACAGTAGAGTAGAAGAGTGCTCTTTTCTCAAAAGCAGAGTGTTTTTCTTGGAAGTCGAGCTAGCGTTTGTTTCCCAGTCCTAAATGGAGTTGAATCACATGCAGTTTCTGGTCCTACGAGCAAGAGTTGTTTTCTGGTAAGTAAAGTCACTATTGCGCTCCCATTGCCGTACACAGTGCAAATAGCACTCGCGTCTGTTCCCAGCAAGTACAGTGTATCGGACTGAAGAGGAGCTACTGTTCTTGTCAGTTTCCTAAGCAGAGTTGAACTAGATATGGCCCATGTGTAGGAAGCACAGTTCTTTTGTTCTGAGCAAGCTCACTCTTCTGGCCTTATAGGAAACACAGTAGAGTAGAAGAGTGCTCTTTTCTCTAAAGCAGAGTGTGTTTTTTTTAAGGTGAGCTAGCTTTTGTTTCCCAGTCCTAAATGGAGTTGAGTCACATGCAGTTTTTTTTCCTACGAGCAAGAGTTGTTTTCTGGTAAGACGAGTCACTATTGTGCTCCAATTGCCATACACAGTGCAAATAGCACTCACGTCTGTTCCCCGCAAGTACATTGTATTGTACTGAAGAGGATGTACTGTTTTTGTCAGTTTCCTAAGCAGAGTAGAACTAGATATGGCCCGTGTGTGTAGGAAGCACAGTTTTTTTGTTCTGAGCAAGTTCACTGTTCGGACCCCATAGGAAGCACAGTAGAGTAGAAGAGTGCTCTTTTCTCAAAAGCAGAGTGTGTTTCATGTAAGGCAAGCTAGCATTTGTTTCCCAGTCCTAAATGGAGTTGAATCACAGGCAGTTTCTGGTCCTATGAGCAAGAGTTGTTTTCTGGTAAGAAGAGTCACTATTGCGCTGCCATTGCCATACATAGGACAAATAGCACTGTTGTCTGTTCCCAGCAAGTACAGTGTATTGGACTGAAGAGGATATACTGTTCTTGTCAGGTTCCTAAGCAGACTTGAACTAGATATGGCCGTGTGAGTAGGAAGCACAGTTTTTTTGTTCTGAGCAAGCTCACTGTTCGGAACACATAGGAAACACAGTAGAGTAGAAGAGTGCTCTTTTTTCAAAAGCAGAGTGTGTTTCATGTAAGGCGAGCTAGCATTTGTTTCCCACTCCTAAGTGGAGTTGAATCACATGCAGTTTCTGGTCCTACGATCAAGAGTTGTTTTCTGGTAAGGAAAGTCACTATTGCGCTCCCATTGCCGTACAAAGTACAAATAACACTCGCGTCTGTTCCCAGGAAGTACAGTGTATCGGACTGAAGAGGAGCTACTGTTCTTGTTGGTTTCCTAAGCGGAGTTGAATTAGCTATGGCCCGTGTGTGTAGGAAGCACAGTTTTTTTGTTCTGTGCAAACTCACTGTTCGGACCCAACAGGAAACACAGTAGAGTAGAAGAGTACTCTTTTCTCAAAAGCAGAGTGTGTTTCATGTATGCGAGCTAGCATTTGTTTCCCAGTCGTAAATGGAGTTGAATCACATGCAGTTTCTGGTCCTACGAGCAAGAGTTGTTTTCTGGTAAGGAAAGTAACTATTGCGCTCCCATTGCCATACACAGTGCAAATAGCCCTCCTATCTGTTCCCAACAAGTACAGTGTATTGGACTGCAAAGGAGCTACTGTTCTTCTCAGTTTCCTAAGCAGAGTTGAACTAGATATGGGCCGTGTGTGTAGGAAGTACAGTTCTTTTTTTCTGAGCAAGCTCACTGTTCTGGCCCCATAGGAAACACAGAAGAGTAGGAGAGTGCTCTTTTCTCAAAAGCAGAGTGTGTTTTTGTAAGGCGAGCTAGCATTTGTTTCCTAGTCCTAAATGGAGTTGAATCACATGCAGTTTCTGGTCCTAGGAACAAGAGTTGTTTTCTGGTAAGGAAAGTCGCTATTGCGCTCCCATTGCCCTTCACAAGGCAAATAGCACTCGCGCCTTTTCCCAGCAAGTACAGTGTATTGGACTGAATAGGAGCTACTCTTCTTGTCAGTTTACTAAGCAGAGTTGAACTAGATATGGTCCGTGTGTGTAGGAAGCACAGTTCTTTTGTTCTGAGCAAGCTCACTGTTTGGACCCCATAGGAAACACAGTAGAGTAGAAGAGTGCTCTTTTCTCTAAAGCAGAGTGTGTTTCTTGTAAGGCAAGCTACTGTTTGTTTCCCAGTCCTAAATGGAGTGGAATCACATGCAGGTTCTGGTCCTACGAGCAAGAGTTGTTTTCTGGTAAGGAAAGTCATTATTGCGCTCCCATTGCCATACACAGTGCAAATAGCCCTCCCATCTGTTCCCAGCAACTACAGTGTATTGGACTGAAGAGGAGCTACTGTTCTTCTTAGTTTCCTAAGCAGAGTTGAAGTAGATGGCCCGTGTGTGTAGGAAGCACAGTTCTTTTGTTCTGAGCAAGCTCACTGTTCGGACCCCATAGGAAGCACAGTAGATTAGAAGAGTGCTCTTTTCTCAAAAGCAGAGTGTGTTTCATGTAAGGCGAGCTACCATTTGTTTCCCAGTCCTAAACGGAGTTGAATCACATGCAGTTTCTGGTCCTACGATCAAGAGTTGTTTTCTGGTAAGGAAAGTCACTATTGCGCTCCCATTTCCATACTCAGTGCAAATAGCACTTGCGTCTGTTCCCAGCAAGTACAGTGTATCGGACTGAAGAGGAGCTACTGTTCTTATTTGTTTTCTAAGCAAAGTTGAACTAGTTATGGCCCGTGTGTAGGAAGCACAGTTCTTTTTTTCTGAGCAAGCTCACTGTTCTGGCCTTATAGGAAACACAGTAGAGTAGAAGAGTGCTCTTTTCTCAAAAGCAGAGTGTGTTTCTTGTAAAGCGAGCTAGAGTTTGTTTCCCAGTCCTAAATGGAGTTGAATCACATGAAGTTTCTGGTCCTAAGAGCAAGAGTTGTTTTCTGTTAAGAAGAGTAACTATTGCGCTGCCTTTGCCATACACAGGACAAATAGCACTGGCGTCTGTTCCCAGCAAGTACAGTGTATTGGACTGAATAGGAGCTACTTTTCTTGTCAGTTTACTAAGCAGAGTTGAACTAGATATGGTCCGTGCGTGTAGGAAGCACAGTTCTTTTGTTCTGAGCAAGCTCACTGTTTGGACCCCATAGGAAACACAGTAGAGTAGAAGAGTGCTCTTTTCTCTAAAGCAGAGTGTGTTTCTTGTAAGGCAAGCTACCGTTTGTTTCCCAGTCCTAAATGGAGTGGAATCACATGCAGGTTCTGGTCCTACGAGCAAGAGTTGTTTTCTGGTAAGGAAAGTTACTATTGCGCTCCCATTGCCATACACAGTGCATATAGTCCTCCCGTCTGTTCCCAGCAACTACAGTGTATTGGACTGAAGAGGAGCTACTGTTCTTCTTAGTTTCCTAAGCAGAGTTGAAGTAGATATGGCCCGTGTGTGTAGGAAGCACAGTTCTTTCTTTCTGAGCAAGCTCACTGTTCTGGCCCTATTGGAAACACAGTAGAGTAGAAGAGTGCTCTTTTCTCAAAAGCAGTGTGTGTTTCTTGTAAAGCGAGCTAGAATTTGTTTCCCAGTCCTAAATGGAGTTTAATCACATGCAGTTTCTGGTCCTATGAGCAAGAGTTGTTTTCTGTTAAGAAGAGTCACTATTGCACTGCCATTGCCATACACAGGATAAATAGCACATGCGTCTGTTCCCAGCAAGTACAGTGTATTGAACTGAAGAGGATCTACTCTTCCTGTCAGGTTCCTAAGCAGACTTGAACTAGATATGGCCCTGTGAGTAGGAAGCACAGTTTTTTTTTTCTGAGCAAGCTCACTCTTCGGAACATATAGGAAACACAGTAGAGTAGAAGAGTGCTCTTTTCTCAAAAGCAAAGTGTGTTTCTTGGAAGTTGAGCTAGCGTTTGTTTCCCAGTCCTAAATGGAGTTGAGTCACATGCAATTTTTTGTCCTACGAGCAAGACTTGTTTTCTGGTAAGGAAAGTCACTATTGTGCTCCCATTGCCATACACAGTGCAAATAGCACTCGCGTCTGTTCCCAGCAAGTACAGTGTATCGGACTGAAGAGGAGCTACTGTTCTTGTCAGTTTCCTAAGCAGAGTTGAACTAGATATGGCCCGTGTGTAGGAAGCACAGTTCTTTTGTTCTGAGCAAGCTCACTGTTCTGGCCCTATAGGAAACACAGTAGAGTAGAAGAGTGCTCTTTTCTCAAAAGCAGAGTGTGTTTCTTGTAAGGCGAGCTAGCGTTTGTTTCCCAGTCCTAAATGGAGTTGAGTCACATGCAGTTTTTTGTCCTACGTGCAAGAATTGTTTTCTGGTAAGACGAGTCACTATTGTGCTCCAATTGCCATACACAGTGCAAATAGCACTCGCGTCTGTTCCCCGCAAGTACAGTGTATTGGACTGAAGAAGATCTACTGTTCTTGTCAGTTTCCTAAGCAGAGTTGAACTAGATATGACCCGTGTGTGTAGGAAGCACAGTTCTTTTGTTCTGAGCAAGCTCACTGTTCGGACCCCATAGGAAGCACAGTAGATTAGAAGAGTGCTCTTTTCTCAAAAGCAGAGTGTGTTTCATGTAAGGCGAGCTAGCATTTGTTTCCCAGTCCTAAACGGAGTTGAATCACATGCAGTTTCTGGTCCTACGATCAAGAGTTGTTTTCTGGTAAGGAAAGTCACTATTGCGCTCCCATTTCCATACTCAGTGCAAATAGCACTCGCTTCTGTTCCCAGCAAGTACAGTGTATCGGACTGAAGAGGAGCTACTGTTCTTATTTGTTTCCTAAGCAAAGTTGAACTAGTTATGGCCCGTGTGTAGGAAGCACAGTTCTTTTTTTCTGAGCAAGCTCACTGTTCTGGCCTTATAGGAAACACAGTAGAGTAGAAGAGTGCTCTTTTCTCAAAAGCAGAGTGTGTTTCTTGTAAAGCGAGCTAGAGTTTGTTTCCCAGTCCTAAATGGAGTTGAATCACATGAAGTTTCTGGTCCTAAGAGCAAGAGTTGTTTTCTGTTAAGAAGAGTAACTATTGCGCTGCCTTTGCCATACACAGGACAAATAGCACTGGCGTCTGTTTCCAGCAAGTACAGTGTATTGGACTGAATAGGAGCTACTTTTCTTGTCAGTTTACTAAGCAGAGTTGACCTAGATATGGTCCGTGCGTGTAGGAAGCACAGTTCTTTTGTTCTGAGCAAGCTCACTGTTTGGACCCCATAGGAAACACAGTAGAGTAGAAGAGTGCTCTTTTCTCAAAAGCAGAGTGTGTTTCTTGGAAGTCGAGCTAGCGTTTGTTTCCCAGTCCTAAATGGAGTTGAGTCACATGCAGTTTTTTGTCCTATGAGCAAGAGTTGTTTTCTGGTAAGACAAGTCACTATTGTGCTCCAATTGCCATACACAGTGCAAATAGCACTGGCGTCTGTTCCCCGCAAGTACAGTGTATTGGACGGAAGAGGAGCTACTGTTCTTGTCAGTTTCCTAAGGAGAGTTGAACTAGATATGGCCCGTGTGTGTAGGAAGCACAGTTCTTTTGTTCTGAGCAAGCTCACTGTTTGGAACCCATATGAAACAGAGTAGAGTAGAAGAGTGCTCTTTTCTCAAAAGCAGAGTGTGTTTCATGTAAGGCGAGCTAGCATTTGTTTCCTAGTCCTAAATGGAGTTGAATCACATGCAGTTTCTGGTCTTACGAGCAAGAGTTGTTTTCTGGTCAGGAAAGTCACTATTGCGCTCCCATTGCCATACACAGTGCAAATAGCACTCGCGTCTGTTCCCAGCAAGTACAGTGTATCGGACTGAAGAGGAGCTACTGTTCTTGTCAGTTTCCTAAGCAGAGTTGAACGAGATATGGCCCGTGTGTGTAGGAAGCACAGTTCTTTTGTTCTGAGCAAGCTCACTGTTCTGGCCCTATAGGAAAAACAGTAGAGTAGAAGAGTGCTCTTTTCTCTAAAGCAGAGTGTGTTTCTTGAAGGTGAGCTAGCTTTTGTTTCCCAGTCCTAAATGGAGTTGAATCACATGCAGTTTCTGGTCCTACAAGCAAGAGTTGTTTTCTGGTAAGAAGAGTCACTATTGTGCTGCCATTGCCATACACAGGACAAATAGCACTGGCGTCTGTTCCCAGCAAGTACAGTGTATTGAAGTGAAGAGGATCTACTGTTCTTGTCAGTTTCCTAAGCAGACTTGAACTAGATATGGCCGTGTGAGTAGGAAGCACAGGTTTTTTTTTTCTGAACAAGCTCACTGTTGGGAACATATAGGAAACACAGTAGAGTAGAAGAGTGCTCTTTTCTCAGAAGCAAAGTGTGTTTCTTGGAAGTTGAGCTAGCCTTTGTTTCCCAGTCCTAAATGGAGTTGAGTCACATGCAATTTTTTGTTCTACGAGCAAGACTTGTTTTCTGGTAAGGAAAGTCACTATTGCGCTCCCATTGCCGTACACAGTGCAAATAGCACTCTCGTCTGTTCCCAGCAAGTACAGTGTATCGGACTGAAGAGGAGCTACTGTTCTTGTCAGTTTCCTAAGCAGAGTTGAACTAGTTATGGCCCATGTGTAGGAAGCACAGTTCTTTTGTTCTGAGCAAGCTCACTCTTCTGGCCCTATAGGAAACACAATAGAGTAGAAGAGTGCTCTTTTTTCTAAAGCAGAGTGTGTTTTTGGTAAGGTGAGCTAGCTTTTGTTTCCCAGTCCTAAATGGTGTTGAATCACATGCAGTTTCTGATCCTACGAGCAAGAGTTGTTTTCTGGTATGAAGAGTCACTATTGCGCTGCCATTGCCATACACAGGACAAACAGCACTGGTGTCTGTTCCCAGCAATTACACTGTACTGGACTGAAGAGGATCTACTGTCCTTGTAAGGTTCCTAAGCAGAATTGAACTAGATATGGCCGTGTGTAGGAAGCACAGTTCTTTGTACTGAGCAAGCTCACAATTCTGGCCCTATAGGAAACACAGTAGAGTAGAAGAGTGCTCTTTACTCAAAAGCAGAGTGTCTTTCTTGTAAGGCGAGCTAGCGTTTGTTTCCCAGTCCTAAATGGAGTTGAGTCACATGCAGTTTTTTGTCCTACGAGCAAGAGTTGTTTTCTGGTAAGACGAGTCACTATTGTGCTCCAATTGCCATACACAGTGCAAATAGCACTCGCGTCTGTTCCCCGCAAGTACAGTGTATTGGACGGAAGAGGAGCTACTGTTCTTGTCAGTTTCCTAAGCAGAGTTGAACTAGATATGGCCCGTGTGTGTAGGAAGCACAGTTCTTTTGTTCTGAGCAAGCTCACTGTTCGGACCCCATAGGAAACACAGTAGAGTAGAAGAGTGCTCTTTTCTCAAAAGCACAGTGTGTTTCCTGTAAGGCGAGCTAGCGTTTGTTTCCCAGTCCTAAATGGAGTGGAATCACATGCAGTTTCTGGTCCTACGAGCAAGAGTTGTTTTCTGGTAAGAAGAGTCACTATTGCACTGCCATTGCCATACACAGGACAAATAGCACTGGCGTCTGTTCCCAGCAAGTACAGTGTATTGGACTGAAGAGGATCTAGTGTTCTTGTCAGTTTCCTAAGCAGAGTTGAACTAGATATGGCCATGTGTGTAGGAAGCACAGTTTTTTTGTTATGAGCAAGCTCACTGTTTGGAACACATAGGAAACACAGTAGAGTAGAAGAGTGCTCTTTTCTCAAAAGCAGAGTGTGTTTCTTGTAAGGCGAGCTAGCGTTTGTTTCCCAGTCCTAAATGGAGTTGAGTCACATGCAGTTTTTTGTACTATGAGAAAAAGTTTTTTTCTGGTAAGACAAGTCACTATTGTGCTCCAATTGCCATACACAGTGCAAATAGCACTCGCGTCTGTTCCCCGCAAGTACAGTGTATTGGACGAAAGAGGAGCTACTGTTCTTGTCAGTTTCCTAAGCACAGTTGAACTAGATATGGCCCGTGTGTAGGAAGCACAGTTCTTTTGTTCTGAGCAAGCTCACTGTTCTGGCACTATAGGAAACACAGTAGAGTGGAAGAGTGCTCTTTTCTCTAAAGCAGAGTGTGTTTCTTGTAAGGCGAGCTAGCGTTTCTTTCCCAGTCCTAAATGGAGTTGAATCACATGCAGTTTCTAGTCCTACGAGCAAGAGTTGTATTCTGGTAAGAAGAGTCACTATTGCGCTGCCATTGCCATACATAGGACAAATAGCACTGGCGTCTGTTCCCAGCAAGTACAGTGTATTGGACTGCAGAGGATCAACTGTTCTTGTCAGTTTCCTAAGCAGAATTGAACTAGATATGGCCGTGTGTGTAGGAAGCACAATTGTTTTGTTCTGAGCAAGCTCACTTTTCGGAACACATAGGAAACACAGTAGAGTAGAAGAGTGCTCTTTTCTCAAAAGCAGAGTGTTTTTTTGTAAGGGGAGCTAGCGTTTGTTTCCTAGTCCTAAATGGAGTTGAATCACATGCAGTTTCTGGTCTTATGAACAAGAGTTGTTTTCTGGTAAGGAAAGTCACTATTGCGCTCCCATTACCCTTTACAAGGCAAATAGCACTCGCGTCTTTTCGCAGCAAGTACAGTGTATTGGACTGAATAGGAGCTACTGTTCTTGTCAGTTTACTAAGCAGAATGGAACTAGATATGGTCCGTGTGTGTAGGAAGCACACTTCTTTTGTTCTGAGCAAGCTCACAGTTTGGACCCCATAGGAAACACAGTAGAGTAGAAGAGTGCTCTTTTCTCAAAAGCAGAGTGTGTTTCATGTAAGGCGAGCTAGCATTTGTTTCCCAGTCCTAAATGGAGTTGATCATATGCAGATTCTGGTCCTAAGATCAAGAGTTGTTTTCTGGTAAGGAAAGACACTATTGCGCTCCCATTGCCATACACAGTGCAAATAGCACTCGCGTCTGTTCCCAGCAAGTACAGTGTATTGGACTGAAGAGGAGCTACTGTTCTTGTCAGTTTCCTAAGCAGAGTTGAACTAGTTATGGCCCGTGTGTAGGAAGCACAGTTCTTTTGTTCTGAGCAAGCTCACTCTTCTGGCCCTATAGGAAACACAGTAGAGAGGAAGAGTGCTCTTTTCTCTAAAGTAGAGTGTTTTTCTTGTAAGGCAAGCTAGCGTTTGTTTCCCAGTCCTAAATGGAGTTTAATCACATGCAGTTTCTAGTCCTACTAGCAAGAGTTGTTTTCTGGTAAGAAGAGTCACTATTGCGCTGCCATTGCCATACATAGGAAAAATAGCACTGACGTCTGTTCCCAGCAAGTACAGTGTATTGGACTGAAGAGGATCTACTGTTCTTGTCAGGTTCCTAAGCAGAATTGATCTAGATATGGCCGTGTGTGTAAGAAGCACAGTTCTTTTGTTCTGAGCAAGCTCACTCTTCTGGCCCTATAGGAAACACAGTAGAGTTGAAGAGTGCTCTTTTCTCTAAAGTAGAGTGTGTTTCTTGTAAGGCGAGCTAGCGTTTGTTTACCAGTCCTAAATGGAGTTGAATCACATGCAGTTTCTGGTCCTAAGAGCAAGAGCTGTTTTCTGGTAAGGAAAGTCACTATTGTGCTCCCCTTGCCATACATAGTGCAAATAGCTCTCACGTCTGTTCCCAGCATGTACAGTGTATCGGACTGAAGAGGAGCTACTGTTCTTTTCAGTTTCCTAAGCAGAGTTGAACTAGATATGGCCCGCATGTGTAGGAAGCACAGTTCTTTTGTTCTGAGCAAGCTCACTGTTTTGACCCCATAGGAAACACAGTAGAGTAGAAGAGTGCTCTTTTCTCTAAAGCAGAATGTGTTTATTGTAAGGCGAGCTAGCATTTGTTTCCCAGTCCTAAATGGAGTGGAATCACATGCAGTTTCTGGTCCTACGAGCAGGAGTTGTTTTCTGGTAAGGAAAGTCACTATTGGGCTCCCATTGCCATACACAGTGCAAATAGCCCTCCCGTCTGTTCCCATCAATTACAGTGTATTGGACTGAAAAGGAGCTACTGTTCTTCTCAGTTTCCTAAGCAGAGTTGAACTAGATATGGCCCGTGTGTGTAGGAAGTACAGTTCTTTTTTTCTGAGCAAGCTCACTGTTCTGGCCATATAGGAAACACAGAAGGGTAGAAGAGTGCTCTTTTCTCAAAAGCAGAGTGTGTTTCTTGTAAAGCGAGCTAGAGTTTGTTTCCCAGTCCTAAATGGAGTTGAGTCACATGCAGTTTCTGGTCCTATGAGCAAGATTTGTTTTCTGGTAAGAAGAGTCACTATTGCGCTGCCATTGCCATACACAGGACAAATAGCACATGCGTCTGTTCCAGCAAGTACAGTGTATTGAACTGAAGAGGATCTACTGTTCTTGTCAGGTTCCTAAGCAGACTTGAACTAGATATGGCCGTGTGTAGGAAGCACAGTTTTTTTGTTCTGAGCAAGCTCACTTTTCGGAACACATAGGAAACACAGTAGAGTAGAAGAGTGCTCTTTTCTCAAAAGCAGAGTGTGTTTTTGTAAGGCGAGCTAGCGTTTGTTTCCTAGTCCTAAATGGAGTTGAATCACATGCAGTTTCTGGTCCTATGAACAAGAGTTGTTTCTGGTAAGGAAAGTCACTACTGCGCTCCCTTTGCCATACACAGTGCAAATAGCACTCGCATCTGTTCCCAGCAAGTACAGTGTATCGGACTGAAGAGGAGCTACTGTTCTTGTCAGTTTCCTAAGCAGAGTTGAACGAGATATGGCCCGTGTGTAGGAAGCACAGTTCTTTTTTTCTGAGCAATCTCACTGTTCTGGCCCTATAGGAAAAACAGTAGAGTAGAAGAGTGCTCTTTTCTCTAAAGCAGAGTGTGTTTCTTGCAAGGTGAGCTAGCTTTTGTTTCCCAGTCCTAAATGGAGTTGAATCACATGCAGTTTCTGGTCCTACAAGCAAGAGTTGTTTTCTGGTAAGAAGAGTCACTATTGTGCTGCCATTGCCATACACAGGACAAATAGCACTGGCGTCTGTTCCCAGCAAGTACAGTGTATTGAACTGAAGAGGATCTACTGTTCTTGTCAGTTTCCTAAGCAGACTTGAACTAGATATCGCCGTGTGAGTAGGAAGCACAGTTTTTTTTTTCTGAGCAAGCTCACTGTTCGGAACATGTAGGAAACACAGTAGAGTAGAAGAGTGCTCTTTTCTCAAAAGCAAAGTGTGTTTCTTGGAAGTTGAGCTAGCGTTTGTTTCCCAGTCCTAAATGGAGTTGAGTCACATTCAATTTTTTGTTCTACGAGCAAGACTTGTTTTCTGGTAAGGAAAGTCACTATTGTGCTCCCATTGCCATACACAGTGCAAATAGCACTCGCGTCTGTTCCCAGCAAGTACAGTGTATCAGACTGAAGAGGAGCTACTGTTCTTGTCAGTTTCCTAAGCAGAGTTGAACTAGATATGGCCCGTGTGTAGGAAGCACAGTTTTTTTGTTCTGAGCAAGCTCACTGTTCTGGCCCTCTAGGAAACACAGTAGAGTAGAAGCATGCTCTTTTCTCAAAAGCAGAGTGTGTTTCTTGTAAAGCGGGCTAGAGTTTGTTTCCCAGTTTTAAATGGAGTGGAATCACATGCAGTTTCTGGTCCTACGAGCAAGAGTTGTTTTCTGGTAAGAAGAGTCACTATTGAGCTGCCATTGCCATACACAGGACAAATAGCACTGGCGTCTGTTCCCAGCAAGTACAGTGTATTGGACTGAAGAGGATCTACTGTTCTTGTCAGTTTCCTAAGCAGACTTGAACTAGATATGGCCGTGTGAGTAGGAAGCACAGTTTTTTTGTTCTGAGCAAACTCACTTTTCGAACACATAGGAAATACAGTAGAGTAGAAGAGTGCTCTTTTATCAAAAGCAGAGTGTTTTTCTTGGGAGTCGAGCTAGCGTTTGTTTCCCAGTCCAAAATGGAGTTGAATCACATGCGGTTTCTGGTCCTACGAGCAAGAGTTGTTTTCTGGTAAGTAAAGTCACTATTGCGATCCCATTGCCGTACACAGTGCAAATAGCACTCGCGTCTGTTCCCAGCAAGTACAGTGTATCGGACTGAAGAGGAGGTACTGTTCTTGTCAGTTTCTTAAGCAGAGTTGAACTAGATATGGCCCATGTGTAGGAAGCACAGTTCTTTTGTTCTGAGCAAGCTCACTCTTCTGGCCCTATAGGAAACACAGTAGAGTAGAAGAGTGCTCTTTTCTCTAAAGCAGAGTGTGTTTTTGGTAAGGTGAGCTAGCTTTTGTTTCCCAGTCCTAAATGGTGTTGAATCACATGCAGTTCTGACCCTACGAGCAAGAGTTGTTTTCTTGTATGAAGAGTCACTATTGCGCGGCCATTGCCATACACAGGACAAACAGCACTGGTGTCTGTTCCCAGCAATTACAGTGTACTGGACTGAAGAGGATCTACTGTTCTTGTCAGGTTCCTAAGCAGAATTGAACTAGATATGTTCGTGTGTAGGAAGCACAGTTCTTTGTACTGAGAAAGCTCACAATTCTGGCCCTATAGGAAACACAGTAGAGTAGAAGAGTGCTCTTTACTCAAAAGCAGAGTGTCTTTCTTGTAAGGCAAGCTAGCAGTTTGTTTCCCAGTCCTAAATGGAGTTGAGTCACATGCAGTTTTTTGTCCTACGAGCAAGAGTTGTTTTCTGGTAAGACGAGTCACTATTGTGCTCCAATTGCCATACAGAGTGTAAATAGCACTCGCGTCTGTTCCCCGCAAGTACAGTGTATTGGACGGAAGGGGAGCTACTGTTCTTGTCAGTTTCCTAAGCAGAGTTGAACTAGATATGGCCCGTGTGTGTAGGAAGCACAGTTCTTTTGTTCTGAGCAAGCTCACTGTTCGGACCCCATAGGAAACACAGTAGAGTAGAAGAGTGCGCTTTTCTCAAAAGACAGTGTGTTTCCTGTTAAGCGAGCTAGCGTTTGTTTCCCAGTCTTAAAGGGAGTGGAATCACATGCAGTTTCTGGTCCTACGAGCAAGAGTTGTTTTCTGGTAAGAAGAGTCACTATTGCACTGCCATTGCCATACACAGGACAAATAGCACTGGCGTCTGTTCCCAGCAAGTACAGTGTATTGGACTGAAGAGGAGCTACTGTTCTTGTCAGTTTCCTAAGCAGAGTTGAACTAGATATGGCCGTGTGTGTAGGAAGCACAGTTTTTTTGTTCTGAGCAAGCTCACTGTTTGGAACACATAGGAAACACAGTAGAGTAGAAGAGTGCTCTTTTCTCAAAAGCAGAGTGTGTTTCTTGTAAGGCGAGCTAGCGTTTGTTTCCCAGTCCTAAATGGAGTTGAATCACATGCAGTTTTTTGTGCTATGAGAAAAAGATGTTTTCTGGTAAGACAAGTCACTATTGTGCTCCAATTGCCATACACAGTGCAAATAGCACTCGCGTCTGTTCCCCACAAGTACAGTGTATTGGAAGGAAGAGGAGCTACTGTTCTTGTCAGTTTCCTAAGCACAGTTGAACTAGATATGGCCGTGTGTGTAGGAAGCACAGTTCTTTTGTTCTGAGCAAGCTCACTGTTCGGACCCCATAGGAAACACAGTAGAGTAGAAGAGTGCTCTTTTCTCAAAAGCAGAGTGTGTTTCATGTAAGGCGAGCTAGCATTTGTTTCCCAGT
This sequence comes from Peromyscus eremicus, assembly GCF_949786415.1. NCBI lineage: Eukaryota > Metazoa > Chordata > Mammalia > Rodentia > Cricetidae > Peromyscus > Peromyscus eremicus. The sequence continues at coordinate 2,726,234 of NW_026734293.1, forward strand.
CCTAAATGGAGTTGAATCACATGCAGTTTCTGGTCTTACGAGCACGAGTTGTTTTCTGGTAAGGAAAGTCACTATTGCGCTCCCATTGCCATACACAGTGCAAATAGCACTCGCGTCTGTTCCCAGCAAGTACAGTGTATCGGACTGAAGAGGAGCTACTGTTCTTGTCAGTTTCATAAGCAGAGTTGAACTAGATATGGCCCGTGTGTAGGAAGCACAGTTCTTTTGTTTTGAGCAAGCTCACTGTTCTGGCCCTATAGGAAACACAGTAGAGTAGAAGAGTGCTCTTTTCTCTAAAGCAGAGTGTGTTTCTTGTAAGGTGAGCTAGCTTTTGTTTCCCAGTCCTAAATGGAGTTGAATCACATGCAGTTTCTGGTCCTACGAGCAAGAGTTGTTTTCTGGTAAGAAGAGTCACTATTGCGCTGCAACTGCCATACACAGGACAAATAGCACTGGCGTCTGTTCCCAGCAAGTACAGTGTATTGGACTGAAGAGGATCTAGTGTTCTTGTCAGTTTCCTAAGAAGAGTTGAACTAGATACGGCCCGTGTGTGTAGGAAGCACAGTTCTTTTGTTCTGAGCAAGCTCACTGTTCGGACCCCATAAAAAACACAGTAGAGTATAAGAGTGCTCTTTTCTCAAAAGCAGAGTGTGTTTCATGTAAGGCGAGCTAGAGTTTGTTTCCCAGTCCTAAATGGAGTTGATCACATGCAGTTTCTGGTCCTACGATCAAGAGTTTTTTTCTGGTAAGGAAAGTCACTATTGCGCTCCCATTGCCATACACAGTGCAAATAGCACTTGCGTCTGTTCCCAGCAAGTACAGTGTATCGGACTGAAGAGGAGCTACTGTTCTTGTCAGGTTCCTAAGCAGACTTGAACTAGATATGGCCGTGTGTAGGAAGCACAGTTTTTTTGTTCTGAGCAAGCTCACTTTTCGGAACACATAGGAAACACAGTAGAGTAGAAGAGTGCTCTTTTCTCAAAAGCAGAGTGTGTTTTTGTAAGGCGAGCTAGCGTTTGTTTCCTAGTCCTAAATGGAGTTGAATCACATGCAGTTTCTGGTCCTATGAACAAGAGTTGTTTCTGGTAAGGAAAGTCACTACTGCGCTCCCTTTGCCATACACAGTGCAAATAGCACTCGCATCTGTTCCCAGCAAGTACAGTGTATCGGACTGAAGAGGAGCTACTGTTCTTGTCAGTTTCCTAAGCAGAGTTGAACGAGATATGGCCCGTGTGTAGGAAGCACAGTTCTTTTGTTCTGAGCAAGCTCACTGTTCTGGCCCTATAGGAAAAACAGTAGAGTAGAAGAGTGCTCTTTTCTCTAAAGCAGAGTGTGTTTCTTGCAAGGTGAGCTAGCTTTTGTTTCCCAGTCCTAAATGGAGTTGAATCACATGCAGTTTCTGGTCCTACAAGCAAGAGTTGTTTTCTGGTAAGAAGAGTCACTATTGTGCTGCCATTGCCATACACAGGACAAATAGCACTGGCGTCTGTTCCCAGCAAGTACAGTGTATTGAACTGAAGAGGATCTACTGTTCTTGTCAGTTTCCTAAGCAGACTTGAACTAGATATCGCCGTGTGAGTAGGAAGCACAGTTTTTTTTTTCTGAGCAAGCTCACTGTTCGGAACATGTAGGAAACACAGTAGAGTAGAAGAGTGCTCTTTTCTCAAAAGCAAAGTGTGTTTCTTGGAAGTTGAGCTAGCGTTTGTTTCCCAGTCCTAAATGGAGTTGAGTCACATTCAATTTTTTGTTCTACGAGCAAGACTTGTTTTCTGGTAAGGAAAGTCACTATTGTGCTCCCATTGCCATACACAGTGCAAATAGCACTCGCGTCTGTTCCCAGCAAGTACAGTGTATCAGACTGAAGAGGAGCTACTGTTCTTGTCAGTTTCCTAAGCAGAGTTGAACTAGATATGGCCCGTGTGTAGGAAGCACAGTTTTTTTGTTCTGAGCAAGCTCACTGTTCTGGCCCTCTAGGAAACACAGTAGAGTAGAAGCATGCTCTTTTCTCAAAAGCAGAGTGTGTTTCTTGTAAAGCGGGCTAGAGTTTGTTTCCCAGTTTTAAATGGAGTGGAATCACATGCAGTTTCTGGTCCTACGAGCAAGAGTTGTTTTCTGGTAAGAAGAGTCACTATTGAGCTGCCATTGCCATACACAGGACAAATAGCACTGGCGTCTGTTCCCAGCAAGTACAGTGTATTGGACTGAAGAGGATCTACTGTTCTTGTCAGTTTCCTAAGCAGACTTGAACTAGATATGGCCGTGTGAGTAGGAAGCACAGTTTTTTTGTTCTGAGCAAACTCACTTTTCGAATACATAGGAAATACAGTAGAGTAGAAGAGTGCTCTTTTATCAAAAGCAGAGTGTTTTTCTTGGGAGTCGAGCTAGCGTTTGTTTCCCAGTCCAAAATGGAGTTGAATCACATGCGGTTTCTGGTCCTACGAGCAAGAGTTGTTTTCTGGTAAGTAAAGTCACTATTGCGATCCCATTGCCGTACACAGTGCAAATAGCACTCGCGTCTGTTCCCAGCAAGTACAGTGTATCGGACTGAAGAGGAGGTACTGTTCTTGTCAGTTTCTTAAGCAGAGTTGAACTAGATATGGCCCATGTGTAGGAAGCACAGTTCTTTTGTTCTGAGAAAGCTCACTTTTCTGGCCCTATAGGAAACACAGTAGAGTAGAAGAGTGCTCTTTTCTCTAAAGCAGAGTGTGTTTTTTGTAAGGTGAGCTAGCTTTTGTTTCCCAGTCCTAAATGGTGTTGAATCACATGCAGTTCTGACCCTACGAGCAAGAGTTGTTTTCTTGTATGAAGAGTCACTATTGCGCGGCCATTGCCATACACAGGACAAACAGCACTGGTGTCTGTTCCCAGCAATTACAGTGTACTGGACTGAAGAGGATCTACTGTTCTTGTCAGGTTCCTAAGCAGAATTGAACTAGATATGTTCGTGTGTAGGAAGCACAGTTCTTTGTACTGAGAAAGCTCACAATTCTGGCCCTATAGGAAACACAGTAGAGTAGAAGAGTGCTCTTTACTCAAAAGCAGAGTGTCTTTCTTGTAAGGCAAGCTAGCGTTTGTTTCCCAGTCCTAAATGGAGTTGAGTCACATGCAGTTTTTTGTCCTACGAGCAAGAGTTGTTTTCTGGTAAGACGAGTCACTATTGTGCTCCAATTGCCATACAGAGTGTAAATAGCACTCGCGTCTGTTCCCCGCAAGTACAGTGTATTGGACGGAAGGGGAGCTACTGTTCTTGTCAGTTTCCTAAGCAGAGTTGAACTAGATATGGCCCGTGTGTGTAGGAAGCACAGTTCTTTTGTTCTGAGCAAGCTCACTGTTCGGACCCCATAGGAAACACAGTAGAGTAGAAGAGTGCGCTTTTCTCAAAAGACAGTGTGTTTCCTGTTAAGCGAGCTAGCGTTTGTTTCCCAGTCTTAAAGGGAGTGGAATCACATGCAGTTTCTGGTCCTACGAGCAAGAGTTGTTTTCTGGTAAGAAGAGTCACTATTGCACTGCCATTGCCATACACAGGACAAATAGCACTGGCGTCTGTTCCCAGCAAGTACAGTGTATTGGACTGAAGAGGATCTAGTGTTCTTGTCAGTTTCCTAAGCAGAGTTGAACTAGATATGGCCGTGTGTGTAGGAAGCACAGTTTTTTTGTTCTGAGCAAGCTCACTGTTTGGAACACATAGGAAACACAGTAGAGTAGAAGAGTGCTCTTTTCTCAAAAGCAGAGTGTGTTTCTTGTAAGGCGAGCTAGCGTTTGTTTCCCAGTCCTAAATGGAGTTGAATCACATGCAGTTTTTTGTGCTATGAGAAAAAGATGTTTTCTGGTAAGACAAGTCACTATTGTGCTCCAATTGCCATACACAGTGCAAATAGCACTCGCGTCTGTTCCCCACAAGTACAGTGTATTGGAAGGAAGAGGAGCTACTGTTCTTGTCAGTTTCCTAAGCACAGTTGAACTAGATATGGCCGTGTGTGTAGGAAGCACAGTTCTTTTGTTCTGAGCAAGCTCACTGTTCGGACCCCATAGGAAACACAGTAGAGTAGAAGAGTGCTCTTTTCTCAAAAGCAGAGTGTGTTTCATGTAAGGCGAGCTAGCATTTGTTTCCCAGTCCTAAATGGAGTTGAATCACATGCAGTTTCTGGTCTTACGAGCACGAGTTGTTTTCTGGTAAGGAAAGTCACTATTGCGCTCCCATTGCCATACACAGTGCAAATAGCACTCGCGTCTGTTCCCAGCAAGTACAGTGTATCGGACTGAAGAGGAGCTACTGTTCTTGTCAGTTTCATAAGCAGAGTTGAACTAGATATGGCCCGTGTGTAGGAAGCACAGTTCTTTTGTTTTGAGCAAGCTCACTGTTCTGGCCCTATAGGAAACACAGTAGAGTAGAAGAGTGCTCTTTTCTCTAAAGCAGAGTGTGTTTCTTGTAAGGTGAGCTAGCTTTTGTTTCCCAGTCCTAAATGGAGTTGAATCACATGCAGTTTCTGGTCCTACGAGCAAGAGTTGTTTTCTGGTAAGAAGAGTCACTATTGCGCTGCAACTGCCATACACAGGACAAATAGCACTGGCGTCTGTTCCCAGCAAGTACAGTGTATTGGAATGAAGAGGATCTAGTGTTCTTGTCAGTTTCCTAAGAAGAGTTGAACTAGATACGGCCCGTGTGTGTAGGAAGCACAGTTCTTTTGTTCTGAGCAAGCTCACTGTTCGGACCCCATAAAAAACACAGTAGAGTATAAGAGTGCTCTTTTCTCAAAAGCAGAGTGTGTTTCATGTAAGGCGAGCTAGAGTTTGTTTCCCAGTCCTAAATGGAGTTGATCACATGCAGTTTCTGGTCCTACGATCAAGAGTTTTTTTCTGGTAAGGAAAGTCACTATTGCGCTCCCATTGCCATACACAGTGCAAATAGCACTTGCGTCTGTTCCCAGCAAGTACAGTGTATCGGACTGAAGAGGAGCTGCTGTTCTTTCAGTTTCCTAAGCAGAGTTGAACTAGTTATGGCCCGTGTGTAGGAAGCACAGTTTTTTTGTTCTGAGCAAGCTCACTGTTTGGAACACATAGGAAACAGAGTAGAGTAGAAGAGTGCTCTTTTCTCAAAAGCAGAGTGTGTTTCTTGGAAGTCGAGCTAGCGTTTGTTTCCCAGTCTTAAATGGAGTTGAGTCACATGCAGTTTTTTGTCCAATGAGGAAGAGTTATTTTCTGGTAAGACAAGTCACTATTGTGCTCCAATGCCATACACAGTGCAAATAGCACTCGCGTATGTTCCCCGCAAGTACAGTGTAGTGGACTGAAGAGGAGCTACTGTTCTTGTTTGTTTCCTAAGCAGAGTTGAACATGATATGGCCCGTGTGTGTAGAAAGCACAGTTCTTTTGTTCTGAGGAAGCTCACTGTTCGGACCCCATAGGAAACACAGTAGAGTAGAAGAGTGCTCTTTTCTCAAAAGCAGAGTGTGTTTCTTGTAAGGCGAGCTAGCATTTGTTTCCCAGTCCTAAATGGAGTTGAATCACATGCAGTTTCTGGTCCCACGAGCAAGAGTTGTTTTCTGGTAAGGAAAGTCACTATTGCACTCCCATTGCCATACACAGTGCAAATAGCACTCGCGTCTGTTCCCAGCAATTACAGTGTATCAGACTGAAGAGGAGCTACTGTTCTTGTGAGTTTCCTAAGCAGAGTTGAACTAGTTATGGCCTGTGTGTAGGAAGCACAGTTCTTTTGTTCTGAGCAAGCTCATTGTTCTGGCCCTACAGGAAACACAGTAGAGTAGAAGAGTGCTCTTTTCTCAAAAGCAGAGTGTGTTTCTCATTAGGCGAGCTAGCATTTGTTTCCCAGTCCTAAATGGAGTTGAATCACATGAAGTTTCTGGTCCTACGAACAAGAGTTGTTTTCTGGTAAGGAAAGTCACTATTGCGCTCCCATTGCCCTACACAAGGCAAATAGCACTCGCGTCTTTTCCCAGCAAGTACAGTTTATTGGACTGAATAGGAGCTACTGTTCTTGTCAGTTTCCTAAGCAGAGTTGAACTAGATATGGTCCGTGTGTGTAGGAAGCACAGTTCTTTTGTTCTGAGCAAGCTCACTGTTTGGACCCCATAGGAAACACAGTAGAGTAGAAGAGTGCTCTTTTCTCTAAAGCAGTGTGTTTCTTGTAAGTCGAGCTAGCGTTTGTTTCCCAGTCCTAAATGGAGTTGAATCACATGCAGTTTCTGGTCCTACGAGCAAGAGTTGTTTTCTGGTAAGGAAAGTCACTATTGCGCTCCCAATGCCATACACAGTGCAAATAGCACATGCGTCTGTTCCCAGCAAGTACAGTGTATTGGACTGAAGAGGAGCTACTGTTCTTCTCAGTTTCCTAAGCAGAGTTGAACTAGATATGGCCCGTGTGTCTAGGAAGCACAGTTCATTTGTTCTGAGCAAGCTAACTGTTCTGGCCCTATAGGAAACACAGTAGAGTAGAAGAGTGCTCTTTTCTCAAAAGTAGAATGTGTTTCTTGTAAGGTGAGCTAGAGTTTGTTTCCCAGTCCAAAATGGAGTTGAATCACAGACAGTTTTTGGTCCTAGGAGGAAGAGTTGTTTTCTGGTAAGAAGTGTCACTATTGCGCTCCAAATGCCATACACAGTGCAAATAGCACTCGTGTCTGTTCCCAGCAAGTACAGTGTATTGGACTGAAGAGAATCTACTGTTCTTGTCAGGTTCCTAAGCAGACTTGAACTAGATATGGCCGTGTGTGTAGGAAGGACAGTTAGTTTGTTCTGAGCAAGCTCACTGTTCGGACCCTATAGGAAACACAGTAGAGTAGAAGAGTGCTCTTTTCTCAAAAGAAGAGTGTGTTTCTTTTAAGGCGAGCTAGCGTTTGTTTCCCATTCCTAAATGGAGTTGAATCACATGCAGTTTATGGTACTACGAGCAAGAATTGTTTTCTGGTAAGGAGTGTCACTATTGCGCTCCCATTGCCATACACAGTGCAAATAGCACTCCCGACTGTTCCCAGCAAGTACAGTGTATGGGACTGAGGAGGAGCTACTGTTCTTGTCAGTTTCCAAGCAGAGTTGAAATAGATATGGCCTGTGTGTGTAGGAAGCACAGTTCTTATATTCTGAGCAAGCTCACTGTTCTGGCCCTATAGGAAACACAGTAGAGTAGAAGAGTGCTCTTTTCTCAAAAGCAGAGTGTGTTTCTTGTAAGGCAAGCTAGCGTTTGTTTCCTAGTCCTAAATGGAGATGAATCACATGCAGTTTCAGGTCCTAAGAACAAGAGTTGTTTTCTGGTAAGGAAAGTCACATTGCGCTCCCATTGCCATACACTGTGCAAATAGCACTGGCGTCTGTTCCCAGCAAGTACAGTGTATTGGACTGAAGAGGATCTACTGTTCTTGTCAGGTTCCTAAGCAGAGTTGAACTAGATATGGCCGTGTGTGTAGGAAGCACAGTTTTTTTGTTCTGAGCAAGCTCACTGTTCGGACCCCATAGAAAACACAGTAGAGTAGAAGAGTGCTTTTTTCTCAAACGTAGAGTGTGTTTCTTTTAAGACGAGCTAGCTTTTGTTTCCCATTCCTAAATGGAGTGGAATCACATGCAGTTTCTGGACCTATGAGCAAGTGTTGTTTTCTGGTAAGGAAAGTCACTATTGCGCTCCCATTGCCATACACAGTGCAAATAGCCCTCCCGTCTGTTCACAGCAAGTACAGTGTATTGGACTGAAGAGGAGCTACTGTTCTTGTCAGTTTCCTAAGAAGAGTTGAACTAGATATGGACCATGTGTTTAGGAAGCACAGTTCTTTTTTTCTGAGCACGCTCACTGTTCTGGCCCTATAGGAAGCACAGTAGAGTAGAAGAGTGCTCTTTTCTCAAAAGCAGAGTGTGTTTCTTGTAAAGCGAGCTAGAGTTTGTTTCCCAGTCCTAAATGGAGTTGAGTCACATGCAGTTTTTTGTTCTATGAGCAAGAGTTGTTTTCTGGTAAGACGAGTCACTATTGTGCTCCAATTGCCATACACAGTGCAAATAGCACTGGCGTCTGTTCCCAGCAAGTACAGTGTATTGGACTGAAGAGGATCTACTGTTCTTGTCACTTTCCTAAGCAGAGTTGAACTAGATATGGCCCGTGTGTGGGAAGCACAGCTCTTTTGTTCTGAGCAAGCTCACTGTTCTGGCCCTGTAGGAAACACAGTAGAGTAGAAGAGTGCTCTTTTTCTAAAGCAGAGTGTGTTTCTTGTAAGGCGAGCTAGCATTTGTTTCCCAGTCCTAAATGGCGTTGAATCACATGCAGTTTGTGGTCCTGCGAGCAAGAGTTGTTTTCTGGTAAGGAAATTCACTATTGCGCTCTAATTGCCATACACAGTGTAAATAGCACTCGCGTCTGTTCCCAGCAAGTACAGTGTATTAGACTGAAGAGGAGCTACTGTTCTTGTCAGTTTCCTAAGCAGAGTTTAACTACATATGGTCCGTGTGTGTAGGAAGCACAGTTCTTTTGTTCTGAGCAAGCTGACTGTTCGGACCCCATAGGAAACACAGTAGAGTAGAAGAGTGCTCTTTTCTCTAAAGCAGAGTGTGTTTCTTGTAAGGCAAGCTAGCATTTGTTTCCTAGTCCTAAATGGAGTTGAATCACATGCAGTTTCTGGTCCTACGAGCAAGAGTTGTTTTCTGGTAAGGAAATTCACTATTGCGCTCCCATTGCCATACACAGTGGAAATAGCACATGCGTCTGTTCCAAGCAAGTACAGTGTATTGGACTGAAGAGGAGCTACTGTTCTTCTCAGTTTCCTAAGCAGAGTTGAACTAGATATGGCCCGTGTGTCTAGGAAGCACAGTTCATTTGTTCTGAGACAAGCTAACTGTTCTGGCCCTATAGGAAACACAGTAGAGTAGAAGAGTGCTCTTTTCTCAAAAGTAGAATGTGTTTCTTGTAAGGTGAGCTAGAGTTTGTTTCCCAGTCCTAAATGGAGTTGAATCACAGACAGTTTTTGGTCCTACGAGCAAGAGTTGTTTTCTGGTAAGAAGAGTCACTATTGTGCTCCAAATGCCATACACAGTGCAAATAGCTCTCGTGTCTGTTCCCAGCAAGTACAGTGTATTGGACTGAATATGAGCTACTGTTCTTGTCAGTTTCCTAAGCAGAATTGAACTAGATATGGCCGTGTGTGTAGGAAGCACAGTTCTTTTGTTCTGAGCAAGCTCACTGTTCGGATCCCTTTAGGAAACAAAGTAGAGTAGAAGAGTGCTCTTTTCCCAAAAGCAGAGTGTGTTTCTTGTAAGGCGAGCTAGCGTTTGTTTCCCAGTCCTAAATGGAGTTGAATCACATGCAGTTTCTGGTCCTATGAGCAAGAGTTGTTTTCTGGTAAGGAAAGTCACTATTGTGCTCACATTGCCATACACAGTGCAAATAGCACTCCCGTCTGTTCCCAGGAAGTACAGTGTATCGGACTGAAGAGGAGCTACTGTTCTTGTCAGTGTCCTTAGCAGAGTTGAACTAGATAAGGCTCGTGTGTGTAGGAAGCACAGTTCTTATGTTCTGAGCAAGCTCACTGTTCTGGCCCTATAGGAAACACAGTAGAGTAGAAAAGTGCTCTTTTCTCAAAAGCAGAGTGTGTTTCTTGTAAGGCGAGCTAGCGTTTGTTCCCTAGTCCTAAATGGAGTTGAATCACATGCAGTTTCTGGTTCTACGAACAAGAGTTTTTTTCTCGTAAGGAAAGTCACTATTGCGCTCCCATTGCCATACACAGGGCAAATAGCACTCGCGTCTTTTCCCAGCAAGTACAGTGTATTGGACTGAAGAGGATCTACTGTTCTTGTCAGGTTCCTAAGCAGAATTGAACTAGATATGGCCGTGTGTGTAGGAAGCACAGTTCTTTTGTTCTGAGCAAGCTCACTGTTCGGACCCCATAGGAAACACAGTAGAGTAGAAGAGTGCTCTTTTCTCAAAAGCAGAGTGTGTTTCTTGTAAGGCGAGCTAGCGTTTGATTCCCAGTCCTAAATGGAGTTGAATCCCATGCCGTTTCTGGTCCTACGAGCAAGAGTTGTTTTCTGGTAAGAAGAGTCACTATTGCGCTCCCATTGTCATACACAGGGCAAATCGCACTGGCATCTGATCCCAGGAAGTACAGTGTATTGGACTGAAGAGGATCTACTGTTCTTGTCAGGTTCCTATGCAGAATTGAACTAGATATGGCCATGTGTGTAGAAAGAACAGTTCTTTTGTTCTGAGCAAGCTCACTGTTTGGACCCCATAGGAAACACAGTAGAGTAGAAGAGTGCTCTTTTCTCAAAAGCAGAGTGTGTTTCTTGTAAGGCGAGCTAGCGTTTGTTTCCCAGTCCTAAATGGAGTTGAATCACATGCAGTTTTTTGTGCTATGAGAAAAAGTTGTTTTCTGGTAAGACAAGTCACTATTGTGCTCCAATTGCCATACACAGTGCGAATAGCACTCGCGTCTGTTCCCCGCAAGTACAGTGTATTGGAAGGAAGAGGAGCTACTGTTCTTGTCAGTTTCCTAAGCACAGTTGAACTAGATATGGCCGTGTGTGTAGGAAGCACAGTTCTTTTGTTCTGAGCAAGCTCACTGTTCTGGCCTTATAGGAAACACAGTAGAGTAGAAGAGTGCTCTTTTCTCAAAAGCAGAGTGTGTTTCATGTAAGGCGAGCTAGAGTTTGTTTCCCAGTCTTAAATGGAGTTGATCACATGCAGTTTCTGGTCCTACGATCAAGAGTTTTTTTCTGGTAAGGAAAGTCACTATTGCGCTCCCATTGCCATACACAGTGCAAATAGCACTTGCGTCTGTTCCCAGCAAGTACAGTGTATCCGCCTGAAGAGGAGCTGTTGTTCTTTCAGTTTCCTAAGCAGAGTTGAACTAGTTATGGCCCGTGTGTAGGAAGCACAGTTTTTTTTGTTCTGAGCAAGCTCACTGTTTGGAACACATAGGAAACACAGTAGAGTAGAAGAGTGCTCTTTTCTCAAAAGCAGAGTGTGTTTCTTAGAAGTCGAGCTAGCGTTTGTTTCCCAGTCTTAAATGGAGTTGAGTCACATGCAGTTTTTTGTCCAATGAGGAAGAGTTATTTTCTGGTAAGACAAGTCACTATTGTGCTCCAATGCCATACACAGTGCAAATAGCACTCGCGTATGTTCCCCGCAAGTACAGTGTATTGGACTGAAGAGGATCTACTGTTCTTGTTTGTTTCCTAAGCAGAGTTTAATTAGATATGGCCCGTGTGTGTAGAAAGCACAGTTCTTTTGTTCTGAGCAAGCTCACTGTTCAGACCCCATAGGAAACACAGTAGAGTAGAAGAGTGCTCTTTTCTCAAAAGCGGAGTGTGTTTCTTGTAAGGCGAGCTAGCATTTGTTTCCCAGTCCTAAATGGAGTTGAATCACATGCAGTTTCTGGTCCCACGAGCAAGAGTTGTTTTCTGGTAAGGAAAGTCACTATTCCGCTCCCATTTCCATACTCAGTGCAAATAGCACTCGCGTCTGTTCCCAGCAATTACAGTGTATCAGACTGAAGAGGAGCTACTGTTCTTGTCAGTTTCCTAAGCAGAGTTGAACTAGTTATGGCCCGTGTGTAGGAAGCACAGTTCTTTTGTTCTGAGCAAGCTCATTGTTCTGGCCCAACAGGAAACACAGTTGAGTAGAAGAGTGCTCTTTTCTCAAAAGCAGAGTGTGTTTCTCGTTAGGCGAGCTAGCATTTGTTTCCCAGTCCTAAATGGAGTTGAATCACATGCAGTTTCTGGTCCTACGAACAAGAGTTGTTTTCTGGTAAGGAAAGTCACTATTGCGCTCCCATTGCCCTACACAAGGCAAATAGCACTCATGTCTTTTCCCAGCAAGTACAGTGTATTGGACTGAATGGGAGCTACTGTTCTTGTCAGTTTCCTAAGCAGAGTTGAACTAGATATGGTCCGTGTGTGTAGGAAGCACAGTTCTTTTGTTCTGAGCAAGCTCACAGTTCGGACCCCATAGGAAACACAGTAGAGTAGAAGAGTGCTCTTTTCTCTAAAGCAGTGTGTTTCTTGTAAGGCGAGCTAGCGTTTGTTTCCCAGTCCTAAATGGAGTTGAATCACATGCAGTTTCTGGTGCTACGAGCAAGAGTTGTTTTCTGGTAAGGAAAGTCACTATTGCGCTCCCATTGCCATACACAGTGCAAATAGCACATGCGTCTGTTCCCAGCAAGTACAGTGTATTGGACTGAAGAGGAGCTACTGTTCTTCTCAGTTTCCTAAGCAGAGTTGAACTAGATATGGCCCGTGTGTCTAGGAAGCACAGTTCATTTGTTCTGAGCAAGCTAACTGTTCTGGCCCTATAGGAAACACAGTAGAGTAGAAGAGTGCTCTTTTCTCAAAAGTAGAATGTGTTTCTTGTAAGGTGAGCTAGAGTTTGTTTCCCAGTCCTAAATGGAGTTGAATCACAGACAGTTTTTGGTCCTAGGAGGAAGAGTTGTTTTCTGGTAAGAAGTGTCACTATTGCGCTCCAAATGCCATACACAGTGCAAATAGCACTCCTCTCTGTTCCCAGCAAGTACAGTGTATTGGACTGAAGAGGATCTACTGTTCTTGTCAGGTTCCTAAGCAGACTTGAACTAGATATGGCCGTGTGTGTAGGAAGCACAGTTCGTTTGTTCTGAGCAAGCTCACTGTTCGGACCCTATAGGAAACACAGTAGAGTAGAAGAGAGCTCTTTTCTCAAAAGAAGAGTGTGTTTCTTTTAAGGCGAGCTAGCGTTTGTTTCCCATTCCTAAATGGAGTTGAATCACATGCAGTTTATGGTACTACGAGCAAGAGTTGTTTCTTGGTAAGGAGTGTCACTATTGCGCTCCCATTGCCATACACAGTGCAAATAGCACTCCCGACTGTTCCCAGTAAGTACAGTGTATGGGACTTAAGAGGAGCTACTGTTCTTGTCAGTTTCCTAAGCAGAGTTGAAATAGATATGGCCTGTGTGTGTAGGAAGCACAGTTCTTATATTCTGAGCAAGCTCATTGTTCTGGCCCTATAGGAAACACAGTAGAGTAGAAGAGTGCTCTTTTCTCAAAAGCAGAGTGTGTTTCTTGTAAGGCAAGCTAGCGTTTGTTTCCTAGTCCTAAATGGAGATGAATCACATGCAGTTTCAGGTCCTAAGAACAAGAGTTGTTTTCTGGTAAGGAAAGTCTCATTGCGCTCCCATTGCCATACACTGTACAAATAGCACTGGCGTCTGTTCCCAGCAAGTACAGTGTATTGGACTGAAGAGGATCTACTGTTCTTGTCAGGTTCCTAAGCAGAGTTGAACTAGATATGGCCGTGTGTGTAGGAAGCACAGTTTTTTTGTTCTGAGCAAGCTCACTGTTCGGACCCCATAGAAAACACAGTAGAGTAGAAGAGTGCTTTTTTCTCAAACGTAGAGTGTTTCTTTTAATACGAGCTAGCTTTTGTTTTTCATTCCTAAATGGAGTGGAATCACATGCAGTTTCTGGACCTACGAGCAAGTGTTGTTTTCTGGTAAGGAAAGTCACTATTGCGCTCCCATTGCCATACACAGTGCAAATAGCCCTCCCGTCTGTTCCCAGCAAGTGCAGTGTATTGGACTGAAGAGGAGCTACTGTTCTTGTCAGTTTCCTAAGAAGAGTTGAACTAGATACGGACCATGTGTTTAGGAAGCACAGTTCTTTTTTTCTGAGCACGCTCACTGTTCTGGCCCTATAGGAAGCACAGTAGAGTAGAAGAGTGCTCTTTTCTCAAAAGCAGAGTGTGTTTCTTGTAAAGCGAGCTAGAGTTTGTTTCCCAGTCCTAAATGGAGTTGAGTCACATGCAGTTTTTTGTTCTATGAGCAAGAGTTGTTTTCTGGTAAGACGAGTCACTATTGTGCTCCAATTGCCATACACAGTGCAAATAGCACTGGCGTCTGTTCCCAGCAAGTACAGTGTATTGGACTGAAGAGGATCTACTGTTCTTGTCACTATCCTAAGCAGAGTTGAACTAGATATGGCCCGTGTGTGGGAAGCACAGCTCTTTTGTTCTGAGCAAGCTCACTGTTCTGGCCCTGTAGGAAACACAGTAGAGTAGAAGAGAGCTCTTTTTCTAAAGAAGAGTGTGTTTCTTGTAAGGCGAGCTAGCATTTGTTTCCCAGTCCTAAATGGCGTTGAATCACATGCAGTTTGTGGTCCTACGAGCAAGAGTTGTTTTCTGGTAAGGAAATTCACTATTGCGCTCTAATTGCCATAAACAGTGTAAATAGCACTCGCGTCTGTTCCCAGCAAGTACAGTGTATTAGACTGAAGAGGAGCTACTGTTCTTGTCAGTTTCCTAAGCAGAGTTGAACTACATATGGTCCGTGTGTGTAGGAAGCACAGTTCTTTTGTTCTGAGCAAGCTGACTGTTCGGACCCCATAGGAAACACAGTAGAGTAGAAGAGTGCTCTTTTCTCTAAAGCAGAGTGTGTTTCTTGTAAGGCGAGCTAGCGTTTGTTTCCCAGTCCTAAATGGAGTTGAATCACATGCAGTTTCTGGTCCTACGTGCAAGAGTTGTTTTCTGGTAAGGAAATTCACTATTGCACTCCCATTGCCATACACAGTGCAAATAGCACATGCGTCTGTTCCAAGCAAGTACAGTGTATTGGACTGAAGAGGAGCTACTGTTCTTCTCAGTTTCCTAAGCAGAGTTGAACTAGATATGGCCCGTGTGTCTAGGAAGCACAGTTCATTTGTTCTGAGCAAGCTAACTGTTCTGGCCCTATAGGAAACACAGTAGAGTAGAAGAGTGCTCTTTTCTCAAAAGTAGAATGTGTTTCTTGTAAGGTGAGCTAGAGTTTGTTTCCCAGTCCTAAATGGAGTTGAATCACAGACAGTTTTTGGTCCTACGAGCAGGAGTTGTTTTCTGGTAAGAAGAGTCACTATTGTGCTCCAAATGCCATACACAGTGCAAATAGCACTCGTGTCTGTTCCCAGCAAGTACAGTGTATTGGACTGAATGGGAGCTACTGTTCTTGTCAGTTTCCTAAGCAGAATTGAACTAGATATGGCCGTGTGTGTAGGAAGCACAGTTCTTTTGTTCTGAGCAAGCTCACTGTTCGGACACCATAGGAAACACAGTAGAGTAGAAGAGTGCTCTTTTCTCAAAAGCAGAGTGTGTTTCTTGTAAGGCGAGCTAGCGTTTGATTCCCAGTCCTAAATGGAGTTGAATCCCATGCAGTTTCTGGTCCTACGAGCAAGAGTTGTTTTCTGGTAAGAAGAGTCACTATTGCGCTCCCATTGTCATACACAGGGCAAATAGCACTGGCATCTGATCCCAGGAAGTACAGTGTATTGGACTGAAGAGGATCTAATGTTCTTGTCAGGTTCCTACACAGAATTGAACTAGATATGGCCATGTGTGTAGAACGAACAGTTCTTTTGTTCTGAGCAACCTCACTGTTTGGACCCCATAGGAAACACAGTAGAGTAGAAGAGTGCTCTTTTCTCAAAAGCAGAGTGTGTTTCTTGTAAGGCGAGCTAGCGTTTGTTTCCCAGTCCTAAATGGAGTTGAATCACATGCAGTTTTTTGTGCTATGAGAAAAAGTTGTTTTCTGGTAAGACAAGTCACTATTGTGCTCCAATTGCCATACACAGTGCAAATAGCACTCGCGTCTGTTCCCCGCAAGTACAGTGTATTGGAAGGAAGAGGAGCTACTGTTCTTGTCAGTTTCCTAAGCACAGTTGAACTAGACATGGCCGTGTGTGTAGGAAGCACAGTTCTTTTGTTCTGAGCAAGCTCACTGTTTGGACACATTAGGAAACACAGTAGAGTAGAAGAGTGCTCTTTTCTCAAAAGCAGAGTGTGTTTCATGTAAGGCGAGCTAGCATTTGTTTCCCAGTCCTAAATGGAGTTGAATCACATGCAGTTTCTGGTCTTACGAGCACGAGTTGTTTTCTGGTAAGGAAAGTCACTATTGCGCTCCCATTGCCATACACAGTGCAAATAGCACATGCGTCTGTTCCCAGCAAGTACAGTGTATTGGACTGAAGAGGAGCTACTGTTCTTCTCAGTTTCCTAAGCAGAGTTGAACTAGATATGGCCCGTGTGTCTAGGAAGCACAGTTCATTTGTTCTGAGCAAGCTAACTGTTCTGGCCCTATAGGAAACACAGTAGAGTAGAAGAGTGCTCTTTTCTCAAAAGTAGAATGTGTTTCTTGTAAGGTGAGCTAGAGTTTGTTTCCCAGTCCTAAATGGAGTTGAATCACAGACAGTTTTTGGTCCTAGGAGGAAGAGTTGTTTTCTGGTAAGAAGTGTCACTATTGCGCTCCAAATGCCATACACAGTGCAAATAGCACTCCTCTCTGTTCCCAGCAAGTACAGTGTATTGGACTGAAGAGGATCTACTGTTCTTGTCAGGTTCCTAAGCAGACTTGAACTAGATATGGCCGTGTGTGTAGGAAGCACAGTTCGTTTGTTCTGAGCAAGCTCACTGTTCGGACCCTATAGGAAACACAGTAGAGTAGAAGAGAGCTCTTTTCTCAAAAGAAGAGTGTGTTTCTTTTAAGGCGAGCTAGCGTTTGTTTCCCATTCCTAAATGGAGTTGAATCACATGCAGTTTATGGTACTACGAGCAAGAGTTGTTTCTTGGTAAGGAGTGTCACTATTGCGCTCCCATTGCCATACACAGTGCAAATAGCACTCCCGACTGTTCCCAGTAAGTACAGTGTATGGGACTTAAGAGGAGCTACTGTTCTTGTCAGTTTCCTAAGCAGAGTTGAAATAGATATGGCCTGTGTGTGTAGGAAGCACAGTTCTTATATTCTGAGCAAGCTCATTGTTCTGGCCCTATAGGAAACACAGTAGAGTAGAAGAGTGCTCTTTTCTCAAAAGCAGAGTGTGTTTCTTGTAAAGCAAGCTAGCGTTTGTTTCCTAGTCCTAAATGGAGATGAATCACATGCAGTTTCAGGTCCTAAGAACAAGAGTTGTTTTCTGGTAAGGAAAGTCTCATTGCGCTCCCATTGCCATACACTGTGCAAATAGCACTGGCGTCTGTTCCCAGCAAGTACAGTGTATTGGACTGAAGAGGATCTACTGTTCTTGTCAGGTTCCTAAGCAGAGTTGAACTAGATATGGCCGTGTGTGTAGGAAGCACAGTTTTTTTGTTCTGAGCAAGCTCACTGTTCGGACCCCATAGAAAACACAGTAGAGTAGAAGAGTGCTTTTTTCTCAAACGTAGAGTGTTTCTTTTAATACGAGCTAGCTTTTGTTTTTCATTCCTAAATGGAGTGGAATCACATGCAGTTTCTGGACCTACGAGCAAGTGTTGTTTTCTGGTAAGGAAAGTCACTATTGCGCTCCCATTGCCATACACAGTGCAAATAGCCCTCCCGTCTGTTCCCAGCAAGTGCAGTGTATTGGACTGAAGAGGAGCTACTGTTCTTGTCAGTTTCCTAAGAAGAGTTGAACTAGATACGGACCATGTGTTTAGGAAGCACAGTTCTTTTTTTCTGAGCACGCTCACTGTTCTGGCCCTATAGGAAGCACAGTAGAGTAGAAGAGTGCTCTTTTCTCAAAAGCAGAGTGTGTTTCTTGTAAAGCGAGCTAGAGTTTGTTTCCCAGTCCTAAATGGAGTTGAGTCACATGCAGTTTTTTGTTCTATGAGCAAGAGTTGTTTTCTGGTAAGACGAGTCACTATTGTGCTCCAATTGCCATACACAGTGCAAATAGCACTGGCGTCTGTTCCCAGCAAGTACAGTGTATTGGACTGAAGAGGATCTACTGTTCTTGTCACTTTCCTAAGCAGAGTTGAACTAGATATGGCCCGTGTGTGGGAAGCACAGCTCTTTTGTTCTGAGCAAGCTCACTGTTCTGGCCCTGTAGGAAACACAGTAGAGTAGAAGAGAGCTCTTTTTCTAAAGAAGAGTGTGTTTCTTGTAAGGCGAGCTAGCATTTGTTTCCCAGTCCTAAATGGCGTTGAATCACATGCAGTTTGTGGTCCTACGAGCAAGAGTTGTTTTCTGGTAAGGAAATTCACTATTGCGCTCTAATTGCCATAAACAGTGTAAATAGCACTCGCGTCTGTTCCCAGCAAGTACAGTGTATTAGACTGAAGAGGAGCTACTGTTCTTGTCAGTTTCCTAAGCAGAGTTGAACTACATATGGTCCGTGTGTGTAGGAAGCACAGTTCTTTTGTTCTGAGCAAGCTGACTGTTCGGACCCCATAGGAAACACAGTAGAGTAGAAGAGTGCTCTTTTCTCTAAAGCAGAGTGTGTTTCTTGTAAGGCGAGCTAGCGTTTGTTTCCCAGTCCTAAATGGAGTTGAATCACATGCAGTTTCTGGTCCTACGTGCAAGAGTTGTTTTCTGGTAAGGAAATTCACTATTGCGCTCCCATTGCCATACACAGTGCAAATAGCACATGCGTCTGTTCCAAGCAAGTACAGTGTATTGGACTGAAGAGGAGCTACTGTTCTTCTCAGTTTCCTAAGCAGAGTTGAACTAGATATGGCCCGTGTGTCTAGGAAGCACAGTTCATTTGTTCTGAGCAAGCTAACTGTTCTGGCCCTATAGGAAACACAGTAGAGTAGAAGAGTGCTCTTTTCTCAAAAGTAGAATGTGTTTCTTGTAAGGTGAGCTAGAGTTTGTTTCCCAGTCCTAAATGGAGTTGAATCACAGACAGTTTTTGGTCCTACGAGCAGGAGTTGTTTTCTGGTAAGAAGAGTCACTATTGTGCTCCAAATGCCATACACAGTGCAAATAGCACTCGTGTCTGTTCCCAGCAAGTACAGTGTATTGGACTGAATGGGAGCTACTGTTCTTGTCAGTTTCCTAAGCAGAATTGAACTAGATATGGCCGTGTGTGTAGGAAGCACAGTTCTTTTGTTCTGAGCAAGCTCACTGTTCGGACACCATAGGAAACACAGTAGAGTAGAAGAGTGCTCTTTTCTCAAAAGCAGAGTGTGTTTCTTGTAAGGCGAGCTAGCGTTTGATTCCCAGTCCTAAATGGAGTTGAATCCCATGCAGTTTCTGGTCCTACGAGCAAGAGTTGTTTTCTGGTAAGAAGAGTCACTATTGCGCTCCCATTGTCATACACAGGGCAAATAGCACTGGCATCTGATCCCAGGAAGTACAGTGTATTGGACTGAAGAGGATCTAATGTTCTTGTCAGGTTCCTACACAGAATTGAACTAGATATGGCCATGTGTGTAGAACGAACAGTTCTTTTGTTCTGAGCAACCTCACTGTTTGGACCCCATAGGAAACACAGTAGAGTAGAAGAGTGCTCTTTTCTCAAAAGCAGAGTGTGTTTCTTGTAAGGCGAGCTAGCGTTTGTTTCCCAGTCCTAAATGGAGTTGAATCACATGCAGTTTTTTGTGCTATGAGAAAAAGTTGTTTTCTGGTAAGACAAGTCACTATTGTGCTCCAATTGCCATACACAGTGCAAATAGCACTCGCGTCTGTTCCCCGCAAGTACAGTGTATTGGAAGGAAGAGGAGCTACTGTTCTTGTCAGTTTCCTAAGCACAGTTGAACTAGACATGGCCGTGTGTGTAGGAAGCACAGTTCTTTTGTTCTGAGCAAGCTCACTGTTTGGACCCATTAGGAAACACACTAGAGTAGAAGAGTGCTCTTTTCTCAAAAGCAGAGTGTGTTTCATGTAAGGCGAGCTAGCATTTGTTTCCCAGTCCTAAATGGAGTTGAATCACATGCAGTTTCTGGTCTTACGAGCACGAGTTGTTTTCTGGTAAGGAAAGTCACTATTGCGCTCCCATTGCCATACACAGTGCAAATAGCACTCGCATCTGTTCCCAGCAAGTACAGTGTATCGGACTGAAGAGGAGCTACTGTTCTTGTCAGTTTCCTAAGCAGAGTTGAACTAGATATGGCCTGTGTGTAGGAAGCACAGTTCTTTTGTTTTGAGCAAGCTCACTGTTCTGGCCCTATGGGAAACACAGTAGAGTAGAAGAGTGCTCTTTTCTCTAAAGCAGAGTGTGATTCTTGTAAGGTGAGCTAGCTTTTGTTTCCCAGTCCTAAATGGAGTTGAATCACATGCAGTTTCTGGTCATACGAGCAAGAGTTGTTTTCTGCTAAGAAGAGTCACTATTGCGCTGCAACTGCCATACACAGGACAAATAGCACTGGCGTCTGTTCCCAGCAAGTACAGTGTATTGGACTGAAGAGGATCTAGTGTTCTTGTCAGTTTCCTAAGAAAAGTTGAACTAGATACGGCCCGTGTGTGTAGGAAGCACAGTTCTTTTGTTCTGAGCAAGCTCACTGTTCGGACCACATAAAAAACACAGTAGAGTATAAGAGTGCTCTTTTCTCAAAAGCAGAGTGTGTTTCATGTAAGGCGAGCTAGAGTTTGTTTCCCAGTCCTAAATGGAGTTGATCACATGCAGTTTCTGGTCCTACGATCAAGAGTTGTTTTCTGGTAAGAAGAGTCACTATTGCGCTGCCATTGCCATACACAGTGCAAAAAGCACTTGCGTCTGTTCCCAGCAAGTACAGTGTATCGGACTGAAGAGGAGCTGCTGTTCTTTCAGTTTCCTAAGCAGAGTTGAACTAGTTATGGCCCGTGTGTAGGAAGCACAGTTTTTTTGTTCTGAGCAAGCTCACTGTTTGGAACACATAGGAAACACAGTAGAGTAGAAGAGTGCTCTTTTCTCAAAAGCAGAGTGTGTTTCTTGGAAGTTGAGCTAGCGTTTGTTTCCCAGTCTTAAATGGAGTTGAGTCACATGCAGTTTTTTGTCCAATGAGAAAGAGTTATTTTCTGGTAAGACAAGTCACTATTGTGCTCCAATTCCATACACAGTGCAAATAGCACTCGCGTATGTTCCCCGCAAGTACAGTGTATTGGACTGAAGAGGAGCTACTGTTCTTGTTTGTTTCCTAAGCAGAGTTTAATTAGATATGGCCCGTGTGTGTAGAAAGCACAGTTCTTTTTTTCTGAGCAAGCTCACTGTTCAGACCCCATAGGAAACACAGTAGAGTAGAAGAGTGCTCTTTTCTCAAAAGCGGAGTGTGTTTCTTGTAAGGTGAGCTAGCATTTGTTTCCCAGTCCTAAATGGAGTTGAATCACATGCAGTTTCTGGTCCCACGAGCAAGAGTTGTTTTCTGGTAAGGAAAGTCACTTTTGCACTCCCATTGCCATACACAGTGCAAATAGCACTCCCGTCTGTTCCCAGCAATTACAGTGTATCAGACTGAAGAGGAGCTACTGTTCTTGTCAGTTTCCTAAGCAGAGTTGAACTAGTTATGGCCCGTGTGTAGGAAGCACAGTTCTTTTGTTCTGAGCAAGCTCATTGTTCTGGCCCTACAGGAAACACAGTAGAGTAGAAGAGTGCTCTTTTCTCAAAAGCAGAGTGTGTTTCTCCTTAGGCGAGCTAGCATTTGTTTCCCAGTCCTAAATAGAGTTGAATCACATGCAGTTTCTGGTCCTACGAACAAGAGTTGTTTTCTGGTAAGGAAAGTCACTATTGCGCTCCCATTGCCCTACACAAGGCAAATAGCACTCGCGTCTTTTCCCAGCAAGTACAGTGTATTGGACTGAATAGGAGCTACTGTTCTTGTCAGTTTCCTAAGCAGAGTTGAACTAGATATGGTCCGTGTGTGTAGGAAGCACAGTTCTTTTGTTCTGAGCAAGCTCACTGTTTGGACCCCATAGGAAACACAGTAGAGTAGAAGAGTGCTCTTTTCTCTAAAGCAGTGTGTTTCTTGTAAGGCGAGCTAGCGTTTGTTTCCCAGTCCTAAATGGAGTTGAATCACATGCAGTTTCTGGTCCTACGAGCAAGAGTTGTTTTCTGGTAAGGAAAGTCACTATTGTGCTCCCATTGCCATACACAGTGCAAATAGCACATGCGTCTGTTCCCAGCAAGTACAGTGTATTGGACTGAAGAGGAGCTACTGTTCTTCTCAGTTTCCTAAGCAGAGTTGAACTAGATATGGCCCGTGTGTCTAAGAAACACAGTTCATTTGTTCTGAGCAAGCTAACTGTTCTGGCCCTATAGGAAACACAGTAGAGTAGAAGAGTGCTCTTTTCTCAAAAGTAGAATGTGTTTCTTGTAAGGTGAGCTAGAGTTTGTTTCCCAGTCCTAAATGGAGTTGAATCACAGACAGTTTTTGGTCCTAGGAGGAAGAGTTGTTTTCTGGTAAGAAGTGTCACTATTGCGCTCCAAATGCCATACACAGTGCAAATAGCACTCCTGTCTGTTCCCAGCAAGTACAGTGTATTGGACTGAAGAGGATCTACTGTTCTTGTCAGGTTCCTAAGCAGACTTGAACTAGATATGGCCGTGTGTGTAGGAAGCACAGTTCTTTTGTTCTGAGCAAGCTCACTGTTCGGACCCTACAGGAAACACAGTAGAGTAGAAGAGTGCTCTTTTCTCAAAAGAAGAGTGTGTTTCTTTTAAGGCGAGCTAGCGTTTGTTTCCCATTCCTAAATGGAGTTGAATCACATGCAGTTTCTGGTCCTACGAACAAGAGTTGTTTTCTGGTAAGGAAAGTCACTATTGCGCTCCCATTGCCCTACACAAGGCAAATAGCACTCGCGTCTTTTCCCAGCAAGTACAGTGTATTGGACTGAATAGGAGCTACTGTTCTTGTCAGTTTCCTAAGCAGAGTTGAACTAGATATGGTCCGTGTGTGTAGGAAGCACAGTTCTTTTGTTCTGAGCAAGCTCACTGTTTGGACCCCATAGGAAACACAGTAGAGTAGAAGAGTGCTCTTTTCTCTAAAGCAGTGTGTTTCTTGTAAGGCGAGCTAGCGTTTGTTTCCCAGTCCTAAATGGAGTTGAATCACATGCAGTTTCTGGTCCTACGAGCAAGAGTTGTTTTCTGGTAAGGAAAGTCACTATTGTGCTCCCATTGCCATACACAGTGCAAATAGCACATGCGTCTGTTCCCAGCAAGTACAGTGTATTGGACTGAAGAGGAGCTACTGTTCTTCTCAGTTTCCTAAGCAGAGTTGAACTAGATATGGCCCATGTGTCTAAGAAACACAGTTCATTTGTTCTGAGCAAGCTAACTGTTCTGGCCCTATAGAAAACACAGTAGAGTAGAAGAGTGCTCTTTTCTCAAAAGTAGAATGTGTTTCTTGTAAGGTGAGCTAGAGTTTGTTTCCCAGTCCTAAATGGAGTTGAATCACAGACAGTTTTTGGTCCTAGGAGGAAGAGTTGTTTTCTGGTAAGAAGTGTCACTATTGCGCTCCAAATGCCATACACAGTGCAAATAGCACTCCTGTCTGTTCCCAGCAAGTACAGTGTATTGGACTGAAGAGGATCTACTGTTCTTGTCAGGTTCCTAAGCAGACTTGAACTAGATATGGCCGTGTGTGTAGGAAGCACAGTTCTTTTGTTCTGAGCAAGCTCACTGTTCGGACCCTACAGGAAACACAGTAGAGTAGAAGAGTGCTCTTTTCTCAAAAGAAGAGTGTGTTTCTTTTAAGGCGAGCTAGCGTTTGTTTCCCATTCCTAAATGGAGTTGAATCACATGCAGTTTATGGTACTACGAGCAAGAGTTGTTTCCTGGTAAGGAGTGTCACTATTGCGCTCCCATTGCCATACACAGTGCAAATAGCACTCCCGACTGTTCCCAGCAAGTACAGTGTATGGGACTGAAGAGGAGCTACTGTTCTTGTCAGTTTCCTAAGCAGAGTTGAAATAGATATGGCCTGTGTGTGTAGGAAGCACAGTACTTATATTCTGAGCAAGCTCACTGTTCTGGCCCTATAGGAAACACAGTAGAGTAGAAGAGTGCTCTTTTCTCAAAAGCAGAGTGTGTTTCTTGTAAGGCAAGCTAGCGTTTGTTTCCTAGTCCTAAATGGAGATGAATCACATGCAGTTTCAGGTCCTAAGAACAAGAGTTGTTTTCTGGTAAGGAAAGTCACATTGCGCTCCCATTGCCATACACTGTGCAAATAGCACTGGCGTCTGTTCCCAGCAAGTACAGTGTATTGGACTGAAGAGGATCTACTGTTCTTGTCAGGTTCCTAAGCAGAGTTGAACTAGATATGGCCGTGTGTGTAGGAAGCACAGTTTTTTTGTTCTGAGCAAGCTCACTGTTCGGACCCCATAGAAAACACAGTAGAGTAGAAGAGTGCTTTTTTCTCAAACGTAGAGTGTGTTTCTTTTAAGACGAGCTAGCTTTTGTGTCCCATTCCTAAATGGAGTGGAATCACATGCAGTTTCTGGACCTACGAGCAAGTGTTGTTTTCTGGTAAGGAAAGTCACATTGCGCTCCCATTGCCATACACTGTGCAAATAGCACTGGCTTCTGTTCCCAGCAAGTACAGTGTATGGGACTGAAGAGGATCTACTGTTCTTGTCACTTTCCTAAGCAGAGTTGAACTAGATATTGCCCGTGTGTGGGAAGCACAGCTCTTTTGTTCTGAGCAAGCTCACTGTTCTGGCCCTGTAGGAAACACAGTAGAGTAGAAGAGTGCTCTTTTTCTAAAGCAGAGTGTGTTTCTTGTAAGGCGAGCTAGCATTTGTTTCCCAGTCCTAAATGGCGTTGAATCACATGCAGTTTGTGGTCCTACGAGCAAGAGTTGTTTTCTGGTAAGGAAATTCACTATTGCGCTCTAATTGCCATACACAGTGTAAAGAGCACTCGCGTCTGTTCGCAGCAAGTACAGTGTATTAGACTGAAGAGGAGCTACTGTTCTTGTCAGTTTCCTAAGCAGAGTTGAACTACATATGGTCCGTGTGTGTAGGAAGCACAGTTCTTTTGTTCTGAGCAAGCTGACTGTTCGGACCCCATAGGAAACACAGTAGAGTAGAAGAGTGCTCTTTTCTCTAAAGCAGAGTGTGTTTCTTGTAAGGCGAGCTAGCGTTTGTTTCCCAGTCCTAAATGGAGTTGATTCACATGCAGTTTCTGGTCCTACGAGCAAGAGTTGTTTTCTGGTAAGGAAATTCACTATTGCGCTCCCATTGCCATACACAGTGCAAATAGCACATGCGTCTGTTCCAAGCAAGTACAGTGTATTGGACTGAAGAGGAGCTACTGTTCTTCTCAGTTTCCTAAGCAGAGTTGAACTAGATATGGCCCGTGTGTCTAGGAAGCACAGTTCATTTGTTCTGAGACAAGCTATCTGTTCTGGCCCTATAGGAAACACAGTAGAGTAGAAGAGTGCTCTTTTCTCAAAAGTAGAATGTGTTTCTTGTAAGGTGAGCTAGAGTTTGTTTCCCAGTCCTAAATGGAGTTGAATCACAGACAGTTTTTGGTCCTACGAGCAAGAGTTGTTTTCTGGTAAGAAGAGTCACTATTGTGCTCCAAATGCCATACACAGTGCAAATAGCACTCGTGTCTGTTCCCAGCAAGTACAGTGTATTGGACTGAATAGGAGCTACTGTTCTTGTCAGTTTCCTAAGCAGAATTGAACTAGATATGGCCGTGTGTGTAGGAAGCACAGTTCTTTTGTTCTGAGCAAGCTCACTGTTCGGATCCCTTTAGGAAACAAAGTAGAGTAGAAGAGTGCTCTTTTCCCAAAAGCAGAGTGTGTTTCTTGTAAGGCGAGCTAGCGTTTGTTTCCCAGTCCTAAATGGAGTTGAATCACATGCATTTTTTGGTCCTATGAGCAAGAGTTGTTTTCTGGTAAGGAAAGTCACTATTGTGCTCACATTGCCATACACAGTGCAAATAGCACTCCCGTCTGTTCCCAGCAAGTACAGTGTATTGGACTGAAGAGGAGCTACTGTTCTTGTCAGTTTCCTAAGAAGAGTTGAACTAGATATGGACCATGTGTTTAGGAAGCACAGTTCTTTTTTTCTGAGCACGCTCACTGTTCTGGCCCTATAGGAAGCACAGTAGAGTAGAAGAGTGCTCTTTTCACAAAAGCAGAGTGTGTTTCTTGTAAAGCGAGCTAGAGATTGTTTCCCAGTCCTAAATGGAGTTGACTCACATGCAGTTTTTTGTTCTATGAGCAAGAGTTGTTTTCTGGTAAGACGAGTCACTACTGTGCTCCCATTGCCATACATAGTGCAAATAGCACTGGCTTCTGTTCCCAGCAAGTACAGTGTATTGGACTGAAGAGGATATACTGTTCTTGTCACTTTCCTAAGCAGAGTTGAACTAGATATGGCCCGTGTGTGGGAAGCACAGCTCTTTTGTTCTGAGCAAGCTCACTGTTCTGGCCCTGTAGGAAACACAGTAGAGTAGAAGAGTGCTCTTTTTCTAAAGCAGAGTGTGTTTCTTGTAAGGCGAGCTAGCATTTGTTTCCCAGTCCTAAATGGCGTTGAATCACATGCAGTTTGTGGTCCTACGAGCAAGAGTTATTTTCTGGTAAGGAAATTCACTATTGCGCTCTAATTGCCATACACAGTGTAAATAGCACTCGTGTCTGTTCCCAGCAAGTACAGTGTATTAGACTGAAGAGGAGCTACTGTTCTTGTCAGTTTCCTAAGCAGAGTTGAACTACATATGATCCGTGTGTGTAGGAAGCACAGTTCTTTTGTTCTGAGCAAGCTGACTGTTCGGACCCCATAGGAAACACAGTAGAGTAGAAGAGTGCTCTTTTCTCTAAAGCAGAGTGTGTTTCTTGTAAGGCGAGCTAGCGTTTGTTTCCCAGTCCTAAATGGAGTTGAATCACATGCAGTTTCTGGTCCTACGAGCAAGAGTTGTTTTCTGGTAAGGAAATTCACTATTGCGCTCCCATTTCCATACACAGTGGAAATAGCACATGCGTCTGTTCCAAGCAAGTACAGTGTATTGGACTGAAGAGGAGCTACTGTTCTTCTCAGTTTCCTAAGCAGAGTTGAACTAGATATGGCCCGTGTGTCTAGGAAGCACAGTTCATTTGTTCTGAGACAAGCTAATTGTTCTGGCCCTATAGGAAACACAGTAGAGTAGAAGAGTGCTCTTTTCTCAAAAGTAGAATGTGTTTCTTGTAAGGTGAGCTAGAGTTTGTTTCCCAGTCCTAAATGGAGTTGAATCACATGCAGTTTCTGGTCCTATAAGCAAGAGTTGTTTTCTGGTAAGGAAAGTCACTATTGTGCTCACATTGCCATACACAGTGCAAATAGCACTCCCGTCTGTTCACAGCAAGTACAGTGTATCGGACTGAAGAGGAGCTAATGTTCTTGTCAGTTTCCTTAGCAGAGTTAAACTGGATAAGGCCCGTGTATGTAGGAAGCACAGTTCTTATGTTCTGAGCAAGCTCACTGTTCTGGCCCTATAGGAAACACAGTAGAGTAGAAAAGTGCTCTTTTCTCAAAAGCAGAGTGTGTTTCTTGTAAGGCGAGCTAGCGTTTGTTCCCTAGTCCTAAATGGAGTTGAATCACATGCAGTTTCTGGTTCTACGAACAAGAGTTTTTTTCTCGTAAGGAAAGTCACTATTGCGCTCCCATTGCCATACACAGGGCAAATAGCACTCGCGTCTTTTCCCAGCAAGTACAGTGTATCGGACTGAAGAGGATCTACTGTTCTTGTCAGTTTCCTAAGCAGAATTGAACTAGATATGGCCGTGTGTGTAGGAAGCACAGTTCTTTTGTTCTGAGCAAGCTCACTGTTCGGACCCCATAGGAAACACAGTAGAGTAGAAGAGTGCTCTTTTCTCAAAAGCAGAGTGTGTTTCTTGTAAGGCGAGCTAGCGTTTGATTCCCAGTCCTAAATGGAGTTGAATCCCATGCAGTTTCTGGTCATACGAGCAAGAGTTGTTTTCTGGTAAGAAGAGTCACTATTGCGCTCCCATTGTCATACACAGGGCAAATAGCACTGGCATCTGATCCCAGGAAGTACAGTGTATTGGACTGAAGAGGATCTACTGTTCTTGTCAGGTTCCTATGCAGAATTGAACTAGATATGGCCATGTGTGTAGAAAGAACAGTTCTTTTGTTCTGAGCAAGCTCACTGTTTGGACCCCATAGGAAACACAGTAGAGTAGAAGAGTGCTCTTTTCTCAAAAGCAGAGTGTGTTTATTGAAAGGCGAGGTAGTGTTTGTTTCCCAGTCAGAAATGAAATTGAATCCCGTTCAGTTTCTGGTCCTACGAGCAAGAGATTTTTCTGGTAAGAAGAGTCACTATTGCGCTCCCATTTCCATACACAGTGCAAATAGCACTGGCATCTGTTCCGTGCATGTACAGAGTATTGGAATGAAGAGGAGCTGCTGTTCTTGTCATTTTCCTAAGCAGAGTTGAACTAGATATGGCCTGTGTGTTTAGGAAGCAGAGTTATTATGTTCTGAGCAAGCTCACTGTTCTGGCCCTATAGGAAACACAGTAGAGTAGAAGAGTGCTCTTTTCTCAAAAGCAGAGTGTCTTTCTTGTGAGCAGAGCTAGCATTTGTTTCCCAGTCCTAAATGGAGTTGAGTCACATGCAGTTTGTGGTCCTAAGAGCAAGAGTAGTTTTCTGGTAAGAAGAGTCACTATTGCGCTCCCATTGCCATACAGAGTACAAATAGCACTCGCGTCTGTTCCCAGCAAGTACAGTGTATTAGACTGAAGAGGAGCTACTGTTCTTGTCAGTAACCTAAGCAAATTTGAATTAGATATGGCCCATGTGTGTAGGAAGCACAGTTCTTTTGTTCTGAGCAAGCTCATTGTTCGGACCCCATAGGAAACCCAGTAGAGTAGATGAGTGCTCTTTTCTCAAAAGCAGAGTGTGTTTCTTGTAGGCGAGCTAGCATTTGTTTCCCAGTCCTAAATGGAGTTGAATCCCATGCAGTTTCTTGTCCTACGAGCAATACTTGTTTTCTGGTAAGAAGAATCACTATTGTGCTCTCAATGTCATACACAGTGCAAATAGCATTGGCGTCGGTTCCCAACATGTACAGTGTATTGGACTGAAGGGAATCTACTGTTCTTGTCAGGTTCCTAAGCAGAATTGAACTAGATATGGTCGTGTGTGTAGGAAGCACAGTTCTTTTGTTCTGAGCAAGTACACTGTTCTGGCACTATAGGAAACACAGTAGAGTAGAAGAGTGCTCTTTTCTCAAAAGCAGAGTGTGTTTCTTGTAAGGCGAGCTAGCGTTTGTTTCCCAGTCCTAAATGGAGTTGAATCACATGCAGTTTCAGGTCCTACGAACAAGAGTTGTTTTCTGGTAAGGAAAGTCACATTGTGCTACCATTGCCATACACTGTGCAAATAGCACTCGCGTCTGTTCCCAGAAAGTACAGTGTATTGGACTGAAAAGGATCTACTGTTCTTGTCAGGTCCCTAAGCAGACTTGAACTAGATATGGCCATGTGTGTAGGAAGCACACTTTTTTTGTTTTGAGCAAGCTCACTGTTCGGACCCCATAGGAAACACAGTAGAGTAGAAGAGTGCTTTTTTCTCAAAAGCAGAGTGTGTTTCTTTTAAGGCGAGCTAGCGTTTGTTTCCCATTCCTAAATGGAGTGGAATCACATGCAGTTTCTGGTCCTACGAGCAAGAGTTGTTTTCTGGTAAGGAAAGTCACTATTGCGCTCCCATTGCCATACACAGTGCAAATAGCACATGCGTCTGTTCCCAGCAAGTACAGTGTATTGGACTGAAGAGGAGCTACTGTTCTTCTCAGTTTCCTAAGCAGAGTTGAACTAGATATGGCCCGTGTGTCTAGGAAGCACAGTTCATTTGTTCTGAGACAAGCTCACTGTTCTGGCCCTGTAGGAAACACAGTAGAGTAGAAGAGTGCTCTTTTCTCAAAAGTAGAATGTGTTTCTTGTAAGGTGAGCTAGAGTTTGTTTCCCAGTCCTAAATGGAGTTGAATCACAGACAGGTTTTGGTCCTACGAGCAAGAGTTGTTTTCTGGTAAGAAGAGTCACTATTGCGCTCCAAATGCCATACACAGTGCAAATAGCACTCGTGTCTGTTCCCAGCAAGTACAGTGTATTGGACTGAATAGGAGCTACTGTTCTTGTCAGTTTCCTAAGCAGAATTGAACTAGATATGGCCGTGTGTGTAGGAAGCACAGTTCTTTTGTTCTGAGCAAGCTCACTGTTCGGACCCCATAGGAAACAAAGTAGAGTAGAAGAGTGCTCTTTTCTCAAAAGCAGAGTGTGTTTCTTGTAAGGCGTGCTAGCGTTTGTTTCCCAGTCCTAAATGGAGTTGAATCACATGCAGTTTCTGGTCCTACGAGCAAGAGTTGTTTTCTGGTAAGGAAATTCACTATTGTGCTCCCATTTCCATACACAGTGGAAATAGCACATGCGTCTGTTCCAAGCAAGTACAGTGTATTGGACTGAAGAGGAGCTACTGTTCTTCTCAGTTTCCTAAGCAGAGTTGAACTAGATATGGCCCGTGTGTCTAGGAAGCACAGTTCATTTGTTCTGAGACAAGCTAACTGTTCTGGCCCTATAGGAAACACAGTAGAGTAGAAGAGTGCTCTTTTCTCAAAAGTAGAATGTGTTTCTTGTAAGGTGAGCTAGAGTTTGTTTCCCAGTCCTAAATGGAGTTGAATCACAGACA
This sequence comes from Peromyscus eremicus, assembly GCF_949786415.1. Lineage (NCBI taxonomy): Eukaryota > Metazoa > Chordata > Mammalia > Rodentia > Cricetidae > Peromyscus > Peromyscus eremicus. Next base: position 2,756,516 of record NW_026734293.1, read on the forward strand.
GTTTTTGGTCCTACGAGCAAGAGTTGTTTTCTGGTAAGAAGAGTCACTATTGTGCTCCAAATGCCATACACAGTGCAAATAGCACTCGTGTCTGTTCCCAGCAAGTACAGTGTATTGGACTGAATAGGAGCTACTGTTCTTGTCAGTTTCCTAAGCAGAATTGAACTAGATATGGCCATGTGTGTAGGAAGCACAGTTCTTTTGTTCAGAGCAAGCTCACTGTTCGGATCCCTTTAGGAAACAAAGTAGAGTAGAAGAGTGCTCTTTTCCCAAAAGCAGAGTGTGTTTCTTGTAAGGCGAGCTAGCGTTTGTTTCCCAGTCCTAAATGGAGTTGAATCACATGCAGTTTCTGGTCCTATAAGCAAGAGTTGTTTTCTGGTAAGGAAAGTCACTATTGTGCTCACATTGCCATACACAGTGCAAATAGCACTCCCGTCTGTTCACAGCAAGTACAGTGTATCGGACTGAAGAGGAGCTAATGTTCTTGTCAGTTTCCTTAGCAGAGTTAAACTGGATAAGGCCCGTGTGTGTAGGAAGCACAGTTCTTATGTTCTGAGCAAGCTCACTGTTCTGGCCCTATAGGAAACACAGTAGAGTAGAAAAGTGCTCTTTTCTCAAAAGCAGAGTGTGTTTCTTGTAAGGCGAGCTAGCGTTTGTTCCCTAGTCCTAAATGGAGTTGAATCACATGCAGTTTCTGGTTCTACGAACAAGAGTTTTTTTCTCGTAAGGAAAGTCACTATTGCGCTCCCATTGCCATACACAGGGCAAATAGCACTCGCGTCTTTTCCCAGCAAGAACAGTGTATCAGACTGAAGAGGATCTACTGTTCTTATCAGGTTCCTAAGCAGAATTGAACTAGATATGGCCGTGTGTGTAGGAAGCACAGTTCTTTTGTTCTGAGCAAGCTCACTGTTCGGACCCCATAGGAAACACAGTAGAGTAGAAGAGTGCTCTTTTCTCAAAAGCAGAGTGTGTTTCTTGTAAGGCGAGCTAGCGTTTGATTCCCAGTCCTAAATGGAGTTGAATCCCATGCAGTTTCTGGTCCTACGAGCAAGAGTTGTTTTCTGGTAAGAAGAGTCACTATTGCGCTCCCATTGTCATACACAGGGCAAATAGCACTGGCATCTGATCCCAGGAAGTACAGTGTATTGGACTGAAGAGGATCTACTGTTCTTGTCAGGTTCCTATGCAGAATTGAACTAGATATGGCCATGTGTGTAGAAAGAACAGTTCTTTTGTTCTGAGCAAGCTCACTGTTTGGACCCCATAGGAAACACAGTAGAGTAGAAGAGTGCTCTTTTCTCAAAAGCAGAGTGTGTTTATTGAAAGGCGAGGTAGTGTTTGTTTCCCAGTCAGAAATGGAATTGAATCCCGTTCAGTTTCTGGTCCTACGAGCAAGAGATTTTTCTGGTAAGAAGAGTCACTATTGCGCTCCCATTTCCATACACAGTGCAAATAGCACTGGCATCTGTTCCGTGCATGTACAGAGTATTGGAATGAAGAGGAGCTGCTGTTCTTGTCAGTTTCCTAAGCAGAGTTGAACTAGATATGGCCTGTGTGTTTAGGAAGCAGAGTTATTATTTTCTGAGCAAGCTCACTGTTCTGGCCCTATAGGAAACACAGTAGAGTAGAAGAGTGCTCTTTTCTCAAAAGCAGAGTGTCTTTCTTGTGAGCAGAGCTAGCATTTGTTTCCCAGTCCTAAATGGAGTTGAGTCACATGCAGTTTGTGGTCCTAAGAGCAAGAGTAGTTTTCTGGTAAGAAGAGTCACTATTGCGCTCCCATTGCCATACAGAGTACAAATAGCACTCGCGTCTGTTCCCAGCAAGTACAGTGTATTAGACTGAAGAGGAGCTACTGTTCTTGTCAGTAACCTAAGCAAAGTTGAATTAGATATGGCCCATGTGTGTAGGAAGCACAGTTCTTTTGTTCTGAGCAAGCTCACTGTTCGGACCCCATAGGAAACCCAGTAGAGTAGGTGAGTGCTCTTTTCTCAAAAGCAGAGTGTGTTTCTTGTACGCGAGCTAGCATTTGTTTCCCAGTCCTAAATGGAGTTGAATCCCATGCAGTTTCTTGTCCTACGAGCAATACTTGTTTTCTGGTAAGAAGAATCACTATTGTGCTCTCAATGTCATACACAGTGCAAATAGCATTGGCGTCGGTTCCCAACATGTACAGTGTATTGGACTGAAGGGAATCTACTGTTCTTGTCAGGTTCCTAAGCAGAATTGAACTAGATATGGTCGTGTGTGTAGGAAGCACAGTTCTTTTGTTCTGAGCAAGTACACTGTTCTGGCACTATAGGAAACACAGTAGAGTAGAAGAGTGCTCTTTTCTCAAAAGCAGAGTGTGTTTCTTGTAAGGCAAGCTAGCGTTTGTTTCCCAGTCCTAAATGGAGTTGAATCACATGCAGTTTCAGGTCCTACGAACAAGAGTTGTTTTCTGGTAAGGAAAGTCACATTGCGCTACCATTGCCATACACTGTGCAAATAGCACTCGCGTCTGTTCCCAGAAAGTACAGTGTATTGGACTGAAAAGGATCTACTGTTCTTGTCAGGTCCCTAAGCAGACTTGAACTAGATATGGCCGTGTGTGTAGGAAGCACACTTTTTTTGTTTTGAGCAAGCTCACTGTTCGGACCCCATAGGAAACACAGTAGAGTAGAAGAGTGCTTTTTTCTCAAAAGCAGAGTGTGTTTCTTTTAAGGCGAGCTAGCGTTTGTTTCCCATTCCTAAATGGAGTGGAATCACATGCAGTTTCTGGTCCTACGAGCAAGAGTTGTTTTCTGGTAAGGAAAGTCACTATTGCGCTCCCATTGCCATACACAGTGCAAATAGCACATGCGTCTGTTCCCAGCAAGTACAGTGTATTGGACTGAAGAGGAGCTACTGTTCTTCTCAGTTTCCTAAGCAGAGTTGAACTAGATATGGCCCGTGTGTCTAGGAAGCACAGTTCATTTGTTCTGAGACAAGCTCACTGTTCTGGCCCTGTAGGAAACACAGTAGAGTAGAAGAGTGCTCTTTTCTCAAAAGTAGAATGTGTTTCTTGTAAGGTGAGCTAGAGTTTGTTTCCCAGTCCTAAATGGAGTTGAATCACAGACAGTTTTTGGTCCTACGAGCAAGAGTTGTTTTCTGGTAAGAAGAGTCACTATTGCGCTCCAAATGCCATACACAGTGCAAATAGCACTCGTGTCTGTTCCCAGCAAGTACAGTGTATTGGACTGAATAGGAGCTACTGTTCTTGTCAGTTTCCTAAGCAGAATTGAACTAGATATGGCCGTGTGTGTAGGAAGCACAGTTCTTTTGTTCTGAGCAAGCTCACTGTTCGGACCCCATAGGAAACAAAGTAGAGTAGAAGAGTGCTCTTTTCCCAAAAGCAGAGTGTGTTTCTTGTAAGGCGAGCTAGCGTTTGTTTCCCAGTCCTAAATGGAGTTGAATCACATGCAGTTTCTGGTCCTACGAGCAAGAGTTGTTTTCTGGTAAGGAAAGTCACTATTGTGCTCACATTGCCATACACAGTGCAAATAGCACTCCCGTCTGTTCCCAGCAAGTACAGTGTATCGGACTGAAGAGGAGCTACTGTTCTTGTCAGTTTCCTTAGCAGAGTTGAACTAGATAAGGCCCGTGTGTGTATGAAGCACAGTTCTTATGTTCTGAGCAAGCTCACTGTTCTGGCCCTATAGGAAACACAGTAGAGTAGAAAAGTGCTCTTTTCTCAAAAGCAGAGTGTGTTTCTTGTAAGGCGAGCTAGCGTTTGTTCCCTAGTCCTAAATGGAGTTGAATCACATGCAGTTTCTGGTCCTACGAACAAGAGTTTTTTTCTGGTAAGGAAAGTCACTATTGCGCTCCCATTGCCACACACAGGGCAAATAGCACTCGCGTTTTTTCCCAGCAAGTACAGTGTATCGGACTGAAGAGGATCTACTGTTCTTGTCAGGTTTCTAAGCAGAATTGAACTAGATATGGCCGTGTGTGTAGGAAGCACAGTTCTTTTGTTCAGAGCAAGCTCACTGTTCGGATCCCTTTAGGAAACAAAGTAGAGTAGAAGAGTGCTCTTTTCCCAAAAGCAGAGTGTGTTTCTTGTAAGGCGAGCTAGCGTTTGTTTCCCAGTCCTAAATGGAGTTGAATCACATGCAGTTTCTGGTCCTATAAGCAAGAGTTGTTTTCTGGTAAGGAAAGTCACTATTGTGCTCACATTGCCATACACAGTGCAAATAGCACTCCCGTCTGTTCACAGCAAGTACAGTGTATCGGACTGAAGAGGAGCTAATGTTCTTGTCAGTTTCCTTAGCAGAGTTAAACTGGATAAGGCCCGTGTGTGTAGGAAGCACAGTTCTTATGTTCTGAGCAAGCTCACTGTTCTGGCCCTATAGGAAACACAGTAGAGTAGAAAAGTGCTCTTTTCTCAAAAGCAGAGTGTGTTTCTTGTAAGGCGAGCTAGCGTTTGTTCCCTAGTCCTAAATGGAGTTGAATCACATGCAGTTTCTGGTCCTACGAACAAGAGTTTTTTTCTGGTAAGGAAAGTCACTATTGCGCTCCCATTGCCATACACAGGGCAAATAGCACTCGCGTTTTTTCCCAGCAAGTACAGTGTATCGGACTGAAGAGGATCTACTGTTCTTGTCAGGTTTCTAAGCAGAATTGAACTAGATATGGCCGTGTGTGTAGGAAGCACAGTTCTTTTGTTCAGAGCAAGCTCACTGTTCGGATCCCTTTAGGAAACAAAGTAGAGTAGAAGAGTGCTCTTTTCCCAAAAGCAGAGTGTGTTTCTTGTAAGGCGAGCTAGCGTTTGTTTCCCAGTCCTAAATGGAGTTGAATCACATGCAGTTTCTGGTCCTATAAGCAAGAGTTGTTTTCTGGTAAGGAAAGTCACTATTGTGCTCACATTGCCATACACAGTGCAAATAGCACTCCCGTCTGTTCACAGCAAGTACAGTGTATCGGACTGAAGAGGAGCTAATGTTCTTGTCAGTTTCCTTAGCAGAGTTAAACTCTATAAGGCCCGTGTGTGTAGGAAGCACAGTTCTTATGTTCTGAGCAAGCTCACTGTTCTGGCCCTATAGGAAACACAGTAGAGTAGAAAAGTGCTCTTTTCTCAAAAGCAGAGTGTGTTTCTTGTAAGGCGAGCTAGCGTTTGTTCCCTAGTCCTAAATGGAGTTGAATCACATGCAGTTTCTGGTTCTACGAACAAGAGTTTTTTTCTCGTAAGGAAAGTCACTATTGCGCTCCCATTGCCATACACAGGGCAAATAGCACTCGCGTCTTTTCCCAGCAAGTACAGTGTATCAGACTGAAGAGGATCTACTGTTCTTGTCAGGTTCCTAAGCAGAATTGAACTAGATATGGCCGTGTGTGTAGGAAGCACAGTTCTTTTGTTCTGAGCAAGCTCACTGTTCGGACCCCATAGGAAACACAGTAGAGTAGAAGAGTGCTCTTTTCTCAAAAGCAGAGTGTGTTTCTTGTAAGGCGAGCTAGCGTTTGATTCCCAGTCCTAAATGGAGTTGAATCCCATGCAGTTTCTGGTCCTACGAGCAAGAGTTGTTTTCTGGTAAGAAGAGTCACTATTGCGCTCCCATTGTCATACACAGGGCAAATAGCACTGGCATCTGATCCCAGGAAGTACAGTGTATTGGACTGAAGAGGATCTACTGTTCTTGTCAGGTTCCTATGCAGAATTGAACTAGATATGGCCATGTGTGTAGAAAGAACAGTTCTTTTGTTCTGAGCAAGCTCACTGTTTGGACCCCATAGGAAACACAGTAGAGTAGAAGAGTGCTCTTTTCTCAAAAGCAGAGTGTGTTTATTGAAAGGCGAGGTAGTGTTTGTTTCCCAGTCAGAAATGGAATTGAATCCCGTTCAGTTTCTGGTCCTACGAGCAAGAGATTTTTCTGGTAAGAAGAGTCACTATTGCGCTCCCATTTCCATACACAGTGCAAATAGCACTGGCATCTGTTCCGTGCATGTACAGAGTATTGGAATGAAGAGGAGCTGCTGTTCTTGTCATTTTCCTAAGCAGAGTTGAACTAGATATGGCCTGTGTGTTTAGGAAGCAGAGTTATTATGTTCTGAGCAAGCTCACTGTTCTGGCCCTATAGGAAACACAGTAGAGTAGAAGAGTGCTCTTTTCTCAAAAGCAGAGTGTCTTTCTTGTGAGCAGAGCTAGCATTTGTTTCCCAGTCCTAAATGGAGTTGAGTCACATGCAGTTTGTGGTCCTAAGAGCAAGAGTAGTTTTCTGGTAAGAAGAGTCACTATTGCGCTCCCATTGCCATACAGAGTACAAATAGCACTCGCGTCTGTTCCCAGCAAGTACAGTGTATTAGACTGAAGAGGAGCTACTGTTCTTGTCAGTAACCTAAGCAAAGTTGAATTAGATATGGCCCATGTGTGTAGGAAGCACAGTTCTTTTGTTCTGAGCAAGCTCACTGTTCGGACCCCATAGGAAACCCAGTAGAGTAGGTGAGTGCTCTTTTCTCAAAAGCAGAGTGTGTTTCTTGTAGGCGAGCTAGCATTTGTTTCCCAGTCCTAAATGGAGTTGAATCCCATGCAGTTTCTTGTCCTACGAGCAATACTTGTTTTCTGGTAAGAAGAATCACTATTGTGCTCTCAATGTCATACACAGTGCAAATAGCATTGGCGTCGGTTCCCAACATGTACAGTGTATTGGACTGAAGGGAATCTACTGTTCTTGTCAGGTTCCTAAGCAGAATTGAACTAGATATGGTCGTGTGTGTAGGAAGCACAGTTCTTTTGTTCTGAGCAAGTACACTGTTCTGGCACTATAGGAAACACAGTAGAGTAGAAGAGTGCTCTTTTCTCAAAAGCAGAGTGTGTTTCTTGTAAGGCGAGCTAGCGTTTGTTTCCCAGTCCTAAATGGAGTTGAATCACATGCAGTTTCAGGTCCTACGAACAAGAGTTGTTTTCTGGTAAGGAAAGTCACATTGCGCTACCATTGCCATACACTGTGCAAATAGCACTCGCGTCTGTTCCCAGAAAGTACAGTGTATTGGACTGAAAAGGATCTACTGTTCTTGTCAGGTCCCTAAGCAGACTTGAACTAGATATGGCCGTGTGTGTAGGAAGCACACTTTTTTTGTTTTGAGCAAGCTCACTGTTCGGACCCCATAGGAAACACAGTAGAGTAGAAGAGTGCTTTTTTCTCAAAAGCAGAGTGTGTTTCTTTTAAGGCGAGCTAGCGTTTGTTTCCCATTCCTAAATGGAGTGGAATCACATGCAGTTTCTGGTCCTACGAGCAAGAGTTGTTTTCTGGTAAGGAAAGTCACTATTGCGCTCCCATTGCCATACACAGTGCAAATAGCACATGCGTCTGTTCCCAGCAAGTGCAGTGTATTGGACTGAAGAGGAGCTACTGTTCTTCTCAGTTTCCTAAGCAGAGTTGAACTAGATATGGCCCGTGTGTCTAGGAAGCACAGTTCATTTGTTCTGAGACAAGCTCACTGTTCTGGCCCTGTAGGAAACACAGTAGAGTAGAAGAGTGCTCTTTTCTCAAAAGTAGAATGTGTTTCTTGTAAGGTGAGCTAGAGTTTGTTTCCCAGTCCTAAATGGAGTTGAATCACAGACAGTTTTTGGTCCTACGAGCAAGAGTTGTTTTCTGGTAAGAAGAGTCACTATTGCGCTCCAAATGCCATACACAGTGCAAATAGCACTCGTGTCTGTTCCCAGCAAGTACAGTGTATTGGACTGAATAGGAGCTACTGTTCTTGTCAGTTTCCTAAGCAGAATTGAACTAGATATGGCCGTGTGTGTAGGAAGCACAGTTCTTTTGTTCTGAGCAAGCTCACTGTTCGGACCCCATAGGAAACAAAGTAGAGTAGAAGAGTGCTCTTTTCTCAAAAGCAGAGTGTGTTTCTTGTAAGGCGTGCTAGCGTTTGTTTCCCAGTCCTAAATGGAGTTGAATCACATGCAGTTTCTGGTCCTACGAGCAAGAGTTGTTTTCTGGTAAGGAAATTCACTATTGTGCTCCCATTTCCATACACAGTGGAAATAGCACATGCGTCTGTTCCAAGCAAGTACAGTGTATTGGACTGAAGAGGAGCTACTGTTCTTCTCAGTTTCCTAAGCAGAGTTGAACTAGATATGGCCCGTGTGTCTAGGAAGCACAGTTCATTTGTTCTGAGACAAGCTAACTGTTCTGGCCCTATAGGAAACACAGTAGAGTAGAAGAGTGCTCTTTTCTCAAAAGTAGAATGTGTTCCTTGTAAGGTGAGCTAGAGTTTGTTTCCCAGTCCTAAATGGAGTTGAATCACAGACAGTTTTTGGTCCTACGAGCAAGAGTTGTTTTCTGGTAAGAAGAGTCACTATTGTGCTCCAAATGCCATACACAGTGCAAATAGCACTCGTGTCTGTTCCCAGCAAGTACAGTGTATTGGACTGAATAGGAGCTACTGTTCTTGTCAGTTTCCTAAGCAGAATTGAACTAGATATGGCCGTGTGTGTAGGAAGCACAGTTCTTTTGTTCAGAGCAAGCTCACTGTTCGGATCCCTTTAGGAAACAAAGTAGAGTAGAAGAGTGCTCTTTTCCCAAAAGCAGAGTGTGTTTCTTGTAAGGCGAGCTAGCGTTTGTTTCCCAGTCCTAAATGGAGTTGAATCACATGCAGTTTCTGGTCCTATAAGCAAGAGTTGTTTTCTGGTAAGGAAAGTCACTATTGTGCTCACATTGCCATACACAGTGCAAATAGCACTCCCGTCTGTTCACAGCAAGTACAGTGTATCGGACTGAAGAGGAGCTAATGTTCTTGTCAGTTTCCTTAGCAGAGTTAAACTGGATAAGGCCCGTGTGTGTAGGAAGCACAGTTCTTATGTTCTGAGCAAGCTCACTGTTCTGGCCCTATAGGAAACACAGTAGAGTAGAAAAGTGCTCTTTTCTCAAAAGCAGAGTGTGTTTCTTGTAAGGCGAGCTAGCGTTTGTTCCCTAGTTCTAAATGGAGTTGAATCACATGCAGTTTCTGGTTCTACGAACAAGAGTTTTTTTCTCGTAAGGAAAGTCACTATTGCGCTCCCATTGCCATACACAGGGCAAATAGCACTCGCGTCTTTTCCCAGCAAGTACAGTGTATCAGACTGAAGAGGATCTACTGTTCTTGTCAGGTTCCTAAGCAGAATTGAACTAGATATGGCCGTGTGTGTAGGAAGCACAGTTCTTTTGTTCTGAGCAAGCTCACTGTTCGGACCCCATAGGAAACACAGTAGAGTAGAAGAGTGCTCTTTTCTCAAAAGCAGAGTGTGTTTCTTGTAAGGCGAGCTAGCGTTTGATTCCCAGTCCTAAATGGAGTTGAATCCCATGCAGTTTCTGGTCCTACGAGCAAGAGTTGTTTTCTGGTAAGAAGAGTCACTATTGCGCTCCCATTGTCATACACAGGGCAAATAGCACTGGCATCTGATCCCAGGAAGTACAGTGTATTGGACTGAAGAGGATCTACTGTTCTTGTCAGGTTCCTATGCAGAATTGAACTAGATATGGCCATGTGTGTAGAAAGAACAGTTCTTTTGTTCTGAGCAAGCTCACTGTTTGGACCCCATAGGAAACACAGTAGAGTAGAAGAGTGCTCTTTTCTCAAAAGCAGAGTGTGTTTATTGAAAGGCGAGGTAGTGTTTGTTTCCCAGTCAGAAATGGAATTGAATCCCGTTCAGTTTCTGGTCCTACGAGCAAGAGATTTTTCTGGTAAGAAGAGTCACTATTGCGCTCCCATTTCCATACACAGTGCAAATAGCACTGGCATCTGTTCCGTGCATGTACAGAGTATTGGAATGAAGAGGAGCTGCTGTTCTTGTCAGTTTCCTAAGCAGAGTTGAACTAGATATGGCCTGTGTGTTTAGGAAGCAGAGTTATTATTTTCTGAGCAAGCTCACTGTTCTGGCCCTATAGGAAACACAGTAGAGTAGAAGAGTGCTCTTTTCTCAAAAGCAGAGTGTCTTTCTTGTGAGCAGAGCTAGCATTTGTTTCCCAGTCCTAAATGGAGTTGAGTCACATGCAGTTTGTGGTCCTAAGAGCAAGAGTATTTTTCTGGTAAGAAGAGTCACTATTGCGCTCCCATTGCCATACAGAGTACAAATAGCACTCGCGTCTGTTCCCAGCAAGTACAGTGTATTAGACTGAAGAGGAGCTACTGTTCTTGTCAGTAACCTAAGCAAAGTTGAATTAGATATGGCCCATGTGTGTAGGAAGCACAGTTCTTTTGTTCTGAGCAAGCTCACTGTTCGGACCCCATAGGAAACCCAGTAGAGTAGGTGAGTGCTCTTTTCTCAAAAGCAGAGTGTGTTTCTTGTAGGCGAGCTAGCATTTGTTTCCCAGTCCTAAATGGAGTTGAATCCCATGCAGTTTCTTGTCCTACGAGCAATACTTGTTTTCTGGTAAGAAGAATCACTATTGTGCTCTCAATGTCATACACAGTGCAAATAGCATTGGCGTCGGTTCCCAACATGTACAGTGTATTGGACTGAAGGGAATCTACTGTTCTTGTCAGGTTCCTAAGCAGAATTGAACTAGATATGGTCGTGTGTGTAGGAAGCACAGTTCTTTTGTTCTGAGCAAGTACACTGTTCTGGCACTATAGGAAACACAGTAGAGTAGAAGAGTGCTCTTTTCTCAAAAGCAGAGTGTGTTTCTTGTAAGGCGAGCTAGCGTTTGTTTCCCAGTCCTAAATGGAGTTGAATCACATGCAGTTTGTGTTCCTAGGAGCAAGAGTTGTTTTCTGGTAAGGAAAGTCACTATTGCGCTCCCATTGCCATACACAGTGCAAATAGCACTCGCGTCTGTTCCCAGAAAGTACAGTGTATTGGACTGAAAAGGATCTACTGTTCTTGTCAGGTCCCTAAGCAGACTTGAACTAGATATGGCCGTGTGTGTAGGAAGCACACTTTTTTTGTTTTGAGCAAGCTCACTGTTCGGACCCCATAGGAAACACAGTAGAGTAGAAGAGTGCTTTTTTCTCAAAAGCAGAGTGTGTTTCTTTTAAGGCGAGCTAGCGTTTGTTTCCCATTCCTAAATGGAGTGGAATCACATGCAGTTTCTGGTCCTACGAGCAAGAGTTGTTTTCTGGTAAGGAAAGTCACTATTGCGCTCCCATTGCCATACACAGTGCAAATAGCACATGCGTCTGTTCCCAGCAAGTACAGTGTATTGGACTGAAGAGGAGCTACTGTTCTTCTCAGTTTCCTCAGCAGAGTTGAACTAGATATGGCCCGTGTGTCTAGGAAGCACAGTTCATTTGTTCTGAGACAAGCTCACTGTTCTGGCCCTGTAGGAAACACAGTAGAGTAGAAGAGTGCTCTTTTCTCAAAAGTAGAATGTGTTTCTTGTAAGGTGAGCTAGAGTTTGTTTCCCAGTCCTAAATGGAGTTGAATCACAGACAGTTTTTGGTCCTACGAGCAAGAGTTGTTTTCTGGTAAGAAGAGTCACTATTGCGCTCCAAATGCCATACACAGTGCAAATAGCACTCGTGTCTGTTCCCAGCAAGTACAGTGTATTGGACTGAATAGGAGCTACTGTTCTTGTCAGTTTCCTAAGCAGAATTGAACTAGATATGGCCGTGTGTGTAGGAAGCACAGTTCTTTTGTTCTGAGCAAGCTCACTGTTCGGACCCCATAGGAAACAAAGTAGAGTAGAAGAGTGCTCTTTTCCCAAAAGCAGAGTGTGTTTCTTGTAAGGCGAGCTAGCGTTTGTTTCCCAGTCCTAAATGGAGTTGAATCACATGCAGTTTCTGGTCCTACGAGCAAGAGTTGTTTTCTGGTAAGGAAAGTCACTATTGTGCTCCCATTGCCATACACAGTGCAAATAGCACTCGCGTCTGTTCCCAGCAAGTACAGTGTATCGGACTGAAGAGGAGCTACTGTTCTTGTCAGTTTCCTTAGCAGAGTTGAACTAGATAAGGCCCGTGTGTGTATGAAGCACAGTTCTTATGTTCTGAGCAAGCTCACTGTTCTGGCCCTATAGGAAACACAGTAGAGTAGAAAAGTGCTCTTTTCTCAAAAGCAGAGTGTGTTTCTTGTAAGGCGAGCTAGCGTTTGTTCCCTAGTCCTAAATGGAGTTGAATCACATGCAGTTTCTGGTCCTACGAACAAGAGTTTTTTTCTGGTAAGGAAAGTCACTATTGCGCTCCCATTGCCATACACAGGGCAAATAGCACTCGCGTTTTTTCCCAGCAAGTACAGTGTATCGGACTGAAGAGGATCTACTGTTCTTGTCAGGTTTCTAAGCAGAATTGAACTAGATATGGCCGTGTGTGTAGGAAGCACAGTTCTTTTGTTCTGAGCAAGCTCACTGTTCGGACACCATAGGAAACACAGTAGAGTAGAAGAGTGCTCTTTTCTCAAAAGCAGAGTGTGTTTCTTGTAATGCGAGCTAGCGTTTGTTTCCCAGTCCTAAATGGAGTTGAATCACATGCAGTTTGTGTTCCTAGGAGCAAGAGTTGTTTTCTGGTAAGGAAAGTCACTATTGCGCTCCCATTGCCATACACAGTGCAAATAGCACTCGCGTCTGTTCCCAGCAAGTACAGTGTATTGGACTGAAAAGCAGCTACTGTTCTTGTCAGTTTCCTAAGCAGAGTTGAACTAGCTATGGCCCGTGTGTAGGAAGCACAGTTCTTTTGTTCTGAGCAAGTTCACTGTTCTGGCCTTATAGGAAACACAGTAGAGTAGAAGATTGCTCTTTTCTCAAAAGCAGAGTGTGTTTCTTGTAAGGCGAGTTAGCGTTTGTTTCCCAGTCCTAAATGGAGTTGAATCCCATGCAGTTTCTGGTCGTACGAGCAAAAGTTGTTTTCTGTTAAGAAGAGTCACTATTGCGCTCCCATTGTCATACACAGGGCAAATAGCACTGGCATCTGATCCCAGGAAGTACAGTGTATTGGACTGAAGAGGATCTACTGTTCTTGTCAGGTTCCTTCGCAGAATTGAACTAGATATGGCCATGTGTGTGGAAAGCACAGTTCTTTTGTTCTGAGCAAGCTCACTGTTTGGACCCCATAGGAAACACAGTAGAGTAGAAGAGTGCTCTTTTCTCAAAAGCAGAGTGTGTTTCTTATAAGGGGAGCTAGCGTTTGTTTCCCAGTCCTAAATGGAATTGAATCCCATGCAGATTCTGGTCCTACAAGCAAGAGTTGTTTTCTGGTAAGAAGAGTCACTATTGTGCTCCCATTGTCGTACACAGGGCAAATAGCACTGGCATCTGTTCCGTGCATGTACAGAGTATTGGAATGAAGAGGAGCTGCTGTTCTTGTCATTTTCCTAAGCAGAGTTGAACTAGATATGGCCTGTGTGTTTAGGAAGCACAGTTATTATGTTCTGAGCAAGCTCACTGTTCTGGCCCTATAGGAAACACAGTAGAGTAGAAGAGTGCTCTTTTCTCAAAAGCAGAGTGTCTTTCTTGTGAGCAGAGCTAGCGTTTGTTTCCCAGTCCTAAATGGAGTTGAGTCACATGCAGTTTGTGTTCCTAAGAGCAAGAGTTGTTTTCTGGTAAGAAGAATCACTATTGCGCTCCCATTGCCATACAGAGTACAAATAGCACTCGTGTCTGTTCCCAGCATGTACAGTGTATTAGACTGAAGAGGAGCTACTGTTCTTGTCAGTAATCTAAGGAAAGTTGAATTAGATATGGCCCATGTGTGTAGGAAGCACAGTTTTTTTGTTCTGAGCAAGCTCACTGTTCGGATCCCATAGGAAACCCAGTAGAGTAGATGAGTGCTCTTTTCTCAAAAGCAGAGTGTGTTTCTTGTAGGCGAGCTAGCATTTGTTTCCCAGTCCTAAATGGAGTTGAATCCCATGCAGTTTCTGGTCCTACGAGCAATACTTGTTTTCTGGTAAGAAGAATCACTATTGTGCTCTCAATGTCATACACAGTGCAAATAGCATTGGCGTCGGTTCCCAACATGTACAGTGTATTGGACTGAAGAGAATCTACTGTTCTTGTCAGGTTCCTAAGCAGAATTGAACTAGATATGGTCGTGTGTGTAGGAAGCACAGTTCTTTTGTTCTGAGCAAGTACACTGTTCTGGCCCTATAGGAAACACAGTAGAGTAGAAGAGTGCTCTTTTCTCAAAAGCAGAGTGTGTTTCTTGTAAGGCGAGCTAGCGTTTCTTTCCCAGTCCTAAATGGAGTTGAATCACATGCAGTTTCAGGTCCTATGAACAAGAGTTGTTTTCTGGTAAGGAAAGTCACATTGCGCTCCCATTGCCATACACTGTGCAAATAGCACTCACGTCTGTTCCCAGCAAGTACAGTGTATTGGACTGAAAAGGATCTATTGTTCTTGTCAGGTTCCTAAGCAGACTTGAACTAGATATGGCCGTGTGTGTAGGAAGCACACTTTTTTTGTTCTGAGCAAGCTCACTGTTCGGACCCCATAGGAAACACAGCAGAGTAGAAGAGTGCTTTTTTCTCAAAAGCAGAGTGTGTTTCTTTTAAGGCGAGCTAGCGTTTGTTTCCCATTCCTAAATGGAGTGGAATCACATGCAGTTTTTGGTCCTACGAGCAAGAGTTGTTTTCTGGTAAGGAAAGTCACTATTGTGCTCCCATTGCCATACACAGTGCAAATAGCCCTCCCGTCTCTTCCCAGCAAGTACAGTGTATCTGACTGAAGAGGAGCTACTGTTCTTGTCAGTTTCCTAAGAAGAGTTGAACTAGATATGGTCCGTGTGTGTAGGAAGCACAGTTCTTTTGTTCTGAGCAAGCTCAGTGTTTGGACCCCATAGGAAACACAGTAGAGTAGAAGAGTGCTCTTTTCTCTAAAGCAGTGTGTTTCTTGTAAGGCGAGCTAACGTTTGTTTCCCAGTCCTAAATGGAGTTGAATCACATGCAGTTTCTGGTCCTACGCGCAAGAGTTGTTTTCTGGTAAGGAAAGTCACTATTGAGCTCCCATTGCCATACACAGTGCAAATAGCACATGCGTCTGTTCCCAGCAAGTACAGTGTATTGGACTGAAGAGGAGCTACTGTTCTTCTCAGTTTCCTAAGCAGAATTGAACTAGATATGGCCCGTGTGTGTAGGAAGCACAGTTCATTTGTTCTGAGCAAGCACACTGTTCTGGCCCTATAGGAAACACAGTAGAGTAGAAGAGTGCTCTTTTCTCAAAAGCAGAGTGTGTTTCTTATAAGGTGAGCTAGTGTTTGTTTCCCAGTCCTAAATGGAGTTGAGTCACATGCAGTTTCTGGTCGTACGAACAAGAGTTGTTTTCTGGTAAGGAAAGTCACTATTGCGCTCCCATTGCCATACACAGGGCAAATAGCACTTGCGTCTTTTCCCAGCAAGTACAGTGTATTGGACTGAATAGGAGCTACTGTTCTTCTCAGTTTCCTAGGCAGAGTTGAACTGCATATGGTCCTTGTGTGTAGGAAGCACAGTTCTTTTGTTCTGAGCAAGCTCACTGTTTGGACACCATAGGAAACACAGTAGAGTAGAAGAGTGCTCTTTTCTCTAAAGCAGAGTGTGTTTCTTGTAAGGTGAGCTAGTGTTTGTGTCTCAGTCCTAAATGGAGTGGAATCACATGCAGTTTCTGGTCCTATGAGCAAGAGTTGTTTTATGGTAAGAATAGTCACTATTGCGCTGCCATTGCCATTCACAGGAAAAATAGCACTGGCATCTGTTCCCAGCAAGTACAGTGTATTGGACTGAAAAGGATCTACTGTTCTTGTCAGGTTTCTAAGCAGAATTGAACTAGATATGGCCGTGTGTGTAGGAAGCACAGTTCTTTTGTTCTGAGCAAGCTCACTGTTCGGACCCCATAGGAAACACAGTAGAGTAGAAGAGTGCTCTTTTCTAAAAAGCAGAGAGTGTTTCTTGTAAGGCGGGCTAGCGTTTGTTTCCCAGTCCAAAATGGCGTTGAATCACATGCAGTTTGTGTTCCTAGGAGCAAGAGTTGTTTTCTGTTAAGGAAAGTCACTATTGTGCTCTCATTGCCATACACAGTGCAAATAGCACTCGCGTCTGTTCCCAGCAAGTACAGTGTATTGGACTGAAGAGGAGCTACTGTTCTTGTCAGTTTCCTAAGCAGAGTTGAACTAGTTATGGCCCGTGTGTAGGAAGCACAGTTCTTTTGTTCTGAGCAAGTTCACTGTTCTGGCCTTATAGGAAACACAGTAGAGTAGAAGATTGCTCTTTTCTCAAAATTAGAGTGTGTTTCTTGTAAGGCGAGTTAGCGTTTGTTTCCCAGTCCTAAATGGAGTTGAATCACATGCAGTTTCTGGTCCTACGAGCAAGAGTTGTTTTCTGGTAAGAAGAGTCACTATAGTGCTCCCATTGTCATACACTGGGCAAATAGCACTGGCATCTGATCCCAGGAAGTACAGTGTATTGGACTGAAGAGGATCTACTGTTCTTGTCAGGTTCCTACGCAGAATTGAACTAGATATGGCCATGTGGGTAGAAAGCACAGTTCTTTTGTTCTGAGCAAGCTCACTGTTTGGACCCCATTGGAAACACAGTAGAGTAGAAGAGTGCTCTTTTCTCAAAAGCAGAATGTGTTTATTGAAAGGCGAGCTAGTGTTTGTTTCCCAGTCAGAAATGGAATTGAATCCCGTGCAGATTCTGGTCCTACGAGCAAGAGATTTTTCTGGTAAGAAAAGTCACTATTGCACTCCCATTGCCAGAAACAGTGCAAATAGCACTGGCATCTGTTCCATGCATGTACAGAGTATTGGACTGAAGAGGAGCTACTGTTCTTGTCAGTTTCCTAAGCAGAGTTGAACTAGATATGGCCCCTGTGTGTAGGAAGCACAGTTCTTTTGTTCTGAGCAAGTTCACTCTTCTGGCCCTATAGGAAACACAGTAGAGTAGAAGAGTGCTCTTTTCTCAAAAGCAGAGTGTGTTTCTTGTAAGGCAAGCTAGCGTTTCTTTCCCAGTCCTAAATGGAGTTGTGTCTCATGCAGTTTCTGGTCCTATGAGCAAGAGTTGTTTTCTGGTAAGAGGAGTCACTATTGCGCTCCCTTTGTCATACACAGGGCAAATAGCACTGGTGTCTGTTCCCAGCAAGTGCAGTGTATTTGACTGAAGAGCGTATACTATTCTCGTCAGTTTCCTAAGCAGAATTGAATTAGATACGGCCCGTGTTTGTAGGAAGCACAGTCCTTTTGTTCTGAGCAAGCTCATTGTTCTGGCCATCGAGGAAACACAGCAGAGTAGAAGAGTGCTCTTTTCTCTAAAGCAGAGTTTGTTTTTGTAAGGCGAGCTAGCATTTGTTTCCCAGTCCTAAATGGAGTGGAATCACATGCAGTTTGTGGTCCTACGAGCAAGAGTTGTTTTCTGGTAAGGAAAGTCACTATTGCGCTCCCATTGCCATACTCAGTGCAAATAGCCCTCCCGTCTGTTTCCAGCAAGTACAGTGTTTTGGACTGAAGAGGAGCTACTGTTCTTCTCAGTTTCCTAAGCAGAGTTGAACTAGACATGGTCCGTGTGTGTAGGAAGCACATTTCTTTTTTTCTGAGCA
Source organism: Peromyscus eremicus (assembly GCF_949786415.1). Classification (NCBI taxonomy): domain Eukaryota; kingdom Metazoa; phylum Chordata; class Mammalia; order Rodentia; family Cricetidae; genus Peromyscus; species Peromyscus eremicus. The sequence continues at coordinate 2,773,945 of NW_026734293.1, forward strand.
AGCTCACTGTTCTGGCCCTATAGGAAACACAGTAGAGTAGAAGAGTGCTCTTTTCTCAAAAGCAGAGTGTGTTTCTTGTAAAGCGAGCTAGAGTATGTTTCCCAGTCCTAAATGGAGATGAATCACATGCAGTTTCTGGTCCTACGAGCTAGAGTTGTTTTCTGGTAAGAAGAGTCACTATTGCGCTGCCATTGACATACACAGGACAAATAGCACTCGCGTCTGTTCCCAGCAAGTACAGTGTATTGGACTGAAGAGGATCTACTGTTCTTGTCAGGTTCCTAAGCAGACTTGAACTAGATATGGCCGTGTGTGTAGGAATCACAGTTTTTTTGTTCTGAGCAAGCTCACTGTTCGGAACACATAGGAAACACAGTAGAGTAGAAGAGTGCTCTTTTCTCAAAAGCAGAGTGTGTTTCTTGGAAGTCGAGCTAGCCTTTGTTTCCCAGTCCTAAATGGAGTTGAGTCACATGCAGTTTTTTGTCCAATGAGCAAGAGTTGTTTTCTGGTAAGACAAGTCACTATTGTGCTCCAATTGCCATACACAGTGCAAATATCACTCGCTTCTGTTCCCCACAAGTACAGTGTATCGGACTGAAGAGGAGCTACTGTTCTTGTCAGTTTCCTAAGCAGAGTTGAACTAGATATGGCCCGTGTGTGTAGGAAGCACAGTTCTTATGTTCTGAGCAAGCTCACTGTTCTGGCCCTATAGGAAACACAGTAGAGTAGAAGAGTGCTCTTTTCTCAAAAGAAGAGTGTGTTTCTTGTAAAGCGAGCTAGAGTTTGTTTCCCAGTCCTAAATGGAGTTGAATCACATGCAGTTTCTGGTCCTACGAACAAGAGTTGTTTTCTGGTAAGGAAAGTCACTGTTGCGCTCCCATTGCATTTCACAAGGCAAATAGCACTCGCGTCTTTTCCCAGCAAGTACAGTGTATTGGACTGAATAGGAGCTACTGTTCTTGTCAGTTTCCTAAGCAGAGTTGAACTAGATGTGGTCCGTGTGTGTATTAAGCACAGTTCTTTTGTTCTGAGCAAGCTCACTGTTTGGACCCCATAGGAAACACAGTAGAGTAGAACAGTGCTATTTTCTCTAAAGCAGAGTGTGTTTCTTGTAAGGCGAGCTAGCATTTGTTTCCCAGTCCTAAGTGGAGTGGAATCACATGCAGTTTCTAGTCCTATGAGCAAGAGTTGTTTTCTGGTAAGGAAAGTCACAATTGCGCTCCCATTGACGTACACAGTGCAAATAGCACATGCGCCTGTTGCCAGCAAGTACAGTGTATTGGACTGAAGAGGAGCTACTGTTCTTGTCAGTTTCCTATGCAGAGTTGAACTAGATATGGCCCGTGTGTAGGAAGCACAGTTCTTTTGTTCTGAGCAAGCTCACTGTTCGGACCTCATAGGAAACACAGTAGAGTAGAAGAGTGCTCTTTAATCAAAAGCAGAGTGTGTTTCATTTAAGGCGAGGTAGCATTTGTTTCCCAGTCCTAAATGGAGTTGAATCACATGCAGTTTCTGGTCCTACGAGCAAGAGCTGTTTTCTGGTAAGGAAAGTCACTATTTTGCTCCCATTGCCATCCATGTGCAAATAGCCCTCCCGTCTGTTCCCAGCAAGTACAGTGTATTGGACAGAAGAGGAGCTACTGTTCTTGTCAGTTTCCTAAACAGAGTTGAACTAGTTATGGCCCTGTGTTGGAAGCACAGTTCTTTTGTTCTGAGCAAGCTCACTGTTCTGGCCCTATAGGAAACACAGTAGAGTAGAAGAGTGCTCTTTTCTCAAAGGCAGAGTGTGTTTCATGTAAGGCGAGCTAGCATTTGTTTCCCAGTCCTAAATGGAGTTGAATCACATGCAGTTTCTGGTCCTACGAGCAAGAGTTGTTTTCTGGAAAGGAAAGTCACTATTGCACTCCCATTGCTTACACAGTGCAAATAACACTCGCGTCTGTTCCCAGCAAGTACAGTGTATCGGACTGAAGAGGAGCTACTGTTCCTGTCAGTTTCCTAAGCAGAGTTGAACTAGATATGGCTCGTGTGTAGGAAGCACAGTTCTTTGTTCTGAGCATTCTCACTGTTCTGGCACTATAGGAAACACAGTAGAGTAGAAGAGTGCTCTTTTCTCTAAAGCAGAGTGTGTTTCTTGTAAGGCGAGCTAGTGTTTGTTTCCCAGTCCTAAATGGAGTTGAATCACATGCAGTTTCTAGTCTTACGAGCAAGAGTTGTTTTATGGTAACAAGAGTCACTATTGCTATGCCATTGCCATACACAGGACAAATAGCACTGGCGTCTGTTCCCAGCAAGTACAGTGTATTGGACTGAAGAGGATCTACTGTTCTTGTCAGGTTCCTAAGCAGAATTGAACTAGATATGGCCGTGTGTGTAGGAAGCACAGTTTTTTTGTTCTGAGGAAGCTCACTGTTCGGAACACATAGGAAACACAGTAGAGTAGAAGAGTGCTCTTTTCTCAAAAGCAGAGTGTGTTTCTTGGAAGTCGAGCTAGCGTTTGTTTCCCAGTCCTAAATGGAGTTGAGTCACATGCAGTTTTTTGTCCTACGAGCCAGAGTTGTTTTCTGGTAAGACAAGTCACTATTGTGCTCCAATTGCCATACACAGTGCAAATAGCACTCCCGTCTGTTCCCCGAAAGTACTGTGTATGGGACTGAAGAGGAGCTAGTGTTCTTGTCAGTTTCCTAAGCAGAGTTGAACTAGATATGGCCCGTGTGTAGGAAGCACAGTTCTTTGTTCTGAGCATTCTCACTGTTCTGGCCCTATAGGAAACACAGTAGAGTAGAAGAGTGCTCTTTTCTCTAAAGCAGAGTGTGTTTCTGTAAGGTGAGCTAGCTTTTGTTTCCCAGTCCTAAATGGAGTTGAATCACATGCAGTTTCTGGTCCTACGAGCAAGAGTTGTTTTATGGTAAGAAGAGTCACTATTGTGCTGCCATTGCCATACACAGGACAAATAGCACTGGCGTCTGTTCCCAGCACGTACAGTGTATTGGACTGAAGAGGATCTACTGTTCTTGTCAGGTTCCTAAGCAGAACTGAACTAGATATGGCCATGTGTGTAGGAAGCACAGTTCTTTTGTTCTGAGCAAGCTCAATATTCGGACACCATAGGAAACACAGTAGAGTAGAAGAGTGCTCTTTGCTCAAAAGCAGAGTGTGTTTTTGTAAGGCGAGCTAGCGTTTTTTTCCTACTCCTAAATGCAGTTGAATCACATGCAGTTTCTGGTCCTACGAGCAAGAGTTTTTTTCTGGTAAGGAAAGTCACTATTGCGCTCCCATTGCCCTACACAAGGCAAATAGCACTCGCGTCTTTTCCCAGCAAGTACAGTGTATTGGACTGAATAGGAGCTACTGTTCTTGTCAGTTTCCTAAGCAGAGTTGAACTAAATATGGTCCGTGTGTAGGAAGCACAGTTATTTTGTTCTGAGCAAGCTCACTATTTGGACCCTATAGGAAACACAGTAGAGTAGAAGAGTGCTCTTTTCTCAAAAGCAGAGTGTGTTTCTTGGAAGTCGAGCTAGCGTTTGTTTCCCAGTCCTCAATGGAGTTGAACCACATGCAGTTTTTTGTCCTATGAGCAAGAGTTGTTTTCTTGTAAGACAAGTCATTATTGTGCTCCAATTGATATACACAGTGCAAATAGCACTCGCGTATGTTCCCCGCAAGTACAGTGTATTGGACTGAAGAAGAGCTACTGTTCTTGTTTGTTTCCTAAGCAGAGTTGAACTAGATATGGCCCGTGTGTAGGAAGCACAGTTCTTTTGTTCTGAGCAAGCTCACTGTTCGGACCCCATAGGAAACACAGTAGAATAGAAGAGTGCTCTTTTCTCAAAAGCAGAGTGTGTTTCTTGTAAGGCGAGCTAGCACTTGTTCCCCAGTCCTAAATGGAGTTGAATCACATGTAGTTTCTGGTCCTACGAGCAAGAGTTGTTTTCTGGTAAGGAAAGTCACTATTGCGCTCCCATTGACATACACAGTGCAAATAGCACTCGCGTCTGTTCCCAGCAAGTACAGTGTACCGGACTGAAGAGGAGCTACTGTTCTTTTCAGTTTCATAAGCAGAGTTGAACTAGTTATGGGCCGTATGTAGGAAGCACAGTTCTTTTGTTTTGAGCAAGCTCACTGTTCTGGCCCTATGGGAAACACAGTAGAGTAGAAGAGTGCTCTTTTCTCTAAAGCAGTGTGTGTTACTTGTAAGGCGAGCTAGCGTTTGTTTCCCAGTCCTAAATGGAGTTGAACCACATGCAGTTTTTATTCCTAAGAGCAAGAGTTGTTTTATGGTAAGAAGAGTCACTATTGCGCTGCAATTGCCATACACAGGACAAATAGCACTGGCGTCTGTTCCCAGCAAGTACAGTGTATTGGATTGTAGAGGATTTACTGTTCTTGTCAGATTCCTAAGCAGAATTGAACTAGATATGGCCGTGTGTGTAGGAAGCACAGTTCTTTTGTTCTGAGCAAGCTCACTGTTCAGACACCATAAGAAACAAAGTAGAGTATAAGAGTGCTCTTTTCTCAAAAGCAGAGTGTGTTTCTTGTAAGGCGAGCTAGCGTTTGTTTCCCAGTCCTAAATGGAGTGGAATCACATGCAGTTTCTGGTCCTATGAGCAAGAGTTGTTTTCTGGTAAGGAAAGTCACTATTGCTCTCCCATTGCCATACACAGTGCAAATAGCACATGCGTCTGTTCCCAGCAATTACAGTGTATTGGACTGAAGATGTGCTACTGTTCTTGTCATGTTCCTAAGCAGAGTTGAACTAGACATGGCCCGTGTGTGTAGGAAGCACAGTTCTTATGTTCTGAGCAAGCTCACTGCTCTGGCCCCATAGGAAACACAGTAGAGTAGAAGAGTGCTCTTTTCTCTAAAGCAGAGTGTGTTTCTTGTAAGGCGAGCTAGCATTTGTTTCCCAGTCCTAAATGGAGTTGAGTCACATGCAGTTTTTTGTCCTACGAGCAAGAGTTTTTTTCTGGTAAGATGAGTCACTTTTGTGCTCCAATTGCCATACACAGTACAAATAGCACTTGTGTCTGTTCCCAGCAAGTACAGTGTATCGGACTGAAGAGGAGCTACTGTTCTTGTCAGTTGCCTAAGCAGAGTTGAACTAGATATGGCCTGTGTGTGTAGGAAGCAAAGTTCTTTTGTTCTAAGCAAGCTCACTGTTCAGAGCCAATAGGAAACACAGTAGAGTAGAAGATTGCTCTTTTCTCAAAAGCAGAGTGTGTTTCATGTAAGGCGAGCTAGCATTTGTTTCCCAGTCCTAAATGGAGTGGAATCACATGCAGTTTCTCGTCCTACGAGCAAGGGTTGTTTTCTGGTAAGAAGAGTCACTATTGCACTGCCATTTCCATACACAGCACAAATAGCACTGGCGTCTGTTCCCAGCAAGTACAGTGTATTGGACTGAAGAGGATCTACTGTTTTTGTCAGGTTCCTAAGCAGACTTGAACTAGATATGGCCGTGTGTGTAGGAAGCACAGTTTTTTTGTTCTGAGCAAGCTCACTGTTCGGACCCCATAGGAAACACAGTAGAGTAGAAGAGTGCTTTTTTCTCAAAAGCAGAGTGTGTTTCTTGGAAGTCGAGCTAGCGTTTGTTTCCCAGTCCTCAATGGAGTTGAACCACATGCAGTTTTTTGTCCTATGAGCAAGAGTTGTTTTCTTGTAAGACAAGTCATTATTGTGCTCCAATTGATATACACAGTGCAAATAGCACTCGCGTCTGTTCCCCGCAAGTACAGTGTATTGGACTGAAGAAGAGCTACTGTTCTTGTTTGTTTCCTAAGCAGAGTTGAACTAGATATGGCCCGTGTGTAGGAAGCACAGTTCTTTTGTTCTGAGCAAGCTCACTGTTCGGACCCCATAGGAAACACAGTAGAATAGAAGAGTGCTCTTTTCTCAAAAGCAGAGTGTGTTTCTTGTAAGGCGAGCTAGCACTTGTTCCCCAGTCCTAAATGGAGTTGAATCACATGCAGTTTCTGGTCCTACGAGCAAGAGTTGTTTTCTGGTAAGGAAAGTCACTATTGCGCTCCCATTGACATACACAGTGCAAATAGCACTCGCGTCTGTTCCCAGCAAGTACAGTGTATCGGACTGAAGAGGAGCTACTGTTCTTTTCAGTTTCATAAGCAGAGTTGAACTAGTTATGGGCCGTATGTAGGAAGCACAGTTCTTTTGTTTTGAGCAAGCTCACTGTTCTGGCCCTATAGGAAACACAGTAGAGTAGAAGAGTGCTCTTTTCTCTAAAGCAGTGTGTGTTACTTGTAAGGCGAGCTAGCGTTTGTTTCCCAGTCCTAAATGGAGTTGAATCACATGCAGTTTTTATTCCTAAGAGCAAGAGTTGTTTTATGGTAAGAAGAGTCACTATTGCGCTGCAATTGCCATACACAGGACAAATAGCACTGGCGTCTGTTCCCAGCAAGTACAGTGTATTGGACTGTAGAGGATTTACTGTTCTTGTCAGATTCCTAAGCAGAATTGAACTAGATATGGCCGTGTGTGTAGGAAGCACAGTTCTTTTGTTCTGAGCAAGCTCACTGTTCGGACACCATAAGAAACAAAGTAGAGTATAAGAGTGCTCTTTTCTCAAAAGCAGAGTGTGTTTCTTGTAAGGCGAGCTAGCGTTTGTTTCCCAGTCCTAAATGGAGTTGAATCTCATGCAGTTTCTGGTCCTTAGAGCAAGAGTTGTTTTCTGGTAAGGAAAGTCACTATTGCGCTCCCCTTGCCATACATAGCGAATAGCTCTCGCGTCTGTTCCCAGCAAGTACAGTGTATCGGACTGAAGAGGAGCTACTGTTCTTTTCAGTTTCCTAAGCAGAGTTGAACTAGATATAGCCCGTGTGTGTAGGAAGCACAGTTCTTTTGTTCTGAGCAAGCTCACTGTTCGGACACCATAGGAAACACAGTAGAGTAGAAGAGTGCTCTTTTCTCTAAAGCAGAGTGTGTTTCTTGTAAGGCGAGTTAGCATTTGTTTCCCAGTCCAAAATGGAGTTGAATCACATGCAGTTTCTGGTCCTACGAGCAAGAGATGTTTTATGGTAAGAAGAGTCACTATTGCGCTGCCATTGCCATACACAGGACAAATAGCACTGGCGTCTGTTCCCAGCAAGTACAGTGTATTGGATTGAAGAGGATCTACTGTTCTTGTCAGGTTCCTAAGCAGAATAGAACTAGATATGGCCGTGTGTGTAGGAAGCACAGTTCTTTTGTTCTGAGCAAGCTCACTGTTCGGACACCATAGGAAACACAGTAGAGTAGAAGAGTGCTCTTTTCTCAAAAGCAGAGTGTGTTTTTGTAAGGCGATCTAGCGTTTGTTTCCTAGTCCTAAATGGAGTGGAATCACATGCAGTTTCTGGTCCTACGAGCAAGAGATGTTTTCTGGTAAGGAAAGTCACTATTGCGCTCCCATTGCCATACACAGTGCAAATAGCCCTCCCGTCTGTTCCCAGCAAGTACAGTGTATTGGACTGAAGAGGAGCTACTGTTCTTCTCAGTTTCCTAAGCAGAGTTGAACTAGATATGGCCCGTGTGTGTAGGAAGAAAAGTTCTTTTGTTCTGAGCAAGCCACTGTTCTGGCCCTATAGGAAACACAGTAGAGTAGAAGAGTGCTCTTTTCTCAAAAGCAGAGTGTGTTTCTTGTAAAGCGAGCTAGAGTTTGTTTCCCAGTCCTAAATGGAGTTGAATCACATGCAGTCTCTGGTCCTACGAGCAAGAGTTGTTTTCTGGTAAGAAGAGTCGCTATTGCGCTGCCTATGCCATACACAGGACAAATAGCACTGGCGTCTGTTCCCAGCAAGTACAGTGTATTGGACTGAAGAGGATCTACTGTTCTTGTCAGGTTCCTAAGCAGACTTGAACTAGATATGGCCATGTGTGTAGGAAGCACAGTTTTTTTGTTCTGAGCAAGCTCACTTTTCGGAACACATAGGAAACACAGTAGAGTAGAAGAGTGCTCTTTTCTCAAAAGCAGAGTGTGTTTCTTGGAAGTCTAGCTAGCGTTTGTTTCCCAGTCCTAAATGGAGTTGAGTCACATGCAGTTTTTTGTGCTACGAGCAAGAGTTTTTTTCTGGTAAGACAAGTCACTATAAGGCTCCAATTGCCATACACAGTGCAAATAGCACTCGCGTATGTTCCCCGCAAGTACAGTGTATTGGACTGAAGAGGAGCTACTGTTCTTGTCAGTTTCCTAAGCAGAGTTGAACTAGATATGGCCCGTGTGTGTAGGAAGCACAGTTCTTTTGTTCTTAGCAAGCTCACTATTCGGACCCCATAGGAAGCACAGTAGAATAGAAGAGTGCTCTTTTTTCAAAAGCAGAGTGTGTTTAATGTAAGGCGTGCTAGCATTTGTTTCCCAATCCTAAATGGATTTGAATCACATGCAGTTACTGGTCCTACGAGCAAGAGTTGTTTTCTGGTAAGGAAAGTCACTATTGCGCTCCCATTGCCATACACAGTGCAAATAGCATCGCGTCTGTTCCCAGCAAGTACAGTGTATCGGACTGAAGAGGAGCTACTGTTCTTGTCAGTTTTTTAAGCAGAGTTGAACTAGTTATGGCCCGTGTGTAGGAAGCACAGTTCTTTTATTCTGAGGAAGCTCACTCTTCTGGCCCTACAGGAAACACAGTAGAGTGGAAGAGTGCTCTTTTCTCTAAAGCAGAGTGTTTTTCTTGTAAGGCGAGCTAGCGTTTGTTTCCCAGTCAGAAATGGAGTTGAATCACATGCAGTTTCTAGTCCTACTAGCAAGAGTTGTTTTCTGGTAAGAAGAGTCACTATTGCGCTGCCATTGCCATACATAGGACAAATTGCACTGACGTCTGTTCCCAGCAAGTACAGTGTATTGGACTGAAGAGGATCTACTGTTCTTGTCAGGTTCCTAAGCAGAATTGAACTAGATATGGCCGTGTGTGTAAGAAGCACAGTTCTTTTGTTCTGAGCAAGCTCACTCTTCTGGCCCTATAGGAAACACAGTAGAGTGGAAGAGTGGTCTTTTCTCTAAAGCAGAGTGTGTTTCTTGTAAGGCGAGCTAGCGTTTGTTTCCCAGTCCTAAATGGAGTTGAATCACATGCAGTTTCTGGTCCTAAGAGCAAGAGCTGATTTCTGGTAAGGAAAGTCACTATTGTGCTCCCCTTGCCATACATAGTGCAAATAGCTCTCACGTCTGTTCCCAGCAAGTACTGTGTATCGGACTGTAGAGGAGCTACTGTTCTTGTCAGTTTCCTAAGCAGAGTTGAACTAGATATGGCCCGCGTGTGTAGGAAGCACAGTTCTTTTGTTCTGAGCAACCTCACTGTTCGGACACCATAGGAAACACAGTAGAGTAGAAGAGTGCTCTTTTCTCTAAAGGAGAGTGTGTTTTTTGTAAGGCGAGCTAGCGTTTGTTTCCCAGTCCTAAATGGAGTGGAATCACGTGCAGTTTCTGGTCCTACGAGCAGGAGTTGTTTTCTGGTAAGGAAAGTCACTATTGCGCTCCCTTTGCCATACACAGTGCAAATAGCCCTCCCGTCTGTTCCCAGCAAGTACAGTGTATTGGACTGAAAAGGAGCTACTGTTCTTCTCAGTTTCCTAAGCAGAGTTGAACTAGATATGGCCCGTGTGTGTAGGAAGTACAGTTCTTTTTTTCTGAGCAAGCTCACTGTTCTGGCCCTATAGGAAACACAGAAGAGTAGAAGAGTGCTCTTTTCTCAAAAGCAGAGTGTGTTTCTTGTAAAGCGAGCTAGAGTTTGTTTCCCAGTCCTAAATGGAGTTGAATCACATGCAGTTTCTGGTCCTACGAGCAAGATTTGTTTTCTGGTAAGAAGAGTCACTATTGCGCTGCCATTGCCATACACAGGACAAATAGCACTGGCGTCTGTTCCAGCAAGTACAGAGTATTGAACTGAAGAGGATCTACTGTTCTTGTCAGGTTCCTAAGCAGACTTGAACTAGATATGGCCGTGTGTAGGAAGCACAGTTTTTTTGTTCTGAGCAAGCTCACTTTTCGGAACACATAGGAAACACAGTAGAGTAGAAGAGTGCTCTTTTCTCAAAAGCAGAGTGTGTTTTTGTAAGGCGAGGTAGCGTTTGTTTCCTAGTCCTAAATGGATTTGAATCACATGCAGTTTCTGGTCCTATGAACAAGAGTTGTTTTCTGGAACGAAAGTCACTATTGTGCTCCCATTGCCCTTTACAAGGCAAATAGCACTCGCGCCTTTTCCTAGCAAGTACAGTGTATTGGACTGAATAGGAGCTACTGTTCTTGTCAGTTTACTAAGCAGAATTGAACTAGATATGGTCCGTGCGTGTAGGAAGCACAGTTCTTTTGTTCTGAGCAAGCTCACTGTTTGGACCCCATAGGAAACACAGTAGAGTAGAAGAGTGCTCTTTTCTCAAAAGCAGAGTGTGTTTCTTGGAAGTCGAGCTAGCATTTCTTTCCCAGTCCTAAATGGAGTTGAGTCACATGCAGTTTTTTGTCCTACGAGCAAGAGTTGTTTTCTGGTAAGACAAGTCACTATTGTGCTCCAATTGCCATACACAGTGCAAATAGCACTCGCGTCTGTTCCCCGCAAGTACAGTGTATTGGACGAAAGAGGAGCTACTGTTCTTGTCAGTTTCCTAAGCAGTGTTGAACTAGATATGGCCCATGTGTAGGAAGCACAGTTCTTTGGTCTGAGCAAGCTCACTATTCTGGCCCTATAGGAAACACAGTAGAGTAGAAGAGTGCTCTTTTCTGAAAAGTAGAGTGTGTTTCATGTAAGGCGAGCTAGCATTTGTTTCCCAGTCCTAAATGGAGTTGAATCACATGAAGTTTCTGGTCTTATGAACAAGAGTTGTTTTCTGGTAACAAGTCACTATTGCGCTCCCATTTCCATACACAGTGTAAATAGCACTCGCGTCTGTTCCCAGCATACAGTGTATCAGACTGAAGAGGAGCTACTGTTCTTGTCAGTTTCCTAAGCAGAGTTGAACTAGATATGGCCCATTTGTAGGAAGCACAGTTCTTTTGTTCTGAGCAAGCTCACTATTCTGGCCCTATAGGAAACACAGTAGAGTAGAAGAGTGCTCTTTTCTCTAAAGCAGAGTGTGTTTCTTGTAAGGTGAGCTAGCTTTTGTTTCCCAGTTCTAAATGGTTTTGAATCACATGCAGTTTCTGATCCTACGAGCAAGAGTTGTTTTCTGGTATGAAGAGTCACTATTGTGCTGCCATTGCCGTACACAGGACAAACAGCACTGGTGTCTGTTCCCAGCAATTACAGTGTATTGGACTGAAGAGGATCTACTGTTCTTGTCAGGTTCCTAAGCAGAATTGAACTAGATATGGCCGTGTGTGTAGGAAGCACAGTTCTTTTGTTCTGAGCAAGCTCACTGTTCTGGCCCTATAGGAAACACAGTAGAGTAGAAGAGTGCTCTTTTCTCAAAAGCAGAGTGTGTTTCTTGTAAGGCGAGCTAGCATTTGTTTCCCAGTCCTAAATGGAGTGGAATCACATGCAGTTTCTGGTCCTACGAGCAAGACTTTTTTTCTGGTAAGAAGAGACACTATTGCACTGCCATTGCCAGACACAGGACAAATAGCAATGGCGTCTGTTCCCAGCAAATACAGTGTATTGGACTGAAGAGGATTTACTGTTCTTGTCAGGTTCCTAAGCAGACTTGAATTAGATATGCCCGTGTGTGTAGGAAGCCCAGTTTTTTTGTTCTGAGCAAGCTCACTGTTCGGAACACATAGGAAACACAGTAGAGTAGAAGAGTTCTCTTTTCTCAAAACCAGAGTGTGTTTCATGTAAGGCGAGCTAGCATTTTTTTCCCAGTTCAAATGGAGTTGAATCACATGCAGTTTCTGGTACTACGAGCAAGGGATGTTTTCTGGTAAGAAGAGTCACTATTGCGCTGCCATTGCCATACACAGGACAAATAGCACTGGCGTCTGTTCCCAGCAAGTACAGTGTATTGGACTGAAGAGAATCTAATGTTCTTGTCAGGTTCCTAAGCAGACTTGAACTAGATATGGCCGTGTGTGTAGGAAGCACAGTTTTTTTGTTCTGAGCAAGCTCATTGTTCGGAACACATAGGAAACACAGTAGAGTAGAAGAGTGCTCTTTTCTCAAAAGCAGAGTGTGTTTCTTGGAAGTCGAGCTAGCGTTTGTTTCCCAGTCCTAAATGGAGTTGAGTCACATGCAGTTTTTTGTCCAAAGAGCAAGAGTTATTTTCTGGTAAGACAAGTCACTATTGTGCTCCAATGCCATACACAGTGAAAATAGCACTCGCGTCTGTTCCCCGCAAATACAGTGTATTGGACTGAAGAGGAGCTACTGTTCTTGTTTGTTTCCTAAGCAGAGTTGAATTAGATATGGCCTGTGTGTGTAGAAAGCACTGTTCTTTTTTTCTGAGCAAGCTCACTGTTCAGACCCCATAGGAAACACAGTAGAGTAGAAGAGTGCTCTTTTCTCAAAAGCAGAGTGTGTTTCTTGTAAGGCGAGCTAGCATTTCTTTCCCAGTCCTAAATGGAGTTGAATCACATGCAGTTTCTGGTCCTACGAGCAAGAGTTGTTTTCTGGTAAGGAAAGTCACTATTGCGCTCCCATTGCCATACAGAGTGCAAATAGCACTCGCGTCTGTTCCCAGCAAGTACAGTGTATCGGACTGAAGAGGAGCTACTGTTCTTTTCAGTTTCCTAAGCAGAGTTGACCTAGTTATGGCCCGTGTGTAGGAAGCACAGTTCTTTTGTTCTGAGCAAGCTCACTGTTCTGGCCCTATAGGAAACACAGTAGAGTAGAAGAGTGCTCTTTTCTCTAAAGCAGAGTGTGTTTCTTGTAAGGCGAACTAGCATTTCTTTCCCAGTCCTAAATGGAGTGGAATCACATGCAGTTTCTGGTCCTACGAGCAAGAGTTGTTTTCTGGTAAGGAAAGTCACTATTGTGCTCCCATTGCCATACACAGTGCAAATAGCACATGTGTCTGTTCCCAGCAATTACAGTGTATTGGACTGAAGAGGAGCTACTGTTCTTGTCAGTTTCCTAAGCAGACTTGAACTAGATATGACCATGTGTGTAGGAAGCACAGTTTTTTTGTTCTGAGCAAACTCACTTTTCGGAACACATAGGAAACACAGTAGAGTAGAAGAGTGCTCTTTTCTCAAAAGCAGAGTGTGTTTCTTATAAGGCGAGCTAGCGTTTGTTTCCCAGTCGTAAATGGAGTTGAGTCACATGCAGTTTTTTGTCCTACGAGCAAGAGTTGGTTTCTTGTAAGACAAGTCACTATTGTGCTCCAATTGCCATACACAGTGCAAATAGCACTTGCGCCTGTTCCCCGCAAGTACAGTGTATTGGACTGAAGAGGAGCTACTGTTCTTGTTTGTTTCCTAAGCAGAGTTGAACTAGATATGGCCCGTGTGTGTAGGAGGCACAGTACTTTTGTTCTGAGCAAGCTCACTGTTCGAACCCCATAGGAAACACAGTAGAGTAGAAGAGTGCTCTTTTCTCAAAAGCAGAGTGTGTTTCATGTAAGGCGAGTTGGCACTTGTTTCCCAGTCCTAAATGGAGTTGAATCACATGCAGTTTCTGGTCCTATGAGCAAGAGTTGTTTTCTGGTAAGGAAAGTCACTATTGTGCTCCCATTGCCATACACAGTGCAAATAGCACTCGCGTCTGTTCCCAGCAAGTACAGTGTATCGGACTGAAGAGGAGCTACTGTTTTTGTCAGTTTCCTAAGCAGAGTTCAACTAGATATGGACCGTGTGTAGGAAGCACAGTTCTTATGTTCTGAGCAAGCTCACTGTTCTGGCCCTATAGGAAACACAGTAGAGTAGAAGAGTGCTCTTATCTCTGAAGCAGAGTGTGTTTCTTGTAAGGCGAGATAGCGTTTGTTTCCTAGTCCTAAATGGAGTTGAGTCACATGCAGTTTTTTGTCCTATGAGCAAGAGTTGTTTTCTGGTAAGACAAGTCACTATTGTGCTCCAATTGCCATACACAGTGCAAATAGCACTCGCATCTGTTCCCTGCAAGTACAGTGTATTGGAAGGAAGAGGAGCTACTGTTCTTGTCAGTTTCCTAAGCAGAGTTGAACTAGATATGGCCCGTGTGTGTAGGAAGCACAGTTCTTTTGTTCTGAGCAAGCTCACTGTTCGGACCCCATAGGAAACACAGTAGAGTAGAAGAGTGCTCTTCTCTCAAAAGCAGAGTGTGTTTCTTGTAAGGCGAGCTAGCATTTGTTTCCCAGTCCTAAATGGAGTTGAATCACATGCAGTTTCTGGTCCTACGAGCAAGAGTTGTTTTCTGGTAAGGTAAGTCACTATTGCGCTCCCATTGCCATACACAGTGAAAATAGCACTCGCGTCTTTTCCCAGCAAGTACAGTGTATCGGACTGAAGAGGAGCTACTGTTCTTGTCAGTTTCCTAAGCAGAGTTGAACTAGTTATGGCCCGTGTGTAGGAAGCACAGTTCTTTTGTTCTGAGCAAGCTCACTGTTCTGGCCCTATAGGAAACACAATAGAGTAGAAGAGTGCTCTTTTCCCTAAAGCAGAGTGTGTTTCTTGTAAGGCGAGCTAGCGTTTGTTTCCCAGTCCTAAATGGAGTTGAATCACATGCAGTTTCTAGTCCTACGAGCAAGTGTTGTTTTATGGTAAGAAGAGTCACTATTGCGCTGCCATTACCATACACAGGACAAATAGCACTGGCGTCTGTTCCCAGCAAGTACAGTGTATTGTACAGAAGAGGATCTACTGTTCTTGTCAGGTTCCTAAGCAGAATTGAACTAGATATGGCCGTGTGTGTAGGAAGCACAGTTCTAATGTTCTGAGCAAGTTCACTCTTCTGGCTCTATAGGAAACACATAAGAGTAGAAGAGTACTCTTTTCTCAAAAGCAGAGTGTGTTTCTTGGAAGTCGAGCTAGCGTTTGTTTCCTAGTCCTAAATGGAGTTGAGTCACATGCAGTGTTTTGTCCTACGAGCAAGAGTTGTTTTCTGGTAAGACAAGTCACTATTGTGCTCCAATTGCCATACACAGTGCAAATAGCACTCGCGTCTGTTCCCTGCAAGTACAGTGTATTGGAAGGAAGAGGAGCTATTGTTCTTGTCAGTTTCCAAAGCAGAGTTGAACTAGATATGGCCGTATGTGTAGGAAGCACAGTTCTTTTGTTCTGAGCAAGCTCACTGTTCGGACCCCATAGGAAACACAGTAGAGTAGAAGAGTGCTCTTTTCTCAAAACCAGAGTGTGTTTCATGTAAGGCGAGCTAGCATTTGTTTCCCAGTCCTAAATGGAGTTGAATCTCATGCAGTTTCTGGTCTTACGAGCAAGAGTTGTTTTCTGGTAAGGAAAGTCACTATTGCGCTCCCATTGACATACACAGTGCAAATAGCACTCGCGTCTGTTCCCAGCAAGTACAGTGTATCGGACTGAAGAGGAGCTACTGTTCTTGTCAGTTTCCTAAGCAGAGTTGAACTAGATATGGCCGTGTGTGTAGGAAGCACAGTTCTTTTGTTCTGAGCAAGCTCACTTTTCTGGCCCTATAGGAAACACGGTAGAGTAGAAGAGTGCTCTTTTCTCTAAAGCAGAGTGTGTTTCTTGTAAGGTGAGCTAGCTTTTGTTTCCCAGTCCTAAATGGAGTTGAATCACATGCAGTTTCTGGTCCTACAAGCAGGAGTTGTTTTCTGGTAAGAAGAGTCACTATTGCGCTGCCATTGCCATACACAGGACAAATAGCACTGGCGTCTGTTCCCACCAAGTACAGTGTATTGGACTGAAGAGGATCTACTGTTCTTGTCAGGTTCCTAAGCAGAATTGAACTAGATATGGCCGTGTGTGTAGGAAGCACAATTCTTTTGTTCTGAGCAAGCTCACTGTTCGGACCCCATAGGAAACACAGCAGAGTAGAAGAGTGCTCTTTTCTCAAAAGCAGAGTGTGTTTCTTGTAAGTCGAGCTAGCGTTTGTTTCCCAGTCCTCAATGGAGTTGAGTCACATGCAGTTTTTTGTCCTACGAGCAAGAGTTTTTTTCTCGTAAGACGAGTCACTATTGTGCTCCAATTCCATACACAGTGCAAATAGCACTCGCGTCTGTTCCCCGCAAGTACAGTGTATCGGACTGAAGAGGAGCTACTGTTCTTGTTTGTTTCCTAAGCAGAGTTGAACTAGATATGGCCCGTGTGTGTAGAAAGCACAGTTCTTTTGTTCTGAGCAAGCTCACTGTTCGGACCCCATAGGAAACACAGTAGAGTAGAAGAGTGCTCTTTTCTCTAAAGCAGAGTGTGTTTCTTGTAAGGCGAGCTAGCGTTTGTTTCCCAGTCCTAAATGGAGTTGAGTCACTTGCAGTTTTTTGTCCTTCAAGCAAGAGTTGCTTTCTGGTAAGACGAGTCACTATTGTGCTAAAATTGCCATACACAGTGCAAATAGCACTCGCGTCTGTTCCCCGCAAGTAAAGTGTATTGGACTGAAGAGGAGCTACTGTTCTTGTCAGTTTCATAAGCAGAGTTGAACTAGATATGGCCCGTGTATGTAGGAAGCACAGTTCTTTTGTTCTGAGCAAGCTCACTGTTCGGACCACATAGGAAACACAATAGAGTAGAAGAGTGCTCTTTTCTCAAAAGCAGAGTGTGTTTCTTGTAAGGCGAGCTAGCATTTGTTTCCCAGTCCTAAATGGAGTTGAATCACATGCAGTTTCTGGTCCTACGAGCAAGAGTTGTTTTCTGGTAAGAAGAGTCACTATTGTGCTCCCATTGACATACACAGTGCAAATAGCACTCGCGTCTCTTTCCAGCAAGTACAGTGTATCGGACTAAAGAGGAGCTACTGTTCTTGTCAGTTTCCTATGCATATTTGAACTAGATATGGCCGTGTGAGTAGGAAGCACAGTTTTTTTGTTCTGAGCAAGCTCACTGTTCGGAACACATAGGAAACACAGTAGAGTAGAAGAGTGCTCTTTTCTCAAAAGCAGAGTGTGTTTCTTGGAAGTCGAGCTAGCGTTTGTTTCCCAGTTAAATGGAGTTGAGTCACATGCAGTTTTTTGTCCTACGAGCAAGAGTTGTTTTCTGGTAAGAGAAGTCACTTTTGCGCTCCATTTGCATTACACAGTTCAAATAGCACTCGCGTCTGTTCCCTGCAAGTACAGTGTATTGGACGGAAGAGGAGCTATTGTTCTTTTCAGTTTCCTAAGCAGATTTGAACTAGATATGGCCCATGTGTTTAGGAAGCACAGTTCTTTTGTTCTGAGCAAGCTCACTGTTCGGACCCCATAGGAAACACAGTAGAGTAGAAGAGTGCTCTTTTCTCAAAAGCAGAGTGTGTTTCTTGTAAGGCGAGCTAGCATTTGTTTCCCAGTCCTAAATGGAGTTGAATCACATGCAGTTTCTGGTCCTACGAGCAAGAGTTGTTTTCTGGTAAGGGAAGTCACTATTGCGCTCCCATTGCCATACACAGTGCAAATAGCACTCGCGTCTGTTCCCAGCAAGTACAGTGTATCGAACTGAAGAGGAGCTACTGTTCTTGTCAGTTTCCTAAGCAGAGTTGAACTAGTTATGGCCTGTGTGTAGGAAGCACAGTTCTTTTGTTCTGAGAAAGCTCACTGTTCTGGCCCTATAGGAAACACAATAGAGTAGAAGAGTGCTCTTTTCCCTAAAGCAGAGTGTGTTTCTTGTAAGGCGAGCTAGCGTTTGTTTCCCAGTCCTAAATGGAGTTGAATCACATGCAGCTTCTAGTCCTATGAGCAAGAGTTGTTTTATGGTAAGAAGAGTCACTATTGCACTGCCATTGCCATACACAGGACAAATAGCACTGGCGTCTGTTCCCACCAAGTACAGTGTATTGTACAGAAGAGGATCTACTGTTCTTGTCAGGTTCCTAAGCAGACTTGAACTAGATATGGCCGTGTGTGCAGGAAGCACAGTTCTTTTGTTCTGAGCAAGATCACTGTTCGGACACCATAGGAAAAACAGTAGAGTAGAAGAGTGCTCTTTACTCAAAAGCAGAGTGTGTTCTTGTAAGGCGGGCTAGCGTTTGTTTCCCAGTCCTAAATGGAGTTGAATCACATGCAGTTTCTTGTCCTAAGAGCAAGAGTTGTTTTCAGGTAAGGAAAGTCACTATTGCGCTCCCCTTGCCATACATAGTGCAAATAGCTCTCGCGTCTGTTCCCAGCAAGTACAGTGTATCGGACTGAAGAGGAGCTACTGTCTTGTCAGTTTCCTAAGCAGAGTTCAACTAGATATGGCCCGTGTGTGTAGGAAGCACCGTTCTTATGTTCTGAGCAAGCTCACTGTTCTGGCCCTATAGGAAACACATTAGAGTAGAAGAGTGCTCTTTTCTCAAAAGCAGAGTGTGTTTCATGTAAGGCGAGCTAGCATTTGTTTCCCAGTCCTAAATGGAGTTGAATCACATGCAGTATCTGGTCCTACGAGCAAGAGTTTTTTTCTGGTAAGGAAAGTCACTATTGCGCTCCCATTGCCCTACACAAGGCAAATAGCACTCGCGTCTTTTCCCAGCAAGTACAGTGTATTGGACTTAATAGGAGCTAAAGTTCTTGTCAGTTTCCTACGCAAAGTTGAACTAGATATGGCCCGTGTGTGTAGGAAGTACAGTTCTTTTTTTATGGGCAAGCTCACTGTTCTGTCCCTATAGGAAACACAGTAGAGTAGAAGAGTGCTGTTTTCTCAAAAGCAGAGTGTGTTTCTTTTAAAGCGAGCTAGAGTTTGTTTCCCAGTCCTAAATGGAGTGGAATCACATGCAGTTTCTTGTCTTACGAGCAATAGTTGTTTTCTGGTAAGAAGAGTCACTATTGCGCTGCCATTGCCATACACAGGACAAAAAGCACTGGAGTCTGTTCCTAGCAAGTATAGTGTATTGGACTGAAGAGGATCTACTGTTTTTGTCAGGTTCCTAAGCAGACTTGAACTAGATATGGCCGTGTGTGTAGGAAGCACAGTTCTTTTGTTCTGAGCAAGCTCACTGTTCGGACACCATAGGAAACACAGTATTGTAGAAGAGTGCTCTTTACTCAAAAGCAGAGTGTGTTTCATGTAAGGCGAGCTAGCGTTTGTTTCCCAGTCCTAAATGGAGTTGAATCTCATGCAGTTTCTGGTCCTAAGAGCAAGAGTTGTTTTCTGGTAAGGAAAGTCACTATTGTGATCCCCTTGCCATACATAGTGCAAATAGCTCTCGCGTCTATTCCCAGCAAGTACAGTGTATCCGACTGAAGAGGAGCTACTTTTCTTGTCAGTTTCCTAAGCAGAGTTGAACTAGATATGGCCCGTGTGTGTAGGAAGCACAGTTCTTATGTTCTGAACAAGCTCACTGTTCTGGCCCTATTGGAAACACAGTAGTGTAGAAGAGTGCTCTTTTCTCAAAAGCAGAGTGTGTTTTTGTAAGGCGAGCTAGCGTTTGTTTCCTAGTCGTAAATGGAGTTGAATCACATGCAGTTTCTGGTCCTACGAAAAAGAGCTGTTTTCTGGTAAGGAAAGTCACTATTGTGCTTCCATTGCCCTACACAAGTCAAATAGCACTCGCGTCTTTTCCCAGCAAGTACAGTGTATTGGACTGAATAGGAGCTACTGTTCTTGTCAGTTTCCTAAGCAGAGTTGAACTAGATATGGTCCGTGTGTGTAGGAATCACAGTTCTTTTGTTCTGAACAAGCTCACTGTTTGGACCACATAGGAAACCCAGTAGAGTAGAAGAGTGCTCTTTTCTCTAAAGCAGAGTGTGTTTCTTGTAAGGCGAGCTAGCGTTTGTTTCCCAGTCCTAAATGGAGTGGAATCCCATGCAGTTTCTGGTCCTATGATCAAGAGTTGTTTTCTGGTAAGGAAATCACAATTACGCTCCCATTGCCATACACAGTGCAAATAGCCCTCCCGTCTGTTCCCAGCAAGTACATTGTATTGGACCAAAGAGGAGCTACTGTTCTTCTCAGTTTCCTAAGCAGAGATGAACTAGATATGGCCCGTGTGTGTAGGAAGTACAGTTCTTTTTTTCTGAGCAACCTCACTGTTCTGGCCCTATAGGAAACACAGTAGAGTAGAAGAGTGCTCTTTTCTCAAAAGCAAAGTGTGTTTCTTGGAAAGCGAGCTAGAGTTTATTTCCCAGTCCTAAATGGAGTTGAGTCCCATGCAGTTTCTGGTCCTACAAGCAAGAGTTGTTTTCTGGTAAGAAGAGTCACTATTGCGCTGCCATTGCCATACACAGGACAAATAGCACTGGCGTCTCTTCCCAGCAAGTACAGTGTATTGGACTGAGGAGGATCTACTGTTCTTGTCAGGTTCCTAAGCAGACTTGAACTAGATATGGCCGTGTGTGTAGGAAGCACAGTTTTTTTGTTTTGAGCAAGCTCACTTTTCGGAACACCTAGGAAACACAGTAGAGTAGAAGAGTGCTCTTTTCTCAAAAGCAGAGTGTGTGTCTTGGAAGTCGAGCTAGCGTTTGTTTCCCAGTCCTAAATGGAGTTGAGTCACATGCAGTTTTTTGTCCTACGAGCAAGAGTTGTTTTCTCGTAAGACAAGTCACTATTTTGCTCCAATTGCCATACACAGTGCAAATAGCACTGGCGTCTGTTCCCCGCAAGTACAGTGTATTGGAATGAAGATGAGCTACTGTTCTTGGACATTTCCTAAGCAGAGTTGAACTAGATATGGCCCGTGTGTGTAGGAAGCACAGTTCTTATGTTCTGAGCAAGCTCACTGTTCTGGCCCCAGAGGAAACACAGTAGAGTAGAAGAGTGCTCTTTTCTCTAAAGCAGAGTGTGTTTCTTGTAAGGCGAGCTAGCGTTTGTTTCCCAGTCCTAAATGGAGTTGAGTCACTTGAAGTTTTTTGTCCTACAAGCAAGAGTTGCTTTCTGGTAAGACGAGTCACTATTGTGCTAAAATTGCCATACACAGTGCAAATAGCACTCGCGTCTGTTCCCCGCAAGTAAAGTGTATTGGACTGAAGAGGAGCTACTGTTCTTGTCAGTTTCATAAGCAGAGTTGAACTAGATATGGCCCGTGTATGTAGGAAGCACAGATCTTTTGTTCTGAGCAAGCTCACTGTTCGGACCCCATAGGAAACACAGTAGAGTAGAAGAGTGCTCTTTTCTCAAAAGCACAGTGTGTTTCATGTAAGGCGAGCTAGCATTTGTTTCCCAGGCCTAAATGGAGTTGAATCACATGCAGTATCTGGTCCTACGAGCAAGAGTTGTTTTCTGGTAAGGAAAGTCACTATTGTGCTCCTATTGCCATCCACAGTACAAATAGCACTCGCGTCTTTTCCCAGCAAGTACAGTGTATTGGACTGAAGAGGAGCTACTGTTCTTGTCAGTTTCATAAGCAGAGTTCAACTAGATATGGCCCGTGTGTAGGAAGCACAGTTCTTATGTTCTGAGCAAGCTCACTGTTCTGGCCCTATAGGAAACACAGTAGAGTAGAAGAGTGCTCTTTTCTCTAAAGCCGAGTGTGTTTCTTGTAAGGCGAGCTAGCGTTTGTTTCCCAATCCTAAATGGAGTTGAATCACATGCAGTTTCTGGTCCTACGAGCAAGAGTTGTTTTCTGGTAAGAAGAGTCACTATTGTGCTCCCATTGACATACACAGTGCAAATAGCACTCGCGTCTCTTTCCAGCAAGTACAGTGTATCGGACTAAAGAGGAGCTACTGTTCTTGTCAGTTTCCTATGCATATTTGAACTAGATATGGCCGTGTGAATAGGAAGCACAGTTTTTTTTGTTCTGAGCAAGCTCACTGTTCGGAACACATAGTAAACACAGTAGAGTAGAAGAGTGCTCTTTTCTCAAAAGCAGAGTGTGTTTCTTGGAAGTCGAGCTAGCGTTTGTTTCCCAGTTAAATGGAGTTGAGTCACATGCAGTTTTTTGTCCTACGAGCAAGAGTTGTTTTCTGGTAAGAGAAGTCACTATTGCGCTCCATTTGCCATACACAGTGCAAATAGCACTCGCGTCTGTTCCCTGCAAGTACAGTGTATCGGACGGAAGAGGAGCTATTGTTCTTTTCAGTTTCCTAAGCAGAGTTGAACTAGTTATGGCCTGTGTGTAGGAAGCACAGTTCTTTTGTTCTGAGAAAGCTCACTGTTCTGGCCCTATAGGAAACACAATAGAGTAGAAGAGTGCTCTTTTCCCTAAAGCAGAGTGTGTTTCTTGTAAGGCAAGCTAGCGTTTGTTTCCCAGTCCTAAATGGAGTTGAATCACATGCAGCTTCTAGTCCTACGAGCAAGAGTTGTTTTATGGTAAGAAGAGTCACTATTGCACTGCCATTGCCATACACAGGACAAATAGCACTGGCGTCTGTTCCCAGCAAGTACAGTGTATTGTACAGAAGAGGATCTACTGTTCTTGTCAGGTTCCTAAGCAGACTTGAACTAGATATGGCCGTGTGTGCAAGAAGCACAGTTCTTTTGTTCTGAGCAAGATCACTGTTCGGACACCATAGGAAACACAGTAGAGTAGAAGAGTGCTCTTTACTCAAAAGCAGAGTGTGTTCTTGTAAGGCGAGCTAGCGTTTGTTTCCCAGTCCTAAATGGAGTTGATTCACATGCAGTTTCTTGTCCTAAGAGCAAGAGTTGTTTTCAGGTAAGGAAAGTCACTATTGCGCTCCCCTTGCCATACATCGTGCAAATAGCTCTCGCGTCTGTTCCCAGCAAGTACAGTGTATCGGACTGAAGAGGAGCTACTGTCTTGTCAGTTTCCTAAGCAGAGTTCAACTAGATATGGTCCGTGTGTGTAGGAAGCACCGTTCTTATGTTCTGAGCAAGCTCACTGTTCTGGCCCTATAGGAAACACAGTAGAGTAGAAGAGTGCTCTTTTCTCAAAAGCAGAGTGAGTTTTTGTAAGGCGAGCTAGCGTTTGTTTCCTAGTCCTAAATGGAGTTGAATCACATGCAGTTTCTGGTCCTACGAACAAGAGTTTTTTTCTGGTAAGAAAAGTCACTATTGCACTCCCATTGCCCTACACAAGGCAAATAGCACTCGCGTCTTTTCCCAGCAAGTACAGTGTATTGGACTTAATAGGAGCTACAGTTCTTGTCAGTTTCCTACGCAGAGTTGAACTAGATATGGCCCGTGTGTGTAGGAAGTACAGTTCTTTTTTTCTGAGCAAGCTCACTGTTCTGTCCCTATAGGAAACACAGTAGAGTAGAAGAGTGTTGTTTTCTCAAAAGCAGAGTGTGTTTCTTTTAAAGCGAGCTAGAGTTTGTTTCCCAGTCCTAAATGGAGTGGAATCACATGCAGTTTCTTGTCTTACGAGCAAGTGTTGTTTTCTGGTAAGAAGAGTCACTATTGCGCTGCCATTGCCATACACAGGACAAAAAGCACTGGCGTCTGTTCCTAGCAAGTATAGTGTATTGGACTGAAGAGGATCTACTGTTCTTGTCAGGTTCCTAAGCAGACTTGAATTAGATATGGCCGTGTGTGTAGGAAGCACAGTTCTTTTGTTCTGAGCAAGCTCACTGTTCAGACACCATAGGAAACACAGTATTGTAGAAGAGTGCTCTTTACTCAAAAGCAGAGTGTGTTTCTTGTAAGGCGAGCTAGCGTTTGTTTCCCAGTCCTAAATGGAGTTGAATCTCATGCAGTTTCTGGTCCTAAGAGCAAGAGTTGTTTTCTGGTAAGGAAAGTCACTATTGCGATCCCCTTGCCATACATAGTGCAAATAGCTCTCGCGTCTATTCCCAGCAAGTACAGTGTATCGGACTGAAGAGGAGCTACTTTTCTTGTCAGTTTCCTAAGCAGAGTTGAACTAGATATGGCCCGTGTGTGTAGGAAGCACAGTTCTTATGTTCTGAACAAGCTCACTGTTCTGGCCCTATTGGAAACACAGTAGTGTAGAAGAGTGCTCTTTTCTCAAAAGCAGAGTGTGTTTTTGTAAGGCGAGCTAGCGTTTGTTTCCTAGTCCTAAATGGAGTTGAATCACATGCAGTTTCTGGTCCTACGAAAAAGAGCTGTTTTCTGGTAAGGAAAGTCACTATTGCGCACCCATTGCCCTACACAAGTCAAATAGCACTCGCGTCTTTTCCCAGCAAGTACAGTGTATTGGACTGAATAGGAGCTACTGTTCTTGTCAGTTTCCTAAGCAGAGTTGAACTAGATATGGTCTGTGTGTGTAGGAATCACAGTTCTTTTGTTCTGAACAAGCTCACTGTTTGGACCACATAGGAAAGACAGTAGAGTAGAAGAGTGCTCTTTTCTCTAAAGCAGAGTGTGTTTCTTGTAAGGCGAGCTAGCGTTTGTTTCCCAGTCCTAAATGGAGTGGAATCACATGCAGTTTCTGGTCCTATGAGCAAGAGTTGTTTTCTGGTAAGGAAATCACAATTGCGCTCCCATTGCCATACACAGTGCAAATAGCCCTCCCGTCTGTTCCCAGCAAGTACATTGTATTGGACCGAAGAGGATCTACTGTTCTTCTCAGTTTCCTAAGCAGAGTTGAACTAGATATGGCCCGTGTGTGTAGGAAGTACAGTTCTTTTTTTCTGAGCAACCTCACTGTTCTGGCCCTATAGGAAACACAGTAGAGTAGAAGAGTGCTCTTTTCTCAAAAGCAGAGTGTGTTTCTTGGAAAGCGAGCTAGAGTTTATTTCCCAGTCCTAAATGGAGTTGAGTCCAATGCAGTTTCTGGTCCTATAAGCAAGAGTTGTTTTCTGGTAAGAAGAGTCACTATTGCGCTGCCATTGCCATACACAGGACAAATAGCACTGGCGTCTCTTCCCAGCAAGTACACTGTATTGGACTGAAGAGGATCTACTGTTCTTGTCAGGTTCCTAAGCAGACTTGAACTAGATATGGCCGTGTGTGTAGGAACCACAGTTTTTTTGTTTTGAGCAAGCTCACTTTTCGGAACACCTAGGAAACACAGTAGAGTAGAAGAGTGCTCTTTTCTCAAAAGCAGAGTGTGTGTCTTGGAAGTCGAGCTAGCGTTTGTTTCCCAGTCCTAAATGGAGTTGAGTCACATGCAGTTTTTTGTCCTACGAGCAAGAGTTGTTTTCTCGTAAGACAAGTCTCTATTGTGCTCCAATTGCCATACACAGTGCAAATAGCACTGGCGTCTGTTCCCCGCAAGTACAGTGTATTGGAATGAAGATGAGCTACTGTTCTTGGACATTTCCTAAGCAGAGTTGAACTAGATATGGCCCGTGTGTTTAGGAAGCACAGTTCTTATGTTCTGAGCAAGCTCACTGTTCTGGCCCCAGAGGAAACACAGTAGAGTAGAAGAGTGCTCTTTTCTCTAAAGCAGAGTGTGTTTCTTGTAAGGCGAGCTAGCGTTTGTTTCCCAGTCCTAAATGGAGTTGAGTCACTTGCAGTTTTTTGTCCTATGAGCAAGAGTTGCTTGATGGTAAGACGAGTCACTATTGTGCTAAAATTGCCATACACAGTGCAAATAGCACTCGCGTCTGTTCCCCGCAAGTAAAGTGTATTGGACTGAAGAGGAGCTACTCTTCTTGTCAGTTTCATAAGCAGAGTTGAACTAGATATGGCCCGTGTATGTAGGAAGCACAGATCTTTTGTTCTGAGCAAGCTCACTGTTCGGACCCCATAGGAAACACAGTAGAGTAGAAGAGTGCTCTTTTCTCAAAAGCAGAGTGTGTTTCATGTAAGGTGAGCTAGCATTTCTTTCCCAGTCCTAAATGGAGTTGAATCACATGCAGTTTCTGGTCCTACGAGCAAGAGTTGTTTTCTGGTAAGGAAAGTCACTATTGTGCTCCTATTGCCATCCACAGTACAAATAGCACTCGCGTCTTTTCCCAGCAAGTACAGTGTATTGGACTGAAGAGGAGCTACTGTTCTTGTCAGTTTCATAAGCAGAGTTCAAGAAGATATGGCCCGTGTGTAGGAAGCACAGTACTTTTGTTCTGAGCAAGCTCACTGTTCTGGCCCTATAGGAAACACAGTTGAGTAGAAGTGTGCTCTTTTCTCTAAAGCAGAGTGTGTTCCTTGTAAGGTGAGCTAGCTTTTGTTTGCCAGTCCTAAATGGAGTTGAATCACATGCAGTTTCTGGTCCTACAAGCAAGAGTTGTTTTATGGTAAGAAGAGTCACTATTGCGCTGCCTGTGCCATACACAGGACAAATAGCACTGGCGTCTCTTCCCAGCAAGTACAGTGTATTGGACTGAAGAGGATCTACTGTTCTTGTCAGGTTCCTAAGCAGACTTGAACTAGATATGGCCGTGTGTGTAGGAAGCACACTTTTTTTGTTCTGAGCAAGCTCACTTTTCGGAACACCTAGGAAACACAGTAGAGTAGAAGAGTGCTCTTTTCTCAAAAGCAGAGTATGTTTCTTGTAAAGCGAGCTAGAGTTTGTTTCCCAGTCCTAAATGGAGTGGAATCACATGCAGTTTCTGGTCCTACGAGCAAGAGTCGTTTTCTGGTAAGAAGAGTCACTATTGCGCTGCCATTGCCATACACAGGACAAATAGCACTGGCGTCTGTTCCCAGCAAGTACAGTGTATTGGACTGAAGAGGAGCTACTGTTCTTGTCAGGTTCCTAAGCAGAATTGAACTAGATATGGCCGTGTGTGTAGGAAGCACAGTTCTTTTGTTCTGAGCAAGCTCACTGTTCGGACACCATAGGAAACACAGTAGAGTAGAAGAGTGCTCTTTTCTCAAAAGCAGAGTGTGTTTCTTGTAAGTCGAGCTCGCGTTTGTTTCCCAGTCCTAAATGGAGTTGAATCTCATGCAGTTTCTGGTCCCAAGAGCAAGAGTTGTTTTCTGGTAAGGAAAGTCGCTATTGTGCTCCCCTTGCCATACATAGTGCAAATAGCTCTCGCGTCTATTCCCAGCAAGTACAGTGTATCGGACTGAAGAGGAGCTACTGTTCTTGTCAGTTTCCTAAGCAGAGTTGAACTAGATATGGCCCGTGTGTGTAGGAAGCACAGTTCTTATCTTCTGAACAAGCTCACTGTTCTGGCCCTATTGGAAACACAGTAGAGTAGAAGAGTGCTCTTTTCTCAAAACCAGAATGTGTTTTTGTAAGTCGAGCTAGCGTTTGTTTCCCAGTCCTAAATGGAGTTGAATCACATGCAGTTTCTGGTCCTACGAAAAAGAGCTGTTTTCTGGTAAGGAAAGTCACTATTGTGCTCCCATTGCCCTACACAAGGCAAATAGCACTCGCATCTTTTCCAAGCAAGTACAGTGTATTGGACTGAATAGGAGCTACTGTTTTTGTCAGTTTCCTAAGCAGAGTTCAACTAGATATGGACCGTGTGTAGGAAGCACAGTTCTTATGTTCTGAGCAAGCTCACTGTTCTGGCCCTATAGGAAACACAGTAGAGTAGAAGAGTGCTCTTTTCTCTGAAGCAGAGTGTGTTTCTTGTAAGGCGAGATAGCGTTTGTTTCCTAGTCCTAAATGGAGTTGAGTCACATGCAGTTTTTTGTCCTATGAG
Source organism: Peromyscus eremicus (assembly GCF_949786415.1). Lineage (NCBI taxonomy): Eukaryota > Metazoa > Chordata > Mammalia > Rodentia > Cricetidae > Peromyscus > Peromyscus eremicus. The sequence goes on from NW_026734293.1 coordinate 2,801,242, forward strand.
CAAGAGTTGTTTTCTAGTAAGACAAGTCACTATTGTGCTCCAATTGCCATACACAGTGCAAATAGCACTCGCGTCTGTTCCCTGCAAGTACAGTGTATTGGAAGGAAGAGGAGCTATTGTTCTTGTCAGTTTCCTAAGCAGAGATGAACTAGATATGGCCCATGTGTGTAGGAAGCACAGTTCTTTTGTTCTGAGCAAGCTCACTGTTTGGACCCCATAGGAAACACAGTAGAGTAGAAGAGTGCTCTTTTCTCAAAAGAAGAGTGTGTTTCATGTAAGGCGAGCTAGAATTTGTTTCCCAGTCCTAAATGGAGTTGAATCTCATGAAGTTTCTGGTCTTACGAGCAAGAGTTGTTTTCTGGTAAGGAAAGTCACTATTGCGCTCCCATTGACATAAACAGTGCAAATAGCACTCGCGTCTGTTCCCAGCAAGTACAGTGTATCGGACTGAAGAGGAGCTACTGTTCTTGTCAGTTTCCTAAGCAGAGTTGAACTAGATATGGCCCGTGTGTAGGAAGCACAGTTCTTTTGTTCTGAGCAAGCTCACTGTTCTGGCCCTATAGGAAACACGGTAGAGTAGAAGAGTGCTCTTTTCTCTAAAGCAGAGTGTGTTTCTTGTAAAATGAGCTAGCTTTTGTTTCCCAGTCCTAAATGGAGTTGAATCACATGCAGTTTCTGGTCCTACAAGCAGGAGTTGTTTTCTGGTAAGAAGAGTCACTATTGCGCTGCCATTGCCATACACAGGACAAATAGCACTGGCGTCTGTTCCCAGCAAGTACAGTGTATTGGACTGAAGAGGAGCTACTGTTCTTGTCAGGTTCCTAAGCAGAATTGAACTAGATATGGCCCGTGTGTGTAGAAAGCACATTTCTTTTGTTCTGAGCAAGCTCACTGTTCGGACCCCATAGGAAACACAGTAGAGTAGAAGAGTGCTCTTTTCTCAAAAGCAGAGTGTGTTTCTTGTAGGTCGAGCTAGCGTTTGTTTCCCAGTCCTCAATGGAGTTGAGTCACATGCAGTTTTTTGTCCTATGAGCAAGAGTTTTTTTCTGGTAAGACGAGTCACTATTGTGCTCCAATGCCATACACAGTGCAAATAGCACTCGCGTCTGTTCCCCGCAAGTACAGTGTATCGGACTGAAGAGGAGCTACTGTTCTTGTTTATTTCCTAAGCAGAGTTGAACTAGATATGGCCCGTGTGTGTAGAAAGCACATTTCTTTTGTTCTGAGCAAGCTCACTGTTCGGACCCCATAGGAAACACAGTAGAGTAGAAGAGTGCTCTTTTCTCAAAAGCAGAGTGTGTTTCTTGTAAGGCGAGCTAGCATTTGTTTCCCAGTCCTAAATGGAGTTGAATCACATGCAGTTTCTGGTCCTACGAGCAAGAGTTGTTTTCTGGTAAGGTAAGTCACTATTGCGCTCCCATTGCCATACACAGTGCAAATAGCACTCGCGTCTTTTCCCAGCAAGTACAGTGTATCGGACTGAAGAGGAGCTACTGTTCTTGTCAGTTTCCTAAGCAGAGTTGAACTAGTTATGGCCCGTGTGTAGGAAGCACAGTTCTTTTGTTCTGAGCAAGCTCACTGTTCTGGCCCTATAGGAAACACAATAGAGTAGAAGAGTGCTCTTTTCCCTAAAACAGAGTGTGTTTCTTGTAAGGCGAGCTAGCGTTTGTTTCCCAGTCCTAAATGGATTTGAATCACATGCAGTTTCTAGTCCTACGAGAAAGGGTTGTTTTATGGTAAGAAGAGTCACTATTGCGCTGCTATTACCATACACAGGACAAATAGCACTGGCGTCTGTTCCCAGCAAGTACAGTGTATTGTACAGAAGAGGATCTACTGTTCTTGTCAGGTTCCTAAGCAGAATTGAACTAGATATGGCCGTGTGTGTAGGAAGCACAGTTCTAATGTTCTGAGCAAGTTACTCTTCTGGCTCTATAGGAAACACATAAGAGTAGAAGAGTGCTCTTTTCTCAAAAGCAGAGTGTGTTTCTTGGAAGTTGAGCTAGCCTTTGTTTCCTAGTCCTAAATGGAGTTGAGTCACATGCAGTGTTTTGTCCTACGAGCAAGAGTTGTTTCCTGGTAAGACAAGTCACTATGGTGCTCCAATTGCCATACACAGTGCAAATAGCACTCGCGTCTGTTCCCTGCAAGTACAGTGTATTGGAAGGAAGAGGATCTATTGTTCTTGTCAGTTTCCAAAACAGAGTTGAACTAGATATGGCCATATGTGTAGGAAGCACAGTTCTTTTGTTCTGAGCAAGCTCACTGTTCGGACCCCATAGGAAACACAGTAGAGTAGAAGAGTGCTCTTTTCTCAAAAGCAGAGTGTGTTTCATGTAAGGCGAGCTAGCATTTGTTTCCCAGTCCTAAATGGAGTTGAATCTCATGCAGTTTCTGGTCTTACGAGCAAGAGTTGTTTTCTGGTAAGGAATGTCACTATTGTGCTCCCATTGACATACACAGTGCAAATAGCACTCGCGTCTGTTCCCAGCAAGTACAGTGTATCGGACTGAAGAGGAGCTACTGTTCTTGTCAGTTTCCTAAGCAGAGTTGAACTAGATATGGCCGTGTGTGTAGGAAGCACAGTTCTTTTGTTCTGAGCAAGCTCACTGTTCGGACCCGATAGGATACACAGTAGAGTAGAAGAGTGCTCTTTTCTCAAAAGCAGAGTGTGTTTCATGTAAGGCGAGCTAGCATTTGTTTCCCAGTCCTAAATGGAGTTGAATCTCATGCAGTTTCTGGTCTTACGAGCAAGAGTTGTTTTCTGGTAAGGAAAATCACTGTTGCGCTCCCATTGACATACACAGTGCAAATAGCACTCGCGTCTGTTCCCAGCAAGTACAGTGTATCGGACTGAAGAGGAGCTACTGTTCTTGTCAGTTTCCTAAGCAGAGTTGAAATAGATATGGCCCGTGTGTGTAGAAAGCACAGTTCTTTTGTTCTGAGCAAGCTCACTGTTCGGACCCCATAGGAAACACAGTAGAGTAGAAGAGTGCTCTTTTCTCTAAAGGAGAGTGTGTTTCTTGTAAGGCGAGCTAGTGTTTGTTTCCCAGTCCTAAATGGAGTTGAGTCACTTGCAGTTTTTTGTCCTACAAGCAAGAGTTGCTTTCTGGTAAGACGAGTCACTATTGTGCTAAAATTGCCATACACTGTGCAAATAGCACTCGCGTCTGTTCCCCGCAAGTAAAGTGTATTGGACTGAAGAGGAGCTACTCTTCTTGTCAGTTTCATAAGCAGAGTTGAACTAGATATGGCCCGTGTATGTAGGAAGCACAGTTCTTTTGTTCTGAGCAAGCTCACTGTTCGGACCCCATAGGAAACACAGTAGAGTAGAAGAGTGCTCTTTTCTCAAAAGCAGAGTGTGTTTCATGTAAGGCGAGCTAGCATTTGTTTCCCAGTCCTAAATGGAGTTGAATCACATGCAGTATCTGGTCCTACGAGCAAGAGTTGTTTTCTGGTAAGGAAAGTCACTATGGTGCTCCCATTGCCATCCACAGTACAAATAGCACTCGCGTCTTTTCCCAGCAAGTAGGCTGTATTGGACTGAAGAGGAGCTACTGTTCTTGTCAGTTTTATAAGCAGAGTTCATCTAGATATGGCCCGTGTGTAGGAAGTACAGTTCTTTTGTTCTGAGAAAGCTCACTGTTCTGGCCCTATAGGAAACACAATAGAGTAGAAGAGTGCTCTTTTCCCTAAAGCAGAGTGTGTTTCTTGTAAGGCGAGCTAGCGTTTGTTTCCCAGTCCTAAATGGAGTTGAATCACATGCAGTTTCTAGTCCTACGAGCAAGAGTTGTTTTATGGTAAGAAGAGTCACTATTGTACTGCCATTGCCATACACAGGACAAATAGCACTGGCGTCTGTTCCCAGCAAGTACAGTGTATTGTACAGAAGAGGATCTACTGTTCTTGTCAGGTTCCTAAGCAGAATTGAACTAGATATGGCCGTGTGTGTAGGAAGCACAGTTCTAATGTCCTGAGCAAGTTCACTCTTCTGGCTCTATAGGAAACACAGTAGAGTAGAAGAGTGCTCTTTTCTCAAAAGCAGAGTGTGTTTCTTGGAAGTCGAGCTAGCGTTTGTTTCCTAGTCCTAAATGGAGTCGAGTCACATGCAGTTTTTTGTCCTACGAGCAAGAGTTGTTTTCTGGTAAGACAAGTCACTATTGTGCTCCAATTGCCATACACAGTGCAAATAGCACTCGCGTCTGTTCCCTGCAAGTACAGTGTATTGGAAGGAAGAGGAGCTATTGTTCTTGTCAGTTTCCAAAGCAGAGTTGAACTAGATATGGCCGTATGTGTAGGAAGCACAGTTCTTTTGTTCTGAGCAAGCTCACTGTTCGGACCCCATAGGAAACACAGTAGAGTAGAAGAGTGCTCTTTTCTCAAAAGCAGAGTGTGTTTCGTGTAAGGCGAGCTAGCATTTGTTTCCCAGTCCTAAATGGAGTTGAATCTCATGCAGTTTCTGGTCTTACGAGCAAGAGTTGTTTTCTGGTAAGGAAAGTCACTATTGCGCTCCCATTGACATACACAGTGCAAATAGCACTCGCGTCTGTTCCCAGCAAGTACAGTGTATCGGACTGAAGAGGAGCTACTGTTCTTGTCAGTTTCCTAAGCAGAGTTCAACTAGATATGGCCCGTGTGTAGGAAGCACAGTTCTTTTGTTCTGAGCAAGCTCACTGTTCTGGCCCTATAGGAAACACAGTAGAGTAGAAGAGTGCTCTTTTCTCTAAAGCAGAGTGTGTTTCTTGTAAGGTGAGCTAGCTTTTGTTTCCCAGTCCTAAATGGAGTTGAATCACATGCAGTCCCTGGTCCTACAAGCAACAGTTGTTTTCTCGTAAGAAGAGTCACTATTGCGCTGCCATTGCCATACTCAGGACAAATAGCACTGGCGTCTTTTCCCAGCAAGTACAGTGTATTGGACTGAAGAGGATCTACTGTTCTTGTCAGGTTCCTAAGCAGAAGTGAACTAGATATGGCCGAGTGTGTAGGAAGCACAGTTCTTTTGTTCTGAGCAAGCTCACTGTTCGGACCCCATAGGAAACACAGTAGAGTAGAAGAGTGCTCTTTTCTCAAAAGCAGAGTGTGTTTCTTGGAAGTCGAGCTAGCGTTTGTTTCCTAGTCCTAAATGGAGTTGAGTCACATGCAGTTTTTTGTCCTATGAGCAAGAGTTGTTTTCTGGTAAGACAAGTCACTATTGTGCTCCAATTGCCATACACAGTGCAAATAGCACTCGCGTCTGTTCCCTGCAAGTACAGTGTATTGGAAGGAAGAGGAGCTATTGTTCTTGTTTGTTTCCTAAGCAGAGTTGAACTAGATATGGCCCGTGTGTGTAGGAAGCACAGTTCTTTTGTTCTGAGCAAACTCACTGTTCGGACACCATAGGAAACACAGTAGAGTAGAAGAGTGCTCTTTTTCCTAAAGCAGAGTGTGTTTCTTGTAAGGCGAGCTAGCGTTGTTTGCCAGTACTAAATGGAGTTGAATCACATGCAGTTTCTAGTCCTACGGGCAAGAGTTGTTTTATGGTAAGAAGAGTCACTATTGCACTGCCATTGCCATACACAGGACAAATAGCACTGGCATCTGTTCCCAGCAACTACAGTGTATTGTACAGAAGAGGATCTACTGTTCTTGTCAGGTTCCTAAGCAGAATTGAACTAGATATGGCCGTGTGTGTAGGAAGCACAGTTCTAATGTTCTGAGCAAGTTCAATCTTCTGGCTGTATAGGAAACACAGTAGAGTAGAAGAGTGCTCTTTTCTCAAAATCAGAGTGTGTTTCTTGCATGGAGAGCTAGTGTTTGTTTCCTAGTCCTAAATGGAGTTGAGTCACATGCAGTTTTTTGTCCTACGAGCAAGAGTTGCTTTCTGGTAAGACAAGTCACTATTGTGCTGCAATTGCCATACACAGTACAAATAGCACTCGCGTCTGTTCCCTGCAAGTACAGTGTATTGGAAGGAAGAGGAGCTATTGTTCTTTTCAGTTTCCTAAGCAGAGTTGAACTAGATATGGCCCATGTGTGTAGGAAGCACAGTTCTTTTGTTCTGAGCAAGCTCACTGTTCGGAACCCTTAGGAAACACAGTAGAGTAGAAGAGTGCTCTTTTCTCAAAAGCAGAGTGTGTTTCTTGTAAGTCGAGCTAGCGTTTGTTTCCCAGTCCTCAATGGAGTTGAGTCACATGCAGTTTTTTGACCTACGAGCAAGAGTTGTTTTCTGGTAAGACGAGTCACTATTGTGCTCCATTGCCATACACAGTGCAAATAGCACTCGCGTCTGTTCCCAGCAAGTACAGTGTATCGGACTGAAGAGGTGCTACTGTTCTTGTCAGTTTCCTAAGCAGAGTTGAACGAGATATGGCCCTGTGTGTAGGAAGCACAGTCCTTTTGTTCTGAGCAAGCTCACTGTTCTGGCCCTATAGGAAACACAGTAGAGTAGAAGAGTGCTCTTTTCTCTAAAGCAGAGTGTGTTTCATGTAAGGCGAGCTACCATTTGTTTCCCAGTCCTAAATGGAGTGGAATCTCATGCAGTTTCTGGTCTTACGAGCAAGAGTTGTTTTCTGGTAAGGAAAGTCACTATTGCGCTCCCTTTGACATACACAGTGCAAATAGCACTCGCGTCTGTTCCCAGCAAGTACAGTGTATCGGACTGAAGAGGAGCTACTGTTCTTGTCAGTTTCCTAAGCAGAGTTCAACTAGATATGGACCGTGTGTAGGAAGCACAGTTCTTATTTTCTGAGCAAGCTCACTGTTCTGGCCCTATAGGAAACACAGTAGAGTAGAAGAGTGCTCTTTTCTCTGAAGCAGAGTGTGTTTCTTGTAAGGCGAGCTAACGTTTGTTTCCTAGTCCTAAATGGAGTTGAGTCACATGCAGTTTTTTGTCCTACGAGCAAGAGTTGTTTTCTGGTAAGACGAGTCACTATTGTGCTCCAATTGCCATACACAGTGCAAATAGCACTCGCGTCTGTTCCCTGCAAGTACAGTGTATTGGAAGGAAGAGGAGCTATTGTTCTTGTCAGTTTTCTAAGCAGAGTTGAACTAGATATGGCCCATGTGTGTAGGAAGCACAGTTCTTTTGTTCTGAGCAAGCTCACTGTTCGGACCCCATAGGAAACACAGTAGAGTAAACGAGTGCTCTTTTCTCAAAAGCAGAGTGTGTTTCATGTAAGGCGAGCTAGCATTTGTTTCCCAGTCCTAAATGGAGTTGAATCTCATGCAGATTCTGGTCTTACGAGCAAGAGTTGTTTTCTGGTAAGGAAAGTCACTATTGCGCTCCCATTGACATACACAGTGCAAATAGCACTCGCGTCTGTTCCCAGCAAGTACAGTGTATCAGACTGAAGAGGAGCTACTGTTCTTGTCAGTTTCCTAAGCAGAGTTGAACTAGATATGGCCCGTGTGTAGGAAGTACATTTCTTTTGTTCTGAGCAAGCTCACTGTTCTGGCCCTATAGGAAACACTGTAGAGTAGAAGAGTGCTCTTTTCTCTAAAGCAGAGTGTGTTTCTTGCAAGGTGAGCTAGCTTTTGTTTCCCAGTCCCAAATGGAGTTGAATCACATGCAGTTCCTGGTCCTACAAGCAAGAGTTGTTTTCTGGTAAGAAGAGTCACTATTGCGCTGCCACTGCCATACACAGGACAAATAGCACTGGCGTCTTTTCCCAGCGAGTACAGTGTATTGGACTGAAGAGGATCTACTGTTTTTGTCAGGTTCCTAAGCAGAAGTGAACTAGATATGGCCGTGTGTGTAGGAAGCACAGTTCTTTTGTTCTGAGCAAGCTCACTGTTAGGACCCCATAGGAAACACAGTAGAGTAGAAGAGTGCTCTTTTCTCAAAAGCAGAGTGTGTTTCTTGTAAGTCGGGCTAGCGTTTGTTTACCAGTCCTAAATGGAGTTGAGTCACATGCAGTTTTTTGTCCTACGAGCAAGAGTTGTTTTCTGGTAAGACGAGTGACTATTGTGCTCCAATGCCATACACAGTGCGAATAGCACTCGCGTCTGTTCTCCGCAAGTACAGTGTATCGAACCGAAGAGGAGCTACTGTTCTTGTTTGTTTCCTAAGCAGAGTTGAACTAGATATGGCCCATGTGTGTAGAAAGCACAGTTCATTTGTTCTGAGCAAGCTCACTGTTCGGACCCCATAGGAAACACAGTAGAGTAGAAGAGTGCTCTTTTCTCAAAAGCAGAGTGTGTTTCTTGTAAGGCGAGCTAGCATTTGTTTCCCAGTCCTAAATGGAGTTGAATCACATGCAGTTTCTGGTCCTACGAGCAAGAGTAGTTTTCTGGTAAGGAGAGTCACTATTGCGCTCCCATTGCCATACACAGTGCAAATAGCACTCGCGTCTGTTCCCAGCAAGTACAGTGTATCGGACTGAAGAGGAGCTCCTGTTCTTGTCAGTTTCCTAAGCAGAGTTGAACTAGGTATGGCCCGTGTGTAGGAAGCACAGTTCTTTTGTTCTGAGAAAACTCACTGTTCTGGCCTTATAGGAAACACAATAGAGTAGAAGAGTGCTCTTTTCCCTAAAGCAGAGTGTGTTTCTTGTAAGGCGAGCTAGCGTTTGTTTCCCAGTACTAAATGGAGTTGAATCACATGCAGTTTCTAGTCCTACGAGCAAGAGTTGTTTTATGGTAAGAAGAGTCACTATTGCACTGCCATTGCCATACACAGGACAAATAGCACTGGCGTCTGTTCCCAGCAAGTACAGTGTATTGTAAAGAAGAGGATCTACTGTTCCTGTCAGGTTCCTAAGCAGAATTGAACTAGATATGGCCGTGTGTGTAGGAAGCACAGTTTTAATGTTCTGAGCAAGTTCAATCTTCTGGCTCTATAGGAAACACAGTAGAGTAGAAGAGTGATCTTTTCTCAAAAGCAGAGTGTGTTTCTTTCATGGAGAGCTAGCGTTTGTTTCCTAGTCCTAAATGGAGTTGAGTCACATGCAGTTTTTTGTCCTACGAGCAAGAGTTGTTTTCTGGTAAGACAAGTCACTATTGTGCTCCAATTGCCATACACAGTACAAATAGCACTCGCGTCTGTTCCCTGCAAGTACAGTATATTGGAAGGAAGAGGAGCTATTGTTCTTTTCAGTTTCCTAAGCAGAGTTCAACTAGATATGGCCCATGTGTGTAGGAATCACAGTTCTTTTGTTCTGAGCAAGCTCACTGTTCGGACCCCTTAGCAAACACAGTAGAGTAGAAGAGTGCTCTTTTCTCAAAAGCAGAGTCTGTTTAATGTAAGGCGAGCTAGCATTTGTTTCCCAGTCCTAAATGGAGTTGAATCACATGCAGTTTCTGGTCTTAGGAGCAAGAGTTGTTTTCTGGTAAGGAAAGTCACTATTGCGCTCCCATTGCCATACACAGTGCAAATAGCACTCACGTCTGTTCCCAGCAAGTACAGTGTATCGGACTGAAGAGGAGCTACTGTTCTTGTCAGTTTCCTAAGCAGAGTTGAACTAGATATGCCCCGTGTGTAGGAAGCACAGTTCTTTTGTTCTGAGCAAGCTCACTGTTCTGGCCCTATAGGAAACACAGTAGAGTAGAAGAGTGCTCTTTTCTCTAAAGCAGAGTGTGTTTCTTGTAAGGTGAGCTAGCTTTTGTTTCCCAGTCCTAAATGGAGTTGAATCACATGCAGTTCCTGGTCCTACAAGCAAGAGTAGTTTTCTGGTAAGAAGGGTCACTATTGCGCTGCCACTGCCATACACAGGACAAATAGCACTGGCGTCTTTTCCCAGCAAGTACAGTGTATTGGACTGAAGAGGATCTACTGTTCTTGTCAGGTTCCTAAGCAGAAGTGAACTAGATATGGCCGTGAGTGTAGGAAGCACAGTTCTTTTGTTCTGAGCAAGCTCACTGTTAGGACCCCATAGGAAACACAGTAGAGTAGAAGTGTGCTCTTTTCTCAAAAGCAGAGTGTGTTTCTTGTAAGTCGGGCTAGCGTTTGTTTCCCAGTCCTAAATGGAGTTGAGTCACATGCAGTTTTTTGTCCTACGAGCAAGAATTGTTTTCTGGTAAGACGAGTGACTATTGTGCTCCAATGCCATACACAGTGCGAATAGCACTCGCGTCTGTTCCCCGCAAGTACAGTGTATCGGACTGAAGAGGAGCTCCTGTTCTTGTCAGTTTCCTAAGCAGAGTTGAACTAGTTATGGCCCGTGTGTAGGAAGCACAGTTCTTTTGTTCTGAGAAAGCTCACTGTTCTGGCCTTATAGGAAACACAATAGAGTAGAAGAGTGCTCTTTTCCCTAAAGCAGAGTGTGTTTCTTGTAAGGCAAGCTAGCGTTTGTTTCCCAGTACTAAATGGAGTTGAATCACATGCAGTTTCTAGTCCTACGAGCAAGAGTTGTTTTATGGTAAGAAGAGTCACTATTGCACTGCCATTGCCATACACAGGAAAAATAGCACTGGCGTCTGTTCCCAGCAAGTACAGTGTATTGTAAAGAAGAGGATCTACTGTTCCTGTCAGGTTCCTAAGCAGAATTGAACTAGATATGGCCGTGTGTGTAGGAAGCACAGTTTTAATGTTCTGAGCAAGTTCAATCTTCTGGCTCTATAGGAAACACAGTAGAGTAGAAGAGTGATCTTTTCTCAAAAGCGGAGTGTGTTTCTTTCATGGAGAGCTAGCGTTTGTTTCCTAGTCCTAAATGGAGTTGAGTCACATGCAGTTTTTTGTCCTACGAGCAAGAGTTGTTTTCTGGTAAGAAGAGTCACTATTGTGCTCCAATTGCCATACACAGTACAAATAGCACTCGCGTCTGTTCCCTGCAAGTACAGTCTATTGGAAGGAAGAGGAGCTATTGTTCTTTTCAGTTTCCTAAGCAGAGTTGAACTAGATATGGCCCTGTGTGTAGGAAGCACAGTCCTTTTGTTCTGAGCAAGCTCACTGTTCTGGCCCTATAGGAAACACAGTAGAGTAGAAGAGTGCTCTTTTCTCTAAAGCAGAGTGTGTTTCATGTAAGGCGAGCTAGCATTTGTTTCCTAGTCCTAAATGGAATTGAATCTCATGCAGTTTCTGGTCTTACGAGCAAGAGTTGTTTTCTGGTAAGGAAAGTCACTATTGCGCTCCCATTGACATACACAGTGCAAATAGCACTCGCGTCTGTTCCCAGCAAGTACAGTGTATCAGACTGAAGAGGAGCTACTGTTCTTGTCAGTTTCCTAAGCAGAGTTGAACTAGATATGGCCCGTGTGTAGGAAGCACAGTTCTTTTGTTCTGAGCAAGCTCACTGTTCTGGCCCTATAGGAAACACAGTAGAGTAGAAGAGTGCTCTTTTCTCTAAAGCAGAGTGTGTTTCTTGTAAGGTGAGCTAGCTTTTGTTTCCCAGTCCTAAATGGAGTTGAATCACATGCAGTTTCTGGTCCTACAAGCAAGAGTTGTTTTCTGGTAAGAAGAGTCACTATTGCGCTGCCATTGCCATACACAGGACAAATAGCACTGGCGTCTGTTCCCAGCAAGTACAGTGTATTGGACTGAAGAGGATCTACTGTTCTTGTCAGGTTCCTAAGCAGAAGTGAACTAGATATGGCCGTGTGTGTAGGAAGCACAGTTCTTTTGTTCTGAGCAAGCTCACTGTTCGGACCCCATAGGAAACACAGTAGAGTAGAAGAGTGCTCTTTTCACAAAAGCAGAGTGTGTTTCTTGTAAGTCGAGCTAGCGTTTGTTTCCCAGTCCTCAATGGAGTTGAGTAACATGCAGTTTTTTGACCTATGAGCAAGAGTTTTTTTCTGGTAAGACGAGTCACTATTGTACTCCAATGCCATACACAGTGCAAATAGCACTCGCGTCTGTACCCCGCAAGTACAGTGTATCGGACTGAAGAGGAGCTACTGTTCTTGTTTGTTTCCTAAGCAGAGTTGAACTAGATATGGCCCGTGTGTGTAGAAAGCACAGTTCTTTTGTTCTGAGCAACTCACTGTTCAGACCCCATAGGAAACACAGTAGAGTAGAAGAGTGCTCTTTTCTTAAAAGCAGAGTGTGTTTCTTGTAAGGCGAGCTAGCGTTTGTTTCCCAGTCCTAAATGGAGTTGAATCACATGCAGTTTCTGGTCCTACGAGCAAGAGTTGTTTTCTGGTAAGGGAAGTCACTATTGCGCTCCCATTGCCATACACAGTGCAAATAGCACTCGCCTCTGTTCCCAGCAAGTACAGTGTATGGAACTGAAGAGGAGCTACTGTTCTTGTCAGTTTCCTAAGCAGAGTTGAACTAGTTATGGCCCGTGTGTAGGAAGCACAGTTCTTTTGTTCTGAGAAAGCTCACTGTTCTGGCCCTATAGGAAACACAATAGAGTAGAAGAGTGCTCTTTTCCCTAAAGCAGAGTGTGTTTCTTGTAAGGCGAGCTAGCGTTTGTTTCCCAGTCCTAAATGGAGTTGAATCACATGCAGTTTCTAGTCCTACGAGCAAGAGTTGTTTTATGGTAAGAAGAGTCACTATTGCACTGCCATTGCCATACACAGTACAAATAGCACTGGCGTCTGTTCCCAGCAAGTACAGTGTATTGTACAGAAGAGAATCTACTGTTCTTGTCAGGTTCCTAAGCAGAATTCGACTAGATATTGCCGTGTGTGTAGGAAGCACAGTTCTAATGTTCTGAGCAAGTTCAATCTTCTGGCTCTATAGGAAACACAGTATAGTAGAAGAGTGCTCTTTTCTCAAAAGCAGAGTGTGTTTCTTGGAAGTCGAGCTAGAGTTTGTTTCCTAGTCCTAAATGGAGTTGAGTCACATGCAGTTTTTTGTCCTACGAGCAAGAGTTGTTTTCTGGTAAGACAAGTCATTATTGTGCTCCAATTGCCATACACAGTGCAAATAGCACTCGCATCTGTTCCCTGCAAGTACAGTGTATTGGAAGGAAGAGGAGCAATTGTTCTTGTTTGTTTCCTAAGCAGAGTTGAACTAGATATGTCCCATGAGTGTAGGAAGCACAGTTCTTTTGTTCTGAGCAAGCTCTCTGTTCGGACCCCTTAGGAAACACAGTAGAGTAGAAGAGTGCTCTTTTCTCAAAAGCACAGTGTGTTTCATGTAAGGTGAGGTAGCATTTGTTTCCCAGTCCTAAATGGAGTTGAATCACATGCAGTTCCTGGTCTTACGAGCAAGAGTTGTTTTCTGGTAAGGAAAGTCACTATTGCACTCCCATTGCCATACACAGTGCAAATAGCACTCGCGTCTGTTCCCAGCAAGTACAGTGTATCGGACTGAAGAGGTGCTACTGTTCTTGTTAGTTTCCTAAGCAGAGTTGAACTAGATATGGCCCGTGTGTAGGAAGCACAGATCTTTTGTTCTGAGCAAGCTCACTGTTCTGGCCCTATAGGAAACACAGTAGAGTAGAAGAGTGCTCTTTTCTCTAAAGCAGAGTGTGTTTCTTGTAAGGTGAGCCAGCTTTTGTTTCCCAGTCCTAAATGGAGTTGAATCACATGCAGTTTCTGGTCCTACAAGCGAGAGTTGTTTTCTGGTAAGAAGAGTCACTATTGCGCTGCCATTGCAATACACAGGACAAATAGCACTGGCGTCTGTTCCCAGCAAGTACAGTGTATTGGACCATAGAGGATCTACTGTTCTTGTCAGGTTCCTAAGCAGAATTGAACTAGATATGGCCGTGTGTGTAGGAAGCACAGTTCTTTTGTTCTGAGCAAGCTCACTGTTCGGACCACATAGGAAACACAGTAGAGTAGAAGAGTGCTCTTTTCTAAAAACCAGAGTGTGTTTCTTGTAAGTTGAGCTAGCGTTTGTTTCCCAGTCCTAAATGGAGTTGAGTCACATGCAGTTTTTTGTCCTACGAGCAAGAGTTGTTTTCTGGTAAGAGGAGTCACTATTGTGCTCCAATGCCAAACACAGTGCAAATAGCACTGGCGTCTGTTCCCCGCAAGTACAGTGTATCGGACTGAAGAGGAGCTACTGTTCTTGTTTGTTTCCTAAGCAGAGTTGAACTAGATATGGCCCGTGTGTGTAGAAAGCACAGTTCTTTTGTTCTGAGCAAGCTCACTGTTCGGACCCCATAGGAAACACAGTAGAGTGGAAGAGTGCTCTTTTCTCAAAAGCAGAGTGTGTTTCTTGTAAGGCGAGCTAGCGTTTGTTTCCCAGTCCTAAATGGAGTTGAATCACATGCAGTTTCTGGTCCTACGAGCAAGAATTGTTTTCTGGTAAGGAAAGTCACTATTGCGCTCCCAAGCCATACACAGTGCAAATAGCACTCGCGTCTGTTCCCAGCAAGTACAGTGTAACGGACTGAAGAGGTGCTACTGTTCTTGTCAGTTTTCTAAACAGAGTTGAACTAGTTATGGCCCGTGTGTAGGAAGCACAGTTCTTTTGTTCTGAGAAAGCTCACTGTTCTGGCCCTATAGGAAACACAATAGAGTAGAAGAGTGCTCTTTTCCCTAAAGCAGAGTGTGTTTCTTGTAAGTCGAGCTAGCATTTGTTTCCTAGTCCTAAATGGAGATGAATCACATGCAGTTTCTAGTCCTAGGAGCAAGATTTTTTTTATGGTAAGAAGAGTCACTATTGCACTGCCATTGCCATACACAGGACAAATAGCACTGGCGTCTGTTCCCAGCAAGTACAGTGTATTGTACAGAAGAGGATCTACTGTTCTTGTCAGGTTCCTAAGCTTAATTGAACTAGATATGGCCGTGTGTGTAGGAAGCACAGTCTTAATGTTCTGAGCAAGTTCAATCTTCTGGCTCTATAGGAAACACAGTAGAGTAGAAGAGTGCTCTTTTCTCAAAAGCAGAGTGTGTTTCTTGGAAGTCGAGCTAGCGTTTGTTTCCCAGTCCTAAATGGAGTTGAATCACGTGCAGTTTCTAGTCCTACGAGCAAGGGTTGTTTTATGGTAAGAAGAGTCACTATTGCGCTGCCATTGCCATACACAGGACAAATAGCACTGGCGTCTGTTCCCAGCAAGTACAGTGTATTGTACAGAAGAGGATCTACTGTTCTTGTCAGGTTCTTTAGCAGAATTGAACTAGATATGGCCGTGTGTGTAGGAAGCACAGTTCTAATGTTCTGAGCAAGTTCACTCTTCTGGCTCTATAGGAAACACAGTAGAGTAGAAGAGTGCTCTTTTCTCAAAAGCAGAGTGTGTTTTTTGGAAGTCGAGCTAGCCGTTGTTTTCTAGTCCTAAATGGAGTTGAGTCACATGCAGTTTTTTGTCCTATGAGCAAGAGTTGTTTTCTGGTAAGACAAGTCACTATTGTGCTCCAATTGCCATACACAGTGCAAATAGCACTCGCGTCTGTTCCCTGCAAGTACAGTCTATTGGAAGGAAGAGGAGCTATTGTTCTTGTCAGTTTCCTAAGCAGAGTTGAACTAGATATGGCCCGTGTGTGTAGGAAGCACAGTTCTTTTGTTCTGAGCAATCTCACTGTTCGGACCCCATAGGAAACACAGTAGAGTAGAAGAGTGCTCTTTTCTCAAAAGCAGAGTGTGTTTCATGTAAGGCGAGCTAGCATTTGTTTCCCAGTCCTAAATGGAGTTGAATCTCATGCAGTTTCTGGTCTTACGAGCAAGAGTTGTTTTCTGGTAAGGAAAGTCACTATTGCGCTCCCATTGACATACACAGTGCAAATAGCACTCGCGTCTGTTCCCAGCAAGTACAGTGTATCGGACTGAAGAGGAGCTACTGTTCTTGTCAGTTTCCTAAGCAGAGTTGAACTAGATATGGCCCGTGTGTACTAAGCACAGTGCTTTTGTTCTGAGCAAGCTCACTGTTCTGGCCCTATAGGAAACACAGTAGAGTAGAAGAGTGCTCTTTTCTCTAAAGCAGAGTGTGTTTCTTGTAAGGTGAGCTAGCTTTTGTTTCCCAGTCCTAAATGGAGTTGAATCACATGCAGTTTCTGGTCCTACAAGCAAGAGTTGTTTTCTGGTAAGAAGAGTCACTATTGCGCTGCCATTGCCATACACAGGACAAATAGCACTGGCGTCTGTTCCCAGCAAGTACAGTGTATTGGACTGAAGAGGATCTACTGTTCTTGTCAGGTTCCTAAGCAGAATTGAACTAGATATGGCCGTGTGTGTAGGAAGCACAGTTCTTTTGTTCTGAGCAAGCTCACTGTTCGGACCCCATAGGAAACACAGTAGAGTAGAAGAGTGCTCTTTTCTCAAAAGCAGAGTGTGTTTCTTGTAAGTCGAGCTAGCGTTTGTTTCCCAGTCCTCAATGGAGTTGAGTCACATGCAGTTTTTTGACCTACGAGCAAGAGTTGTTTTCTGGTAAGACGAGTCACTATTGTGCTCCAATGCCATACACAGTGCAAATAGCACTCGCGTCTGTTCCCCGCAAGTACAGTGTATCGGACTGAAGAGGAGCTACTGTTCTTGTTTGTTTCCTAAGCAGAGTTGAACTAGATATGGCACGTGTGTGTAGAAAGCACAGTTCTTTTGTTCTGAGCAAGCTCACTGTTCGGACCCATAGGAAACACAGTAGAGTAGAAGAGTGCTCTTTTCTCAAAAGCAGAGTGTGTTTCTTGTAAGGCGAGCTAGCGTTTGTTTCCCAGTCCTAAATGGAGTTGAATCACATGCAGTTTCTGGTCCTATGAGCAAGAGTTGTTTTCTGGTAAGGAAAGTCACTATTGCGCTCCCATTGCCATACACAGTGCAAATAGCACTCGCGTCTGTTCCCAGCAAGTACAGTGTATTGGACTGAAGAGGAGCTACTGCTCTTGTCAGTTTCCTAACCAGAGTTGAACTAGATATGGCCCGTGTGTGTAGGAAACACAGTTGTTTTGTTCTGAGCAAGCTCACTGTTCGGACCCCATAGGAAATACAGTAGAATAGAAGAGTGCTCTTTTCTCAAAAGCAGAATGTGTTTCTTGCAAGGCGAGCTAGCGTGTGTTTCCCAGTCCAAAATGGAGTAGAATCACATGCAGTTTCTGGTCCTACGAGCAAGAGTTGTTTTCTGGTAAGAAGAGTCACTATTGTGCTCCCATTGTTTTACACAGGGCAAATAGCACTGGCGTCTGTTCCCAGCATGTACCGTGTATTGGACTGAAGAGGATCTACTGTTCTTGTCAGGTTCCTAAGCAGAATTGGACTAGATATGGCCATGTGTGTAGGAAGCAAAGTTCTTTGTTCTGAGCAAGCTCACTGTTCTTTCCCTATACGAAACACAGTAGAGTAGAAGAGTGCTCTTTTCTCAAAAGCAGAGTGTGTTTCTTGTAAGGCGAGCTAGCGTTTGTTTCCCAGTCCTAAATGGAGTTGAATCACATGCAGTTTCTGGTCCTACGAACAAGAGTTGTTTTCTGGTAAGGAAAGTCACTATTGCGCTCTCATTGACATACACAGTGCAAATAGCACTCGCGTGTGTTCCCAGCTATTACAGTGTATCGGACTGAAAAGGAGCTACTGTTCTTGTTAGTTTCCTAAGCAGAGTTGAACTAGATATGGCCCGTGTGTGCAGGAAGCACAGTTCTTTTGTTCTCAGCAAGCTCACTGTTCTGGCCCTATAGGAAACACTTTAGAGTAGAAGAGTGCTCTTTTCTCAAAAGCAGAGTGTGTTTCTTGTAAGGCGAGCTAGAATTTGTTTCCCAGTCCTAAATGGAGTTGAATCCCATGCAGTTTCTGGTTCTATGAGCAAGAGATCTTTTCTCGTAAGAAGAGTCACTATTGGGCTGCCATTGCCATACACAGGACAAATAGCACTGTTGTCTGTTCCCAGCAAGTACAGTGTATTGGACTGAAGAGGAGCTACTGTTCATGTCAGGTTCCTAAGCAGAATTGAACTAGATATGGCCGTGTGTGGAGGAAGCACAGTTTTTTTGTTCTGAGCAAGATCACTGTTCGGACCACATAGGAAACACAGTAGAGTAGAAGAGTGCTCTTTTCCCAAAAGCAGAGTGTGTTTCTTGTAAGGCGAGCTAGCGTTTGTTTCCCAGTCCTAAATGGAGTTAAATCACATGCAGTTACTGGTCCTACGAGCAAGAGTTGTTTGCTGGTAAGGAAGTCACTATTGTGCTCCCATTGCCATACACAGTGCAAATAGCACTGGCGTCTGTTCCCAGCAAGTACAGTGTATTGGACTGAAGAGCAGCTTCTGTTTTTGTCAGTTTCCAAAGCAGAGTTGAACTAGATATGGTCGATGTGTGTAGGAAGCACAGTTCTTTTGTTCTGAGCAAGCTCACTGTTTGGACCCCATAGGAAACACAGTAGAGTAGAAGAGTGCTCTTTTCTCAAAAGAAGAGTGTGTTTCTTGTAAAGCGAGCGAGCGTTTGTTTCCCAGTCCTAAATGGAGTTGAATCCCATGCAGTTTCTGGTCCTACGAGCAAGAGTTCTTTTCTCGTAAGAAGAGTCACTATTGTGCTGCCATTGCCATACACAGGACAAATAGCACTGTTGTCTCTTCCCAGCAAGTACATTGTATTGGACTGAAGAGGATCTAGTGTTCATGTCAGGTTCCTAAGCAGAATTGAACTAGATATGGCCGTGTGTGTAGGAAGCACAGTTTTTTTGTTCTGAGCAAGCTCACTGTTCGGACCACATAGGAAACACAGTAGAGTAGAAGAGTGCTCTTTTTTCAAAAGCAGAGTGTGTTTCTTGTAAGGCGAGCTAGCGTTTGTTTCCCAGTCCTAAGTGGAGTTGAGTCACATGCAGTTTCTGTTCCTACGAGCAAGAGTTGTTTTCTGGTAAGAAGAGTCACTATTGTGCTCCCATTGTTTTACACAGGGCAAATAGCACTGGCGTCTGTTCCCAGCATGTACAGTGTATTGGACTGAAGAGGATCTACTGTTCTTGTCAGGTTCCTAAGCAGAATTGAACTAGATACGGCCATGTGTGTAGGAAGCACAGTTCTTTGTTCTGAGCAAGCTCACTGTTCTTTCCCTGTAGGAAACACAGTATATTAGAAGAGTGCTCTTTTCTCAAAAGCAGAGTGTTTTTCTTGTAAGGCGAGCTAGTGTTTCTTTCCCAGTCCTAAATGGAGTTGAGACACATGCAGTTTTTGGTCCTACGAGCAAGAGATCTTTTCTCGTAAGAAGAGTCACTATTGTGCTGCCATTGCCATACACAGGACAAATAGCACTGTTGTCGGTTCCCAGCAAGTACAGTGTATTTGACTGAAGATGAGCTACTGTTCATGTCAGGTTCCTAAGCAGAATTGAACTAGATATGGCCGTGTGTGGAGGAAGCACAGTTTTTTTGTTCTGAGCAAGCTCACTGTTCGGACCACATAGGAAACACAGTAGAGTAGAAGAGTGCTCTTTGCTCAAAAGCAGAGTGTGTTTCTTGTAAGGTGAGCTAGCGTTTGTTTCCCAGTCCTAAATGGAGTAAAATCACATGCAGTTACTGGTCCTACGAGCAAGAGTTGTTTGCTGGTAAGGAAGTCACTATTGTGCTCCCATTGCCATACACAGTGCAAATAGCACTGGCGTCTGTTCCCAGCAAGTACAGTGTATTGGACTGAAGAGCAGCTTCTGTTCTTGTCAGTTTCCAAAGCAGAGTTGAACTAGATATGGTCGATGTGTGTAGGAAGCACAGTTCTTTTGTTCTGATCAAGCTCACTGTTTGGACCCCATAGGAAACACAGTAGAGTAGAAGAGTGCTCTTTTCACAAAAGCAGAGTGTGTTTCTTGTAAAGCGAGCGAGCGTTTGTTTCCCAGTCCTAAATGGAGTTGAATCCCATGCAGTTTCTGGTCCTACGAGCAAGAGTTCTTTTCTCGTAAGAAGAGTCACTATTGTGCTGCCATTGCCATACACAGGACAAATAGCACTGTTGTCTGTTCCCAGCAAGTACAGTGTATTGGACTGAAGAGGATCTACTGTTCATGTCAGGTTCCTAAGCAGAATTGAACTAGATATGGCCGTGTATGGAGGAAGCACAGTTTTTTTGTTCTGAGCAAGCTCACTGTTCGGACCACATAGGAAACACAGTAGAGTAGAAGAGTGCTCTTTTTTCAAAAGCAGAGTGTGTTTCTTGTAAGGCGAGCTAGCGTTTGTTTCCCAGTCCTAAATGGAGTTGAGTCACATGCAGTTTTTTGACCTACGAGCAAGAGTTGTTTTCTGGTAAGAAGAGTCACTATTGTGCTCCCATTGTTTTACACAGGGCAAATAGCACTGGCGTCTGTTCCCAGCATGTACAGTGTATTGGACTGAAGAGGATCTACTGTTCTTGTCAGGTTCCTAAGCAGAATTGAACTAGATACGGCCATGTGTGTAGGAAGCACAGTTCTTTGTTCTGAGCAAGCTCACTGTTCTTTCCCTGTAGGAAACACAGTATATTAGAAGAGTGCTCTTTTCTCAAAAGCAGAGTGTTTTTCTTGTAAGGCGAGCTAGCGTTTCTTTCCCAGTCCTAAATGGATTTGAGACACATGCAGTTTTTGGTCCTATGAGCAAGAGTTTTTTTCTGGTAAGAAGAGTCACTATTGCACTCCTATTGCCATACACAGTGCAAATAGCACTTGCATCTGTTCCCAGCAAGTACAGTGTATTGGACTGAAGAGGATCTACTGTTCATGTCAGTTTCCTAAGCAGAGTTGAACTAGATATGGCCCGTGTGTGTAGGAAGCACAGTTCTTTTGTTCTGAGCAAGCTCACTTTTCGGACCCCATAGGAAACACAGTAGAGTAGAAGAGTGCTCTTTTCTCAAAAGCAGTGTGTGTTTCATGTAAGGCGAGCTAGCATTTGTTTCGCAGTCCTAAATGGAGTTGAATCTCATGCAGTTTCTGGTCTTACGAGCAAGAGTTGTTTTCTGGTAAGGAAAGTCACTATTGCGCTCCCATTGACAAACACAGTGCAAATAGCACTCGCGTCTGTTCCCAGCAAGTACAGTGTATCGGACTGAAGAGGAGCTACTGTTCTTGTCAGTTTCCTAAGCAGAGTTGAACTAGATATGGCCCGTGTGTACTAAGCACAGTGCTTTTGTTCTGAGCAAGCTCACTGTTCTGGCCCTATAGGAAACACAGTAGAGTAGAAGAGTGCTCTTTTCTCTAAAGCAGAGTGTGTTTCTTGTAAGGTGAGCTAGCTTTTGTTTCCCAGTCCTAAATGGAGTTGAATCACATGCAGTTTCTGGTCCTACAAGCAAGAGTTGTTTTCTGGTAAGAAGAGTCACTATTGCACTGCCATTGCCATACACAGGACAAATAGCACTGGCGTCTGTTCCCAGCAAGTACAGTGTATTGGACTGAAGAGGATCTACTGTTCTTGTCAGGTTCCTAAGCAGAATTGAACTAGATATGGCCGTGTGTGTAGGAAGCACAGTTCTTTTGTTCTGAGCAAGCTCACTGTTCGGACCCCATAGGAAACACAGTAGAGTAGAAGAGTGCTCTTTTCTCAAAAGCAGAGTGTGTTTCTTGTAAGTCGAGCTAGCGTTTGTTTCCCAGTCCTCAATGGAGTTGAGTCACATGCAGTTTTTTGACCTACGAGCAAGAGTTGTTTTCTGGTAAGACGAGTCACTATTGTGCTCCAATGCCATACACAGTGCAAATAGCACTCGCGTCTGTTCCCCGCAAGTACAGTGTATCGGACTGAAGAGGAGCTACTGTTCTTGTTTGTTTCCTAAGCAGAGTTGAACTAGATATGGCACGTGTGTGTAGAAAGCACAGTTCTTTTGTTCTGAGCAAGCTCACTGTTCGGACCCCATAGGAAACACAGTAGAGTAGAAGAGTGCTCTTTTCTCAAAAGCAGAGTGTGTTTCTTGTAAGGCGAGCTAGCGTTTGTTTCCCAGTCCTAAATGGAGTTGAATCACATGCAGTTTCTGGTCCTATGAGCAAGAGTTGTTTTCTGGTAAGGAAAGTCACTATTGCGCTCCCATTGCCATACACAGTGCAAATAGCACTCGCGTCTGTTCCCAGCAAGTACAGTGTATTGGACTGAAGAGGAGCTACTGCTCTTGTCAGTTTCCTAACCAGAGTTGAACTAGATATGGCCCGTGTATGTAGGAAACACAGTTGTTTTGTTCTGAGCAAGCTCACTGTTCGGACCCCATAGGAAATACAGTAGAATAGAAGAGTGCTCTTTTCTCAAAAGCAGAATGTGTTTCTTGCAAGGCGAGCTAGCGTGTGTTTCCCAGTCCAAAATGGAGTTGAATCACATGCAGTTTCTAGTCCTACGTGCAAGAGTTGTTTTCTGGTAAGAAGAGTCACTATTGTGCTCCCATTGTTTTACACAGGGCAAATATCACTGGCATCTGTTCCCAGCATGTACCGTGTATTGGACTGAAGAGGATCTACTGTTCTTGTCAGGTTCCTAAGCAGAATTGGACTAGATATGGCCATGTGTGTAGGAAGCACAGTTCTTTGTTCTGAGCAAGCTCACTGTTCTTTCCCTATACGAAACACAGTAGAGTAGAAGAGTGCTCTTTTCTCAAAAGCAGAGTGTGTTTCTTGTAAGGCGAGCTAGCGTTTGTTTCCCAGTCCTAAATGGAGTTGAATCACATGCAGTTTCTGGTCCTACGAGCAAGAGTTGTTTTCTGGTAAGGAAAGTCACTATTGCGCTCTCATTGACATACACAGTGCAAATAGCACTCGCGTGTGTTCCCAGCTATTACAGTGTATCGGACTGAAGAGGAGCTACTGTTCTTGTTAGTTTCCTAAGCAGAGTTGAAATAGATATGGCCCGTGTGTGTAGGAAGCACAGTTCTTTTGTTCTCAGCAAGCTCACTGTTCTGGCCCTATAGGAAACACTTTAGAGTAGAAGAGTGCTCTTTTCTCAAAAGCAGAGTGTGTTTCTTGTAAGTCGAGCTAGCGTTTGTTTCCCAGTCCTCAATGGAGTTGAGTCACATGCAGTTTTTTGACCTACGAGCAAGAGTTGTTTTCTGGTAAGGAAAGTCACTATTGCGCTCTCATTGACATACACAGTGCAAATAGCACTCGCGTGTGTTCCCAGCTATTACAGTGTATCGGACTGAAGAGGAGCTACTGTTCTTGTTAGTTTCCTAAGCAGAGTTGAAATAGATATGGCCCGTGTGTGTAGGAAGCACAGTTCTTTTGTTCTCAGCAAGCTCACTGTTCTGGCCCTATAGGAAACACTTTAGAGTAGAAGAGTGCTCTTTTCTCAAAAGCAGAGTGTGTTTCTTGTAAGGCGAGCTAGCGTTTGTTTCCCAGTCCTAAATGGAGTTGAATCCCATGCAGTTTCTGGTCCTATGAGCAAGAGATCTTTTCTCGTAAGAAGAGTCATTATTGGGCTGCCATTGCCATACACAGGACAAATAGCACTGTTGTCTTTTCCCAGCAAGTACAGTGTATTGGACTGAAGAGGAGCTACTGTTCACGTCAGGTTCCTAAGCAGAATTGAACTAGATATGGCCGTGTGTGGAGGAAGCACAGTTTTTTTGTTCTGAGCAAGCTCACTGTTCGGACCACATAGGAAACACAGTAGAGTAGAAGAGTGCTCTTTTCTCAAAAGCAGAGTGTGTTTCTTGTAAGGCGAGCTAGCGTTTGTTTCCCAGTCCTAAATGGAGTTAAATCACATGCAGTTTCTGGTCCTACGAGCAAGAGTTGTTTGCTGGTAAGGAAGTCACTATTGTGCTCCCATTGCCATACACAGTGCAAATAGCACTGGCGTCTGTTCCCAGCAAGTACAGTGTATTGGACTGAAGAGCAGCTTCTGTTCTTGTCAGTTTCCAAAGCAGAGTTGAACTAGATATGGTCGATGTGTGTAGGAAGCACAGTTCTTTTGTTCTGAGCAAGCTCACTGTTTGGACCCCATAGGAAACACAGTAGAGTAGAAGAGTGCTCTTTTCTCAAAAGAAGAGTGTGTTTCTTGTAAAGCGAGCGAGCGTTTATTTCCCAGTCCTAAATGGAGTTGAATCCCATGCAGTTTCTGGTCCTACGAGCAAGAGTTCTTTTCTCGTAAGAAGAGTCACTATTGTGCTGCCATTGCCATACACAGGACAAATAGCACTGTTGTCTGTTCCCAGCAAGTACATTCTATTGTACTGAGGAGGATCTACTGTTCATGTCAGGTTCCTAAGCAGAATTGAACTAGATATGGCCGTGTGTGTAGGAAGCACAGTTTTTTTGTTCTGAGCAAGCTCACTGTTCGGACCACATAGGAAACACAGTAGAGTAGAAGAGTGCTCTTTTTTCAAAAGCAGAGTGTGTTTCTTGTAAGGCGAGCTAGCGTTTGTTTCCCAGTCCTAAGTGGAGTTGAGTCACATGCAGTTTCTGTTCCTACGAGCAAGAGTTGTTTTCTGGTAAGAAGAGTCACTATTGTGCTCCCATTGTTTTACACAGGGCAAATAGCACTGGCGTCTGTTCCCAGCATGTACAGTGTATTGGACTGAAGAGGATCTACTGTTCTTGTCAGGTTCCTAAGCAGAATTGAACTAGATACGGCCATGTGTGTAGGAAGCACAGTTCTTTGTTCTGAGCAAGCTCACTGTTCTTTCCCTGTAGGAAACACAGTATATTAGAAGAGTGCTCTTTTCTCAAAAGCAGAGTGTTTTTCTTGTAAGGCGAGCTAGCGTTTCTTTCCCAGTCCTAAATGGAGTTGAGACACATGCAGTTTTTGGTCCTACGAGCAAGAGATCTTTTCTCGTAAGAAGAGTCACTATTGTGCTGCCATTGCCATACACAGGACAAATAGCACTGTTGTCTGTTCCCAGCAAGTACATTCTATTGTACTGAGGAGGATCTACTGTTCATGTCAGGTTCCTAAGCAGAATTGAACTAGATATGGCCGTGTGTGTAGGAAGCACAGTTTTTTTGTTCTGAGCAAGCTCACTGTTCGGACCACATAGGAAACACAGTAGAGTAGAAGAGTGCTCTTTTTTCAAAAGCAGAGTGTGTTTCTTGTAAGGCGAGCTAGCGTTTGTTTCCCAGTCCTAAGTGGAGTTGAGTCACATGCAGTTTCTGTTCCTACGAGCAAGAGTTGTTTTCTGGTAAGAAGAGTCACTATTGTGCTCCCATTGTTTTACACAGGGCAAATAGCACTGGCGTCTGTTCCCAGCATGTACAGTGTATTGGACTGAAGAGGATCTACTGTTCTTGTCAGGTTCCTAAGCAGAATTGAACTAGATACGGCCATGTGTGTAGGAAGCACAGTTCTTTGTTCTGAGCAAGCTCACTGTTCTTTCCCTGTAGGAAACACAGTATATTAGAAGAGTGCTCTTTTCTCAAAAGCAGAGTGTGTTTCTTGTAAGGCGAGCTAGCGTTTCTTTCCCAGTCCTAAATGGAGTTGAGACACATGCAGTTTTTGGTCCTACGAGCAAGAGATCTTTTCTCGTAAGAAGAGTCACTATTGTGCTGCCATTGCCATACACAGGACAAATAGCACTGTTGTCTGTTCCCAGCAAGTACAGTGTATTTGACTGAAGATGAGCTACTGTTCATGTCAGGTTCCTAAGCAGAATTGAACTAGATATGGCCGTGTGTGGAGGAAGCACAGTTTTTTTGTTCTGAGCAAGCTCACTGTTCGGACCACATAGGAAACACAGTAGAGTAGAAGAGTGCTCTTTGCTCAAAAGCAGAGTGTGTTTCTTGTAAGGTGAGCTAGCGTTTGTTTCCCAGTCCTAAATGGAGTTAAATCACATGCAGTTACTGGTCCTACGAGCAAGAGTTGTTTGCTGGTAAGGAAGTCACTATTGTGCTCCCATTGCCATACACAGTGCAAATAGCACTGGCGTCTGTTCCCAGCAAGTACAGTGTATTGGACTGAAGAGCAGCTTCTGTTCTTGTCAGTTTCCAAAGCAGAGTTGAACTAGATATGGTCGATGTGTGTAGGAAGCACATTTCTTTTGTTCTGATCAAGCTCACTGTTTGGACCCCATAGGAAACACAGTAGAGTAGAAGAGTGCTCTTTTCACAAAAGCAGAGTGTGTTTCTTGTAAAGCGAGCGAGCGTTTGTTTCCCAGTCCTAAATGGAGTTGAATCCCATGCAGTTTCTGGTCCTACGAGCAAGAGTTCTTTTCTCGTAAGAAGAGTCACTATTGTGCTGCCATTGCCATACACAGGACAAATAGCACTGTTGTCTGTTCCCAGCAAGTACAGTGTATTGGACTGAAGAGGATCTACTGTTCATGTCAGGTTCCTAAGCAGAATTGAACTAGATATGGCCGTGTATGGAGGAAGCACAGTTTTTTTGTTCTGAGCAAGCTCACTGTTCGGACCACATAGGAAACACAGTAGAGTAGAAGAGTGCTCTTTTTTCAAAAGCAGAGTGTGTTTCTTGTAAGGCGAGCTAGCGTTTGTTTCCCAGTCCTAAATGGAGTTGAGTCACATGCAGTTTTTTGACCTACGAGCAAGAGTTGTTTTCTGGTAAGAAGAGTCACTATTGTGCTCCCATTGTTTTACACAGGGCAAATAGCACTGGCGTCTGTTCCCAGCATGTACAGTGTATTGGACTGAAGAGGATCTACTGTTCTTGTCAGGTTCCTAAGCAGAATTGAACTAGATACGGCCATGTGTGTAGGAAGCACAGTTCTTTGTTCTGAGCAAGCTCACTGTTCTCTCCCTGTAGGAAACACAGTATATTAGAAGAGTGCTCTTTTCTCAAAAGCAGAGTGTTTTTCTTGTAAGGCAAGCTAGCGTTTCTTTCCCAGTCCTAAATGGAGTTGAGACACATGCAGTTTTTGGTCCTACGAGCAAGAGTTTTTTTCTGGTAAGAAGAGTCACTATTGCACTCCTATTGCCATACACAGTGCAAATAGCACTTGCATCTGTTCCCAGCAAGTACAGTGTATTGGACTGAAGAGGATCTACTGTTCATGTCAGTTTCCTAAGCAGAGTTGAACTAGATATGGCCCGTGTGTGTAGGAAGCACAGTTCTTTTGTTCTGAGCAAGCTCACTTTTCGGACCCCATAGGAAACACAGTAGAGTAGAAGAGTGCTCTTTTCTCAAAAGCAGTGTGTGTTTCATGTAAGGCGAGCTAGCATTTGTTTCGCAGTCCTAAATGGAGTTGAATCTCATGCAGTTTCTGGTCTTACGAGCAAGAGTTGTTTTCTGGTAAGGAAAGTCACTATTGCGCTCCCATTGACAAACACAGTGCAAATAGCACTCGCGTCTGTTCCCAGCAAGTACAGTGTATCGGACTGAAGAGGAGCTACTGTTCTTGTCAGTTTCCTAAGCAGAGTTGAACTAGATATGGCCCGTGTGTACTAAGCACAGTGCTTTTGTTCTGAGCAAGCTCACTGTTCTGGCCCTATAGGAAACACAGTAGAGTAGAAGAGTGCTCTTTTCTCTAAAGCAGAGTGTGTTTCTTGTAAGGTGAGCTAGCTTTTGTTTCCCAGTCCTAAATGGAGTTGAATCACATGCAGTTTCTGGTCCTACAAGCAAGAGTTGTTTTCTGGTAAGAAGAGTCACTATTGCGCTGCCATTGCCATACACAGGACAAATAGCACTGGCGTCTGTTCCCAGCAAGTACAGTGTATTGGACTGAAGAGGATCTACTGTTCTTGTCAGGTTCCTAAGCAGAATTGAACTAGATATGGCCGTGTGTGTAGGAAGCACAGTTCTTTTGTTCTGAGCAAGCTCACTGTTCGGACCCCATAGGAAACACAGTAGAGTAGAAGAGTGCTCTTTTCTCAAAAGCAGAGTGTGTTTCTTGTAAGTCGAGCTAGCGTTTGTTTCCCAGTCCTCAATGGAGTTGAGTCACATGCAGTTTTTTGACCTACGAGCAAGAGTTGTTTTCTGGTAAGACGAGTCACTATTGTGCTCCAATGCCATACACAGTGCAAATAGCACTCGCGTCTGTTCCCCGCAAGTACAGTGTATCGGACTGAAGAGGAGCTACTGTTCTTGTTTGTTTCCTAAGCAGAGTTGAACTAGATATGGCACGTGTGTGTAGAAAGCACAGTTCTTTTGTTCTGAGCAAGCTCACTGTTCGGACCCCATAGGAAACACAGTAGAGTAGAAGAGTGCTCTTTTCTCAAAAGCAGAGTGTGTTTCTTGTAAGGCGAGCTAGCGTTTGTTTCCCAGTCCTAAATGGAGTTGAATCACATGCAGTTTCTGGTCCTATGAGCAAGAGTTGTTTTCTGGTAAGGAAAGTCACTATTGCGCTCCCATTGCCATACACAGTGCAAATAGCACTCGCGTCTGTTCCCAGCAAGTACAGTGTATTGGACTGAAGAGGAGCTACTGCTCTTGTCAGTTTCCTAACCAGAGTTGAACTAGATATGGCCCGTGTGTGTAGGAAACACAGTTGTTTTGTTCTGAGCAAGCTCACTGTTCGGACCCCATAGGAAATACAGTAGAATAGAAGAGTGCTCTTTTCTCAAAAGCAGAATGTGTTTCTTGCAAGGCGAGCTAGCGTTTGTTTCCCAGTCCTAAATGGAGTTGAATCACATGCAGTTTCTGGTCCTACGAGCAAGAGTTGTTTTCTGGTAAGGAAAGTCACTATTGCGCTCTGATTGACATACACAGTGCAAATAGCACTCGCGTGTGTTCCCAGCTATTACAGTGTATCGGACTGAAGAGGAGCTACTGTTCTTGTTAGTTTCCTAAGCAGAGTTGAAATAGATATGGCCCGTGTGTGTAGGAAGCACAGTTCTTTTGTTCTCAGCAAGCTCACTGTTCTGGCCCTATAGGAAACACTTTAGAGTAGAAGAGTGCTCTTTTCTCAAAAGCAGAGTGTGTTTCTTGTAAGTCGAGCTAGCGTTTGTTTCCCAGTCCTCAATGGAGTTGAGTCACATGCAGTTTTTTGACCTACGAGCAAGAGTTGTTTTCTGGTAAGGAAAGTCACTATTGCGCTCTCATTGACATACACAGTGCAAATAGCACTCGCGTGTGTTCCCAGCTATTACAGTGTATCGGACTGAAGAGGAGCTACTGTTCTTGTTAGTTTCCTAAGCAGAGTTGAAATAGATATGGCCCGTGTGTGTAGGAAGCACAGTTCTTTTGTTCTCAGCAAGCTCACTGTTCTGGCCCTATAGGAAACACTTTAGAGTAGAAGAGTGCTCTTTTCTCAAAAGCAGAGTGTGTTTCTTGTAAGGCGAGCTAGCGTTTGTTTCCCAGTCCTAAATGGAGCTGAATCCCATGCAGTTTGTGGTCCTACGAGCAAGAGATCTTTTCTCGTAAGAAGAGTCACTATTGTGCTGCCATTGCCATACACAGGACAAATAGCACTGTTGTCTGTTCCCAGCAAGTACAGTGTATTGGACTGAAGAGAATCTACTGTTCATGTCAGGTTCCTAAGCAGAATTGAACTAGATATGGCCGTGTGTGGAGGAAGCACAGTTTTTTTGTTCTGAGCAAGTTCACTGTTTGGACCCCATAGGAAACACAGTAGAATAGAAGAGTGCTCTTTTCTCAAAAGCAGAGTGTGTTTCTTGTAAGGCAAGCTAGCGTTTGTTTCCCAGTCCTAAATGGAGTTAAATCACATGCAGTTACTGGTCCTACGAGCAAGAGTTGTTTTAGGTAAGGAAGTCACTATTGTGCTCCCTTTGCGATACACAGTGCAAATAGCACTCGCGTCTGTTCTCAGCAAGTACAGTGTATTGGACTGAAGAGCAGCTTCTGTTCTTGTCAGTTTCCAAAGCAGAGTTGAACTAGATATGGTCGATGTGTGTAGGAAGCACAGTTCTTTTCTTCTGAGCAAGCTCACTGTTTGGACCCCATAGGAAACACAGTAGAGTAGAAGAGTGCTCTTTTCTCAAAAGCAGAGTGTGTTTCTTGTAAGGCGAGCTAGCGTTTGTTTCCCAGTCCTAAATGGAGTTGAATCCCATGCAGTTTCTGGTCCTATGAGCAAGAGATCTTTTCTCATAATAAGAGTCACTATTGTGCTGCCATTGCCATACACAGGACAAATAGCACTGGCGTCTGTTCCCAGCAAGTACAGTGTATTGTACAGAAGAGGATCTACTGTTCTTGTCAGGTTCCTAAGCAGAATTGAACTAGATATGGCCGTGTGTGTAGGAAGCACAGTCTTAATGTTCTGAGCAAGTTCAATCTTCTGGCTCAATAGGAAACACAGTAGATTAGAAGAATGCTCTTTTCTCAAAAGCAGAGTGTGTTTCTTGGAAGTCGAGCTAGCGTTTGTTTCCCAGTCCTAAATGGAGTTGAATCACATGCAGTTTCTAGTCCTACGAGCAAGGGTTGTTTTATGGTAAGAAGAGTCACTATGGCGCTGCCATTGCCATACACAGTACAAATAGCAAGGGGTCTGTTCCCAGCAAGTACAGTGTATTGTACAGAAGAGGATCTACTGTTCTTGTCAGGTTCCTAAGCAGATTTGAACTAGATATGGCCGTGTGTGTAGGAAGCACAGTTCTAATGTTCTGAGCAAGTTCACTCTTCTGGCTCTATAGGAAACACAGTAGAGTAGAAGAGTGCTCTTTTCTCAAAAGCAGAGTGTGTTTCTTGGAAGTCGAGCTAGCGTTTGTTTCCTAGTCCTAAATGGAGTTGAGTCACATGCAGTTTTTTGTCCTATGAGCAAGAGTTGTTTTCTGGTAAGACAAGTCACTATTGTGCTCCAATGCCATACACAGTGCAAATAGCACTCGCGTCTGTTCCCTGCAAGTACAGTGTATTGGAAGGAAGAGGAGCTATTGTTCTTGTCAGGTTCCTAAGCAGAGTTGAACTAGATATGGCCCGTGTGTGTAGGAAGCACAGTTCTTTTGTTCTGAGCAAGTTCACTCTTCTGGCTCTATAGGAAACACAGTAGAGTAGAAGAGTGCTATTTTGTCAAAAGCAGAGTGTGTTTCATGTAAGGCGAGCTAGCATTTGTTTCCCAGTCCTAAATGGAGTTGAATCTCATGCAGTTTCTGGTCTTACGAGCAAGAGTTGTTTTCTGGTAAGGAAAGTCACTATTGCGCTCCCATTGACATACACAGTGCAAATAGCACTCGCGTCTGTTCCCAGCAAGTACAGTGTATCGGACTGAAGAGGAGCTACTGTTCTTGTCAGTTTCCTAAGCAGAGTTGAACTAGATATGGCCCGTGTGTACTAAGCACAGTGCTTTTGTTCTGAGCAAGCTCACTGTTCTGGCCCTATAGGAAACACAGTAGAGTAGAAGAGTGCTCTTTTCTCTAAAGCAGAGTGTGTTTCTTGTAAGGTGAGCTAGCTTTTGTTTCCCAGTCCTAAATGGAGTTGAATCACATGCAGTTTCTGGTCCTACAAGCAAGAGTTGTTTTCTGGTAAGAAGAGTCACTATTGCGCTGCCATTGCCATACACAGGACAAATAGCACTGGCGTCTGTTCCCAGCAAGTACAGTGTATTGGACTGAAGAGGATCTACTGTTCTTGTCAGGTTCCTAAGCAGAATTGAACTAGATATGGCCGTGTGTGTAGGAAGCACAGTTCTTTTGTTCTGAGCAAGCTCACTGTTCGGACCCCATAGGAAACACAGTAGAGTAGAAGAGTGCTCTTTTCTCAAAAGCAGAGTGTGTTTCTTGTAAGTCGAGCTAGCGTTTGTTTCCCAGTCCTCAATGGAGTTGAGTCACATGCAGTTTTTTGACCTACGAGCAAGAGTTGTTTTCTGGTAAGACGAGTCACTATTGTGCTCCAATGCCATACACAGTGCAAATAGCACTCGCGTCTGTTCCCCGCAAGTACAGTGTATCGGACTGAAGAGGAGCTACTGTTCTTGTTTGTTTCCTAAGCAGAGTTGAACTAGATATGGCACGTGTGTGTAGAAAGCACAGTTCTTTTGTTCTGAGCAAGCTCACTGTTCGGACCCATAGGAAACACAGTAGAGTAGAAGAGTGCTCTTTTCTCAAAAGCAGAGTGTGTTTCTTGTAAAGCGAGCGAGCGTTTGTTTCCCAGTCCTAAATGGAGTTGAATCACATGCAGTTTCTGGTCCTATGAGCAAGAGTTGTTTTCTGGTAAGGAAAGTCACTATTGCGCTCCCATTGCCATACACAGTGCAAATAGCACTCGCGTCTGTTCCCAGCAAGTACAGTGTATTGGACTGAAGAGGAGCTACTGCTCTTGTCAGTTTCCTAACCAGAGTTGAACTAGATATGGCCCGTGTGTGTAGGAAACACAGTTGTTTTGTTCTGAGCAAGCTCACTGTTCGGACCCCATAGGAAATACAGTAGAATAGAAGAGTGCTCTTTTCTCAAAAGCAGAATGTGTTCCTTGCAAGGCGAGCTAGCGTGTGTTTCCCAGTCCAAAATGGAGTAGAATCACATGCAGTTTCTGGTCCTACGAGCAAGAGTTGTTTTCTGGTAAGAAGAGTCACTATTGTGCTCCCATTGTTTTACACAGGGCAAATAGCACTGGCGTCTGTTCCCAGCATGTACCGTGTATTGGACTGAAGAGGATCTACTGTTCTTGTCAGGTTCCTAAGCAGAATTGGACTAGATATGGCCATGTGTGTAGGAAGCAAAGTTCTTTGTTCTGAGCAAGCTCACTGTTCTTTCCCTATACGAAACACAGTAGAGTAGAAGAGTGCTCTTTTCTCAAAAGCAGAGTGTGTTTCTTGTAAGGCGAGCTAGCGTTTGTTTCCCAGTCCTAAATGGAGTTGAATCACATGCAGTTTCTGGTCCTACGAGCAAGAGTTGTTTTCTGGTAAGGAAAGTCACTATTGCGCTCTCATTGACATACACAGTGCAAATAGCACTCGCGTGTGTTCCCAGCTATTACAGTGTATCGGACTGAAAAGGAGCTACTGTTCTTGTTAGTTTCCTAAGCAGAGTTGAACTAGATATGGCCCGTGTGTGTAGGAAGCACAGTTCTTTTGTTCTCAGCAAGCTCACTGTTCTGGCCCTATAGGAAACACTTTAGAGTAGAAGAGTGCTCTTTTCTCAAAAGCAGAGTGTGTTTCTTGTAAGGCGAGCTAGAATTTGTTTCCCAGTCCTAAATGGAGTTGAATCCCATGCAGTTTCTGGTTCTATGAGCAAGAGATCTTTTCTCGTAAGAAGAGTCACTATTGGGCTGCCATTGCCATACACAGGACAAATAGCACTGTTGTCTGTTCCCAGCAAGTACAGTGTATTGGACTGAAGAGGAGCTACTGTTCATGTCAGGTTCCTAAGCAGAATTGAACTAGATATGGCCGTGTGTGGAGGAAGCACAGTTTTTTTGTTCTGAGCAAGATCACTGTTCGGACCACATAGGAAACACAGTAGAGTAGAAGAGTGCTCTTTTCCCAAAAGCAGAGTGTGTTTCTTGTAAGGCGAGCTAGCGTTTGTTTCCCAGTCCTAAATGGAGTTAAATCACATGCAGTTACTGGTCCTACGAGCAAGAGTTGTTTGCTGGTAAGGAAGTCACTATTGTGCTCCCATTGCCATACACAGTGCAAATAGCACTGGCGTCTGTTCCCAGCAAGTACAGTGTATTGGACTGAAGAGCAGCTTCTGTTTTTGTCAGTTTCCAAAGCAGAGTTGAACTAGATATGGTCGATGTGTGTAGGAAGCACAGTTCTTTTGTTCTGAGCAAGCTCACTGTTTGGACCCCATAGGAAACACAGTAGAGTAGAAGAGTGCTCTTTTCTCAAAAGAAGAGTGTGTTTCTTGTAAAGCGAGCGAGCGTTTGTTTCCCAGTCCTAAATGGAGTTGAATCCCATGCAGTTTCTGGTCCTACGAGCAAGAGTTCTTTTCTCGTAAGAAGAGTCACTATTGTGCTGCCATTGCCATACACAGGACAAATAGCACTGTTGTCTCTTCCCAGCAAGTACATTGTATTGGACTGAAGAGGATCTACTGTTCATGTCAGGTTCCTAAGCAGAATTGAACTAGATATGGCCGTGTGTGTAGGAAGCACAGTTTTTTTGTTCTGAGCAAGCTCACTGTTCGGACCACATAGGAAACACAGTAGAGTAGAAGAGTGCTCTTTTTTCAAAAGCAGAGTGTGTTTCTTGTAAGGCGAGCTAGCGTTTGTTTCCCAGTCCTAAGTGGAGTTGAGTCACATGCAGTTTCTGTTCCTACGAGCAAGAGTTGTTTTCTGGTAAGAAGAGTCACTATTGTGCTCCCATTGTTTTACACAGGGCAAATAGCACTGGCGTCTGTTCCCAGCATGTACAGTGTATTGGACTGAAGAGGATCTACTGTTCTTGTCAGGTTCCTAAGCAGAATTGAACTAG
The DNA here is from genome assembly GCF_949786415.1 of Peromyscus eremicus. Taxonomy (NCBI): domain Eukaryota; kingdom Metazoa; phylum Chordata; class Mammalia; order Rodentia; family Cricetidae; genus Peromyscus; species Peromyscus eremicus. The sequence goes on from NW_026734293.1 coordinate 2,835,093, forward strand.
ATACGGCCATGTGTGTAGGAAGCACAGTTCTTTGTTCTGAGCAAGCTCACTGTTCTTTCCCTGTAGGAAACACAGTATATTAGAAGAGTGCTCTTTTCTCAAAAGCAGAGTGTTTTTCTTGTAAGGCGAGCTAGTGTTTCTTTCCCAGTCCTAAATGGAGTTGAGACACATGCAGTTTTTGGTCCTACGAGCAAGAGATCTTTTCTCGTAAGAAGAGTCACTATTGTGCTGCCATTGCCATACACAGGACAAATAGCACTGTTGTCGGTTCCCAGCAAGTACAGTGTATTTGACTGAAGATGAGCTACTGTTCATGTCAGGTTCCTAAGCAGAATTGAACTAGATATGGCCGTGTGTGGAGGAAGCACAGTTTTTTTGTTCTGAGCAAGCTCACTGTTCGGACCACATAGGAAACACAGTAGAGTAGAAGAGTGCTCTTTGCTCAAAAGCAGAGTGTGTTTCTTGTAAGGTGAGCTAGCGTTTGTTTCCCAGTCCTAAATGGAGTAAAATCACATGCAGTTACTGGTCCTACGAGCAAGAGTTGTTTGCTGGTAAGGAAGTCACTATTGTGCTCCCATTGCCATACACAGTGCAAATAGCACTGGCGTCTGTTCCCAGCAAGTACAGTGTATTGGACTGAAGAGCAGCTTCTGTTCTTGTCAGTTTCCAAAGCAGAGTTGAACTAGATATGGTCGATGTGTGTAGGAAGCACAGTTCTTTTGTTCTGATCAAGCTCACTGTTTGGACCCCATAGGAAACACAGTAGAGTAGAAGAGTGCTCTTTTCACAAAAGCAGAGTGTGTTTCTTGTAAAGCGAGCGAGCGTTTGTTTCCCAGTCCTAAATGGAGTTGAATCCCATGCAGTTTCTGGTCCTACGAGCAAGAGTTCTTTTCTCGTAAGAAGAGTCACTATTGTGCTGCCATTGCCATACACAGGACAAATAGCACTGTTGTCTGTTCCCAGCAAGTACAGTGTATTGGACTGAAGAGGATCTACTGTTCATGTCAGGTTCCTAAGCAGAATTGAACTAGATATGGCCGTGTATGGAGGAAGCACAGTTTTTTTGTTCTGAGCAAGCTCACTGTTCGGACCACATAGGAAACACAGTAGAGTAGAAGAGTGCTCTTTTTTCAAAAGCAGAGTGTGTTTCTTGTAAGGCGAGCTAGCGTTTGTTTCCCAGTCCTAAATGGAGTTGAGTCACATGCAGTTTTTTGACCTACGAGCAAGAGTTGTTTTCTGGTAAGAAGAGTCACTATTGTGCTCCCATTGTTTTACACAGGGCAAATAGCACTGGCGTCTGTTCCCAGCATGTACAGTGTATTGGACTGAAGAGGATCTACTGTTCTTGTCAGGTTCCTAAGCAGAATTGAACTAGATACGGCCATGTGTGTAGGAAGCACAGTTCTTTGTTCTGAGCAAGCTCACTGTTCTTTCCCTGTAGGAAACACAGTATATTAGAAGAGTGCTCTTTTCTCAAAAGCAGAGTGTTTTTCTTGTAAGGCGAGCTAGCGTTTCTTTCCCAGTCCTAAATGGATTTGAGACACATGCAGTTTTTGGTCCTATGAGCAAGAGTTTTTTTCTGGTAAGAAGAGTCACTATTGCACTCCTATTGCCATACACAGTGCAAATAGCACTTGCATCTGTTCCCAGCAAGTACAGTGTATTGGACTGAAGAGGATCTACTGTTCATGTCAGTTTCCTAAGCAGAGTTGAACTAGATATGGCCCGTGTGTGTAGGAAGCACAGTTCTTTTGTTCTGAGCAAGCTCACTTTTCGGACCCCATAGGAAACACAGTAGAGTAGAAGAGTGCTCTTTTCTCAAAAGCAGTGTGTGTTTCATGTAAGGCGAGCTAGCATTTGTTTCGCAGTCCTAAATGGAGTTGAATCTCATGCAGTTTCTGGTCTTACGAGCAAGAGTTGTTTTCTGGTAAGGAAAGTCACTATTGCGCTCCCATTGACAAACACAGTGCAAATAGCACTCGCGTCTGTTCCCAGCAAGTACAGTGTATCGGACTGAAGAGGAGCTACTGTTCTTGTCAGTTTCCTAAGCAGAGTTGAACTAGATATGGCCCGTGTGTACTAAGCACAGTGCTTTTGTTCTGAGCAAGCTCACTGTTCTGGCCCTATAGGAAACACAGTAGAGTAGAAGAGTGCTCTTTTCTCTAAAGCAGAGTGTGTTTCTTGTAAGGTGAGCTAGCTTTTGTTTCCCAGTCCTAAATGGAGTTGAATCACATGCAGTTTCTGGTCCTACAAGCAAGAGTTGTTTTCTGGTAAGAAGAGTCACTATTGCGCTGCCATTGCCATACACAGGACAAATAGCACTGGCGTCTGTTCCCAGCAAGTACAGTGTATTGGACTGAAGAGGATCTACTGTTCTTGTCAGGTTCCTAAGCAGAATTGAACTAGATATGGCCGTGTGTGTAGGAAGCACAGTTCTTTTGTTCTGAGCAAGCTCACTGTTCGGACCCCATAGGAAACACAGTAGAGTAGAAGAGTGCTCTTTTCTCAAAAGCAGAGTGTGTTTCTTGTAAGTCGAGCTAGCGTTTGTTTCCCAGTCCTCAATGGAGTTGAGTCACATGCAGTTTTTTGACCTACGAGCAAGAGTTGTTTTCTGGTAAGACGAGTCACTATTGTGCTCCAATGCCATACACAGTGCAAATAGCACTCGCGTCTGTTCCCCGCAAGTACAGTGTATCGGACTGAAGAGGAGCTACTGTTCTTGTTTGTTTCCTAAGCAGAGTTGAACTAGATATGGCACGTGTGTGTAGAAAGCACAGTTCTTTTGTTCTGAGCAAGCTCACTGTTCGGACCCCATAGGAAACACAGTAGAGTAGAAGAGTGCTCTTTTCTCAAAAGCAGAGTGTGTTTCTTGTAAGGCGAGCTAGCGTTTGTTTCCCAGTCCTAAATGGAGTTGAATCACATGCAGTTTCTGGTCCTATGAGCAAGAGTTGTTTTCTGGTAAGGAAAGTCACTATTGCGCTCCCATTGCCATACACAGTGCAAATAGCACTCGCGTCTGTTCCCAGCAAGTACAGTGTATTGGACTGAAGAGGAGCTACTGCTCTTGTCAGTTTCCTAACCAGAGTTGAACTAGATATGGCCCGTGTATGTAGGAAACACAGTTGTTTTGTTCTGAGCAAGCTCACTGTTCGGACCCCATAGGAAATACAGTAGAATAGAAGAGTGCTCTTTTCTCAAAAGCAGAATGTGTTTCTTGCAAGGCGAGCTAGCGTGTGTTTCCCAGTCCAAAATGGAGTTGAATCACATGCAGTTTCTAGTCCTACGTGCAAGAGTTGTTTTCTGGTAAGAAGAGTCACTATTGTGCTCCCATTGTTTTACACAGGGCAAATATCACTGGCATCTGTTCCCAGCATGTACCGTGTATTGGACTGAAGAGGATCTACTGTTCTTGTCAGGTTCCTAAGCAGAATTGGACTAGATATGGCCATGTGTGTAGGAAGCACAGTTCTTTGTTCTGAGCAAGCTCACTGTTCTTTCCCTATACGAAACACAGTAGAGTAGAAGAGTGCTCTTTTCTCAAAAGCAGAGTGTGTTTCTTGTAAGGCGAGCTAGCGTTTGTTTCCCAGTCCTAAATGGAGTTGAATCACATGCAGTTTCTGGTCCTACGAGCAAGAGTTGTTTTCTGGTAAGGAAAGTCACTATTGCGCTCTCATTGACATACACAGTGCAAATAGCACTCGCGTGTGTTCCCAGCTATTACAGTGTATCGGACTGAAGAGGAGCTACTGTTCTTGTTAGTTTCCTAAGCAGAGTTGAAATAGATATGGCCCGTGTGTGTAGGAAGCACAGTTCTTTTGTTCTCAGCAAGCTCACTGTTCTGGCCCTATAGGAAACACTTTAGAGTAGAAGAGTGCTCTTTTCTCAAAAGCAGAGTGTGTTTCTTGTAAGTCGAGCTAGCGTTTGTTTCCCAGTCCTCAATGGAGTTGAGTCACATGCAGTTTTTTGACCTACGAGCAAGAGTTGTTTTCTGGTAAGGAAAGTCACTATTGCGCTCTCATTGACATACACAGTGCAAATAGCACTCGCGTGTGTTCCCAGCTATTACAGTGTATCGGACTGAAGAGGAGCTACTGTTCTTGTTAGTTTCCTAAGCAGAGTTGAAATAGATATGGCCCGTGTGTGTAGGAAGCACAGTTCTTTTGTTCTCAGCAAGCTCACTGTTCTGGCCCTATAGGAAACACTTTAGAGTAGAAGAGTGCTCTTTTCTCAAAAGCAGAGTGTGTTTCTTGTAAGGCGAGCTAGCGTTTGTTTCCCAGTCCTAAATGGAGTTGAATCCCATGCAGTTTCTGGTCCTATGAGCAAGAGATCTTTTCTCGTAAGAAGAGTCATTATTGGGCTGCCATTGCCATACACAGGACAAATAGCACTGTTGTCTTTTCCCAGCAAGTACAGTGTATTGGACTGAAGAGGAGCTACTGTTCACGTCAGGTTCCTAAGCAGAATTGAACTAGATATGGCCGTGTGTGGAGGAAGCACAGTTTTTTTGTTCTGAGCAAGCTCACTGTTCGGACCACATAGGAAACACAGTAGAGTAGAAGAGTGCTCTTTTCTCAAAAGCAGAGTGTGTTTCTTGTAAGGCGAGCTAGCGTTTGTTTCCCAGTCCTAAATGGAGTTAAATCACATGCAGTTTCTGGTCCTACGAGCAAGAGTTGTTTGCTGGTAAGGAAGTCACTATTGTGCTCCCATTGCCATACACAGTGCAAATAGCACTGGCGTCTGTTCCCAGCAAGTACAGTGTATTGGACTGAAGAGCAGCTTCTGTTCTTGTCAGTTTCCAAAGCAGAGTTGAACTAGATATGGTCGATGTGTGTAGGAAGCACAGTTCTTTTGTTCTGAGCAAGCTCACTGTTTGGACCCCATAGGAAACACAGTAGAGTAGAAGAGTGCTCTTTTCTCAAAAGAAGAGTGTGTTTCTTGTAAAGCGAGCGAGCGTTTATTTCCCAGTCCTAAATGGAGTTGAATCCCATGCAGTTTCTGGTCCTACGAGCAAGAGTTCTTTTCTCGTAAGAAGAGTCACTATTGTGCTGCCATTGCCATACACAGGACAAATAGCACTGTTGTCTGTTCCCAGCAAGTACATTCTATTGTACTGAGGAGGATCTACTGTTCATGTCAGGTTCCTAAGCAGAATTGAACTAGATATGGCCGTGTGTGTAGGAAGCACAGTTTTTTTGTTCTGAGCAAGCTCACTGTTCGGACCACATAGGAAACACAGTAGAGTAGAAGAGTGCTCTTTTTTCAAAAGCAGAGTGTGTTTCTTGTAAGGCGAGCTAGCGTTTGTTTCCCAGTCCTAAGTGGAGTTGAGTCACATGCAGTTTCTGTTCCTACGAGCAAGAGTTGTTTTCTGGTAAGAAGAGTCACTATTGTGCTCCCATTGTTTTACACAGGGCAAATAGCACTGGCGTCTGTTCCCAGCATGTACAGTGTATTGGACTGAAGAGGATCTACTGTTCTTGTCAGGTTCCTAAGCAGAATTGAACTAGATACGGCCATGTGTGTAGGAAGCACAGTTCTTTGTTCTGAGCAAGCTCACTGTTCTTTCCCTGTAGGAAACACAGTATATTAGAAGAGTGCTCTTTTCTCAAAAGCAGAGTGTTTTTCTTGTAAGGCGAGCTAGCGTTTCTTTCCCAGTCCTAAATGGAGTTGAGACACATGCAGTTTTTGGTCCTACGAGCAAGAGATCTTTTCTCGTAAGAAGAGTCACTATTGTGCTGCCATTGCCATACACAGGACAAATAGCACTGTTGTCTGTTCCCAGCAAGTACAGTGTATTTGACTGAAGATGAGCTACTGTTCATGTCAGGTTCCTAAGCAGAATTGAACTAGATATGGCCGTGTGTGGAGGAAGCACAGTTTTTTTGTTCTGAGCAAGCTCACTGTTCGGACCACATAGGAAACACAGTAGAGTAGAAGAGTGCTCTTTGCTCAAAAGCAGAGTGTGTTTCTTGTAAGGTGAGCTAGCGTTTGTTTCCCAGTCCTAAATGGAGTTAAATCACATGCAGTTACTGGTCCTACGAGCAAGAGTTGTTTGCTGGTAAGGAAGTCACTATTGTGCTCCCATTGCCATACACAGTGCAAATAGCACTGGCGTCTGTTCCCAGCAAGTACAGTGTATTGGACTGAAGAGCAGCTTCTGTTCTTGTCAGTTTCCAAAGCAGAGTTGAACTAGATATGGTCGATGTGTGTAGGAAGCACATTTCTTTTGTTCTGATCAAGCTCACTGTTTGGACCCCATAGGAAACACAGTAGAGTAGAAGAGTGCTCTTTTCACAAAAGCAGAGTGTGTTTCTTGTAAAGCGAGCGAGCGTTTGTTTCCCAGTCCTAAATGGAGTTGAATCCCATGCAGTTTCTGGTCCTACGAGCAAGAGTTCTTTTCTCGTAAGAAGAGTCACTATTGTGCTGCCATTGCCATACACAGGACAAATAGCACTGTTGTCTGTTCCCAGCAAGTACAGTGTATTGGACTGAAGAGGATCTACTGTTCATGTCAGGTTCCTAAGCAGAATTGAACTAGATATGGCCGTGTATGGAGGAAGCACAGTTTTTTTGTTCTGAGCAAGCTCACTGTTCGGACCACATAGGAAACACAGTAGAGTAGAAGAGTGCTCTTTTTTCAAAAGCAGAGTGTGTTTCTTGTAAGGCGAGCTAGCGTTTGTTTCCCAGTCCTAAATGGAGTTGAGTCACATGCAGTTTTTTGACCTACGAGCAAGAGTTGTTTTCTGGTAAGAAGAGTCACTATTGTGCTCCCATTGTTTTACACAGGGCAAATAGCACTGGCGTCTGTTCCCAGCATGTACAGTGTATTGGACTGAAGAGGATCTACTGTTCTTGTCAGGTTCCTAAGCAGAATTGAACTAGATACGGCCATGTGTGTAGGAAGCACAGTTCTTTGTTCTGAGCAAGCTCACTGTTCTCTCCCTGTAGGAAACACAGTATATTAGAAGAGTGCTCTTTTCTCAAAAGCAGAGTGTTTTTCTTGTAAGGCAAGCTAGCGTTTCTTTCCCAGTCCTAAATGGAGTTGAGACACATGCAGTTTTTGGTCCTACGAGCAAGAGTTTTTTTCTGGTAAGAAGAGTCACTATTGCACTCCTATTGCCATACACAGTGCAAATAGCACTTGCATCTGTTCCCAGCAAGTACAGTGTATTGGACTGAAGAGGATCTACTGTTCATGTCAGTTTCCTAAGCAGAGTTGAACTAGATATGGCCCGTGTGTGTAGGAAGCACAGTTCTTTTGTTCTGAGCAAGCTCACTTTTCGGACCCCATAGGAAACACAGTAGAGTAGAAGAGTGCTCTTTTCTCAAAAGCAGTGTGTGTTTCATGTAAGGCGAGCTAGCATTTGTTTCGCAGTCCTAAATGGAGTTGAATCTCATGCAGTTTCTGGTCTTACGAGCAAGAGTTGTTTTCTGGTAAGGAAAGTCACTATTGCGCTCCCATTGACAAACACAGTGCAAATAGCACTCGCGTCTGTTCCCAGCAAGTACAGTGTATCGGACTGAAGAGGAGCTACTGTTCTTGTCAGTTTCCTAAGCAGAGTTGAACTAGATATGGCCCGTGTGTACTAAGCACAGTGCTTTTGTTCTGAGCAAGCTCACTGTTCTGGCCCTATAGGAAACACAGTAGAGTAGAAGAGTGCTCTTTTCTCTAAAGCAGAGTGTGTTTCTTGTAAGGTGAGCTAGCTTTTGTTTCCCAGTCCTAAATGGAGTTGAATCACATGCAGTTTCTGGTCCTACAAGCAAGAGTTGTTTTCTGGTAAGAAGAGTCACTATTGCGCTGCCATTGCCATACACAGGACAAATAGCACTGGCGTCTGTTCCCAGCAAGTACAGTGTATTGGACTGAAGAGGATCTACTGTTCTTGTCAGGTTCCTAAGCAGAATTGAACTAGATATGGCCGTGTGTGTAGGAAGCACAGTTCTTTTGTTCTGAGCAAGCTCACTGTTCGGACCCCATAGGAAACACAGTAGAGTAGAAGAGTGCTCTTTTCTCAAAAGCAGAGTGTGTTTCTTGTAAGTCGAGCTAGCGTTTGTTTCCCAGTCCTCAATGGAGTTGAGTCACATGCAGTTTTTTGACCTACGAGCAAGAGTTGTTTTCTGGTAAGACGAGTCACTATTGTGCTCCAATGCCATACACAGTGCAAATAGCACTCGCGTCTGTTCCCCGCAAGTACAGTGTATCGGACTGAAGAGGAGCTACTGTTCTTGTTTGTTTCCTAAGCAGAGTTGAACTAGATATGGCACGTGTGTGTAGAAAGCACAGTTCTTTTGTTCTGAGCAAGCTCACTGTTCGGACCCCATAGGAAACACAGTAGAGTAGAAGAGTGCTCTTTTCTCAAAAGCAGAGTGTGTTTCTTGTAAGGCGAGCTAGCGTTTGTTTCCCAGTCCTAAATGGAGTTGAATCACATGCAGTTTCTGGTCCTATGAGCAAGAGTTGTTTTCTGGTAAGGAAAGTCACTATTGCGCTCCCATTGCCATACACAGTGCAAATAGCACTCGCGTCTGTTCCCAGCAAGTACAGTGTATTGGACTGAAGAGGAGCTACTGCTCTTGTCAGTTTCCTAACCAGAGTTGAACTAGATATGGCCCGTGTGTGTAGGAAACACAGTTGTTTTGTTCTGAGCAAGCTCACTGTTCGGACCCCATAGGAAATACAGTAGAATAGAAGAGTGCTCTTTTCTCAAAAGCAGAATGTGTTTCTTGCAAGGCGAGCTAGCGTTTGTTTCCCAGTCCTAAATGGAGTTGAATCACATGCAGTTTCTGGTCCTACGAGCAAGAGTTGTTTTCTGGTAAGGAAAGTCACTATTGCGCTCTCATTGACATACACAGTGCAAATAGCACTCGCGTGTGTTCCCAGCTATTACAGTGTATCGGACTGAAGAGGAGCTACTGTTCTTGTTAGTTTCCTAAGCAGAGTTGAAATAGATATGGCCCGTGTGTGTAGGAAGCACAGTTCTTTTGTTCTCAGCAAGCTCACTGTTCTGGCCCTATAGGAAACACTTTAGAGTAGAAGAGTGCTCTTTTCTCAAAAGCAGAGTGTGTTTCTTGTAAGGCGAGCTAGCGTTTGTTTCCCAGTCCTCAATGGAGTTGAGTCACATGCAGTTTTTTGACCTACGAGCAAGAGTTGTTTTCTGGTAAGGAAAGTCACTATTGCGCTCTCATTGACATACACAGTGCAAATAGCACTCGCGTGTGTTCCCAGCTATTACAGTGTATCGGACTGAAGAGGAGCTACTGTTCTTGTTAGTTTCCTAAGCAGAGTTGAAATAGATATGGCCCGTGTGTGTAGGAAGCACAGTTCTTTTGTTCTCAGCAAGCTCACTGTTCTGGCCCTATAGGAAACACTTTAGAGTAGAAGAGTGCTCTTTTCTCAAAAGCAGAGTGTGTTTCTTGTAAGGCGAGCTAGCGTTTGTTTCCCAGTCCTAAATGGAGCTGAATCCCATGCAGTTTGTGGTCCTACGAGCAAGAGATCTTTTCTCGTAAGAAGAGTCACTATTGTGCTGCCATTGCCATACACAGGACAAATAGCACTGTTGTCTGTTCCCAGCAAGTACAGTGTATTGGACTGAAGAGAATCTACTGTTCATGTCAGGTTCCTAAGCAGAATTGAACTAGATATGGCCGTGTGTGGAGGAAGCACAGTTTTTTTGTTCTGAGCAAGTTCACTGTTTGGACCCCATAGGAAACACAGTAGAATAGAAGAGTGCTCTTTTCTCAAAAGCAGAGTGTGTTTCTTGTAAGGCAAGCTAGCGTTTGTTTCCCAGTCCTAAATGGAGTTAAATCACATGCAGTTACTGGTCCTACGAGCAAGAGTTGTTTTAGGTAAGGAAGTCACTATTGTGCTCCCTTTGCGATACACAGTGCAAATAGCACTCGCGTCTGTTCTCAGCAAGTACAGTGTATTGGACTGAAGAGCAGCTTCTGTTCTTGTCAGTTTCCAAAGCAGAGTTGAACTAGATATGGTCGATGTGTGTAGGAAGCACAGTTCTTTTCTTCTGAGCAAGCTCACTGTTTGGACCCCATAGGAAACACAGTAGAGTAGAAGAGTGCTCTTTTCTCAAAAGCAGAGTGTGTTTCTTGTAAGGCGAGCTAGCGTTTGTTTCCCAGTCCTAAATGGAGTTGAATCCCATGCAGTTTCTGGTCCTATGAGCAAGAGATCTTTTCTCATAATAAGAGTCACTATTGTGCTGCCATTGCCATACACAGGACAAATAGCACTGGCGTCTGTTCCCAGCAAGTACAGTGTATTGTACAGAAGAGGATCTACTGTTCTTGTCAGGTTCCTAAGCAGAATTGAACTAGATATGGCCGTGTGTGTAGGAAGCACAGTCTTAATGTTCTGAGCAAGTTCAATCTTCTGGCTCAATAGGAAACACAGTAGATTAGAAGAATGCTCTTTTCTCAAAAGCAGAGTGTGTTTCTTGGAAGTCGAGCTAGCGTTTGTTTCCCAGTCCTAAATGGAGTTGAATCACATGCAGTTTCTAGTCCTACGAGCAAGGGTTGTTTTATGGTAAGAAGAGTCACTATGGCGCTGCCATTGCCATACACAGTACAAATAGCAAGGGGTCTGTTCCCAGCAAGTACAGTGTATTGTACAGAAGAGGATCTACTGTTCTTGTCAGGTTCCTAAGCAGATTTGAACTAGATATGGCCGTGTGTGTAGGAAGCACAGTTCTAATGTTCTGAGCAAGTTCACTCTTCTGGCTCTATAGGAAACACAGTAGAGTAGAAGAGTGCTCTTTTCTCAAAAGCAGAGTGTGTTTCTTGGAAGTCGAGCTAGCGTTTGTTTCCTAGTCCTAAATGGAGTTGAGTCACATGCAGTTTTTTGTCCTATGAGCAAGAGTTGTTTTCTGGTAAGACAAGTCACTATTGTGCTCCAATGCCATACACAGTGCAAATAGCACTCGCGTCTGTTCCCTGCAAGTACAGTGTATTGGAAGGAAGAGGAGCTATTGTTCTTGTCAGGTTCCTAAGCAGAGTTGAACTAGATATGGCCCGTGTGTGTAGGAAGCACAGTTCTTTTGTTCTGAGCAAGTTCACTCTTCTGGCTCTATAGGAAACACAGTAGAGTAGAAGAGTGCTATTTTGTCAAAAGCAGAGTGTGTTTCATGTAAGGCGAGCTAGCATTTGTTTCCCAGTCCTAAATGGAGTTGAATCTCATGCAGTTTCTGGTCTTACGAGCAAGAGTTGTTTTCTGGTAAGGAAAGTCACTATTGCGCTCCCATTGACATACACAGTGCAAATAGCACTCGCGTCTGTTCCCAGCAAGTACAGTGTATCGGACTGAAGAGGAGCTACTGTTCTTGTCAGTTTCCTAAGCAGAGTTGAACTAGATATGGCCCGTGTGTACTAAGCACAGTGCTTTTGTTCTGAGCAAGCTCACTGTTCTGGCCCTATAGGAAACACAGTAGAGTAGAAGAGTGCTCTTTTCTCAAAAGCAGAGTGTGTTTCTTGTAAGGTGAGCTAGCTTTTGTTTCCCAGTCCTAAATGGAGTTGAATCACATGCAGTTTCTGGTCCTACAAGCAAGAGTTGTTTTCTGGTAAGAAGAGTCACTATTGCGCTGCCATTGCCATACACAGGACAAATAGCACTGGCGTCTGTTCCCAGCAAGTACAGTGTATTGGACTGAAGAGGATCTACTGTTCTTGTCAGGTTCCTAAGCAGAATTGAACTAGATATGGCCGTGTGTGTAGGAAGCACAGTTCTTTTGTTCTGAGCAAGCTCACTGTTCGGACCACATAGGAAACACAGTAGAGTAGAAGAGTGCTCTTTTCTAAAAACCAGAGTGTGTTTCTTGTAAGTTGAGCTAGCGTTTGTTTCCCAGTCCTAAATGGAGTTGAGTCACATGCAGTTTTTTGTCCTACGAGCAAGAGTTGTTTTCTGGTAAGAGGAGTCACTATTGTGCTCCAATGCCAAACACAGTGCAAATAGCACTCGCGTCTTTTCCCCGCAAGTACAGTGTATCGGACTGAAGAGGAGCTACTGTTCTTGTTTGTTTCCTAAGCAGAGTTGAACTAGACATGGCCCGTGTGTGTAGAAAGCACAGTTCTTTTGTTCTGAGCAAGCTCACTGTTCGGACCACATAGGAAACACAGTAGAGTAGAAGAGTGCTCTTTTCTCAAAAGCAGAGTGTGTTTCTTGTAAGGCGAGCTAGCGTTTGTTTCCCAGTCCTAAATGGAGTTGAATCACATGCAGTTTCTGGTCCTACGAGCAAGAGTTGTTTTCTGGTAAGGAAAGTCACTATTGCGCTCCCAAGCCATACACAGTGCAAATAGCACTCGCGTCTGTTCCCAGCAAGTACAGTGTAACGGACTGAAGAGGTGCTACTGTTCTTGTCAGTTTTCTAAACAGAGTTGAACTAGTTATGGCCCGTGTGTAGGAAGCACAGTTCTTTTGTTCTGAGAAAGCTCACTGTTCTGGCCCTATAGGAAACACAATAGAGTAGAAGAGTGCTCTTTTCCCTAAAGCAGAGTGTGTTTCTTGTAAGTCGAGCTAGCGTTTGTTTCCCAGTCCTAAATGGAGATGAATCACATGCAGTTTCTAGTCCTACGAGCAAGATTTGTTTTATGGTAAGAAGAGTCACTATTGCACTGCCATTGCCATACACAGGACAAATAGCACTGGCGTCTGTTCCCAGCAAGTACAGTGTATTGTACAGAAAAGGATCTACTGTTCTTGTCAGGTTCCTAAGCAGAATTGAACTAGATATGGCCGTGTGTGTAGGAAGCACAGTCTTAATGTTCTGAGCAAGTTCAATCTTCTGGCTCTATAGGAAACACAGTAGAGTAGAAGAGTGCTCTTTTCTCAAAAGCAGAGTGTGTTTCTTGGAAGTCGAGCTAGCGTTTGTTTCCCAGTCCTAAATGGAGTTGAATCACATGCAGTTTCTAGTCCTACGAGCAAGGGTTGTTTTATGGTAAGAAGAGTCACTATTGCGCTGCCATTGCCATACACAGGACAAATAGCACTGGTGTCTGTTCCCAGCAAGTACAGTGTATTGTACAGAAGAGGATCTACTGTTCTTGTCAGGTTCTTAAGCAGAATTGAACTAGATATGGCCGTGAGTGTAGGAAGCACAGTTCTAATGTTCTGAGCAAGTTCACTCTTCTGGCTCTATAGGAAACACAGTAGAGTAGAAGAGTGCTCTTTTCTCAAAAGCAGAGTGTGTTTCTTGGAAGTCGAGCTAGCGTTTGTTTCCTAGTCCTAAATGGAGTTGAGTCACATGCAGTTTTTTGTCCTATGAGCAAGAGTTGTTTTCTGGTAAGACAAGTCACTATTGTGCTCCGATTGCCATACACAGTGCAAATAGCACTCGCGTCTGTTCCCTGCAAGTACAGTGTATTGGAAGGAAGAGGAGCTATTGTTCTTGTCAGTTTCCTAAGCAGAGTTGAACTAGATATGGCCCGTGTGTGTAGGAAGCACAGTTCTTTTGTTCTGAGCAAGTTCACTCTTCTGGCTCTATAGGAAACACAGTAGAGTAGAAGAGTGCTCTTTTGTCAAAAGCAGAGTGTGTTTCATGTAAGGCGAGCTAGCATTTGTTTCCCAGTCCTAAATGGAGTTGAATCTCATGCAGTTTCTGGTCTTACGAGCAAGAGTTGTTTTCTGGTAAGGAAAGTCACTATTGCGCTCCCATTGACATACACAGTGCAAATAGCACTCGCGTCTGTTCAAAGCAAGTACAGTGTATCGGACTGAAGAGGAGCTACTGTTCTTGTCAGTTTCCTAAGCAGAGTTGAACTAGATATGGCCCGTGTGTACTAAGCACAGTGCTTTTGTTCTGAGCAAGCTCACTGTTCTGGCCCTATAGGAAACACAGTAGAGTAGAAGAGTGCTCTTTTCTCAAAAGCAGAGTGTGTTTCTTGTAAGGCGAGCTAGCGTTTGTTTCCCAGTCCTAAATGGAGTTGAATCACATGCAGTTTCTGGTCCTACGAGCAAGAGTTGTTTTCTGGTAAGGAAAGTCACTATTGCGCTCTCATTGACATACACAGTGCAAATAGCTCTCGCGTGTGTTCCCAGCTATTACAGTGTATCGGACTGAAGATGAGCTACTGTTCTTGTTAGTTTCCTAAGCAGAGTTGAAATAGATATGGCCCGTGTGTGTAGGAAGCACAGTTCTTTTGTTCTCAGCAAGCTCACTGTTCTGGCCCTATAGGAATCACTTTAGAGTAGAAGAGTGCTCTTTTCTCAAAAGCAGAGTGTGTTTCTTGTAAGGCGAGCTAGTGTTTGTTTCCCAGTCCTAAATGGAGTTGAATCCCATGCAGTTTCTGGTCCTAAGAGCAAGAGATCTTTTCTCGTAAGAAGAGTCACTATTGGGCTGCCATTGCCATACACAGGACAAATAGCACTGTTGTCTGTTCCCAGCAAGTACAGTGTATTGGACTGAAGAGGAGCTACTGTTGATGTCAGGTTCCTAAGCAGAATTGAACTAGATATGGCCGTGTGTGGAGGAAGCACAGTTTTTTTGTTCTGAGCAAGCTCACTGTTCTGGCCCTATAGGAAACACAGTAGAGTAGAAGAGTGCTCTTTTCTCAAAAGCAGAGTGTGTTTCTTGTAAGGCGAGCTAGCGTTTGTTTCCCAGTCCTAAATGGAGTTGAATCACATGCAGTTTCTGGTCCTATGAGCAAGAGTTGTTTTCTGGTAAAGAAAGTCACTATTGCGCTCCCATTGCCATAGACAGTGCAAATAGCACTCGCGTCTGTTCCCAGCAAGTACAGTGTATTGGACTGAAGAGGAGCTACTGCTCTTGTCAGTTTCCTAACCAGAGTTGAACTAGATATGGCCCGTGTGTGTAGGAAACACAGTTGTTTTGTTCTGAGCAAGCTCACTGTTCGGACCCCGTAGGAAATACAGTAGAATAGAAGAGTGCTCTTTTCTCAAAAGCAGAATGTGTTTCTTGTAAGGCGAGCTAGCGTGTGTTTCCCAGTCCAAAATGGAGTTGAATCACATGCAGTTTCTGGTCCAACCAACAAGGGATGTTTTCTGGAAAGGAAAGTCACTATTTTTCTCCCTTTGCCATAAACAGTGCAAATAGCACTCACGTCTATTCCCAGCAAGTACTGTGTATTGGACTGAAGAGGAGCTACTGTTCTTGTCAGTTTCCTAAGCAGAGTTGAACTAGATATGGCCCGTGTGTGTAGAAAGCACAGTTCTTTTGTTCTGAGCAAGCTCATTGTTCTGGCCCTATAGGAAACACAGAAGAGTAGAAGAGTGCTCTTTTCTCAGAAGCAGAGTTTGTTTCTTGTAAGGCGAGCTAGCGTTTGTTTCCCAGTCCTAAATGGAGTTGAATCACATGCAGTTTCTGGTCCTACGAGCAAGAGTTGTTTTCTGGTAAGAAGAGTCACTATTGTGCTCCCATTGTTTTACACAGGGCAAATAGCACTGGCGTCTGTTCCCAGCATGTACCGTGTATTGGACTGAAGAGGATCTACTGTTCTTGTCAGGTTCCTAAGCAGAATTGAACTAGATACGGCCATGTGTGTAGGAAGCACAGTTCTTTGTTCTGAGCAAGCTCACTGTTCTTTCCCTATAGGAAACACAATAGAGTAGAAGAGTGCTCTTTTCTCAAAAGCAGAGTGTGTTTCTTGTAAGGCGAGCTAGCGTTTGTTTCCCAGTCCTAAATGGAGTTGAATCACATGCAGTTTCTGGTCCTACGAGCAAGAGTTGTTTTCTGGTAAGGAAAGTCACTATTGCGCTCTCATTGACATACACAGTGCAAATAGCTCTCGCGTGTGTTCCCAGCTATTACAGTGTATTGGACTGAAGAGGAGCTACTGTTCTTGTTAGTTTCCTAAGCAGAGTTGAAATAGATATGGCCCGTGTGTGTAGGAAGCACAGTTCTTTTGTTCTCAGCAAGCTCACTGTTCTGGCCCTATAGGAATCACTTTAGAGTAGAATAGTGCTCTTTTCTCAAAAGGAGAGTGTGTTTCTTGTAAGGCGAGCTAGCGTTTGTTTCCCAGTCCTAAATGGAGTTGAATCCCATGAAGTTTCTGGTCCTACGAGCAAGAGATCTTTTCTCGTAAGAAGAGTCACTATTGGGCTGCCATTGCCATACACAGGACAAATAGCACTGTTGTCTGTTCCCAGCAAGTACAGTGTATTTGACTGAAGATGAGCTACTGTTCATGTCAGGTTCCTAAGCAGAATTGAACTAGATATGGCCGTGTGTGGAGGAAGCACAGTTTTTTTGTTCTGAGCAAGCTCACTGTTCGGACCACATAGGAAACACAGTAGAGTAGAAGAGTGCTCTTTGCTCAAAAGCAGAGTGTGTTTCTTGTAAGGCGAGCTAGCGTTTGTTTCCCAGTCCTAAATGGAGTTAAATCACATGCAGTTACTGGTCCTACGAGCAAGAGTTGTTTGCTGGTAACGAAGTCACTATTGTGCTCCCATTGCCATACACAGTGCAAATAGCACTGGCATCTGTTCCCAGCAAGTACAGTGTATTGGACTGAAGAGCAGCTTCTGTTCTTGTCAGTTTCCAAAGCAGAGTTGAACTAGATATGGTCGATGTGTGTAGGAAGCACAGTTCTTTTGTTCTGAGCAAGCTCACTGTTTGGACCCCATAGGAAACACAGTAGAGTAGAAGAGTGCTCTTTTCTCAAAAGCAGAGTGTGTTTCTTGTAAAGCGAGCGAGCGTTTGTTTCCCAGTCCTAAATGGAGTTGAATCCCATGCAGTTTCTGGTCCTACGAGCAAGAGTTCTTTTCTCGTAAGAAGAGTCACTATTGTGCTGCCATTGCCATACACAGGACAAATAGCACTGTTGTCTGTTCCCAGCAAGTACAGTGTATTAGACTAAGAGGATCTACTGTTCATGTCAGGTTCCTAAGCAGAATTGAACTAGATATGGCCGTGTGTGGAGGAAGCACAGTTTTTTTGTTCTGAGCAAGCTCACTGTTCGGACCACATAGGAAACACAGTAGAGTAGAAGAGTGCTCTTTTTTCAAAAGCAGAGTGTGTTTCTTGTAAGGCGAGCTAGCGTTTGTTTCCCAGTCCTAAATGGAGTTGAGTCACATGCAGTTACTGGTCCTACGAGCAAGAGTTGTTTTCTGGTAAGGAAGTCACTATTGTGCTCCCTTTGCCATACACAGTGCAAATAGCACTGGCGTCTGTTCCCAGCAAGTACAGTGTATTGGACTGAAGAGCAGCTTCTGTTCTTGTCAGTTTCCAAAGCAGAGTTGAACTAGATATGGTCGTTGTGTGTAGGAAGCACAGTTCTTTTGTTCTGAGCAAGCTCACTGTTTGGACCCCATAGGAAACACAGTAGAGTAGAAGAGTGCTCTTTTCTCAAAAGAAGAGTGTGTTTCTTGTAAGGCGAGCTAGCGTTTGTTTCCCAGTCCTAAATGGAGTTGAATCCCATGCAGTTTCTGGTCCTACGAGCAAGAGATCTTTTCTCATAATAAGAGTCACTATTGTGCTGCCATTGCCATACACAGGACAAATAGCACTGTTGTCTGTTCCCAGCAAGTACAGTGTATTGGACTGAAGAGAATCTACTGTTCATGTCAGGTTCCTAAGCAGAATTGAACTAGATATCGCCGTGTGTGAAGGAAGCACAGTTTTTTTGTTCTGAGCAAGTTCACTGTTTGGACCACATAGGAAACACAGTAGAGTAGAAGAGTGCTCTTTTCTCAAAAGCAGAGGGTGTTTCTTGTAAGGCGAGCTAGCGTTTGTTTCCCAGTCCTAAATGGAGTTAAATCACATGCAGTTACTGGTCCTACGAACAAGAGCTGTTTTCTGGTAAGGAAGTCACTATTGTGCTCCCATTGCCATACACAGTGCAAATAGCACTCGCGTCTGTTCCCAGCAAGTACAGTGTATTGGACTGAAGAGCAGCTTCTGTTCTTGTCAGTTTCCAAAGCAGAGTTGAACTAGATATGGTCGATGTGTTTAGGAAGCACAGTTCTTTTGTTCTGAGCAAGCTCACTGTTTGGACCCCATAGGAAACACAGTAGAGTAGAAGAGTGCTCTTTTCTCAAAAGCAGAGTGTGTTTCTTGTAAGGCGAGCTAGCGTTTGTTTCCCAGTCCTAAATGGAGTTGAATCCCATGCAGTTTCTGGTCCTACGTGCAAGAGTTCTTTTCTCATAAGAAGAGTCACTATTGCGCTGCCATTGCCATACAGAGGACAAATAGCACTGGCGTCTGATCGCAGCAAGTACAGTGTATTGGACTGAAGAGGATCTACTGTTCTTGTCAGGTTCTTAAACAGAATTGAACTAGATACGGCCATGTGTGTAGGAAGCACAGTTCTTTGTTCTGAGCAAGCTCACTGTTCTTTCCCTATAGGAAACACAGTAGAGTAGAAGAGTGCTCTTTTCTTAAAAGCAGAGTGTGTTTCTTGTAAGGCGAGCTAGCATATGTTTCCCAGTCCTAAATGGAGTTGAATCACATGCAGTTTCTGGTCCTACGAGCAAGAGTTGTTTTCTGGTAGGGAAAGTCACTATTGTGTTCCCACTGCCATACACAGTGCAAATAGCACTCGCGTCTGTTCCCAGCAAGTACAGTGTATCGGACTGAAGAGGAGCTACTGTTCTTGTCAGTTTCCTAAGCAGAGTTGAACAAGATATGGCCCGTGTGTGTAGGAAGCACAGTTCTCTTGTTCTGAGCAAGCTCACTGTTCTGGCCCTATAGGAAACACCGTAGAGTAGAAGAGTGCTCTTTTCTCTAAAGCAGAGTGTGTTTCTTGTAAGGCGAGCTAGCGTTTGTTTCCCAGTCATAAATGGAGTTGAGTCACAGGCAGTTTTTGTTCCTACGAGCAAGAGTTGTTTTCTGGTAAGAAGAGTCACTATTGCGCTCCAAATTCCATACACAGTGCAAATAGCACTCGCGTCTGTTCCCAGCAAGTACAGTGTATTGGACTGAATAGGAGCTACTGTTCTTGTCAGTTTCCTAAGCAGAGTTGAACTAGATATGGTCCATGTGTGTAGGAAGCACAGTTCTTTTGTTCTGAGCAAGCTCACTGTTTGAACCCCATAGGAAACACAGTAGAGTAGAAGAGTTCTCTCTTGCTGTAGAATTTCTCTCCAGCTCCCACCACCAAGTCCCGCCAGTCTCAGAGCCCACTTATAAAATAAACACACAGACTCTTACATTATTTAAACTGCTTGGCCATTAGCTCAGGCCTGTTATTGTCTAGCTCTTACTCTTATATTTAGCCCATTTCTATTAATCTTTACTTTGCCACATGGCTCATGGCTTACTGGTACCTTACATCTTCCTTGTCCTGATGGCGGCTGGCAGTGTCTCTCTCTCAGCCTTCCACTTCCCCGCTTTATTCTCCTCCTTGCCCCGCCTACACTTCCTGCCTAGCCAACGGCCAATCAGTGTTTTATTGATTAATTAGCAACACATTTGCCATACATCCCACAGCACTTCCCCCTTTTTTTTTTCAAAAAGAAAGGTTTTAACCTTAACAAAGTAAAATTACATATAATTTGGGAATTTGGGTGTAGCTTCTCTTACTACTTCCTGCTGGAAGGGGGCGCTGTATCTTGTGGGGAAACAAAAAAAAATTTAGAATTATGGAATAGTCCATGAGGCTGTATCGTCTGAGCCAGATGCCTTTAAACCATTATGGATGTTGGATCATCTGGGCCATGGTGTCATAGGAGACCTTCAGTGGGTCTTGGCTGGTCAAACCTGATGTATCTTAATCTTGAACAAATCCATAGCCTCTGGCTTTCTGTGGAAACAAAAGAGACTCTTTTCCAAAGCAACATATCCTTACATCCAAATTTTGAAGTCAAGGTATCTTTAAAATATACATTTTGGCATAACTCTACAGCTTTTACAATCAAATGTTTTTCTGCAGTTAAAAGTCCCAACGACAACACAATCCAGATTCTCTGTGTAATATCCATTTTTACGTGGCTTATTTTTTATACTACCTTTACTGTCTCTTTAATGACTTTATTTTTTAAAACTATGTATTTGTTTCTATAACTCTATATATCACCTTTTTTGTGTCTTTCAAGCCTACATATCTTTTACACACATTGTAAACTATTACATCTGAATTTGTCTTATTGTGAATCTATTGCTTTAAACTGCAGCAGCTGTGGCTGCTGGCTCCGCCCACCTCAGATTCCCAACATGGCTACGTTTTCCGCCAGCTCTGGGAGCCATCAACTCTCAGAAATAGTGGGTCTCTGCTTCTATCAAAGCAGCGTGTAGCCCAGAAATCTCTTTTTTTTTTTTTGTTTTGTTTTGTACTAGCAAAGGCTAAATCCACCACACAGCTTAATGTGCCACTTGCAGAGGCCTCATTCCCGCCATACTGCAGGTCAAGCATGCACGCCAGGAACCCGCCATAGTAGCTCAAACACGCAGGCTGCCACTAGCTTGAAAGAGACAACTAGGAGCTGTTTTTAGCTCCGTTTTAGAATCTTTTTTCTCAGTTTTTAGGTGGAAACTCTTGCCAACACATTGGACGCCATTTGTTGCTGGAGAATTTCTCTCCAGCTCCCACCACCAAGTCCCGCCAGTCTCAGAGCCCACTTATAAAATAAACACAAAGATTCTTACATTATTTAAACTGCTTGGCCATTAGCTAAGGCCTGTTATTGTCTAGCTCTTACTCTTATATTTAGCAGATTTCTATTAATTTTTACTTTGCCACGTGGCTCATGGCTTACTGGTACCTTACATCTTCCTTGTCCTGATGGCGGCTGGCAGTATGTCTCTCTCAGCCTTCCACTTCCCTGCTTTATTCTCCTCCTTGCCCCGCCTACACTTCCTGCCTAGCCAACGGCCAATCAGTGTTTTATTGATTAATTAGCAACACATTTGCCATACATCCCACAGCAGTGCTCTTTTCTCAAAAGCAGAGTGTATTTCTTGTAAGGCGAGCTAGCGTTTGTTTACTAGTCCTAAATGGAGTTGAATCACATGCAGTTTCTGGTCCTACGAGCAAGAGTTGTTTTCTGGTAAGGAAAGTCACTATTGCGCTCCAATTGCCATACACATTACAAATAGCACTCGCGTGTGTTCCCAGGAAGTACAGTGTATTGGACTGAATAGGAGCTACTGTACTGTCAGTTCCCTAAGCAGAGTTGAATTAGATATGGTCCGTGTGTAGGAAGCACAGTTCTTTTGTTCTGAGCAAGCTCACTGTTTGGACCCCATAGGAAACACAGTAGAGTAGAAGAGTGCTCTTTTCTCAAAAGCAGAGTGTGTTTCATGTAAGGCGAGCTAGCATTTGTTTCCCAGTCCTAAATGGAGTTGAATCACATGCAGTTTCTGGTCCTACGAGCAAGAGTTGTTTTCTGGTAAGGAAAGTCACTATTGCACTCCCATTGCCATACATAGTGCAAATAGTTCTCGGTCCATTGCCAGCAAGTACAGTGTATCGGACTGAAGAGGAGCTACTGTTCTTGTCAGTTTCCTAAGCAGAGTTGAACTAGATATGGCCCGTGTGAAGGAAGCACAGTTCTTTTGTTCTGATCAAGCTCACTGTTCTGGCCCTATAGGAAACACAGAAGAGTAGAAGAGTGCTCTTTTCTCAAAAGCAGAGTGTTTTTCTTGTAAGGCGAGCTAGCGTTTGTTTCCCAGTCCTAAATGGAGTTAAATCACATGCAGTTACTGGTCCTACGAGCAAGAGTTGTTTGCTGGTAAGGAAGTCACTATTGTGCTCCCATTGCCATACACAGTGCAAATAGCACTCGCGTCTGTTCCCAGCAAGTACAGTGTATTGGACTGAGGAGCAGCTTCTGTTCTTGTCAGTTTCCAAAGCAGAGTTGAACTAGATATGGTCGTTGTGTGTAGGAAGCACAGTTCTTTTGTTCTGAGCAAGCTCACTGTTTGGACCCCATAGGAAACACAGTAGAGTAGAAGAGTGCTCTTTTCTCAAAAGAAGAGTGTGTTTCTTGTAAAGCGAGCGAGCATTTGTTTCCCAGTCCTAAATGGAGTTGAATCCCATGCAGTTTCTGTTCCTACGAGCAAGAGTTCTTTTCTCGTAAGAAGAGTCACTATTGTGCTGCCATTGCCATACACAGGACAAATAGCACTGTTGTCTGTTCCCAGCAAGTACAGTGTATTGGACTGAAGAGGATCTACTGTTCATGTCAGGTTCCTAAGCAGAATTGAACTAGATATGGCCGTGTGTCGAGAAAGCACAGTTTTTTTGTTCTGAGCAAGCTCACTGTTCGGACAACATAGGAAACACAGTAGAGTAGAAGAGTGCTCTTTTTTCAAAAGCAGAGTGTGTTTCTTGTAAGGCGAGCTAGCGTTTGTTTCCCAGTCCTAAATGGAGTTGAGTCACATGCAGTTTCTGTTCCTTCAAGCAAGAGTTGTTTTCTGGTAAGAAGAGTCACTATTGTGCTCCCATTGTTTTACACAGGGCAAATAGCACTGGCGTCTGTTCCCAGCATGTACAGTGTATTGGACTGAAGAGGATCTACTGTTCTTGTCAGGTTCCTAAGCAGAATTGAACTAGATACGGCCATGTGTGTAGGAAGCACAGTTCTTTGTTCTGAGCAAGCTCACTGTTCTTTCCCTGTAGGAAACACAGAATATTAGAAGAGTGCTCTTTTCTCAAAAGCAGAGTGTTTTTCTTGTAAGGCGAGCTAGCGTTTGTTTCCCAGTCTTAAATGGAGTTGAGACACATGCAGTTTCTGGTCCTAGGAGCAAAAGTTGTTTTCTGGTAAGAAGAGTCACTATTGCACTCCCATTGCCATACACAGTGCAAATAGCACTTGCATCTGTTCCCAGCAAGTACAGTGTATTGGACTGAAGAGGATCTACTGTTCATGTCAGTTTCCTAAGCAGAGTTGAACTAGATATGGCCCGTGTGTGTAGGAAGCACAGTTCTTTTGTTCTGAGCAAGCTCACTTTTCGGACCCCATAGGAAACACAGTAGAGTAGAAGAGTGCTCTATTCTCAAAAGCAGTGTGTGTTTCATGTAAGGCGAGCTAGCATTTGTTTCCCAGTCCTAAATGGAGTTGAATCACATGCAGTTTCTGGTCCTACGAGCAAGAGTTGTTTTCTGGTAAGGAAAGTCACTATTGCGCTCTCATTGACATACACAGTGCAAATAGCACTCGCGTGTGTTCCCAGCTATTACAGTGTATCGGACTGAAGAGGAGCTACTGTTCTTGTTAGTTTCCTAAGCAGAGTTGAACTAGATATGGCCCGTGTGTGTAGGAAGCACAGTTCTTTTATTCTCAGCAAGCTCACTGTTCTGGTCCTATAGGAAACACTTTAGAGTAGAAGAGTGCTCTTTTCTCAAAAGCAGAGTGTGTTTCTTGTAAGGCGAGCTAGCGTTTGTTTCCCAGTCCTAAATGGAGTTGAATCACATGCAGTTTCTGGTCCTACGAGCAAGAGATCTTTTCTCGTAAGAAGAGTCACTATTGTGCTGCCATTGCCATACACAGGACAAATAGCACTGTTGTTTGTTCCCAGCAAGTACAGTGTATTGGACTGAAGAGGAGCTACTGTTCATGTCAGGTTCCTAAGCAGAATTGAACTAGATATGGCCGTGTGTGGAGGAAGCACAGTTTTTTTGTTCTGAGCAAGCTCACTGTTCGGACCACATAGGAAACACAGTAGAGTAGAAGAGTGCTCTTTTCTCAAAAGCAGAGTGTGTTTCTTGTAAGGCGAGCTAGCGTTTGTTTCCCAGTCCGAAATGGAGTTAAATCACATGCAGTTACTGGTCCTACGAGCAAGAGTTGTTTGCTGGTAAGAAGAGTCACTATTGTGCTCCCATTGTTTTACACAGGGCAAATAGCACTGGCGTCTGTTCCCAGCATGTACAGTGTATTGGACTGAAGAGGATCTACTGTTCTTGTCAGGTTCCTAAGCAGAATTGAACTAGATACGGCCATGTGTGTAGGAAGCACAGTTCTTTGTTCTGAGCAAGCACACTGTTCTTTCCCTGTAGGAAACACAGTATATTAGAAGAGTGCTCTTTTCTCAAAAGCAGAGTGTTTTTCTTGTAAGGCGAGCTAGCATTTCTTTCCCAGTCCTAAATGGAGTTGAGACACATGCAGTTTTTGGTCCTACGAGCAAGAGTTTTTTTCTGGTAAGAAGAGTCACTATTGCACTCCTATTGCCACACACAGGACAAATAGCACTGTTGTCTGTTCCCAGCAAGTACAGTGTATTTGACTGAAGATGAGCTACTGTTCATGTCAGTTTCCTAAGCAGAGTTGAACTAGATATGGCACGTGTGTGTAGGAAGCACAGTTCTTTTGTTCTGAGCAAGCTCACTTTTCGGACCCCATAGGAAACACAGTAGAGTAGAAGAGTGCTCTTTTCTCAAAAGCAGTGTGTGTTTCATGTAAGGCGAGCCAGCATTTGTTTCGCAGTCCTAAATGGAGTTGAATCACATGCAGTTTCTGGTCCTACGAGCAAGAGTTGTTTTCTGGTAAGGAAAGTCACTATTGCGCTCTCATTGACATACACAGTGCAAATAGCACTCGCGTGTGTTCCCAGCTATTACAGTGTATCGGACTGAAGAGGAGCTACTGTTCTTGTTAGTTTCCTAAGCAGAGTTGAACTAGATATGGCCCGTGTGTGTAGGAAGCACAGTTCTTTTGTTCTCAGCAAGCTCACTGTTCTGGCCCTATAGGAAACACTTTAGAGTAGAAGAGTGCTCTTTTCTCAAAAGCAGAGTGTGTTTCTTGTAAGGCGAGCTAGCGTTTGTTTCCCAGTCCTAAATGGAGTTGAATCCCATGCAGTTTCTGGTCCTACGAGCAAGAGATCTTTTCTCGTAAGAAGAGTCACTATTGTGCTGCCATTGCCATACACAGGACAAATAGCACTGTTGTCTGTTCCCAGCAAGTACAGTGTATTGGACTGAAGAGGATCTACCGTTCATGTCAGGTTCCTAAGCAGAATTGAACTAGATATGGCCGTGTGTGGAGTAAGCACAGTTTTTTTGTTCTGAGCAAGTTCACTGTTTGGACCACATAGGAACCACAGTAGAGTAGAAGAGTGCTCTTTTCTCAAAAGCAGAGTGTGTTTCTGGTAAGGCGAGCTAGCGTTTGTTTCCCAGTCCTAAATGGAGTTAAATCACATGCAGTTACTGGTCCTACGAGCAAGAGTTGTTTTCTGGTAAGGAAGTCACTATTGTGCTCCCTTTGCCATACACAGTGCAAATAGCTCTCGCGTCTGTTCCCAGCAAGTACAGTGTATTGGACTGAAGAGCAGCTTCTGTTCTTGTCAGTTTCCAAAGCAGAGTTGAACTAGATATGGTCGTTGTGTGTAGGAAGCACAGTTCTTTTGTTCTGAGCAAGCTCACTGTTTGGACCCCATAGGAAACACAGTAGAGTAGAAGAGTGCTCTTTTCTCAAAAGCAGAGTGTGTTTTTTGTAAGGCGAGCTAGCGTTTGTTTCCCTGTCCTAAATGGAGTTGAATCCCATGCAGTTTCTGGTCCTACGAGCAAGAGATCTTTTCTCATAATAAGAGTCACTATTGTGCTGCCATTGCCATACACAGGACAAATAGCACTGTTGTCTGTTCCCAGCAAGTACAGTGTATTGGACTGAAGAGGATCTACTGTTCATGTCAGGTTCCTAAGCAGAATTGAACTAGATATGGCCGTGTGTGAAGGAAGCACAGTTTTTTTGTTCTGAGCAAGTTCACTGTTTGGACCACATAGGAAACACAGTAGAGTAGAAGAGTGCTCTTTTCTCAAAAGCAGAGTGTGTTTCTTGTAAGGCAAGCTAACGTTTGTTTCCCAGTCCTAAATGGAGTTAAATCACATGCAGTTACTGGTCCTACGAGCAAGAGTTGTTTTCTGGTAAGGAAGTCACTATTGTGCTCCCTTTGCCATACACAGTGCAAATAGCACTCGCGTCTGTTCCCAGCAAGTACAGTGTATTGGACTGAAGAGCAGCTTCTGTTCTTGTCAGTTTCCAAAGCAGAGTTGAACTAGATATGGTCGATGTGTGTAGGAAGCACAGTTCTTTTGTTCTGAGCAAGCTCACTGTTTGGACCCCTTAGGAAACACAGTAGAGTAGAAGAGTGCTCTTTTCTCAAAAGCAGAGTGTGTTTCTTGTAAGGCGAGCTAGCGTTTGTTTCCCAGTCCTAAATGGAGTTGAATCCCATGCAGTTTCTGGTCCTACGAGCAAGAGATCTTTTCTCGTAAGAAGAGTCACTATTGTGCTGCCATTGCCATACACAGGACAAATAGCACTGTTGTCTGTTCCCAGCAAGTACAGTGTATTGGACTGAAGAGGAGCTACTGTTCATGTCAGGTTCCTAAGCAGAATTGAACTAGATATGGCCGTGTGTGGAGGAATCACAGTTTTTTTGTTCTGAGCAAGCTCACTGTTCGGACCACATAGGAAACACAGTAGAGTAGAAGAGTGCTCTTTTCTCAAAAGCAGAGTGTGTTTCTTGTAAGGCGAGCTAGCGTTTGTTTCCCAGTCCTAAATGGAGTTGAATCACATGCAGTTTCTGGTCCTAAGAGCAAGAGTTGTTTTATGGTAAGAATAGTCACTATTGCGCTGCCATTGCCATACACAGGACAAATAGCACTGGCGTCTGTTCCCACCAAGTACAGTGTATTGGACTGAAGAGGATCTACTGTTCTTGTCAGGTTCCTAATCAGAATTGAACTAGATATGGCCGTGTGTGTAGGAAGGACAGTTCTTTTGTTCTGAGCAAGCTCACTGTTCTGGCCCTACAGGAAACACAGTAGAGTAGAAGAGTGCTCTTTTCTCAAAAGCAGAGGGTGTTTCTTGGAAGGCGAGCTTGCATTTGTTTCCCAGTCCTAAATGGAGTTGAATCCCATGCAGTTTCTGGTCCTACGAGCAAGAGTTGTGTTCTGGTAAGAAGAGTCACTATTGTACTGCCATTGCCATACACAGGATAAATAGCACTGTTGTCTGTTCCCAGCAAGTACACTGTATTGGACTGAAGAGGATCTACTCTTCATGTCAGGGTCCTAAGCAGAATTGAACTACATATGGCCGTGTTTGTAGGAAGCACAGTTCTTTTGTTCTGAGCAAGCTCACTGTTCTGGCCCTATAGAAAACACAGTAGAGTAGAAGAGTGCTCTTTTCTCAAACCCAGAGTGTGTTTCTTGTAAGGCGAGCTAGTGTTTTTTTTCCCAGTCCTAAATGGAGTTGAATCCCATGCAGTTTCTGGTCCTACGAGCAAGAGTTGTTTTCTGGTAAGGAAAGTCACTATTGTGTTCCCATTGCCATACACAGTGCAAATAGCACTCGTGTCTGTTCCCAGCAAGTACAGTGTATCGGACTGAAGAGGAGCTACTGTTCTTCTCAGTTTCCTAAGCAGAGTTGAACGAGATATGGCGCGTGTGTGTAGGAAGAACAGTTCTCTTGTTCTGAGAAAGCTCAGTGTTCTGGCCCTATAAGAAACACAGTAGAGTAGAAGAGTGCTCTTTTCTCTAAAGCAGAATGTGTTTCATGTAAGGCGAGCTAGCATTTGTTTCCCAGTCCTAAATGGAGTTGAATCACATGCAATTTCTGGTCCTACGATTAAGAATTGGTTTCTGGTAAGGAAAGACACTATTGAGCTCCCATTGACATACATAGAGCAAATAGCACTCGGTCCGTTCCCAGCAAGTACAGTGCATCGGAATGAAGAGGATCTACTGTTCTTGTCAGTTTCCTAAGCAGAGTTGAACTAGATATGGTCCGTGTGTGTCGGAAGCACAGTTCTTTTGTTCTGAGCAAGCTCACTGTTCTGGCCCGATAGGAAACACTGTAGAGTAGAAGAGTGCTCTTTTCTCGAAAGCAGAGTGTGTTTCTTGTAAAACGAGCTATCGTTTGTTTCCCAGTCCTGAATGGAGTTGAATCACATGCAGTTTCTGGTCCTATGAGCAAGAGTTGTTTTCTGGTAAGAAGAGTCACTATTGTGCTCCCATTGTCATACACAGGGCAAATAGCGCTGGCGTCTGTTCCCAGCATGTACAGTGTATTGGACTGAAGAGGATCTACTGTTCTTGTCAGGTTCCTAAGCAGAGTTGAACTAGATATGGCCGTGTGTGTAGGAAGCACAGTTCTTTTGTTCTGAGCAAGCTCACTGTTCTGGCCCTATAGGAAACACAGTAGAGTAGAAGAGTGCTCTTTTCTCTAAAGCAGAGTGTGTTTCTTGTAAGGCGAGCTTGCGTTTGTTTCCCAGTCCTAAATGGAGTTGAGTCACATGCAGTTTTTGGTCCTACGAGCAAGAGTTGTTTTCTGGTAAGAAGAGTCACTATTTCGCTCCAATTGCCATACACAGTACAAATAGCACTCGCGTCTGTTCCCAGCAAGTACAGTGTATTGGACTGAATAGGAGCTACTGTTCTTGTCAGTTTCCAAAGCATAGTTG
Source organism: Peromyscus eremicus (assembly GCF_949786415.1). NCBI lineage: Eukaryota > Metazoa > Chordata > Mammalia > Rodentia > Cricetidae > Peromyscus > Peromyscus eremicus. The sequence continues at coordinate 2,863,382 of NW_026734293.1, forward strand.
AACTAGATATGTTCCGTTTGTGTAGGAAGCACAGTTCTTTTGTTCTCATCAAGCTCACTGTACTGGCACTATAGGAAACACAGTAGAGTAGAACAGTGCTCTTTTCTCAAAAGCAGAGTGTGTTTCTTGTAAGGCGAGCTAGCGTTTGTGTCCCAGTCCTAAATGGAGTTGAATCACATGCAGTTTCTGGTCCTACGAGCAAGAGTTGTTTTATGGTAAGAATAGTCACTATTGTGCTGCCATTGCCATACACAGGACAAATAGCACTGGCATCTGTTCCCAGCAAGTACAGTGTATTGCACTGAAGAGGATCTACTATTCTTGTCAATTTACTAAGCAGAATTGAACTAGATATGACCGTATGTGTAGGAAGCACAGTTCTTTTGTTCTGAGCAAGCTCACTGTTTTGGTCTTAATAGAAACACAGTTGAGTAGAAGAGTGCTCTTTTCTCAAAAGCAGAGTGTGTTTCTTGTAAGGCGAACTCGCATTTGTTTCCCAGGCCTAAATGGAGTTGAGTCACATGCAGTTTTTTGTCCTACGAGCAAGAGTTGTTTCTGGTAAGACGAGTCACTATTGTGCTCCAATTGCCATACACAAAGCAATTAGCACTTGCGTCTGTTCCCAGCAAGTACAGTGTATTGGACTGAATAGGAGCTACTGTTCTTGTCAGTTTCCTAAGCAGAGTTGAACTAGATATGGTCCGTGTGTGTAGGAAGCACAGTTCTTTTGTTCTGAGCAAGCTCACTGTTTGGGCCCCATAGGAAACACAGTAGAGAAGAAGAGTGCTCTCTTCTCAAAATCAGAGTGTGTTTCTTGTAAGGCGAGCTAGCATTTGTTTCCCAGTCTTAAATGGAGTTGAATCCCATGCAGTTTCTGGTCCTAGGAGCAAGAGTTGTTTTCTGGTAAGAAGAGTCACTATTGTGCTCCCATTGTCATACACAGGGCATATAGCACTCGCGTCTGTTCCCAGCAAGTACAGTGTTTTGGACTGAAGAGGATCTACTATTCTTGTCAGTTTCCTAAGCAGAATTGAACTAGATATGACCGTGTGTTTAGGAAGCACAGTTCTTTTGTTCTGAGCAAGCTCACTGTTTTGGCCCTATAGGAAACACAGTAGAGTAGAAGAGTGCTCTTTTCTCAAAAGCAGAGTGTGTTTCTTGTAAGACGCGCTCACGTTTGTTTCCCAGTCCTAAATGGAGTTGAGTCACATGCAGTTTTTGCTCCCACGAGCAAGAGTTGTTTTCTGGTAAGAAGAGTCACTATTGTGCTCCAATTGCCATACACAGTGCAAATAGCACTCGCGTCTGTTCCCAGCAAGTACAGTGTATTGGACTGAATAGGAGCTACTGTTCTTGTCAGTTTCCTAAGCAGAGTTGAACTAGATATGGTCCGTGTGTGTAGGAAGCACAGTTTTTTTGTTCTCAGCAAGCTCACTGTTCTGGCCCGATAGGAAACACAGTAGAGTAGAAGAGTGCTCTTTTCTCAAAAGCAGAGTGTGTTTCTTGTAAGGCGAGCAAGCTTTTGTTTCCCAGTCCTAAATGGAGTTGAATCACATGCAGTTTCTGGTCCTACGAGCAAGAGTTGTTTTCTGGTAAGGAAGAAACTGTTGTGCTTCCATTGCCATACACAGTGCAAATAGCACTCGCATCTGTTCACAGCAAGTACAGTGTATCGGACTGAAGAGGAGCTACTGTTCTTGGCAGTTTCCTAAGCAGAGTTGAACTAGATACTGTCCGTGTGTAGGAAGCACAGTTTTTTGTTCTGAGCAAGCTCACTCTTTGGACCCCATAGGAAACACAGTAAAGTAGAAGAGTGCTCTTTTCTCAAAAGCAGAGTGTGTTTCTTGTAAGGCGAGCTAGTGTTTGTTTTACAGTCCTAAATGGAGTTGAATCACATGCAGTTTCTGGTCCTACGAGCAAGAGTTGTTTTCTGGTAAGAAGAGTCCCTATTGCGCTCCCATTGTCATACACAGAGCAAATAGTCCTGGCTTCTGTTCCTAGCATGTACAGTGAATTGGACTGAAGAGGAGCTACTGTTCTTGTCAGTTTCCTAAGCAGAGTTGAACTAGATATGGGCCGTGTGTGTAGGAAGCACAGTTCTTTTGTTCTGAGCAAGCTCACTGTTCGGACCCATAGGAAACACAGTAGAGTAGAAGAGTGCTCTTTTCTCAAAAGCAGAGTGTATTTCATGTAAGGCGAGCTAGCATTTGTTTCCCTGTCCTAAATGGAGTTGAATCACATGCAGTTTCTGGTCCTACGAGCAAGAGTTGTTTTCTGGTAAGAAAAGTCACTATTGCGCGCCAATTGCAATACACAGTGCAAATAGCACTCGCGTGTGTTCCCAGCTAGTACAGGGTATCGTACTGAAGAGGAGCTACTCTTTTTGTCAGTTTCCTAAGCAGAGTTTAACTAGATATGGCCCGTGTGTGTAGGAAGCACAGTTTTTTTTTTCTGAGCAAGATCACTGTTCTGGCCCTATAGGAAACACTTTAGAGTATAAGAGGGCTCTTTTCTCAAAAGCAGAGTGTGTTTCTTGTAATGCGAGCTAGCGCTTGTTTCCCAGTCCTAAATGGAGTTGAATCTCATGCAGTTTCTGGTCCTACGAGCAAGAGTTGTTTTCTGGTAAGAAGGGTCACTATTGTGCTCCCATTGCCATACACTGTGCAAATAGCACTCCCGTCTGTTCCCAGCAAGTACAGTGTATCGGACTGAAGAGTAGCTACTTTTGTTGTCAGTTTCCTAAACAGAGTTGAACGAGATATGGCCCGTGTGTGTAGGAAGCTCAGTTCTTTTGTTCTGAGCAAGCTCACTGTTTTGACCACATAGGAAAGACAGTAGAGTAGAAGAGTGCTCTTTTCTCAAAAGCAGGGTGTGTTTCCTGTAAGGCGAGCTAGTGTTTGTTTCCCAGTCCTAAATGGAGTTGAATCCCATGCAGTTTCTGTTTCTACGAGCAAGAGTTGTTTTCTGGTAAGGAAAGTCACTATGGTGCTCCCATTGCCATACATAGTGCAAATAGCACTCGTGTGTGTTCCCAGCTAGTACAGTGTACCGGACTGAAGAGGAGCAACTGTTTTGTCAGTTTCCTAAGCAGAGTTGAACTAGATATGGCCCGTGTGTGTAGGATGCACAGGTTTTTTTTTTTTCTGAGCAAGCTCACTGTTCTGGCCCTATAGGAAACACTTTAGAGTATAAGAGGGCTCTTTTCTCAAAAGCAGAGTGTGTTTCTTGTAATGCGAGCTAGAGTTTGTTTCCCAGTCCTAAATGGTGTTGAATCTCATGCAGTTTCTGGTCCTACGAACAAGAGTTGTTTTGTGGTAAGAAGAATCACTATTGTGCTCCCATGGCCATGCACAGAGCACATAGCACTCGCGTCTGTTCCCAGCAAGTACAGTGTATCGGAATGAAGAGTAGCTACTGTTGTTGTCAGTTTCCTAAGCAGAGTTGAACGAGATATGGCACGTGTGTGTAGGAAGCTCAGTTCTTTTGTTCTGAGCAAGCTCACTGTTTTGACCACATAGGAAACACAGTAGAGTAGAAGAGTGCTCTTTTCTCAAAAGCAGGGTGTGTTTCTTGTAAGGCGAGCTAGTGTTTGTTTCCCAGTCCTAAATGGAGTTGAATCACATGCAGTTTCTGGTCCTACGAGCAAGAGTTGTTTTCTGGTAAGGAAAGTCACTATTGCGCTCCCATTGCCATACACAGTGCAAATAGCACTCGCGTCTGTTCCCAGCAATTACAGTGTATCGGACTGAAGAGGAGCTACTGTTCTTGTCGATTTCCTAAGCAGATTTGAACTAGATACGGTCCGTGTGTAGGAAGCACAGTTTTCTGTTCTGAGCAAGCTCACTGTTTGGACCCCGTAGGAAACACAATAGAGTAGAAGAGTGCTCTTTTCTCAAAAGCAGAGTGTGTTTATTGTAAGGCGAGCTAGCATTTGTTTCCCAGTCCTAAATGGAGTTGAATCACATGCAGTTTCTGGTCCTACCAGCAAGAGTTGTTTTATGGTAAGAAGAGTCACTATTGCGCTGCCATTGTCTTACACAGGACAAATAGCACTGGCGTCTGTTCCCAGCAAGTACAGTGTATTGGACTGAAGGGGATCTGCTGTTCTTGTCAGGTTCCTAAACAGAATTGAACTAGATATGGCCGTGTGTGTAGGAAGCACAGTTCTTTTGTTCTGAGCAAGCTCACTGTTCTGGCCCTACAGGAAACACAGTTGAGTAGAAGAGTGCTCTTTTCTCAAAAGCAGAGTGTATTTCTTGTAAGGCGAGCTAGCGTTTGTTTCCCAGTCCTAAATGGAGTTGAGTCACATGCAGTTTCTGGTCCTAGGAACAAGAGTTGTTTTCTGGTAAGAAGAGTCACTATTGTGCTCCCATTGTCATACACAGGGCAAATAGTACTGGCGTCTGTTCCCAGCATGTACAGTGTATTGGACTGAAGAAGATCTACTGTTCTTGTCAGTTTCCTAAGCAGAATTGAATAGATATGGCCACTGTGTGCAGGAAGCACAGTTCTTTTGTTCTGAGGAAGCTCACTCATCTGGCCCTATAGGAAACACAGTATAGTAGAAGAATGCTCTTTTGTCAAAAGCACAGAGTTTTTCTTGTAAGGCGAGCTAGCATTTCTTTCCCAGTCCTAAATGGAGTTGAGACACATGCAGTTTTTGGTCCTACGAGCAAGAGTTTTTTTCTGGTAAGAAGAGTCACTATTGCACTTTCATTGCCATACACAGTGCAAATAGCACTTGCATCTGTTCCCAGCAAATACATGGTATTGGACTGAAGAGGATCTACTGTTCTTGTCAGTTTTTTAAGCAGAGTTGAACTAGATATGGCCCGTGTGTGTAGGAAGCACAGTTCTTTTGTTCTGAGCAAGCTCACTGTTCGGACCCATAGGAAACACAGTAGAGTAGAAGAGTGCTCTTTTCTCAAAAGCAGAGTGTATTTCATGTAAGGCGAGCTAGCATTTGTTTCCCAGTCCTAAATGGAGTTGAATCACATGCAGTTTCTGGTCCTACGAGCAAGAGTTGTTTTCTGGTAAGAAAAGTCACTATTGCGCTCCAATTGCCATACACAGTGCAAATAGCACTCGCGTGTGTTCCCAGATAGTACAGGGTATCGTACTGAAGAGGAGCTACTGTTTTTGTCAGTTTCCTAAGCAGAGTTGAACTAGATATGGCCCGTGTGTGTAGGAAGCACAGTTTTTTTTTTCTGAGCAAGCTCACTGTTCTGGCCCGATAGGAAACACTGTAGAGTAGAAGAGTGCTCTTTTCTCAAAAGCAGAGTGTGTTTCTTGTAAAACGAGCTGTTTGTTTCCCAGACCTAAATGGAGTTGAATCACATGCAGTTTCTGGTCCTATGAGCAAGAGTTATTTTCTGGTAAGAAGAGTCACTATTGTGCTCCCATTGTCATACACAGGGCAAATAGCGCTGGCGTCTGTTCCCAGCATGTACAGTGTATTGGACTGAAGAGGATCTACTGTTCTTGTCAGGTTCCTAAGCAGAGTTGAACTAGATATGGCCGTGTGTGTAGGAAGCACAGTTCTTTTGTTCTGAGCAAGCTCACTGTTCTGGCCCTATAGGAAACACAGTAGAGTAGAAGAGTGCTCTTTTCTCTAAAGCAGAGTGTGTTTCTTGTAAGGCGAGCTTGCGTTTGTTTCCCAGTCCTAAATGGAGTTGAATCACATGCAGTTTCTGGTCCTACGAGCAAGAGTTGTTTTCTGGTAAGGAAAGTCACTATTGCGCTTCCATTGCCATACACAGCGCAAATAGCACTCGTGTCTGTTCCCAGCAATTACAGTGTATCGGACTGAAGAGGACCTACTGTTCTTGTCAGTTTCATAAGCAGAGTTGAACTAGATATGGTCCGTGTGTAGGAAGCACAGTTTTCTGTTCTGAGCAAGCTCACTGTTTGGACCCCATAGGAAACACAGTAGAGTAGATGAGTGCTCTTTTCTCAAAAGCAGACTGTGTTTCTTGTAAGGCGAGCTAGCATTTGTTTCCCAGTCCTAAATGGAGTTGAATCCCATGCAGTTGCTGTTTCTACGAGCAAGAGTTGTTTTCTGGTAAGGAAAGTCACTATGGCGCTCCCATTGCCATACATAGTGCAAATAGCACTCGCGTGTGTTCCCAGCTAGTACAGTGTACCGGACTGAAGAGGAGCAACTGTTTTTGTCAGTTTCCTAAGCAGAGTTGAACTAGATATGGCCCATGTGTGTAGGATGCACAGGTTTTTTTTTTTCTGAGCAAGCTCACTGTTCTGGCCCTATAGGAAACACTTTAGAGTATAAGAGGGCTCTTTTCTCAAAAGCAGAGTGTGTTTCTTGTAATGCGAGCTAGCGTTTGTTTCCCAGTCCTAAATGGTGTTGAATCTCATGCAGTTTCTGGTCCTACGAGCAAGAGTTGTTTTCTGGTAAGAAGAGTCACTATTGTGCTCCCATGGCCATGCACAGAGCACATAGCACTCGCGTCTGTTCCCAGCAAGTACAGTGTATCGGACTGAAGAGTAGCTACTGTTGTTGTCAGTTTCCTAAGCAGAGTTGAACGAGATATGGCACGTGTGTGTAGGAAGCTCAGTTCTCTTGTTCTGAGCAAGCTCACTGTTTTGACCACATAGGAAACACAGTAGAGTAGAAGAGTGCTCTTTTCTCAAAAGCAGGGTGTGTTTCTTGTAAGGCGAGCTAGTGTTTGTTTCCCAGTCCTAAATGGAGTTGAATCACATGCAGTTTCTGGTCCTACGAGCAAGAGTTGTTTTCTGGTAAGGAAAGTCACTATTGCGCTCCCATTGCCATACACAGTGCAAATAGCACTCGCGTCTGTTCCCAGCAATTACAGTGTATCGGACTGAAGAGGAGCTACTGTTCTTGTCGGTTTCCTAAGCAGATTTGAACTAGATACGGTCCGTGTGTAGGAAGCACAGTTTTCTGTTCTGAGCAAGCTCACTGTTTGGACCCCGTAGGAAACACAATAGAGTAGAAGAGTGCTCTTTTCTCAAAAGCTGAGTGTGTTTTTTGTAAGGCGACCTAGCATTTGTTTCCCAGTCCTAAATGGAGTTGAATCACATGCAGTTTCTGGTCCTACGAGCAAGAGTTGTTTTATGGTAAGAAGAGTCACTATTGCGCTGCCATTGCCATACACAGGACAAATAGCACTGGCGTCTGTTCCCAGCAAGTACAGTGTATTGGACTGAAGGGGATCTGCTGTTCTTGTCAGGTTCCTAAACAGAATTGAACTAGATATGGCCGTGTGTGTAGGAAGCACAGTTCTTTTGTTCTGAGCAAGCTCACTGTTCTGGCCCTACAGGAAACACAGTAGAGTAGAAGAGTGCTCTTTTCTCAAAAGCAGAGTGTGTTTCTTGTAAGACGAGCTAGCGTTTGTTTCCCAGTCCTAAATGGAGTTGAGTCACATGCAGTTTCTGGTCCTAGGAACAAGAGTTGTTTTCTGGTAAGAAGAGTCACTATTGTGCTCCCATTGTCATACACAGGGCAAATAGTACTGGCGTCTGTTCCCAGCATGTACAGTGTATTGGACTGAAGAGGATCTACTGTTCTTGTCAGTTTCCTAAGCAGAATTGAATAGATATGGCCCCTGTGTGCAGGAAGCACAGTTCTTTTGTTCTGAGGAAGCTCACTCATCTGGCCCTATAGGAAACACAGTATAGTAGAAGAATGCTCTTTTGTCAAAAGCACAGAGTTTTTCTTGTAAGGCGAGCTAGCATTTCTTTCCCAGTCCTAAATGGAGTTGAGACACATGCAGTTTTTGGTCCTACGAGCAAGAGTTTTTTTCTGGTAAGAAGAGTCACTATTGCACTTTCATTGCCATACACAGTGCAAATAGCACTTGCATCTGTTCCCAGCAAATACAGTGTATTGGACTGAAGAGGATCTACTGTTCTTGTCAGTTTTTTAAGCAGAGTTGAACTAGATATGGCCCGTGTGTGTAGGAAGCACAGTTCTTTTGTTCTGAGCAAGCTCACTCTTTTGGTCCTATAGGAAACACAGTTGAGTAGAAGAGTGCTCTTTTCTCAAAAGCAGAGTGTGTTTCTTGTAAGGCGAGCTCGCGTTTGTTTCCCAGTCCTAAATGGAGTTGTGTCACATGCAGTTTTTGGTCCTACGAGCAAGAGTTGTTTTCTGGTAAGAAGAGTCACTATTGTGCTCCAATTGCCATACACAAAGCAATTAGCACTCGCGTCTGTTCCCAGCAAGTACAGTGTATTGGACTGAATAGGAGCTACTGTTCTTGTCAGTTTCCTAAGCAGAGTTGAACTAGATATGGTCGGTGTGTGTAGGAAGCACAGTTCTTTTGTTCTGAGCAAGCTCACTGTTTGGGCCCCATAGGAAACACAGTAGAGTAGAAGAGTGCTCTCTTCTCAAAATCAGAGTGTGTTTCTTGTAAGGCGAGCTAGCATTTGTTTCCCAGTCTTAAATGGAGTTGAATCCCATGCAGTTTCTGGTCCTAGGAGCAAGAGTTGTTTTCTGGTAAGAAGAGTCACTATTGTGCTCCTATTGTCATACACAGGGCATATAGCACTCGCGTCTGTTCCCAGCATGTACAGTGTTTTGGACTGAAGAGGATCTACTATTCTTGTCAGTTTCCTAAGCAGAATTGAACTAGATATGACCGTGTGTTTAGGAAGCACAGTTCTTTTGTTCTGAGCAAGCTCACTGTTTTGGCCCTATAGGAAACACAGTAGAGTAGAAGAGTGCTCTTTTCTCAAAAGCAGAGTGTGTTTCTTGTAAGACGAGCTCACGTTTGTTTCCCAGTCCTAAATGGAGTTGAATCACATGCAGTTTCTGGTCCTACGAGCAAGAGTTGTTTTCTGGTAAGGAAGTAACTGTTGTGCTTCCATTGCCATACACAGTGCAAATAGCACTCGCGTCTGTTCACAGCAAGTACAGTGTATCGGACTGAAGAGGAGCTACTGTTCTTGGCAGTTTCATAAGCAGAGTTGAACTAGATACTGTCCGTGTGTAGGAAGCACAGTTTTTTGTTCTGAGCAAGCTCACTCTTTGGACCCCATAGGAAACACAGTAAAGTAGAAGAGTGCTCTTTTCTCAAAAGCAGAGTGTGTTTCTTGTAAGGCGAGCTAGTGTTTGTTTTGCAGTCCTAAATGGAGTTGAATCACATGCAGTTTCTGGTCCTACGAGCAAGAGTTGTTTTCTGGTAAGAAGAGTCCCTATTGCGCTCCCATTGTCATACACAGAGCAAATAGTCCTGGCTTCTGTTCCTAGCATGTACAGTGAATTGGACTGAAGAGGAGCTACTGTTCTTGTCAGTTTCCTAAGCAGAGTTGAACTAGATATGGCCCGTGTGTGTAGGAAGCACAGTTCTTTTGTTCTGAGCAAGCTCACTGTTCGGACCCATAGGAAACACAGTAGAGTAGAAGAGTGCTCTTTTCTCAAAAGCAGAGTGTATTTCATGTAAGGCGAGCTAGCATTTGTTTCCCAGTCCTAAATGGAGTTGAATCACATGCAGTTTCTGGTCCTACGAGCAAGAGTTGTTTTCTGGTAAGAAAAGTCACTATTGCGCTCCAATTGCCATACACAGTGCAAATAGCACTCGCGTGTGTTCCCAGCTAGTACAGGGTATCGTACTGAAGAGGAGCTACTGTTTTTGTCAGTTTCCTAAGCAGAGTTGAACTAGATATGGCCCGTGTGTGTAGGAAGCACAGTTTTTTTTTTCTGAGCAAGATCACTGTTCTGGCTCTATAGGAAACACTTTAGAGTATAAGAGGGCTCTTTTCTCAAAAGCAGAGTGTGTTTCTTGTAATGCGAGCTAGCGCTTGTTTCCCAGTCCTAAATGGAGTTGAATCTCATGCAGTTTCTGGTCCTACGAGCAAGAGTTGTTTTCTGGTAAGAAGGGTCACTATTGTGCTCCCATTGCCATACACTGTGCAAATAGCACTCGCGTCTGTTCCCAGCAAGTACAGTGTATCGGACTGAAGAGTAGCTACTTTTGTTGTCAGTTTCCTAAACAGAGTTGAACGAGATATGGCCCGTGTGTGTAGGAAGCTCAGTTCTTTTGTTCTGAGCAAGCTCACTGTTTTGACCACATAGGAAACACAGTAGAGTAGAAGAGTGCTCTTTTCTCAAAAGCAGGGTGTGTTTCCTGTAAGGCGAGCTAGTGTTTGTTTCCCAGTCCTAAATGGAGTTGAATCACATGCAGTTTCTGGTCCTACGAGCAAGAGTTGTTTTCTGGTAAGGAAAGTCACTATTGTGCTTCCATTGCCATACACAGTGCAAATAGCACTCGTGTCTGTTCCCAGCAATTACAGTGTATCGGACTGAAGAGGAGCTACTGTTCTTGTCAGTTTCATAAGCAGAGTTGAACTAGATATGGTCCGTGTGTAGGAAGCACAGTTTTCTGTTCTGAGCAAGCTCACTGTTTGGACCCCATAGGAAACACAGTAGAGTAGATGAGTGCTCTTTTCTCAAAAGCAGACTGTGTTTCTTGTAAGGCGAGCTAGCATTTGTTTCCCAGTCCTAAATGGAGTTGAATCCCATGCAGTTTCTGTTTCTACGAGCAAGAGTTGTTTTCTGGTAAGGAAAGTCACTATGGCGCTCCCATTGCCATACATAGTGCAAATAGCACTCGCGTGTGTTCCCAGCTAGTACAGTGTACCGGACTGAAGAGGAGCAACTGTTTTGTCAGTTTCCTAAGCAGAGTTGAACTAGATATGGCCCGTGTGTGTAGGATGCACAGGTTTTTTTTTTTTTTTCTGAGCAAGCTCACTGTTCTGGCCCTATAGGAAACACTTTAGAGTATAAGAGGGCTCTTTTCTCAAAAGCAGAGTGTGTTTCTTGTAATACGAGCTAGCGTTTGTTTCCCAGTCCTAAATGGTGTTGAATCTCATGCAGTTTCTGGTCCTACGAACAAGAGTTGTTTTCTGGTAAGAAGAATCACTATTGTGCTCCCATGGCCATGCACAGAGCACATAGCACTCGCGTCTGTTCCCAGCAAGTACAGTGTATCGGACTGAAGAGTAGCTACTGTTGTTGTCAGTTTCCTAAGCAGAGTTGAACGAGATATGGCACGTGTGTGTAGGAAGCTCAGTTCTCTTGTTCTGAGCAAGCTCACTGTTTTGACCACATAGGAAACACAGTAGAGTAGAAGAGTGCTCTTTTCTCAAAAGCAGGGTGTGTTTCTTGTAAGGCGAGCTAGTGTTTGTTTCCCAGTCCTAAATGGAGTTGAATCACATGCAGTTTCTGGTCCTACGAGCAAGAGTTGTTTTCTGGTAAGGAAAGTCACTATTGCGCTCCCATTGCCATACACAGTGCAAATAGCACTCGCGTCTGTTCCCAGCAATTACAGTGTATCGGACTGAAGAGGAGCTACTGTTCTTGTCGGTTTCCTAAGCAGATTTGAACTAGATACGGTCCGTGTGTAGGAAGCACAGTTTTCTGTTCTGAGCAAGCTCACTGTTTGGACCCCGTAGGAAACACAATAGAGTAGAAGAGTGCTCTTTTCTCAAAAGCTGAGTGTGTTTTTTGTAAGGCGACCTAGCATTTGTTTCCCAGTCCTAAATGGAGTTGAATCACATGCAGTTTCTGGTCCTACGAGCAAGAGTTGTTTTATGGTAAGAAGAGTCACTATTGCGCTGCCATTGCCATACACAGGACAAATAGCACTGGCGTCTGTTCCCAGCAAGTACAGTGTATTGGACTGAAGGGGATCTGCTGTTCTTGTCAGGTTCCTAAACAGAATTGAACTAGATATGGCCGTGTGTGTAGGAAGCACAGTTCTTTTGTTCTGAGCAAGCTCACTGTTCTGGCCCTACAGGAAACACAGTAGAGTAGAAGAGTGCTCTTTTCTCAAAAGCAGAGTGTGTTTCTTGTAAGACGAGCTAGCGTTTGTTTCCCAGTCCTAAATGGAGTTGAGTCACATGCAGTTTCTGGTCCTAGGAACAAGAGTTGTTTTCTGGTAAGAAGAGTCACTATTGTGCTCCCATTGTCATACACAGGGCAAATAGTACTGGCGTCTGTTCCCAGCATGTACAGTGTATTGGACTGAAGAGGATCTACTGTTCTTGTCAGTTTCCTAAGCAGAATTGAATAGATATGGCCCCTGTGTGCAGGAAGCACAGTTCTTTTGTTCTGAGGAAGCTCACTCATCTGGCCCTATAGGAAACACAGTATAGTAGAAGAATGCTCTTTTGTCAAAAGCACAGAGTTTTTCTTGTAAGGCGAGCTAGCATTTCTTTCCCAGTCCTAAATGGAGTTGAGACACATGCAGTTTTTGGTCCTACGAGCAAGAGTTTTTTTTCTGGTAAGAAGAGTCACTATTGCACTTTCATTGCCATACACAGTGCAAATAGCACTTGCATCTGTTCCCAGCAAATACAGTGTATTGGACTGAAGAGGATCTACTGTTCTTGTCAGTTTTTTAAGCAGAGTTGAACTAGATATGGCCCGTGTGTGTAGGAAGCACAGTTCTTTTGTTCTGAGCAAGCTCACTCTTTTGGTCCTATAGGAAACACAGTTGAGTAGAAGAGTGCTCTTTTCTCAAAAGCAGAGTGTGTTTCTTGTAAGGCGAGCTCGCGTTTGTTTCCCAGTCCTAAATGGAGTTGTGTCACATGCAGTTTTTGGTCCTACGAGCAAGAGTTGTTTTCTGGTAAGAAGAGTCACTATTGTGCTCCAATTGCCATACACAAAGCAATTAGCACTCGCGTCTGTTCCCAGCAAGTACAGTGTATTGGACTGAATAGGAGCTACTGTTCTTGTCAGTTTCCTAAGCAGAGTTGAACTAGATATGGTCGGTGTGTGTAGGAAGCACAGTTCTTTTGTTCTGAGCAAGCTCACTGTTTGGGCCCCATAGGAAACACAGTAGAGTAGAAGAGTGCTCTCTTCTCAAAATCAGAGTGTGTTTCTTGTAAGGCGAGCTAGCATTTGTTTCCCAGTCTTAAATGGAGTTGAATCCCATGCAGTTTCTGGTCCTAGGAGCAAGAGTTGTTTTCTGGTAAGAAGAGTCACTATTGTGCTCCTATTGTCATACACAGGGCATATAGCACTCGCGTCTGTTCCCAGCATGTACAGTGTTTTGGACTGAAGAGGATCTACTATTCTTGTCAGTTTCCTAAGCAGAATTGAACTAGATATGACCGTGTGTTTAGGAAGCACAGTTCTTTTGTTCTGAGCAAGCTCACTGTTTTGGCCCTATAGGAAACACAGTAGAGTAGAAGAGTGCTCTTTTCTCAAAAGCAGAGTGTGTTTCTTGTAAGACGAGCTCACGTTTGTTTCCCAGTCCTAAATGGAGTTGAATCACATGCAGTTTCTGGTCCTACGAGCAAGAGTTGTTTTCTGGTAAGGAAGTAACTGTTGTGCTTCCATTGCCATACACAGTGCAAATAGCACTCGCGTCTGTTCACAGCAAGTACAGTGTATCGGACTGAAGAGGAGCTACTGTTCTTGGCAGTTTCATAAGCAGAGTTGAACTAGATACTGTCCGTGTGTAGGAAGCACAGTTTTTTGTTCTGAGCAAGCTCACTCTTTGGACCCCATAGGAAACACAGTAAAGTAGAAGAGTGCTCTTTTCTCAAAAGCAGAGTGTGTTTCTTGTAAGGCGAGCTAGTGTTTGTTTTGCAGTCCTAAATGGAGTTGAATCACATGCAGTTTCTGGTCCTACGAGCAAGAGTTGTTTTCTGGTAAGAAGAGTCCCTATTGCGCTCCCATTGTCATACACAGAGCAAATAGTCCTGGCTTCTGTTCCTAGCATGTACAGTGAATTGGACTGAAGAGGAGCTACTGTTCTTGTCAGTTTCCTAAGCAGAGTTGAACTAGATATGGCCCGTGTGTGTAGGAAGCACAGTTCTTTTGTTCTGAGCAAGCTCACTGTTCGGACCCATAGGAAACACAGTAGAGTAGAAGAGTGCTCTTTTCTCAAAAGCAGAGTGTATTTCATGTAAGGCGAGCTAGCATTTGTTTCCCAGTCCTAAATGGAGTTGAATCACATGCAGTTTCTGGTCCTACGAGCAAGAGTTGTTTTCTGGTAAGAAAAGTCACTATTGCGCTCCAATTGCCATACACAGTGCAAATAGCACTCGCGTGTGTTCCCAGCTAGTACAGGGTATCGTACTGAAGAGGAGCTACTGTTTTTGTCAGTTTCCTAAGCAGAGTTGAACTAGATATGGCCCGTGTGTGTAGGAAGCACAGTTTTTTTTTTCTGAGCAAGATCACTGTTCTGGCTCTATAGGAAACACTTTAGAGTATAAGAGGGCTCTTTTCTCAAAAGCAGAGTGTGTTTCTTGTAATGCGAGCTAGCGCTTGTTTCCCAGTCCTAAATGGAGTTGAATCTCATGCAGTTTCTGGTCCTACGAGCAAGAGTTGTTTTCTGGTAAGAAGGGTCACTATTGTGCTCCCATTGCCATACACTGTGCAAATAGCACTCGCGTCTGTTCCCAGCAAGTACAGTGTATCGGACTGAAGAGTAGCTACTTTTGTTGTCAGTTTCCTAAACAGAGTTGAACGAGATATGGCCCGTGTGTGTAGGAAGCTCAGTTCTTTTGTTCTGAGCAAGCTCACTGTTTTGACCACATAGGAAACACAGTAGAGTAGAAGAGTGCTCTTTTCTCAAAAGCAGGGTGTGTTTCCTGTAAGGCGAGCTAGTGTTTGTTTCCCAGTCCTAAATGGAGTTGAATCACATGCAGTTTCTGGTCCTACGAGCAAGAGTTGTTTTCTGGTAAGGAAAGTCACTATTGTGCTTCCATTGCCATACACAGTGCAAATAGCACTCGTGTCTGTTCCCAGCAATTACAGTGTATCGGACTGAAGAGGAGCTACTGTTCTTGTCAGTTTCATAAGCAGAGTTGAACTAGATATGGTCCGTGTGTAGGAAGCACAGTTTTCTGTTCTGAGCAAGCTCACTGTTTGGACCCCATAGGAAACACAGTAGAGTAGATGAGTGCTCTTTTCTCAAAAGCAGACTGTGTTTCTTGTAAGGCGAGCTAGCATTTGTTTCCCAGTCCTAAATGGAGTTGAATCCCATGCAGTTTCTGTTTCTACGAGCAAGAGTTGTTTTCTGGTAAGGAAAGTCACTATGGCGCTCCCATTGCCATACATAGTGCAAATAGCACTCGCGTGTGTTCCCAGCTAGTACAGTGTACCGGACTGAAGAGGAGCAACTGTTTTGTCAGTTTCCTAAGCAGAGTTGAACTAGATATGGCCCGTGTGTGTAGGATGCACAGGTTTTTTTTTTTTTTTCTGAGCAAGCTCACTGTTCTGGCCCTATAGGAAACACTTTAGAGTATAAGAGGGCTCTTTTCTCAAAAGCAGAGTGTGTTTCTTGTAATACGAGCTAGCGTTTGTTTCCCAGTCCTAAATGGTGTTGAATCTCATGCAGTTTCTGGTCCTACGAACAAGAGTTGTTTTCTGGTAAGAAGAATCACTATTGTGCTCCCATGGCCATGCACAGAGCACATAGCACTCGCGTCTGTTCCCAGCAAGTACAGTGTATCGGACTGAAGAGTAGCTACTGTTGTTGTCAGTTTCCTAAGCAGAGTTGAACGAGATATGGCACGTGTGTGTAGGAAGCTCAGTTCTATTGTTCTGAGCAAGCTCACTGTTTTGACCACATAGGAAACACAGTAGAGTAGAAGAGTGCTCTTTTCTCAAAAGCAGGGTGTGTTTCTTGTAAGGCGAGCTAGTGTTTGTTTCCCAGTCCTAAATGGAGATGAATCACATGCAGTTTCTGGTCCTACGAGCAAGAGTTGTTTTCTGGTAAGGAAAGTCACTATTGCGCTCCCATTGCCATACACAGTGCAAATAGCACTCGCGTCTGTTCCCAGCAATTACAGTGTATCGGACTGAAGAGGAGCTACTGTTCTTGTCGATTTCCTAAGCAGATTTGAACTAGATACGGTCCGTGTGTAGGAAGCACAGTTTTCTGTTCTGAGCAAGCTCACTGTTTGGACCCCGTAGGAAACACAATAGAGTAGAAGAGTGCTCTTTTCTCAAAAGTAGAGTGTGTTTCTTGTAAGGCGAGATAGCATTTGTTTCCCAGTCCTAAATGGAGTTGAATCACATGCAGTTTCTGGTCCTACGAGCAAGAGTTGTTTTATGGTAAGAAGAGTCACTATTGCGCTGCCATTGCCATACACAGGACAAATAGCACTGGCGTCTGTTCCCAGCAAGTACAGTGTATTGGACTGAAGGGGATCTGCTGTTCTTGTCAGGTTCCTAAACAGAATTGAACTAGATATGGCCGTGTGTGTAGGAAGCACAGTTCTTTTGTTCTGAGCAAGCTCACTGTTCTGGCCCTACAGGAAACACAGTAGAGTAGAAGAGTGCTCTTTTCTCAAAAGCAGAGTGTGTTTCTTGTAAGGCGAGCTAGCGTTTGTTTCCCAGTCCTAAATGGAGTTGAGTCACATGCAGTTTCTGGTCCTAGGAACAAGAGTTGTTTTCTGGTAAGAAGAGTCACTATTGTGCTCCCATTGTCATACACAGGGCAAATAGTACTGGCGTCTGTTCCCAGCATGTACAGTGTATTGGACTGAAGAGGATCTACTGTTCTTGTCAGTTTCCTAAGCAGAATTGAATAGATATGGCCCCTGTGTGCAGGAAGCACAGTTCTTTTGTTCTGAGGAAGCTCACTCATCTGGCCCTATAGGAAACACAGTATAGTAGAAGAATGCTCTTTTGTCAAAAGCACAGAGTTTTTCTTGTAAGGCGAGCTAGCATTTCTTTCCCAGTCCTAAATGGAGTTGAGACACATGCAGTTTTTGGTCCTACGAGCAAGAGTTTTTTTCTGGTAAGAAGAGTCACTATTGCACTTTCATTGCCATACACAGTGCAAATAGCACTTGCATCTGTTCCCAGCAAATACAGTGTATTGGACTGAAGAGGATCTACTGTTCTTGTCAGTTTTTTAAGCAGAGTTGAACTAGATATGGCCCGTGTGTGTAGGAAGCACAGTTCTTTTGTTCTGAGCAAGCTCACTGTTTTGGTCCTATAGGAAACACAGTTGAGTAGAAGAGTGCTCTTTTCTCAAAAGCAGAGTGTGTTTCTTGTAAGGCGAGCTCGCGTTTGTTTCCCAGTCCTAAATGGAGTTGTGTCACATGCAGTTTTTGGTCCTACGAGCAAGAGTTGTTTTCTGGTAAGAAGAGTCACTATTGTGCTCCAATTGCCATACACAAAGCAATTAGCACTCGCGTCTGTTCCCAGCAAGTACAGTGTATTGGACTGAATAGGAGCTACTGTTCTTGTCAGTTTCCTAAGCAGAGTTGAACTAGATATGGTCGGTGTGTGTAGGAAGCACAGTTCTTTTGTTCTGAGCAAGCTCACTGTTTGGGCCCCATAGGAAACACAGTAGAGTAGAAGAGTGCTCTCTTCTCAAAATCAGAGTGTGTTTCTTGTAAGGCGAGCTAGCATTTGTTTCCCAGTCTTAAATGGAGTTGAATCCCATGCAGTTTCTGGTCCTAGGAGCAAGAGTTGTTTTCTGGTAAGAAGAGTCACTATTGTGCTCCTATTGTCATACACAGGGCATATAGCACTCGCGTCTGTTCCCAGCATGTACAGTGTTTTGGACTGAAGAGGATCTACTATTCTTGTCAGTTTCCTAAGCAGAATTGAACTAGATATGACCGTGTGTTTAGGAAGCACAGTTCTTTTGTTCTGAGCAAGCTCACTGTTTTGGCCCTATAGGAAACACAGTAGAGTAGAAGAGTGCTCTTTTCTCAAAAGCAGAGTGTGTTTCTTGTAAGACGAGCTCACGTTTGTTTCCCAGTCCTAAATGGAGTTGAATCACATGCAGTTTCTGGTCCTACGAGCAAGAGTTGTTTTCTGGTAAGGAAGTAACTGTTGTGCTTCCATTGCCATACACAGTGCAAATAGCACTCGCGTCTGTTCACAGCAAGTACAGTGTATCGGACTGAAGAGGAGCTACTGTTCTTGGCAGTTTCATAAGCAGAGTTGAACTAGATACTGTCCGTGTGTAGGAAGCACAGTTTTTTGTTCTGAGCAAGCTCACTCTTTGGACCCCATAGGAAACACAGTAAAGTAGAAGAGTGCTCTTTTCTCAAAAGCAGAGTGTGTTTCTTGTAAGGCGAGCTAGTGTTTGTTTTGCAGTCCTAAATGGAGTTGAATCACATGCAGTTTCTGGTCCTACGAGCAAGAGTTGTTTTCTGGTAAGAAGAGTCCCTATTGCGCTCCCATTGTCATACACAGAGCAAATAGTCCTGGCTTCTGTTCCTAGCATGTACAGTGAATTGGACTGAAGAGGAGCTACTGTTCTTGTCAGTTTCCTAAGCAGAGTTGAACTAGATATGGCCCGTGTGTGTAGGAAGCACAGTTCTTTTGTTCTGAGCAAGCTCACTGTTCGGACCCATAGGAAACACAGTAGAGTAGAAGAGTGCTCTTTTCTCAAAAGCAGAGTGTATTTCATGTAAGGCGAGCTAGCATTTGTTTCCCAGTCCTAAATGGAGTTGAATCACATGCAGTTTCTGGTCCTACGAGCAAGAGTTGTTTTCTGGTAAGAAAAGTCACTATTGCGCTCCAATTGCCATACACAGTGCAAATAGCACTCGCGTGTGTTCCCAGCTAGTACAGGGTATCGTACTGAAGAGGAGCTACTGTTTTTGTCAGTTTCCTAAGCAGAGTTGAACTAGATATGGCCCGTGTGTGTAGGAAGCACAGTTTTTTTTTTCTGAGCAAGATCACTGTTCTGGCTCTATAGGAAACACTTTAGAGTATAAGAGGGCTCTTTTCTCAAAAGCAGAGTGTGTTTCTTGTAATGCGAGCTAGCGCTTGTTTCCCAGTCCTAAATGGAGTTGAATCTCATGCAGTTTCTGGTCCTACGAGCAAGAGTTGTTTTCTGGTAAGAAGGGTCACTATTGTGCTCCCATTGCCATACACTGTGCAAATAGCACTCGCGTCTGTTCCCAGCAAGTACAGTGTATCGGACTGAAGAGTAGCTACTTTTGTTGTCAGTTTCCTAAACAGAGTTGAACGAGATATGGCCCGTGTGTGTAGGAAGCTCAGTTCTTTTGTTCTGAGCAAGCTCACTGTTTTGACCACATAGGAAACACAGTAGAGTAGAAGAGTGCTCTTTTCTCAAAAGCAGGGTGTGTTTCCTGTAAGGCGAGCTAGTGTTTGTTTCCCAGTCCTAAATGGAGTTGAATCACATGCAGTTTCTGGTCCTACGAGCAAGAGTTGTTTTCTGGTAAGGAAAGTCACTATTGTGCTTCCATTGCCATACACAGTGCAAATAGCACTCGTGTCTGTTCCCAGCAATTACAGTGTATCGGACTGAAGAGGAGCTACTGTTCTTGTCAGTTTCATAAGCAGAGTTGAACTAGATATGGTCCGTGTGTAGGAAGCACAGTTTTCTGTTCTGAGCAAGCTCACTGTTTGGACCCCATAGGAAACACAGTAGAGTAGATGAGTGCTCTTTTCTCAAAAGCAGACTGTGTTTCTTGTAAGGCGAGCTAGCATTTGTTTCCCAGTCCTAAATGGAGTTGAATCCCATGCTGTTTCTGTTTCTACGAGCAAGAGTTGTTTTCTGGTAAGGAAAGTCACTATGGCGCTCCCATTGCCATACATAGTGCAAATAGCACTCGCGTGTGTTCCCAGCTAGTACAGTGTACCGGACTGAAGAGGAGCAACTGTTTTGTCAGTTTCCTAAGCAGAGTTGAACTAGATATGGCCCGTGTGTGTAGAATGCACAGGTTTTTTTTTTTTTCTGAGCAAGCTCACTGTTCTGGCCCTATAGGAAACACTTTAGAGTATAAGAGGGCTCTTTTCTCAAAAGCAGAGTGTGTTTCTTGTAATACGAGCTAGCGTTTGTTTCCCAGTCCTAAATGGTGTTGAATCTCATGCAGTTTCTGGTCCTACGAACAAGAGTTGTTTTCTGGTAAGAAGAATCACTATTGTGCTCCCATGGCCATGCACAGAGCACATAGCACTCGCGTCTGTTCCCAGCAAGTACAGTGTATCGGACTGAAGAGTAGCTACTGTTGTTGTCAGTTTCCTAAGCAGAGTTGAACGAGATATGGCACGTGTGTGTAGGAAGCTCAGTTCTATTGTTCTGAGCAAGCTCACTGTTTTGACCACATAGGAAACACAGTAGAGTAGAAGAGTGCTCTTTTCTCAAAAGCAGGGTGTGTTTCTTGTAAGGCGAGCTAGTGTTTGTTTCCCAGTCCTAAATGGAGATGAATCACATGCAGTTTCTGGTCCTACGAGCAAGAGTTGTTTTCTGGTAAGGAAAGTCACTATTGCGCTCCCATTGCCATACACAGTGCAAATAGCACTCGCGTCTGTTCCCAGCAATTACAGTGTATCGGACTGAAGAGGAGCTACTGTTCTTGTCGATTTCCTAAGCAGATTTGAACTAGATACGGTCCGTGTGTAGGAAGCACAGTTTTCTGTTCTGAGCAAGCTCACTGTTTGGACCCCGTAGGAAACACAATAGAGTAGAAGAGTGCTCTTTTCTCAAAAGCAGAGTGTGTTTCTTGTAAGGCGAGATAGCATTTGTTTCCCAGTCCTAAATGGAGTTGAATCACATGCAGTTTCTGGTCCTACGAGCAAGAGTTGTTTTATGGTAAGAAGAGTCACTATTGCGCTGCCATTGCCATACACAGGACAAATAGCACTGGCGTCTGTTCCCAGCAAGTACAGTGTATTGGACTGAAGGGGATCTGCTGTTCTTGTCAGGTTCCTAAACAGAATTGAACTAGATATGGCCGTGTGTGTAGGAAGCACAGTTCTTTTGTTCTGAGCAAGCTCACTGTTCTGGCCCTACAGGAAACACAGTAGAGTAGAAGAGTGCTCTTTTCTCAAAAGCAGAGTGTGTTTCTTGTAAGGCGAGCTAGCGTTTGTTTCCCAGTCCTAAATGGAGTTGAGTCACATGCAGTTTCTGGTCCTAGGAACAAGAGTTGTTTTCTGGTAAGAAGAGTCACTATTGTGCTCCCATTGTCATACACAGGGCAAATAGTACTGGCGTCTGTTCCCAGCATGTACAGTGTATTGGACTGAAGAGGATCTACTGTTCTTGTCAGTTTCCTAAGCAGAGTTGAACTAGATATGGCCCGTGTGTGTAGGATGCACAGGTTTTTTTTTTTTTTCTGAGCAAGCTCACTGTTCTGGCCCTATAGGAAACACTTTAGAGTATAAGAGGGCTCTTTTCTCAAAAGCAGAGTGTGTTTCTTGTAATACGAGCTAGCGTTTGTTTCCCAGTCCTAAATGGTGTTGAATCTCATGCAGTTTCTGGTCCTACGAACAAGAGTTGTTTTCTGGTAAGAAGAATCACTATTGTGCTCCCATGGCCATGCACAGAGCACATAGCACTCGCGTCTGTTCCCAGCAAGTACAGTGTATCGGACTGAAGAGTAGCTACTGTTGTTGTCAGTTTCCTAAGCAGAGTTGAACGAGATATGGCACGTGTGTGTAGGAAGCTCAGTTCTATTGTTCTGAGCAAGCTCACTGTTTTGACCACATAGGAAACACAGTAGAGTAGAAGAGTGCTCTTTTCTCAAAAGCAGGGTGTGTTTCTTGTAAGGCGAGCTAGTGTTTGTTTCCCAGTCCTAAATGGAGATGAATCACATGCAGTTTCTGGTCCTACGAGCAAGAGTTGTTTTCTGGTAAGGAAAGTCACTATTGCGCTCCCATTGCCATACACAGTGCAAATAGCACTCGCGTCTGTTCCCAGCAATTACAGTGTATCGGACTGAAGAGGAGCTACTGTTCTTGTCGATTTCCTAAGCAGATTTGAACTAGATACGGTCCGTGTGTAGGAAGCACAGTTTTCTGTTCTGAGCAAGCTCACTGTTTGGACCCCGTAGGAAACACAATAGAGTAGAAGAGTGCTCTTTTCTCAAAAGCAGAGTGTGTTTCTTGTAAGGCGAGATAGCATTTGTTTCCCAGTCCTAAATGGAGTTGAATCACATGCAGTTTCTGGTCCTACGAGCAAGAGTTGTTTTATGGTAAGAAGAGTCACTATTGCGCTGCCATTGCCATACACAGGACAAATAGCACTGGCGTCTGTTCCCAGCAAGTACAGTGTATTGGACTGAAGGGGATCTGCTGTTCTTGTCAGGTTCCTAAACAGAATTGAACTAGATATGGCCGTGTGTGTAGGAAGCACAGTTCTTTTGTTCTGAGCAAGCTCACTGTTCTGGCCCTACAGGAAACACAGTAGAGTAGAAGAGTGCTCTTTTCTCAAAAGCAGAGTGTGTTTCTTGTAAGGCGAGCTAGCGTTTGTTTCCCAGTCCTAAATGGAGTTGAGTCACATGCAGTTTCTGGTCCTAGGAACAAGAGTTGTTTTCTGGTAAGAAGAGTCACTATTGTGCTCCCATTGTCATACACAGGGCAAATAGTACTGGCGTCTGTTCCCAGCATGTACAGTGTATTGGACTGAAGAGGATCTACTGTTCTTGTCAGTTTCCTAAGCAGAATTGAATAGATATGGCCCCTGTGTGCAGGAAGCACAGTTCTTTTGTTCTGAGGAAGCTCACTCATCTGGCCCTATAGGAAACACAGTATAGTAGAAGAATGCTCTTTTGTCAAAAGCACAGAGTTTTTCTTGTAAGGCGAGCTAGCATTTCTTTCCCAGTCCTAAATGGAGTTGAGACACATGCAGTTTTTGGTCCTACGAGCAAGAGTTTTTTTCTGGTAAGAAGAGTCACTATTGCACTTTCATTGCCATACACAGTGCAAATAGCACTTGCATCTGTTCCCAGCAAATACAGTGTATTGGACTGAAGAGGATCTACTGTTCTTGTCAGTTTTTTAAGCAGAGTTGAACTAGATATGGCCCGTGTGTGTAGGAAGCACAGTTCTTTTGTTCTGAGCAAGCTCACTGTTTTGGTCCTATAGGAAACACAGTTGAGTAGAAGAGTGCTCTTTTCTCAAAAGCAGAGTGTGTTTCTTGTAAGGCGAGCTCGCGTTTGTTTCCCAGTCCTAAATGGAGTTGTGTCACATGCAGTTTTTGGTCCTACGAGCAAGAGTTGTTTTCTGGTAAGAAGAGTCACTATTGTGCTCCAATTGCCATACACAAAGCAATTAGCACTCGCGTCTGTTCCCAGCAAGTACAGTGTATTGGACTGAACAGGAGCTACTGTTCTTGTCAGTTTCCTAAGCAGAGTTGAACTAGATATGGTCGGTGTGTGTAGGAAGCACAGTTCTTTTGTTCTGAGCAAGCTCACTGTTTGGGCCCCATAGGAAACACAGTAGAGTAGAAGAGTGCTCTCTTCTCAAAATCAGAGTGTGTTTCTTGTAAGGCGAGCTAGCATTTGTTTCCCAGTCTTAAATGGAGTTGAATCCCATGCAGTTTCTGGTCCTAGGAGCAAGAGTTGTTTTCTGGTAAGAAGAGTCACTATTGTGCTCCTATTGTCATACACAGGGCATATAGCACTCGCGTCTGTTCCCAGCATGTACAGTGTTTTGGACTGAAGAGGATCTACTATTCTTGTCAGTTTCCTAAGCAGAATTGAACTAGATATGACCGTGTGTTTAGGAAGCACAGTTCTTTTGTTCTGAGCAAGCTCACTGTTTTGGCCCTATAGGAAACACAGTAGAGTAGAAGAGTGCTCTTTTCTCAAAAGCAGAGTGTGTTTCTTGTAAGACGAGCTCACGTTTGTTTCCCAGTCCTAAATGGAGTTGAATCACATGCAGTTTCTGGTCCTACGAGCAAGAGTTGTTTTCTGGTAAGGAAGTAACTGTTGTGCTTCCATTGCCATACACAGTGCAAATAGCACTCGCGTCTGTTCACAGCAAGTACAGTGTATCGGACTGAAGAGGAGCTACTGTTCTTGGCAGTTTCATAAGCAGAGTTGAACTAGATACTGTCCGTGTGTAGGAAGCACAGTTTTTTGTTCTGAGCAAGCTCACTCTTTGGACCCCATAGGAAACACAGTAAAGTAGAAGAGTGCTCTTTTCTCAAAAGCAGAGTGTGTTTCTTGTAAGGCGAGCTAGTGTTTGTTTTGCAGTCCTAAATGGAGTTGAATCACATGCAGTTTCTGGTCCTACGAGCAAGAGTTGTTTTCTGGTAAGAAGAGTCCCTATTGCGCTCCCATTGTCATACACAGAGCAAATAGTCCTGGCTTCTGTTCCTAGCATGTACAGTGAATTGGACTGAAGAGGAGCTACTGTTCTTGTCAGTTTCCTAAGCAGAGTTGAACTAGATATGGCCCGTGTGTGTAGGAAGCACAGTTCTTTTGTTCTGAGCAAGCTCACTGTTCGGACCCATAGGAAACACAGTAGAGTAGAAGAGTGCTCTTTTCTCAAAAGCAGAGTGTATTTCATGTAAGGCGAGCTAGCATTTGTTTCCCAGTCCTAAATGGAGTTGAATCACATGCAGTTTCTGGTCCTACGAGCAAGAGTTGTTTTCTGGTAAGAAAAGTCACTATTGCGCTCCAATTGCCATACACAGTGCAAATAGCACTCGCGTGTGTTCCCAGCTAGTACAGGGTATCGTACTGAAGAGGAGCTACTGTTTTTGTCAGTTTCCTAAGCAGAGTTGAACTAGATATGGCCCGTGTGTGTAGGAAGCACAGTTTTTTTTTTCTGAGCAAGATCACTGTTCTGGCCCTATAGGAAACACTTTAGAGTATAAGAGGGCTCTTTTCTCAAAAGCAGAGTGTGTTTCTTGTAATGCGAGCTAGCGCTTGTTTCCCAGTCCTAAATGGAGTTGAATCTCATGCAGTTTCTGGTCCTACGAGCAAGAGTTGTTTTCTGGTAAGAAGGGTCACTATTGTGCTCCCATTGCCATACACTGTGCAAATAGCACTCGCGTCTGTTCCCAGCAAGTATAGTGTATCGGACTGAAGAGTAGCTACTTTTGTTGTCAGTTTCCTAAACAGAGTTGAACGAGATATGGCCCGTGTGTGTAGGAAGCTCAGTTCTTTTGTTCTGAGCAAGCTCACTGTTTTGACCACATAGGAAACACAGTAGAGTAGAAGAGTGCTCTTTTCTCAAAAGCAGGGTGTGTTTCCTGTAAGGCGAGCTAGTGTTTGTTTCCCAGTCCTAAATGGAGTTGAATCACATGCAGTTTCTGGTCCTACGAGCAAGAGTTGTTTTCTGGTAAGGAAAGTCACTATTGCGCTTCCATTGCCATACACAGTGCAAATAGCACTCGTGTCTGTTCCCAGCAATTACAGTGTATCGGACTGAAGAGGAGCTACTGTTCTTGTCAGTTTCATAAGCAGAGTTGAACTAGATATGGTCCGTGTGTAGGAAGCACAGTTTTCTGTTCTGAGCAAGCTCACTGTTTGGACCCCATAGGAAACACAGTAGAGTAGATGAGTGCTCTTTTCTCAAAAGCAGACTGTGTTTCTTGTAAGGCGAGCTAGCATTTGTTTCCCAGTCCTAAATGGAGTTGAATCCCATGCAGTTTCTGTTTCTACGAGCAAGAGTTGTTTTCTGGTAAGGAAAGTCACTATGGCGCTCCCATTGCCATACATAGTGCAAATAGCACTCGCATGTGTTCCCAGCTAGTACAGTGTACCGGACTGAAGAGGAGCAACTGTTTTGTCAGTTTCCTAAGCAGAGTTGAACTAGATATGGCCCGTGTGTGTAGGATGCACAGGTTTTTTTTTTTTTCTGAGCAAGCTCACTGTTCTGGCCCTATAGGAAACACTTTAGAGTATAAGAGGGCTCTTTTCTCAAAAGCAGAGTGTGTTTCTTGTAATGTGAGCTAGCGTTTGTTTCCCAGTCCTAAATGGTGTTGAATCTCATGCAGTTTCTGGTCCTACGAACAAGAGTTGTTTTGTGGTAAGAAGAATCACTATTGTGCTCCCATGGCCATGCACAGAGCACATAGCACTCGCGTCTGTTCCCAGCAAGTACAGTGTATCGGAATGAAGAGTAGCTACTGTTGTTGTCAGTTTCCTAAGCAGAGTTGAACGAGATATGGCACGTGTGTGTAGGAAGCTCAGTTCTTTTGTTCTGAGCAAGCTCACTGTTTTGACCACATAGGAAACACAGTAGAGTAGAAGAGTGCTCTTTTCTCAAAAGCAGGGTGTGTTTCTTGTAAGGCGAGCTAGTGTTTGTTTCCCAGTCCTAAATGGAGATGAATCACATGCAGTTTCTGGTCCTACGAGCAAGAGTAGTTTTCTGGTAAGGAAAGTCACTATTGTGCTCCCATTGCCATACACAGTGCAAATAGCACTCGCGTCTGTTCCCAGCAATTACAGTGTATCGGACTGAAGAGGAGCTACTGTTCTTGTCGATTTCCTAAGCAGATTTGAACTAGATACGGTCCGTGTGTAGGAAGCACAGTTTAATGTTCTGAGCAAGCTCACTGTTTGGACCCCGTAGGAAACACAATAGAGTAGAAGAGTGCTCTTTTCTCAAAAGCAGAGTGTGTTTCTTGTAAGGCGAGCTTGCGTTTGTTTCCCAGTCCTAAATGGAGTTGAATCACATGCAGTTTCTGGTCCTACGAGCAAGAGTTGTTTTCTGGTAAGGAAAGTCACTATTGCGCTTCCATTGCCATACACAGTGCAAATAGCACTCGTGTCTGTTCCCAGCAATTACAGTGTATCGGACTGAAAAGGAGCTACTGTTCTTGTCAGTTTCATAAGCAGAGTTGAACTAGATATGGTCCGTGTGTAGGAAGCACAGTTTTCTGTTCTGAGCAAGCTCACTGTTTGGACCCCATAGGAAACACAGTAGAGTAGATGAGTGCTCTTTTCTCAAAAGCAGACTGTGTTTCTTGTAAGGCGAGCTAGCATTTGTTTCCCAGTCCTAAATGGAGTTGAATCCCATGCAGTTGCTGTTTCTACGAGCAAGAGTTGTTTTCTGGTAAGGAAAGTCACTATGGCGCTCCCATTGCCATACATAGTGCAAATAGCACTCGCGTGTGTTCCCAGCTAGTACAGTGTACCGGACTGAAGAGGAGCAACTGTTTTTGTCAGTTTCCTAAGCAGAGTTGAACTAGATATGGCCCATGTGTGTAGGATGCACAGGTTTTTTTTTTTTTTCTGAGCAATCTCACTGTTCTGGCCCTATAGGAAACACTTTAGAGTATAAGAGGGCTCTTTTCTCAAAAGCAGAGAGTGTTTCTTGTAATGCGAGCTAGCGTTTGTTTCCCAGTCTTAAATGGTGTTGAATCTCATGCAGTTTCTGGTCCTACGAGCAAGAGTTGTTTTCTGGTAAGAAGAGTCACTATTGTGCTCCCATGGCCATGCACAGAGCACATAGCACTCGCGTCTGTTCCCAGCAAGTACAGTGTATCGGACTGAAGAGGAGCTACTGTTCTTGTCAGTTTCCTAAGCAGAGTTGAACGAGATATGGCACGTGTGTGTAGGAAGCTCAGTTCTCTTGTTCTGAGCAAGCTCACTGTTTTGACGACATAGGAAACACAGTAGAGTAGAAGAGTGCTCTTTTCTCAAAAGCAGGGTGTGTTTCTTGTAAGGCGAGCTAGTGTTTGTTTCCCAGTCCTAAGAGGAGTTGAATCACATGCAGTTTCTGGTCCTATGAGCAAGAGTTGTTTTATGGTAAGAAGAGTCACTATTGCGCTGCCATTGCCATACACAGGACAAATAGCACTGGCGTCTGTTCCCAGCAAGTACAGTGTATTGGACTGAAGGGGATCTGCTGTTCTTGTCAGGTTCCTAAACAGAATTGAACTAGATATGGCCGTGTGTGTAGGAAGCACAGTTCTTTTGTTCTGAGCAAGCTCACTGTTCTGGCCCTACAGGAAACACAGTAGAGTAGAAGAGTGCTCTTTTCTCAAAAGCATAGTGTATTTCTTGTAAGGCGAGCTAGCGTTTGTTTCCCAGTCCTAAATGGAGTTGAGTCACATGCAGTTTCTGGTCCTAGGAACAAGAGTTGTTTTCTGGTAAGAAGAGTCACTATTGTGCTCCCATTGTCATACACAGGGCAAATAGTACTGGCGTCTGTTCCCAGCATGTACAGTGTATTGGACTGAAGAGGATCTACTGTTCTTGTCAGTTTCCTAAGCAGAATTGAATAGATATGGCCCCTGTGTGCAGGAAGCACAGTTCTTTTGTTCTGAGGAAGCTCACTCATCTGGCCCTATAGGAAACACAGTATAGTAGAAGAATGCTCTTTTGTCAAAAGCACAGAGTTTTTCTTGTAAGGCGAGCTAGCATTTCTTTCCCAGTCCTAAATGGAGTTGAGACACATGCAGTTTTTGGTCCTACGAGCAAGAGTTTTTTTCTGGTAAGAAGAGTCTCTATTGCACTTTCATTGCCATACACAGTGCAAATAGCACTTGCATCTGTTCCCAGCAAATACAGTGTATTGGACTGAAGAGGATCTACTGTTCTTGTCAGTTTTTTAAGCAGAGTTGAACCAGATATGGCCCGTGTGTGTAGGAAGCACAGTTCTTTTGTTCTGAGCAAGCTCACTGTTCTGGCCCTATAGGAAACACAGTAGAGTAGAAGAGTGCTCTTTTCTCTAAAGCAGAGTGTGTTTCTTGTAAAGCGAGCTTGCGTTTGTTTCCCAGGCCTAAATGGAGTTGAGTCACATGCAGTTTTTTGTCCTACGAGCAAGAGTTGTTTTCTGGTAAGACGAGTCACTATTGTGCTCCAATTGCCATACACAAAGCAATTAGCACTCGCGTCTGTTCCCAGCAAGTACAGTGTATTGGACTGAATAGGAGCTACTGTTCTTGTCAGTTTCCTAAGCAGAGTTGAACTAGATATATTCCGTGTGTGTAGGAAGCACAGTTCTTTTGTTCTGAGCAAGCTCACTGTTTGGGCCCCATAGGAAACACAGTAGAGTAGAAGAGTGCTCTCTTCTCAAAATCAGAGTGTGTTTCTTGTAAGGCGAGCTAGCATTTGTTTCCCAGTCTTAAATGGAGTTGAATCCCATGCAGTTTCTGGTCCTAGGAGCAAGAGTTGTTTTCTGGTAAGAAGAGTCACTATTGTGCTCCCATTGTCATACACAGGGCATATAGCACTCGCGTCTGTTCCCAGCAAGTACAGTGTTTTGGACTGAAGAGGATCTACTATTCTTGTCAGTTTCCTAAGCAGAATTGAACTAGATATGACCGTGTGTTTAGGAAGCACAGTTCTTTTGTTCTGAGCAAGCTCACTGTTTTGGCCCTATAGGAAACACAGTAGAGTAGAAGAGTGCTCTTTTCTCAAAAGCAGAGTGTGTTTCTTGTAAGACGAGCTCACGTTTTTTTCCCAGTCCTAAATGGAGTTGAGTCACATGCAGTTTTTGCTCCCACGAGCAAGAGTTGTTTTCTGGTAAGAAGAGTCACTATTGTGCTCCAATTGCCATACACAGTGCAAATAGCACTCGCGTCTGTTCCCAGCAAGTACAGTGTATTGGACTGAATAGGAGCTACTGTTCTTGTCAGTTTCCTAAGCAGAGTTGAACTAGATATGGTCCGTGTGTGTAGGAAGCACAGTTCTTTTGTTCTCAGCAAGCTCACTGTTCTGGCCCGATAGGAAACACAGTAGAGTAGAAGAGTGCCCTTTTCTCAAAAGCAGAGTGTGTTTCTTGTAAGACGAGCTCACGTTTGTTTCCCAGTCCTAAATGGAGTTGAATCACATGCAGTTTCTGGTCCTACGAGCAAGAGTTGTTTTCTGGTAAGGAAGTAACTGTTGTGCTTCCATTGCCATACACAGTGCAAATAGCACTCGCATCTGTTCACAGCAAGTACAGTGTATCGGACTGAAGAGGAGCTACTGTTCTTGGCAGTTTCCTAAGCAGAGTTGAACTAGATACTGTCCGTGTGTAGGAAGCACAGTTTTTTGTTCTGAGCAAGCTCACTCTTTGGACCCCATAGGAAACACAGTAAAGTAGAAGAGTGCTCTTTTCTCAAAAGCAGAGTGTGTTTCTTGTAAGGCGAGCTAGTGTTTGTTTTGCAGTCCTAAATGGAGTTGAATCACATGCAGTTTCTGGTCCTACGAGCAAGAGTTGTTTTCTGGTAAGAAGAGTCCCTATTGCGCTCCCATTTTCATACACAGAGCAAATAGTCCTGGCTTCTGTTCCTAGCATGTACAGTGAATTGGACTGAAGAGGAGCTACTGTTCTTGTCAGTTTCCTAAGCAGAGTTGAACTAGATATGGCCCGTGTGTGTAGGAAGCACAGTTCTTTTGTTCTGAGCAAGCTCACTGTTCGGACCCATAGGAAACACAGTAGAGTAGAAGAGTGCTCTTTTCTCAAAAGCAGAGTGTATTTCATGTAAGGCGAGCTAGCATTTGTTTCCCAGTCCTAAATGGAGTTGAATCACATGCAGTTTCTGGTCCTACGAGCAAGAGTTGTTTTCTGGTAAGAAAAGTCACTATTGCGCTCCAATTGCCATACACAGTGCAAATAGCACTCGCGTGTGTTCCCAGCTAGTACAGGGTATCGTACTGAAGAGGAGCTACTGTTTTTGTCAGTTTCCTAAGCAGAGTTGAACTAGATATGGCCCGTGTGTGTAGGAAGCACAGTTTTTTTTTTCTGAGCAAGCTCACTGTTCTGGCCCGATAGGAAACACTGTAGAGTAGAAGAGTGCTCTTTTCTCAAAAGCAGAGTGTGTTTCTTGTAAAACGAGCTGTTTGTTTCCCAGACCTAAATGGAGTTGAATCACATGCAGTTTCTGGTCCTATGAGCAAGAGTTGTTTTCTGGTAAGAAGAGTCACTATTGTGCTCCCATTGTCATACACAGGGCAAATAGCGCTGGCGTTTCTTCCCAGCATGTACAGTGTATTAGACTGAAGAGGATCTACTGTTCTTGTCAGGTTCCTAAGCAGAGTTGAACTAGATATGGCCGTGTATGTAGGAAGCACAGTTCTTTTGTTCTGAGCAAGCTCACTGTTCTGGCCCTATAGGAAACACAGTAGAGTAGAAGAGTGCTCTTTTCTCTAAAGCAGAGTGTGTTTCTTGTAAGGCGAGCTTGCGTTTGTTTCCCAGTCCTAAATGGAGTTGAATCACATGCAGTTTCTGGTCCTACGAGCAAGAGTTGTTTTCTGGTAAGGAAAGTCACTATTGCGCTTCCATTGCCATACACAGTGCAAATAGCACTCGTGTCTGTTCCCAGCAATTACAGTGTATCGGACTGAAGAGGAGCTACTGTTCTTGTCAGTTTCATAAGCAGAGTTGAAATAGATATGGTCCGTGTGTAGGAAGCACAGTTTTCTGTTCTGAGCAAGCTCACTGTTTGGACCCCATAGGAAACACAGTAGAGTAGATGAGTGCTCTTTTCTCAAAAGCAGACTGTGTTTCTTGTAAGGCGAGCTAGCATTTGTTTCCCAGTCCTAAATGGAGTTGAATCCCATGCAGTTGCTGTTTCTACGAGCAAGAGTTGTTTTCTGGTAAGGAAAGTCACTGTGGCGCTCCCATTGCCATACATAGTGCAAATAGCAATCGCGTGTGTTCCCAGCTAGTACAGTGTACCGGACTGAAGAGGAGCAACTGTTTTTGTCAGTTTCCTAAGCAGAGTTGAACTAGATATGGCCCATGTGTGTAGGATGCACAGGTTTTTTTTTTTTTCTGAGCAAGCTCACTTTTCTGGCCCTATAGGAAACACTTTAGAGTATAAGAGGGCTCTTTTCTCAAAAGCAGAGTGTGTTTCTTGTAATGCGAGCTAGCGTTTGTTTCCCAGTCCTAAATGGTGTTGAATCTCATGCAGTTTCTGGTCCTACGAGCAAGAGTTGTTTTCTGGTAAGAAGAGTCACTATTGTGCTCCCATGGCCATGCACAGAGCACATAGCCCTCGCGTCTGTTCCCAGCAAGTACAGTGTATCGGACTGAAGAGTAGCTACTGTTGTTGTCAGTTTCCTAAGCAGAGTTGAACGAGATATGGCACGTGTGTGTAGGAAGCTCAGTTCTCTTGTTCTGAGCAAGCTCACTGTTTTGACCACATAGGAAACACAGTAGAGTAGAAGAGTGCTCTTTTCTCAAAAGCAGGGTGTGTTTCTTGTAAGGCGAGCTAGTGTTTGTTTCCCAGACCTAAATGGAGTTGAATCACATGCAGTTTCTGGTCCTACGAGCAAGAGTTGTTTTCTGGTAAGGAAAGTCACTATTGCGCTCCCATTGCCATACACAGTGCAAATAGCACTCGCGTCTGTTCCCAGCAATTACAGTGTATCGGACTGAAGAGGAGCTACTGTTCTTGTCGGTTTCCTAAGCAGATTTGAACTAGATACGGTCCGTGTGTAGGAAGCACAGTTTTCTGTTCTGAGCAAGCTCACTGTTTGGACCCCGTAGGAAACACAATAGAGTAGAAGAGTGCTCTTTTCTCAAAAGCAGAGTGTGTTTCTTGTAAGGCGAGCTAGCATTTGTTTCCCAGTCCTAAATGGAGTTGAATCACATGCAGTTTCTGGTCCTACGAGCAAGAGTTGTTTAATGGTAAGAAGAGTCACTATTGCGCTGCCATTGCCATACACAGGACAAATAGCACTGGCGTCTGTTCCCAGCAAGTAAAGTGTATTGGACTGAAGGGGATCTGCTGTTCTTGTCAGGTTCCTAAACAGAATTGAACTAGATATGGCCGTGTGTGTAGGAAGCACAGTTCTTTTGTTCTGAGCAAGCTCACTGTTCTGGCCCTACAGGAAACACAGTAGAGTAGAAGAGTGCTCTTTTCTCAAAAGCAGAGTGTGTTTCTTGTAAGGCGAGCTAGCGTTTGTTTCCCAGTCCTAAATGGAGTTGAGTCACATGCAGTTTCTGGTCCTAGGAACAAGAGTTGTTTTCTGGTAAGAAGAGTCACTATTGTGCTCCCATTGTCATACACAGGGCAAATAGTACTGGCGTCTGTTCCCAGCATGTACAGTGTATTGGACTGAAGAGGATCTACTGTTCTTGTCAGTTTCCTAAGCAGAATTGAATAGATATGGCCCCTGTGTGCAGGAAGCACAGTTCTTTTGTTCTGAGGAAGCTCACTCATCTGGCCCTATAGGAAACACAGTATAGTAGAAGAATGCTCTTTTGTCAAAAGCACAGAGTTTTTCTTGTAAGGCGAGCTAGCATTTCTTTCCCAGTCCTAAATGGAGTTGAGACACATGCAGTTTTTGGTCCTACGAGCAAGAGTTTTTTTCTGGTAAGAAGAGTCACTATTGCACTTTCATTGCCATACACAGTGCAAATAGCACTTGCATCTGTTCCCAGCAAATACAGTGTATTGGACTGAAGAGGATCTACTGTTCTTGTCAGTTTTTTAAGCAGAGTTGAACTAGATATGGACCGTGTGTGTAGGAAGCACAGTTCTTTTGTTCTGAGCAAGCTCACTGTTTTGGTCCTATAGGAAACACAGTTGAGTAGAAGAGTGCTCTTTTCTCAAAAGCAGAGTGTGTTTCTTGTAAGGCGAACTCGCGTTTGTTTCCCAGTCCTAAATGGAGTTGTGTCACATGCAGTTTTTGGTCCTACGAGCAAGAGTTGTTTTCTGGTAAGAAGAGTCACTATTGTGCTCCAATTGCCATACACAAAGCAATTAGCACTCGCGTCTGTTCCCAGCAAGTACAGTGTATTGGACTGAATAGGAGCTACTGTTCTTGTCAGTTTCCTAAGCAGAGTTGAACTAGATATGGTCGGTGTGTGTAGGAAGCACAGTTCTTTTGTTCTGAGCAAGCTCACTGTTTGGGCCCCATAGGAAACACAGTAGAGTAGAAGAGTGCTCTCTTCTCAAAATCAGAGTGTGTTTCTTGTAAGGCGAGCTAGCATTTGTTTCCCAGTCTTAAATGGAGTTGAATCCCATGCAGTTTCTGGTCCTAGGAGCAAGAGTTGTTTTCTGGTAAGAAGAGTCACTATTGTGCTCCTATTGTCATACACAGGGCATATAGCACTCGCGTCTGTTCCCAGCATGTACAGTGTTTTGGACTGAAGAGGATCTACTATTCTTGTCAGTTTCCTAAGCAGAATTGAACTAGATATGACCGTGTGTTTAGGAAGCACAGTTCTTTTGTTCTGAGCAAGCTCACTGTTTTGGCCCTATAGGAAACACAGTAGAGTAGAAGAGTGCTCTTTTCTCAAAAGCAGAGTGTGTTTCTTGTAAGACGAGCTCACGTTTGTTTCCCAGTCCTAAATGGAGTTGAATCACATGCAGTTTCTGGTCCTACGAGCAAGAGTTGTTTTCTGGTAAGGAAGTAACTGTTGTGCTTCCATTGCCATACACAGTGCAAATAGCACTCGCGTCTGTTCACAGCAAGTACAGTGTATCGGACTGAAGAGGAGCTACTGTTCTTGGCAGTTTCATAAGCAGAGTTGAACTAGATACTGTCCGTGTGTAGGAAGCACAGTTTTTTGTTCTGAGCAAGCTCACTCTTTGGACCCCATAGGAAACACAGTAAAGTAGAAGAGTGCTCTTTTCTCAAAAGCAGAGTGTGTTTCTTGTAAGGCGAGCTAGTGTTTGTTTTGCAGTCCTAAATGGAGTTGAATCACATGCAGTTTCTGGTCCTACGAGCAAGAGTTGTTTTCTGGTAAGAAGAGTCCCTATTGCGCTCCCATTGTCATACACAGAGCAAATAGTCCTGGCTTCTGTTCCTAGCATGTACAGTGAATTGGACTGAAGAGGAGCTACTGTTCTTGTCAGTTTCCTAAGCAGAGTTGAACTAGATATGGCCCGTGTGTGTAGGAAGCACAGTTCTTTTGTTCTGAGCAAGCTCACTGTTCGGACCCATAGGAAACACAGTAGAGTAGAAGAGTGCTCTTTTCTCAAAAGCAGAGTGTATTTCATGTAAGGCGAGCTAGCATTTGTTTCCCAGTCCTAAATGGAGTTGAATCACATGCAGTTTCTGGTCCTACGAGCAAGAGTTGTTTTCTGGTAAGAAAAGTCACTATTGCGCTCCAATTGCGATACACAGTGCAAATAGCACTCGCGTGTGTTCCCAGCTAGTACAGGGTATCGTACTGAAGAGGAGCTACTGTTTTTGTCAGTTTCCTAAGCAGAGTTGAACTAGATATGGCCCGTGTGTGTAGGAAGCACAGTTTTTTTTTTCTGAGCAAGATCACTGTTCTGGCCCTATAGGAAACACTTTAGAGTATAAGAGGGCTCTTTTCTCAAAAGCAGAGTGTGTTTCTTGTAATGCGAGCTAGCGCTTGTTTCCCAGTCCTAAATGGAGTTGAATCTCATGCAGTTTCTGGTCCTACGAGCAAGAGTTGTTTTCTGGTAAGAAGGGTCACTATTGTGCTCCCATTGCCATACACTGTGCAAATAGCACTCGCGTCTGTTCCCAGCAAGTACAGTGTATCGGACTGAAGAGTAGCTACTTTTGTTGTCAGTTTCCTAAACAGAGTTGAACGAGATATGGCCCGTGTGTGTAGGAAGCTCAGTTCTTTTGTTCTGAGCAAGCTCACTGTTTTGACCACATAGGAAACACAGTAGAGTAGAAGAGTGCTCTTTTCTCAAAAGCAGGGTGTGTTTCCTGTAAGGCGAGCTAGTGTTTGTTTCCCAGTCCTAAATGGAGTTGAATCACATGCAGTTTCTGGTCCTACGAGCAAGAGTTGTTTTCTGGTAAGGAAAGTCACTATTGCGCTTCGATTGCCATACACAGTGCAAATAGCACTCGTGTCTGTTCCCAGCAATTACAGTGTATCGGACTGAAGAGGAGCTACTGTTCTTGTCAGTTTCATAAGCAGAGTTGAACTAGATATGGTCCGTGTGTAGGAAGCACAGTTTTCTGTTCTGAGCAAGCTCACTGTTTGGACCCCATAGGAAACACAGTAGAGTAGATGAGTGCTCTTTTCTCAAAAGCAGACTGTGTTTCTTGTAAGGCGAGCTAGCATTTGTTTCCCAGTCCTAAATGGAGTTGAATCCCATGCAGTTTCTGTTTCTACGAGCAAGAGTTGTTTTCTGGTAAGGAAAGTCACTATGGCGCTCCCATTGCCATACATAGTGCAAATAGCACTCGCGTGTGTTCCCAGCTAGTACAGTGTACCGGACTGAAGAGGAGCAACTGTTTTGTCAGTTTCCTAAGCAGAGTTGAACTAGATATGGCCCGTGTGTGTAGGATGCACAGGTTTTTTTTTTTCTGAGCAAGCTCACTGTTCTGGCCCTATAGGAAACACTTTAGAGTATAAGAGGGCTCTTTTCTCAAAAGCAGAGTGTGTTTCTTGTAATGCGAGCTAGCGTTTGTTTCCCAGTCCTAAATGGTGTTGAATCTCATGCAGTTTCTGGTCCTACGAACAAGAGTTGTTTTCTGGTAAGAAGAGTCACTATTGTGCTCCCATGGCCATGCACAGAGCACATAGCACTCGCGTCTGTTCCCAGCAAGTACAGTGTATCGGACTGAAGAGTAGCTACTGTTGTTGTCAGTTTCCTAAGCAGAGTTGAACGAGATATGGCACGTGTGTGTAGGAAGCTCAGTTCTTTTGTTCTGAGCAAGCTCACTGTTTTGACCACATAGGAAACACAGTGGAGTAGAAGAGTGCTCTTTTCTCAAAAGCAGGGTGTGTTTCTTGTAAGGCGAGCTAGTGTTTGTTTCCCAGTCCTAAATGGAGTTGAATCATATGCAGTTTCTGGTCCTACGAGCAAGAGTTGTTTTCTGGTAAGGAAAGTCACTATTGCGCTCCCATTGCCATACACAGTGCAAATAGCACTCGCGTCTGTTCCCAGCAATTACAGTGTATCGGACTGAAGAGGAGCTACTGTTCTTGTCGATTTCCTAAGCAGATTTGAACTAGATACGGTCCGTGTGTAGGAAGCACAGTTTTCTGTTCTGAGCAAGCTCACTGTTTGGACCCCGTAGGAAACACAATAGAGTAGAAGAGTGCTCTTTTCTCAAAAGCAGTGTGTGTTTCTTGTAAGGCGAGCTAGCATTTGTTTCCCAGTCCTAAATGGAGTTGAATCACATGCAGTTTCTGGTCCTACCAGCAAGAGTTGTTTTATGGTAAGAAGAGTCACTATTGCGCTGCCATTGCCATACACAGGACAAATAGCACTGGCGTCTGTTCCCAGCAAGTACAGTGTATTGGACTGAAGGGGATCTGCTGTTCTTGTCAGGTTCCTAAACAGAATTGAACTAGATATGGCCGTGTGTGTAGGAAGCACAGTTCTTTTGTTCTGAGCAAGCTCACTGTTCTTGCCCTACAGGAAACACAGTAGAGTAGAAAAGTGCTCTTTTCTCAAAAGCAGAGTGTATTTCTTGTAAGGCGAGCTAGCGTTTGTTTCCGAGTCCTAAATGGAGTTGAGTCACATGCAGTTTCTGGTCCTAGGAACAAGAGTTGTTTTCTGGTAAGAAGAGTCACTATTGTGCTCCCATTGTCATACACAGGGCAAATAGTACTGGCGTCTGTTCCCAGCATGTACAGTGTATTGGACTGAAGAAGATCTACTGTTCTTGTCAGTTTCCTAAGCAGAATTGAATAGATATGGCCGCTGTGTGCAGGAAGCACAGTTCTTTTGTTCTGAGGAAGCTCACTCATCTGGCCCTATAGGAAACACAGTATAGTAGAAGAATGCTCTTTTGTCAAAAGCACAGAGTTTTTCTTGTAAGGTGAGCTAGCATTTCTTTCCCAGTCCTAAATGGAGTTGAGACACATGCAGTTTTTGGTCCTACGAGCAAGAGTTTTTTTCTGGTAAGAAGAGTCACTATTGCACTTTCATTGCCATACACAGTGCAAATAGCACTTGCATCTGTTCCCAGCAAATACAGAGTATTGGACTGAAGAGGATCTACTGTTCTTGTCAGTTTTTTAAGCAGAGTTGAACTAGATATGGCCCGTGTGTGTAGGAAGCACAGTTCTTTTGTTCTGAGCAAGCTCACTGTTCTGGCCCGATAGGAAACACTGTAGAGTAGAAGAGTGCTCTTTTCTCAAAAGCAGAGTGTGTTTCTTGTAAAACAAGCTGTTTGTTTCCCAGACCTAAATGGAGTTGAATCACATGCAGTTTCTGGTCCTATGAGCAAGAGTTGTTTTCTGGTAAGAAGAGTCACTATTGTGCTCCCATTGTCATACACACGGCAAATAGCGCTGGCGTCTGTTCCCAGCATGTACAGTGTATTGGACTGAAGAGTATCTACTGTTCTTGTCAGGTTCCTAAGCAGAGTTGAACTAGATATGGCCGTGTGTGTAGGAAGCACAGTTCTTTTGTTCTGAGCAAGCTCACTGTTCTGGCCCTATAGGAAACACAGTAGAGTAGAAGAGTGCTCTTTTCTCTAAAGCAGAGTGTGTTTCTTGTAAGGCGAGCTTGCGTTTGTTTCCCAGTCCTAAATGGAGTTGAATCACATGCAGTTTCTGGTCCTACGAGCAAGAGTTGTTTTCTGGTAAGGAAAGTCACTATTGCGCTTCCATTGCCATACACAGTGCAAATAGCACTCGTGTC
The DNA here is from genome assembly GCF_949786415.1 of Peromyscus eremicus. NCBI lineage: Eukaryota > Metazoa > Chordata > Mammalia > Rodentia > Cricetidae > Peromyscus > Peromyscus eremicus. Next base: position 2,901,517 of record NW_026734293.1, read on the forward strand.
TGTTCCCAGCAATTACAGTGTATCGGACTGAAGAGGAGCTACTGTTCTTGTCAGTTTCATAAGCAGAGTTGAAATAGATATGGTCCGTGTGTAGGAAGCACAGTTTTCTGTTCTGAGCAAGCTCACTGTTTGGACCCCATAGGAAACACAGTAGAGTAGATTAGTGCTCTTTTCTCAAAAGTAGACTGTGTTTCTTGTAAGGCGAGCTAGCATTTGTTTCCCAGTCCTAAATGGAGTTGAATCCCATGCAGTTTCTGTTTCTACGAGCAAGAGTTGTTTTCTGGTAAGGAAAGTCACTATGGCGCTCCCATTGCCATACATAGTGCAAATAGCACTCGCGTGTGTTCCCAGCTAGTACAGTGTACCGGACTGAAGAGGAGCAACTGTTTTTGTCAGTTTCCTAAGCAGAGTTGAACTAGATATGGCCCATGTGTGTAGGATGCACAGGTTTTTTTTTTTTTTCTGAGCAATCTCACTGTTCTGGCCCTATAGGAAACACTTTAGAGTATAAGAGGGCTCTTTTCTCAAAAGCAGAGTGTGTTTCTTGTAAGGCGAGCTAGCGTTTGTTTCCCAGTCCTAAATGGTGTTGAATCTCATGCAGTTTCTGGTCCTACGAGCAAGAGTTGTTTTCTGGTAAGAAGAGTCACTATTGTGCTCCCATGGCCATGCACAGAGCACATAGCACTCGCGTCTGTTCCCAGCAAGTACAGTGTATCGGACTGAAGAGGAGCTACTGTTCTTGTCAGTTTCCTAAGCAGAGTTGAAGGAGATATGGCACGTGTGTGTAGGAAGCTCAGTTCTCTTGTTCTGAGCAAGCTCACTGTTTTGACGACATAGGAAACACAGTAGAGTAGAAGAGTGCTCTTTTCTCAAAAGCAGGGTGTGTTTCTTGTAAGGCGAGCTAGTGTTTGTTTCCCAGTCCTAAGTGGAGTTGAATCACATGCAGTTTCTGGTCATACGAGCAAGAGTTGTTTTATGGTAAGAAGAGTCACTATTGCGCTGCCATTGCCATACACAGGACAAATAGCACTGGCGTCTGTTCCCAGCAAGTACAGTGTATTGGACTGAAGGGGATCTGCTGTTCTTGTCAGGTTCCTAAACAGAATTGAACTAGATATGGCCGTGTGTGTAGGAAGCACAGTTCTTTTGTTCTGAGCAAGCTCACTGTTCTGGCCCTACAGGAAACACAGTAGAGTAGAAGAGTGCTCTTTTCTCAAAAGCAGAGTGTATTTCTTGTAAGGCGAGCTAGCGTTTGTTTCCCAGTCCTAAATGGAGTTGAGTCACATGCAGTTTCTGGTCCTAGGTACAAGAGTTGTTTTCTGGTAAGAAGAGTCACTATTGTGCTCCCATTGTCATACACAGGGCAAATAGTACTGGCGTCTGTTCCCAGCATGTACAGTGTATTGGACTGAAGAGGATCTACTGTTCTTGTCAGTTTCCTCAGCAGAATTGAATAGATATGGCCCCTGTGTGCAGGAAGCACAGTTCTTTTGTTCTGAGGAAGCTCACTCATCTGGCCCTATAGGAAACACAGTATAGTAGAAGAATGCTCTTTTGTCAAAAGCACAGAGTTTTTCTTGTAAGGCGAGCTAGCATTTCTTTCCCAGTCCTAAATGGAGTTGAGACACATGCAGTTTTTGGTCCTACGAGCAAGAGTTTTTTTCTGGTAAGAAGAGTCACTATTGCACTTTCATTGCCATACACAGTGCAAATAGCACTTGCATCTGTTCCCAGCAAATACAGTGTATTGGACTGAAGAGGATCTACTGTTCTTGTCAGTTTTTTAAGCAGAGTTGAACTAGATATGGACCGTGTGTGTAGGAAGCACAGTTCTTTTGTTCTGAGCAAGCTCACTGTTTTGGTCCTATAGGAAACACAGTTGAGTAGAAGAGTGCTCTTTTCTCAAAAGCAGAGTGTGTTTCTTGTAAGGCGAACTCGCGTTTGTTTCCCAGTCCTAAATGGAGTTGTGTCACATGCAGTTTTTGGTCCTACGAGCAAGAGTTGTTTTCTGGTAAGAAGAGTCACTATTGTGCTCCAATTGCCATACACAAAGCAATTAGCACTCGCGTCTGTTCCCAGCAAGTACAGTGTATTGGACTGAATAGGAGCTACTGTTCTTGTCAGTTTCCTAAGCAGAGTTGAACTAGATATGGTCGGTGTGTGTAGGAAGCACAGTTCTTTTGTTCTGAGCAAGCTCACTGTTTGGGCCCCATAGGAAACACAGTAGAGTAGAAGAGTGCTCTCTTCTCAAAATCAGAGTGTGTTTCTTGTAAGGCGAGCTAGCATTTGTTTCCCAGTCTTAAATGGAGTTGAATCCCATGCAGTTTCTGGTCCTAGGAGCAAGAGTTGTTTTCTGGTAAGAAGAGTCACTATTGTGCTCCTATTGTCATACACAGGGCATATAGCACTCGCGTCTGTTCCCAGCATGTACAGTGTTTTGGACTGAAGAGGATCTACTATTCTTGTCAGTTTCCTAAGCAGAATTGAACTAGATATGACCGTGTGTTTAGGAAGCACAGTTCTTTTGTTCTGAGCAAGCTCACTGTTTTGGCCCTATAGGAAACACAGTAGAGTAGAAGAGTGCTCTTTTCTCAAAAGCAGAGTGTGTTTCTTGTAAGACGAGCTCACGTTTGTTTCCCAGTCCTAAATGGAGTTGAATCACATGCAGTTTCTGGTCCTACGAGCAAGAGTTGTTTTCTGGTAAGGAAGTAACTGTTGTGCTTCCATTGCCATACACAGTGCAAATAGCACTCGCGTCTGTTCACAGCAAGTACAGTGTATCGGACTGAAGAGGAGCTACTGTTCTTGGCAGTTTCATAAGCAGAGTTGAACTAGATACTGTCCGTGTGTAGGAAGCACAGTTTTTTGTTCTGAGCAAGCTCACTCTTTGGACCCCATAGGAAACACAGTAAAGTAGAAGAGTGCTCTTTTCTCAAAAGCAGAGTGTGTTTCTTGTAAGGCGAGCTAGTGTTTGTTTTGCAGTCCTAAATGGAGTTGAATCACATGCAGTTTCTGGTCCTACGAGCAAGAGTTGTTTTCTGGTAAGAAGAGTCCCTATTGCGCTCCCATTGTCATACACAGAGCAAATAGTCCTGGCTTCTGTTCCTAGCATGTACAGTGAATTGGACTGAAGAGGAGCTACTGTTCTTGTCAGTTTCCTAAGCAGAGTTGAACTAGATATGGCCCGTGTGTGTAGGAAGCACAGTTCTTTTGTTCTGAGCAAGCTCACTGTTCGGACCCATAGGAAACACAGTAGAGTAGAAGAGTGCTCTTTTCTCAAAAGCAGAGTGTATTTCATGTAAGGCGAGCTAGCATTTGTTTCCCAGTCCTAAATGGAGTTGAATCACATGCAGTTTCTGGTCCTACGAGCAAGAGTTGTTTTCTGGTAAGAAAAGTCACTATTGCGCTCCAATTGCCATACACAGTGCAAATAGCACTCGCGTGTGTTCCCAGCTAGTACAGGGTATCGTACTGAAGAGGAGCTACTGTTTTTGTCAGTTTCCTAAGCAGAGTTGAACTAGATATGGCCCGTGTGTGTAGGAAGCACAGTTTTTTTTTTCTGAGCAAGATCACTGTTCTGGCCCTATAGGAAACACTTTAGAGTATAAGAGGGCTCTTTTCTCAAAAGCAGAGTGTGTTTCTTGTAATGCGAGCTAGCGCTTGTTTCCCAGTCCTAAATGGAGTTGAATCTCATGCAGTTTCTGGTCCTACGAGCAAGAGTTGTTTTCTGGTAAGAAGGGTCACTATTGTGCTCCCATTGCCATACACTGTGCAAATAGCACTCGCGTCTGTTCCCAGCAAGTACAGTGTATCGGACTGAAGAGTAGCTACTTTTGTTGTCAGTTTCCTAAACAGAGTTGAACGAGATATGGCCCGTGTGTGTAGGAAGCTCAGTTCTTTTGTTCTGAGCAAGCTCACTGTTTTGACCACATAGGAAACACAGTAGAGTAGAAGAGTGCTCTTTTCTCAAAAGCAGGGTGTGTTTCCTGTAAGGCGAGCTAGTGTTTGTTTCCCAGTCCTAAATGGAGTTGAATCACATGCAGTTTCTGGTCCTACGAGCAAGAGTTGTTTTCTGGTAAGGAAAGTCACTATTGCGCTTCCATTGCCATACACAGTGCAAATAGCACTCGTGTCTGTTCCCAGCAATTACAGTGTATCGGACTGAAGAGGAGCTACTGTTCTTGTCAGTTTCATAAGCAGAGTTGAACTAGATATGGTCCGTGTGTAGGAAGCACAGTTTTCTGTTCTGAGCAAGCTCACTGTTTGGACCCCATAGGAAACACAGTAGAGTAGATGAGTGCTCTTTTCTCAAAAGCAGACTGTGTTTCTTGTAAGGCGAGCTAGCATTTGTTTCCCAGTCCTAAATGGAGTTGAATCCCATGCAGTTTCTGTTTCTACGAGCAAGAGTTGTTTTCTGGTAAGGAAAGTCACTATGGCGCTCCCATTGCCATACATAGTGCAAATAGCACTCGCGTGTGTTCCCAGCTAGTACAGTGTACCGGACTGAAGAGGAGCAACTGTTTTGTCAGTTTCCTAAGCAGAGTTGAACTAGATATGGCCCGTGTGTGTAGGATGCACAGGTTTTTTTTTTTCTGAGCAAGCTCACTGTTCTGGCCCTATAGGAAACACTTTAGAGTATAAGAGGGCTCTTTTCTCAAAAGCAGAGTGTGTTTCTTGTAATGCGAGCTAGCGTTTGTTTCCCAGTCCTAAATGGTGTTGAATCTCATGCAGTTTCTGGTCCTACGAACAAGAGTTGTTTTCTGGTAAGAAGAGTCACTATTGTGCTCCCATGGCCATGCACAGAGCACATAGCACTCGCGTCTGTTCCCAGCAAGTACAGTGTATCGGACTGAAGAGTAGCTACTGTTGTTGTCAGTTTCCTAAGCAGAGTTGAACGAGATATGGCACGTGTGTGTAGGAAGCTCAGTTCTTTTGTTCTGAGCAAGCTCACTGTTTTGACCACATAGGAAACACAGTGGAGTAGAAGAGTGCTCTTTTCTCAAAAGCAGGGTGTGTTTCTTGTAAGGCGAGCTAGTGTTTGTTTCCCAGTCCTAAATGGAGTTGAATCACATGCAGTTTCTGGTCCTACGAGCAAGAGTTGTTTTCTGGTAAGGAAAGTCACAATTGCGCTCCCATTGCCATACACAGTGCAAATAGCACTCGCGTCTGTTCCCAGCAATTACAGTGTATCGGACTGAAGAGGAGCTACTGTTCTTGTCGATTTCCTAAGCAGATTTGAACTAGATACGGTCCGTGTGTAGGAAGCACAGTTTTCTGTTCTGAGCAAGCTCACTGTTTGGACCCCGTAGGAAACACAATAGAGTAGAAGAGTGCTCTTTTCTCAAAAGCAGTGTGTGTTTCTTGTAAGGCGAGCTAGCATTTGTTTCCCAGTCCTAAATGGAGTTGAATCACATGCAGTTTCTGGTCCTACCAGCAAGAGTTGTTTTATGGTAAGAAGAGTCACTATTGCGCTGCCATTGCCATACACAGGACAAATAGCACTGGCGTCTGTTCCCAGCAAGTACAGTGTATTGGACTGAAGGGGATCTGCTGTTCTTGTCAGGTTCCTAAACAGAATTGAACTAGATATGGCCGTGTGTGTAGGAAGCACAGTTCTTTTGTTCTGAGCAAGCTCACTGTTCTTGCCCTACAGGAAACACAGTAGAGTAGAAAAGTGCTCTTTTCTCAAAAGCAGAGTGTATTTCTTGTAAGGCGAGCTAGCGTTTGTTTCCCAGTCCTAAATGGAGTTGAGTCACATGCAGTTTCTGGTCCTAGGAACAAGAGTTGTTTTCTGGTAAGAAGAGTCACTATTGTGCTCCCATTGTCATACACAGGGCAAATAGTACTGGCGTCTGTTCCCAGCATGTACAGTGTATTGGACTGAAGAAGATCTACTGTTCTTGTCAGTTTCCTAAGCAGAATTGAATAGATATGGCCGCTGTGTGCAGGAAGCACAGTTCTTTTGTTCTGAGGAAGCTCACTCATCTGGCCCTATAGGAAACACAGTATAGTAGAAGAATGCTCTTTTGCCAAAAGCACAGAGTTTTTCTTGTAAGGTGAGCTAGCATTTCTTTCCCAGTCCTAAATGGAGTTGAGACACATGCAGTTTTTGGTCCTACGAGCAAGAGTTTTTTTCTGGTAAGAAGAGTCACTATTGCACTTTCATTGCCATACACAGTGCAAATAGCACTTGCATCTGTTCCCAGCAAATACAGAGTATTGGACTGAAGAGGATCTACTGTTCTTGTCAGTTTTTTAAGCAGAGTTGAACTAGATATGGCCCGTGTGTGTAGGAAGCACAGTTCTTTTGTTCTGAGCAAGCTCACTGTTCTGGCCCGATAGGAAACACTGTAGAGTAGAAGAGTGCTCTTTTCTCAAAAGCAGAGTGTGTTTCTTGTAAAACAAGCTGTTTGTTTCCCAGACCTAAATGGAGTTGAATCACATGCAGTTTCTGGTCCTATGAGCAAGAGTTGTTTTCTGGTAAGAAGAGTCACTATTGTGCTCCCATTGTCATACACACGGCAAATAGCGCTGGCGTCTGTTCCCAGCATGTACAGTGTATTGGACTGAAGAGGATCTACTGTTCTTGTCAGGTTCCTAAGCAGAGTTGAACTAGATATGGCCGTGTGTGTAGGAAGCACAGTTCTTTTGTTCTGAGCAAGCTCACTGTTCTGGCCCTATAGGAAACACAGTAGAGTAGAAGAGTGCTCTTTTCTCTAAAGCAGAGTGTGTTTCTTGTAAGGCGAGCTTGCGTTTGTTTCCCAGTCCTAAATGGAGTTGAATCACATGCAGTTTCTGGTCCTACGAGCAAGAGTTGTTTTCTGGTAAGGAAAGTCACTATTGCGCTTCCATTGCCATACACAGTGCAAATAGCACTCGTGTCTGTTCCCAGCAATTACAGTGTATCGGACTGAAGAGGAGCTACTGTTCTTGTCAGTTTCATAAGCAGAGTTGAAATAGATATGGTCCGTGTGTAGGAAGCACAGTTTTCTGTTCTGAGCAAGCTCACTGTTTGGACCCCATAGGAAACACAGTAGAGTAGATTAGTGCTCTTTTCTCAAAAGCAGACTGTGTTTCTTGTAAGGCGAGCTAGCATTTGTTTCCCAGTCCTAAATGGAGTTGAATCCCATGCAGTTTCTGTTTCTACGAGCAAGAGTTGTTTTCTGGTAAGGAAAGTCACTATGGCGCTCCCATTGCCATACATAGTGCAAATAGCACTCGCGTGTGTTCCCAGCTAGTACAGTGTACCGGACTGAAGAGGAGCAACTGTTTTTGTCAGTTTCCTAAGCAGAGTTGAACTAGATATGGCCCATGTGTGTAGGATGCACAGGTTTTTTTTTTTTTTCTGAGCAATCTCACTGTTCTGGCCCTATAGGAAACACTTTAGAGTATAAGAGGGCTCTTTTCTCAAAAGCAGAGTGTGTTTCTTGTAAGGCGAGCTAGCGTTTGTTTCCCAGTCCTAAATGGTGTTGAATCTCATGCAGTTTCTGGTCCTACGAGCAAGAGTTGTTTTCTGGTAAGAAGAGTCACTATTGTGCTCCCATGGCCATGCACAGAGCACATAGCACTCGCGTCTGTTCCCAGCAAGTACAGTGTATCGGACTGAAGAGGAGCTACTGTTCTTGTCAGTTTCCTAAGCAGAGTTGAAGGAGATATGGCACGTGTGTGTAGGAAGCTCAGTTCTCTTGTTCTGAGCAAGCTCACTGTTTTGACGACATAGGAAACACAGTAGAGTAGAAGAGTGCTCTTTTCTCAAAAGCAGGGTGTGTTTCTTGTAAGGCGAGCTAGTGTTTGTTTCCCAGTCCTAAGTGGAGTTGAATCACATGCAGTTTCTGGTCATACGAGCAAGAGTTGTTTTATGGTAAGAAGAGTCACTATTGCGCTGCCATTGCCATACACAGGACAAATAGCACTGGCGTCTGTTCCCAGCAAGTACAGTGTATTGGACTGAAGGGGATCTGCTGTTCTTGTCAGGTTCCTAAACAGAATTGAACTAGATATGGCCGTGTGTGTAGGAAGCACAGTTCTTTTGTTCTGAGCAAGCTCACTGTTCTGGCCCTACAGGAAACACAGTAGAGTAGAAGAGTGCTCTTTTCTCAAAAGCAGAGTGTATTTCTTGTAAGGCGAGCTAGCGTTTGTTTCCCAGTCCTAAATGGAGTTGAGTCACATGCAGTTTCTGGTCCTAGGTACAAGAGTTGTTTTCTGGTAAGAAGAGTCACTATTGTGCTCCCATTGTCATACACAGGGCAAATAGTACTGGCGTCTGTTCCCAGCATGTACAGTGTATTGGACTGAAGAGGATCTACTGTTCTTGTCAGTTTCCTCAGCAGAATTGAATAGATATGGCCCCTGTGTGCAGGAAGCACAGTTCTTTTGTTCTGAGGAAGCTCACTCATCTGGCCCTATAGGAAACACAGTATAGTAGAAGAATGCTCTTTTGTCAAAAGCACAGAGTTTTTCTTGTAAGGCGAGCTAGCATTTCTTTCCCAGTCCTAAATGGAGTTGAGACACATGCAGTTTTTGGTCCTACGAGCAAGAGTTTTTTTCTGGTAAGAAGAGTCACTATTGCACTTTCATTGCCATACACAGTGCAAATAGCACTTGCATCTGTTCCCAGCAAATACAGTGTATTGGACTGAAGAGGATCTACTGTTCTTGTCAGTTTTTTAAGCAGAGTTGAACTAGATATGGCCCGTGTGTGTAGGAAGCACAGTTCTTTTGTTCTGAGCAAGCTCACTGTTCTGGCCCTATAGGAAACACAGTAGAGTAGAAGAGTGCTCTTTTCTCTAAAGCAGAGTGTGTTTCTTGTAAGGCGAGCTTGCGTTTGTTTCCCAGTTCTAAATGGAGTTGAGTCACATGCAGTTTTTTGTCCTACGAGCAAGAGTTGTTTTCTGGTAAGACGAGTCACTATTGTGCTCCAATTGCCATACACAAAGCAATTAGCACTCGCGTCTGTTCCCAGCAAGTACAGTGTATTGGACTGAATAGGAGCTACTGTTCTTGTCAGTTTCCTAAGCAGAGTTGAACTAGATATATTCCGTGTGTGTAGGAAGCACAGTTCTTTTGTTCTGAGCAAGCTCACTGTTTGGGCCCCATAGGAAACACAGTAGAGTAGAAGAGTGCTCTCTTCTCAAAATCAGAGTGTGTTTCTTGTAAGGCGAGCTAGCATTTGTTTCCCAGTCTTAAATGGAGTTGAATCCCATGCAGTTTCTGGTCCTAGGAGCAAGAGTTGTTTTCTGGTAAGAAGAGTCACTATTGTGCTCCTATTGTCATACACAGGGCATATAGCACTCGCGTCTGTTCCCAGCATGTACAGTGTTTTGGACTGAAGAGGATCTACTATTCTTGTCAGTTTCCTAAGCAGAATTGAACTAGATATGACCGTGTGTTTAGGAAGCACAGTTCTTTTGTTCTGAGCAAGCTCACTGTTTTGGCCCTATAGGAAACACAGTAGAATAGAAGAGTGCTCTTTTCTCAAAAGCAGAGTGTGTTTCTTGTAAGACGAGCTCACGTTTGTTTCCCAGTCCTAAATGGAGTTGAATCACATGCAGTTTCTGGTCCTACGAGCAAGAGTTGTTTTCTGGTAAGGAAGTAACTGTTGTGCTTCCATTGCCATACACAGTGCAAATAGCACTCGCGTCTGTTCACAGCAAGTACAGTGTATCGGACTGAAGAGGAGCTACTGTTCTTGTCAGTTTCATAAGCAGAGTTGAACTAGATACTGTCCGTGTGTAGGAAGCACTCTTTTTTGTTCTGAGCAAGCTCACTCTTTGGACCCCATAGGAAACACAGTAAAGTAGAAGAGTGCTCTTTTCTCAAAAGCAGAGTGTGTTTCTTGTAAGGCGAGCTAGTGTTTGTTTTGCAGTCCTAAATGGAGTTGAATCACATGCAGTTTCTGGTCCTACGAGCAAGAGTTGTTTTCTGGTAAGAAGAGTCCCTATTGCGCTCCCATTGTCATACACAGAGCAAATAGTCCTGGCTTCTGTTCCTAGCATGTACAGTGAATTGGACTGAAGAGGAGCTACTGTTCTTGTCAGTTTCCTAAGCAGAGTTGAACTAGATATGGCCCGTGTGTGTAGGAAGCACAGTTCTTTTGTTCTGAGCAAGCTCACTGTTCGGACCCATAGGAAACACAGTAGAGTAGAAGAGTGCTCTTTTCTCAAAAGCAGAGTGTATTTCATGTAAGGCGAGCTAGCATTTGTTTCCCAGTCCTAAATGGAGTTGAATCCCATGCAGTTTCTGGTCCTACGAGCAAGAGTTGTTTTCTGGTAAGAAAAGTCACTATTGCGCTCCAATTGCCAAACACAGTGCAAATAGCACTCGCGTGTGTTCCCAGCTAGTACAGGGTATCGTACTGAAGAGGAGCTACTGTTTTTGTCAGTTTCCTAAGCAGAGTTGAACTAGATATGGCCCGTGTGTGTAGGAAGCACAGTTTTTTTTTCTGAGCAAGATCACTGTTCTGGCCCTATAGGAAACACTTTAGAGTATAAGAGGGCTCTTTTCTCAAAAGCAGGGTGTGTTTCTTGTAATGCGAGCTAGCATTTGTTTCCCAGTCCTAAATGGAGTTGAATCTCATGCAGTTTCTGGTCCTACGAGCAAGAGCTGTTTTCTGGTAAGAAGGGTCACTATTGTGCTCCCATTGCTATACACTGTGCAAATAGCACTCGCGTCTGTTTCCAGCAAGTACAGTGTATCGGACTGAAGAGTAGCTACTTTTGTTGTCAGTTTCCTAAACAGAGTTGAACGAGATATGGCCCGTGTGTGTAGGAAGCTCAGTTCTTTTGTTCTGAGCAAGCTCACTGTTTTGACCACATAGGAAACACAGTAGAGTAGAAGAGTTCTCTTTTCTCAAAAGCAGGGTGTGTTTCTTGTAAGGCGAGCTAGTGTTTGTTTCCCAGTCCTAAATGGAGTTGAATCACATGCAGTTTCTGGTCCTACGAGCAAGAGTTGTTTTCTGGTAAAGAAAGTCACTATTGCGCTTCCATTGCCATACACAGTGCAAATAGCACTCGTGTCTGTTCCCAGCAATTACAGTGTATCGGACTGAAGAGGAGCTACTGTTCTTGTCAGTTTCATAAGCAGAGTTGAACTAGATATGGTCCGTGTGGAGGAAGCACAGTTTTCTGTTCTGAGCAAGCTCAATGTTTGGACCCCATAGGAAACACAGTAGAGTAGATGAGTGCTCTTTTCTCAAAAGCAGACTGTGTTTCTTGTAAGGCGAGCTAGCATTTGTTTCCCAGTCCTAAATGGAGTTGAATCCCATGCAGTTTCTGTTTCTACGAGCAAGAGTTGTTTTCTGGTAAGGAAAGTCACTATTGCGCTTCCATTGCCATACACAGTGCAAATAGCACTCGTGTCTGTTCCCAGCAATTACAGTGTATCGGACTGAAGAGGAGCTACTGTTCTTGTCAGTTTCATAAGCAGAGTTGAACTAGATATGGTCCGTGTGTAGGAAGCACAGTTTTCTCTTCTGAGCAAGCTCACTGTTTGGACCCCATAGGAAACACAGTAGAGCAGATGAGTGCTCTTTTTCAAAAGCAGACTGTGTTTCTTGTAAGGCGAGCTAGCATTTGTTTCCCAGTCCTAAATGGAGTTGAATCCCATGCAGTTTCTGTTTCTACGAGCAAGAGTTGTTTTCTGGTAAGCAAAGTCACTATGGCACTCCCATTGCCATACATAGTGCAAATAGCACTCGCGTGTGTTCCCAGCTAGTACAGTGTACCGGACTGAAGAGGAGCAACTGTTTTTGTCAGTTTCCTAAGCAGAGTTGAACTAGATATGGCCCATGTGTGTAGGATGCACAGGTTTTTTTTTTTCTGAGCAAGCTCACTGTTCTGGCCCTATAGGAAACACTTTAGAGTATAAGAGGGCTCTTTTCTCAAAAGCAGAGTGTGTTTCTTGTAATGCGAGCTAGCGTTTGTTTCCCAGTCCTAAATGGTGTTGAATCTCATGCAGTTTCTGGTCCTACGAGCAAGAGTTGTTTTCTGGTAAGAAGAGTCACTATTGTGCTCCCATGGCCATGCACAGGGCACATAGCACTCGCGTCTGTTCCTAGCAAGTACAGTGTATCGGACTGAAGAGTAGCTACTGTTGTTGTCAGTTTCCTAAGCAGAGTTGAACGAGATATGGCACGTGTGTAGGAAGCTCAGTTCTTTTGTTCTGAGCAAGCTCACTGTTTTGACCACATAGGAAACACAGTAGAGTAGAAGAGTGCTCTTTTCTCAAAAGCAGGGTGTGTTTCTTGTAAGGCGAGCTAGTGTTTGTTTCCCAGTCCTAAATGGAGTTGAATCACATGCAGTTTCTGGTCCTACGAGCAAGAGTTGTTTTCTGGTAAGGAAAGTCACTATTGCGCTCCCATTGCCATACACAGTGCAAATAGCACTCGTGTCTGTTCCCAGCAATTACAGTGTATCGGACTGAAGAGGAGCTACTGTTCTTGTCGATTTCCTAAGCAGATTTGAACTAGATACGGTCCGTGTGTAGGAAGCACAGTTTTCTGTTCTGAGCAAGCTCACTGTTTGGACCCCGTAGGAAACACAATAGAGTAGAAGAGTGCTCTTTTCTCAAAAGCAGAGTGTGTTTCTTGTAAGGCGAGCTAGCATTTGTTTCCCAGTCCTAAATGGAGTTGAATCACATGCAGTTTCTGGTCCTACGAGCAAGAGTTGTTTTATGGTAAGAAGAGTCACTATTGCGCTGCCATTGCCATACACAGGAAATAGCACTGGCGTCTGTTCCCAGCAAGTACAGTGTATTGGACTGAAGGGGATCTGTTGTTCTTGTCAGGTTCCTAAACAGAATTGAACTAGATATGGCCGTGTGTGTAGGAAGCACAGTTCTTTTGTTCTGAGCAAGCTCACTGTTCTGGCCCTATAGGAAACACAGTAGAGTAGAAGAGTGCTCTTTTCTCAAAAGCAGAGTGTATTTCTTGTAAGGCAAGCTAGCGTTTGTTTCCCAGTCCTAAATGGAGTTGAGTCACATGCAGTTTCTGGTCCTAGGAACAAGAGTTTTTTTCTGGAAAGAAGAGTCACTATTGTGCTCCCATTGTCATTCACAGGGCAAATAGTACTGGCGTCTGTTCCCAGCATGTACAGTGTATTGGACTGAAGAGGATCTACTGTTCTTGTCAGTTTCCTAAGCAGAATTGAATAGATATGGCCCCTGTGTGCAGGAAGCACAGTTCTTTTGTTCTGAGGAAGCTCACTCATCTGGCCCTATAGGAAACACAGTATAGTGGAAGAATGCTCTTTTGTCAAAAGCACAGAGTTTTTCTTGTAAGGTGAGCTAGCATTTCTTTCCCAGTCCTAAATGGAGTTGAGACACATGCAGTTTTTGGTCCTACGAGCAAGAGTTTTTTTCTGGTAAGAAGAGTCACTATTGCACTTTCATTGCCATACACAGTGCAAATAGCACTTGCATCTGTTCCCAGCAATTACAGTGTATTGGACTGAAGAGGATCTACTCTTCTTGTCAGTTTTTTAAGCAGAGTTGAACTAGATATGGCCCGTGTGTGTAGGAAGCACAGTTCTTTTGTTCTGAGCAAGCTCACTGTTTTGGTCCTATAGGAAACACAGTTGAGTAGAAGAGTGCTCTTTTCTCAAAAGCAGAGTGTGTTTCTTGTAAGGCGAGCTCGCATTTGTTTCCCAGTCCTAAATGGAGTTGTGTCACATGCAGTTTTTGGTCCTACGAGCAAGATTTTTTTTCTCGTAAGAAGAGTCACTATTGCACTTTCATTGCCATACACAGTGCAAATAGCACTTGCATCTGTTCCCAGCAAATACAGAGTATTGGACTGAAGAGGATCTACTGTTCTTGTCAGTTTTTTAAGCAGAGTTGAACTAGATATGGTCCGTGTGTGTAGGAAGCACAGTTCTTTTGTTCTGAGCAAGCTCACTGTTCTGGCCCGATAGGAAACACTGTAGAGTAGAAGACTGCTCTTTTCTCAAAATCAGAGTGTGTTTCTTGTAAAACGAGCTGTTTGTTTCCCAGACCTAAATGGAGTTGAATCACATGCAGTTTCTGGTCCTATGAGCAAGAGTTGTTTTCTGGTAAGAAGAGTCACTATTGTGCTCCCATTGTCATACACAGGGCAAATAGCGCTGGCGTCTGTTCCCAGCATGTACAGTGTATTGGACTGAAGAGGATCTACTGTTCTTGTCAGGTTCCTAAGCAGAGTTGAACTAGATATGGCCGTGTGTGTAGGAAGCACAGTTCTTTTGTTCTGAGCAAGCTCACTGTTCTGGCCCTATAGGAAACACAGTAGAGTAGAAGAGTGCTCTTTTCTCTAAAGCAGAGTGTGTTTCTTGTAAGGCGAGTTAGTGTTTGTTTCCGAGTCCTAAGTGGAGTTGTATCACATGCAGTTTCTGGTCCTACGAGCAAGAGTTGTTTTCTGGTAAGGAAAGTCACTATTGCGCTCCCATTGCCATACACAGTGCAAATAGCACTGGCGTCTGTTCGCAGTATGTACAGTGTATTGGACTGAACAGGAGCTACTGTTCTTGTCAGTTTCCTAAGCAGAGTTGAAATAGATATGGCCCGTGTGTGTAGGAAGCACAGTTCTTTTGTTCTGAGCAAGCTCACTGTTCTGGCCCTATAGGAAACACAGTAGAGTAGAAGAGTGCTCTTTTCTGTAAGCAGAGTGTGTTTCTTGTAAGGCCAGCTAGCGTTTGTTTCCCAGTCCTAAATGGAGTTGAATCACATGCAGTTTCCTGTCCTACGAGCAAGAGTTGTTTTCTGGTAAGAAGAGTCCCTATTGTGCTCCAATTGTCATAAACAGGGCAAATAGCACTGGCGTCTGTTCACAGTATGTACAGTGTATTGGACTGAAGAGGATCTACTGTTCTTGTCAGGTTCCTAAGCAGAGTTGAACTAGATATGGCCGTGTGTGTAGGAAGCACAGTTCTTTTGTTCTGAGCAAGCTCACTGTTCTGGCCCTATAGGAAACACAGTAGAGTAGAAGAGTGCTCTTTTCTGTAAGCAGAGTGTGTTTCTTGTAAGGCCAGCTAGCGTTTGTTTCCCAGTCCTAAATGGAGTTGAATCACATGCAGTTTCCTGTCCTACGAGCATGAGTTGTTTTCTGGTAAGAAGAGTCACTATTGTGCTCCAATTGTCATAAACAGGGCAAATAGCACTGGCGTCTGTTCGCAGTATGTACAGTGTATTGGACTGAACAGGATCTACTGTTCTTGTCAGGTTCCTAAGCAGAGTTGAACAAGATATGGCCGTGTGTGTAGGAAGCACAGTTCTTTTGTTCTGAGCAAGCTCACTGTCCTGGCACTATAGGAAACACAGTAGAGTAGAACAGTGCTCTTTTCTCAAAAGCAGAGTGTGTTTCTTGTAAGTCGACCAGCGTTTGTTTCCCAGTCCTAAATGGAGTGGATTCATATGCAGTTTCTGGTCCTACGAGCAAGAGTTGTTTTCTGGTAAGGAAGTCACTATTGTGTACTCCCATTGCCATACACAGTGCAAATAGCACTCGCGTCTGTTCCCAGCAATTACAGTGTATCGGACTGAAGAGGAGCTACTGCTCTTGTCAGTTTCCTAAGCAGAGTTGAACTAGATATGGCCCGTGAGTAGGAAGCACAGTTCTTTTGTTCTGAGCAAGCTCACTGTTCTGGCCCTACAAGAAACACAGTAGAGTAGAAGAGTGCTCTTTTCTCTATAGCAGAGTGTGTTTCTTGTAAGGCGAGCTAGCGTTTGTTTCCCAGTCCTAAATGGAGTTGAATCACATGCAGTTTTTTGTCCTATGAGCAAGAGTTGTTTTCTGGTAAGAAGAGTCACTGTTGCGCTGCCAATGCCATACACAGTACAAATAGCACTGGAGTCTGTTCCCAGGAAGTAGAGTGTATTGGACTGAAGAGGATCTACTGTTCTTGTCAGTTTTATAAGCAGACTTGAACTAGATATGGCCGTGTGTGTAGGAAGCACAGTTTTTTTGTTCTGAGCAAGCTCACTGTTTGGACCCCATAGGAAATACAGTAGAGTAGAAGAGTGCTCTTTTCTCTAAAGCAGATTGTATTTCTTGTAAGGCGAGCTAGCATTTGTTTGCCAGTCCTAAATGGAGTTGAATCACATACAGTTTCTGGTCCTACGAGCAAGAGTTGTTTTCTGGTAAGACGAGTCACTATTGCGCTCCCATTGACATACACAGTGCAAATAGCACTCGCGTCTGTTCCCAGCATGTACAGTGTATTGGATTGAAGAGGAGGTACTGTTCTTGTCAGTTTCCTAAGCAGAGTTGAACTAGATATGGCTCATGTGTGTAGGAAGCACAGTTCTTTTGTTCTGAGCAAGCTCACTGTTTGGACACCATAGGAAACACAGTAGAGTAGAAGAGTGCTCTTTTCTCAAAAGCAGAGTGTGTTTCTTGTAAGGCAAGCTAGCGTTTGTTTCCCAGTCCTAAATGGAGTTGAATCACATGCAGTTTCTGGTCCTACAAGCAAGAGTTGTTTTCTGGTAAGAAGAGTCACTATTGAGCTGCCATTGCCATACACAGGACAAATAACACTGGCGTCTTTTCCCAGCAAGTACAGTGTATTGGATGGAAGAGGATCTACTGTTCTTGTCAGGTTCCTAAGCAGACTTGAACTAGATATGGCCGTGTGTGTAGGAAGCACAGTTTTTTTGTTCTGAGCAAGCTCACTGTTCGGAACCCATAGGAAACACAGTAGAGTATAGAGTGTTCTTTCCTCAAAAGCAGAGTGTGTTTCTTGGAAGGCGAGCTACCGATGGTTCCAAGTCATAAATGGAGTTGAGTCACATGCAGTTTTTTGTCCTACGAGCAAGAGTTGTTTTCTGTTAAGACGAGTCACTATTGTGCTCCAATAGCCATACACAGTGCAAATAGCACTGGCGTCTGTTCCCCGCAAGTACAGTGTATTGGACTGAAGAGGAGCTACTGTTCTTGTCAGTTTCCTAAGCAGAGTTGAACTAGATATGGCCCGTGTGTTTAGGAAGCACAGTTCTTTTGTTCTGAGCAAGCTCACTGTTCGGACCCCATAGCAGAGACAGTAGAGTAGAAGAGTGCTCTTTTCTCAAAAGCAGATTGTGTTTCATGTAAGGCGAGCTAGCATTTGTTTCCCAGTCCTAAATTGAGTTGAATCACATGCAGTTTCTGGTCCTACGAGCAAGAGTTGTTTTCTGGTAAGGAAAGTCTCTATTGCGCTCCCATTGCCATACACAGTGCAAATAGCACTCGTTTCTGATCCCAGGAAATACAGCATATCGGACTGAAGAGGAGCTACTGTTCTTGTCAGTTTCCTAAGCAGAGTTGAACTAGATATGGCCCGTGTATGTAGGAAGCACAGTTCTTTTTTTCTGAGCAAGCTCACTGTTTGGACCCCATAGGAAACATAGTAGAGTACAAGAGTGCTCTTTTCTCAAAAGCAGAGTGTGTTTCATGTAAGGCCTGCTAGCATTTGTTTCCCAGTCCTAAATGGAGTTGAATCACATGCAGTTTCTGGTCCTACGAGCAAGAGTTGTTTTCTGGTAAGGAAAGTCACTATTGCGCTCCAATTGCCATACACAGTGCAATTAGCCCTAACGTCTGTTCCCAGCAAGTACAGTGTATCGGACTGAAGAGGATCTACTGTTCTTGTCAGGTTCCTAAGCAGACTTGAACTAGAGGTGGCCGTGTTTGTAGGAAGCACAGTTTTTTTATTCTGAGCAAGCTCACTGTTCGGAACACATAGGAAACAGTAGAGTAGAAGAGTGCTCTTTTCTCAAAAGCAGAGTGTGTTTCTTGGAAGGCGAGCTAGTGTTTGTTTCCCAGTCCTAAATGGACTTGAGTCACATGCAGTTTTTTGACTTACGAGCAAGAGTTGTTTTCTGGTAAGACGAGTCACTATTGTGCTCCAATTGCCATACACAGTGCAAATAGCACTCGCATCTGTTCCGAGCAAGTACAGTGTATTGGACTGAAGAGGAGCTACTGTTCTTGTCAGTTTCCTAAGCAGAGTTGAACTAGATATGGCCCGTGTGTGTAGGAAGCACAGTTCTTTTGTTCTGAGCAAGCTCACTGTTTTGACCACATAGGAAACACAGTAGAGTAGAAGAGTGCTCTTTTCTCAAAAGCAGGGTGTGTTTCTTGTAAGGCGAGCTAGTGTTTTTTTCCCAGTCCTAAATGGAGTTGAATCACATGCAGTTTCTGGTCCTACAAGCAAGAGTTGTTTTCTGGTAAGGAAAGTCACTATTGCGCTCCCATTGCCATACACAGTGCAAATAGCACTCGCGTCTGTTCCCAGCAATTACAGTGTATCGGACTGAAGAGGAGCTACTGTTCTTGTCGGTTTCCTAAGCAGATTTGAACTAGATATGGTCCGTGTGTAGGAAGCACAGTTTTCTGTTCTGAGCAAGCTCACTGTTTGGACCCCGTAGGAAACACAATAGAGTAGAAGAGTGCTCTTTTCTCAAAAGCAGAGTGTGTTTCTTGTAAGGCGAGCTAGCATTTGTTTCCCAGTCCTAAATGGAGTTGAATCACATGCAGTTTCTGGTCCCACGAGCAAGAGTTGTTTTATGGTAAGAAGAGTCACTATTGCGCTGCCATTGCCATACACAGGACAAATAGCACTGGCGTCTGTTCCCAGCAAGTACAGTGTATTGGACTGAAGGGTATCTGCTGTTCTTGTCAGGTTCCTAAACAGAATTGAACTAGATATGGCCGTGTGTGTAGGAAGCACAGTTCTTTTGTTCTGAGCAAGCTCACTGTTCTGGCCCTACAGGAAACACAGTAGAGTAGAAGAGTGCTCTTTTCTCAAAAGCAGAGTGTATTTCTTGTAAGGCGAGCTAGCGTTTGTTTCCCAGTCCTAAATGGAGTTGAGTCACATGCAGTTTCTGGTCCTAGGAACAAGAGTTGTTTTCTGGTAAGAAGAGTCACTATTGTGCTCCCATTGTCATACACAGGGCAAATAGTACTGGCGTCTGTTCCCAGCATGTACAGTGTATTGGACTGAAGAGGATCTACTGTTCTTGTCAGTTTCCTAAGCAGAATTGAATAGATATGGCCCCTGTGTGCAGGAAGCACAGTTCTTTTGTTCTGAGGAAGCTCACTCATCTGGCCCTATAGGAAACACAGTATAGTGGAAGAATGCTCTTTTGTCAAAAGCACAGAGTTTTTCTTGTAAGGCGAGCTCGCATTTGTTTCCCAGTCCTAAATGGAGTTGTGTCACATGCAGTTTTTGGTCCTACGAGCAAGAGTTGTTTTCTGGTAAGAAGAGTCACTATTGCGCTCCAATTGCAATACACAGTGCAAATAGCACTCGCGTCTGTTCCCCGCAAGTACAGTGTATTGGACTGAATAGGAGCTACTGTTCTTGTCAGTTTCCTAAGCAGAGTTGAACTAGATATGATCCGTGTGTGTAGGAAGCACAGTTCTTTTGTTCTGAGCAAGCTCACTGTTCTGGCCCGATAGGAAACACTGTAGAGTAGAAGACTGCTCTTTTCTCAAAAGCAGAGTGTGTTTCTTGTAAAACGAGCTGTTTGTTTCCCAGACCTAAATGGAGTTGAATCACATGCAGTTTCTGGTCCTACGAGAAAGAGTTGTTTTCTGGTAAGAAGAGTCACTATTGTGCTCCCATTGTCATACACAGGGCAAATAGCGCTGGCGTCTGTTCCCAGCATGTACAGTGTATTGGACTGAAGAGGATCTACTGTTCTTGTCAGGTTCCTAAGCAGAGTTGAACTAGATATGGCCGTGTGTGTAGGAAGCACAGTTCTTTTGTTCTGAGCAAGCTCACTGTTCTGGCCCTATAGGAAACACAGTAGAGTAGAAGAGTGCTCTTTTCTCTAAAGCAGAGTGTGTTTCTTGTAAGGCGAGTTAGTGTTTGTTTCCGAGTCCTAAGTGGAGTTGTATCACATGCAGTTTCTGGTCCTACGAGCAAGAGTTGTTTTCTGGTAAGGAAAGTCACTATTGCGCTCCCATTGCCATACACAGTGCAAATAGCACTGGCGTCTGTTCGCAGTATGTACAGTGTATTGGACTGAACAGGAGCTACTGTTCTTGTCAGTTTCCTAAGCAGAGTTGAAATAGATATGGCCCGTGTGTGTTGGAAGCACAGTTCTTTTGTTCTGAGCAAGCTCACTGTTCTGGCCCTATAGGAAACACAGTAGAGTAGAAGAGTGCTCTTTTCTGTAAGCAGAGTGTGTTTCTTGTAAGGCCAGCTAGCGTTTGTTTCCCAGTCCTAAATGGAGTTGAATCACATGCAGTTTCTTGTCCTACGAGCAAGAGTTGTTTTCTGGTAAGAAGAGTCACTAATGTGCTCCAATTGTCATAAACAGGGCAAATAGCACTGGCGTCTGTTCACAGTATGTACAGTGTATTGGACTGAACAGGATCTACTGTTCTTGTCAGGTTCCTAAGCAGAGTTGAACTAGATATGGCCCTGTGTGTAGGAAGCACAGTTCTTTTGTTCTGAGCAAGCTCACTGTTCTGGCCCTATAGGAAACACAGTAGAGTAGAAGAGTGCTCTTTTCTGTAAGCAGAGTGTGTTTCTTGTAAGGCCAGCTAGCGTTTGTTTCCCAGTCCTAAATGGAGTTGAATCACATGCAGTTTCCTGTCCTACGAGCAAGAGTTGTTTTCTGGTAAGAAGAGTCACTATTGTGCTCCAATTGTCATAAACAGGGCAAATAGCACTGGCGTCTGTTCACAGTATGTACAGTGTATTGGACTGAACAGGATCTACTGTTCTTGTCAGGTTCCTAAGCAGAGTTGAACTAGATATGGCCGTGTGTGTAGGAAGCACAGTTCTTTTGTTCTGAGCAAGCTCACTGTCCTGGCACTATAGGAAACACAGTAGAGTAGAACAGTGCTCTTTTCTCAAAAGCAGAGTGTGTTTCTTGTAAGTCGACCAGCGTTTGTTTCCCAGTCCTAAATGGAGTGGATTCACATGCAGTTTCTGGTCCTACGAGCAAGAGTTGTTTTCTGGTAAGGAAGTCACTATTGTGTACTCCCATTGCCATACACAGTGCAAATAGCACTCGCGTCTGTTCCCAGCAATTACAGTGTATCGGACTGAAGAGGAGCTACTGTTCTTGTCGGTTTCCTAAGCAGATTTGAACTAGATACAGTCCGTGTGTAGGAAGCACAGTTTTCTGTTCTGAGCAAGCTCACTGTTTGGACCCCGTAGGAAACACAATAGAGTAGAAGAGTGCTCTTTTCTCAAAAGTAGAGTGTGTTTCTTGTAAGGCGAGCTAGCATTTGTTTCCCAGTCCTAAATGGAGTTGAATCACATGCAGTTTCTGGTCCTACGAGCAAGAGTTGTTTTATGGTAAGAAGAGTCACTATTGCGCTGCCATTGCCATACACAGGACAAATAGCACTGGCGTCTGTTCCCAGCAAGTACAGTGTATTGGACTGAAGGGTATCTGCTGTTCTTGTCAGGTTCCTAAACAGAATTGAACTAGATATGGCCGTGTGTGTAGGAAGCACAGTTCTTTTGTTCTGAGCAAGCTCACTGTTCTGGCCCTACAGGAAACACAGTAGAGTAGAAGAGTGCTCTTTTCTCAAAAGCAGAGTGTATTTCTTGTAAGGCGAGCTAGCGTTTGTTTCCCAGTCCTAAATGGAGTTGAGTCACATGCAGTTTCTGGTCCTAGGAACAAGAGTTGTTTTCTGGTAAGAAGAGTCACTATTGTGCTCCCATTGTCATACACAGGGCAAATAGTACTGGCGTCTGTTCCCAGCATGTACAGTGTATTGGACTGAAGAGGATCTACTGTTCTTGTCAGTTTCCTAAGCAGAATTGAATGGATATGGCCCCTGTGTGCAGGAAGCACAGTTCTTTTGTTCTGAGGAAGCTCACTCATCTGGCCCTATAGGAAACACAGTATAGTGGAAGAATGCTCTTTTGTCAAAAGCACAGAGTTTTTCTTGTAAGGCGAGCTAGCATTTCTTTCCCAGTCCTAAATGGAGTTGAGACACATGCAGTTTTTGGTCCTACGAGCAAGAGTTTTTTTCTGGTAAGAAGAGTCACTATTGCACTTTCATTGCCATACACAGTGCAAATAGCACTTGCATCTGTTCCCAGCAATTACAGTGTATTGGACTGAAGAGGATCTACTCTTCTTGTCAGTTTTTTAAGCAGAGTTGAACTAGATATGGCCCGTGTGTGTAGGAAGCACAGTTCTTTTGTTCTGAGCAAGCTCACTATTCTGGCCCGATAGGAAACACTGTAGAGTAGAAGACTGCTCTTTTCTCAAAAGCAGAGTGTGTTTCTTGTAAAACGAGCTGTTTGTTTCCCAGACCTAAATGGAGTTGAATCACATGCAGTTTCTGGTCCTACGAGCAAGAGTTGTTTTCTGGTAAGAAGAGTCACTATTGTGCTCCCATTGTCATACACAGGGCAAATAGCGCTGGCGTCTGTTCCCAGCTTGTACAGTGTATTGGACTGAAGAGGATCTACTGTTCTTGTCAGGTTCCTAAGCAGAGTTGAACTAGATATGGCCGTGTGTGTAGGAAGCACAGTTCTTTTGTTCTGAGCAAGCTCACTGTTCTGGCCCTATAGGAAACACAGTAGAGTAGAAGAGTGCTCTTTTCTCTAAAGCAGAGTGTGTTTCTTGTAAGGCGAGTTAGTGTTTGTTTCCGAGTCCTAAGTGGAGTTGTATCACATGCAGTTTCTGGTCCTACGAGCAAGAGTTGTTTTCTGGTAAGGAAAGTCACTATTGCGCTCCCATTGCCATACACAGTGCAAATAGCACTGGCGTCTGTTCGCAGTATGTACAGTGTATTGGACTGAACAGGAGCTACTGTTCTTGTCAGTTTCCTAAGCAGAGTTGAAATAGATATGGCCCGTGTGTGTTGGAAGCACAGTTCTTTTGTTCTGAGCAAGCTCACTGTTCTGGCCCTATAGGAAACACAGTAGAGTAGAAGAGTGCTCTTTTCTGTAAGCAGAGTGTGTTTCTTGTAAGGCCAGCTAGCGTTTGTTTCCCAGTCCTAAATGGAGTTGAATCACATGCAGTTTCTTGTCCTACGAGCAAGAGTTGTTTTCTGGTAAGAAGAGTCACTAATGTGCTCCAATTGTCATAAACAGGGCAAATAGCACTGGCGTCTGTTCACAGTATGTACAGTGTATTGGACTGAACAGGATCTACTGTTCTTGTCAGGTTCCTAAGCAGAGTTGAACTAGATATGGCCCTGTGTGTAGGAAGCACAGTTCTTTTGTTCTGAGCAAGCTCACTGTTCTGGCCCTATAGGAAACACAGTAGAGTAGAAGAGTGCTCTTTTCTGTAAGCAGAGTGTGTTTCTTGTAAGGCCAGCTAGCGTTTGTTTCCCAGTCCTAAATGGAGTTGAATCACATGCAGTTTCCTGTCCTACGAGCAAGAGTTGTTTTCTGGTAAGAAGAGTAACTATTGTGCTCCAATTGTCATAAACAGGGCAAATAGCACTGGCGTCTGTTCACAGTATGTACAGTGTATTGGACTGAACAGGATCTACTGTTCTTGTCAGGTTCCTAAGCAGAGTTGAACTAGATATGGCCGTGTGTGTAGGAAGCACAGTTCTTTTGTTCTGAGCAAGCTCACTGTCCTGGCACTATAGGAAACACAGTAGAGTAGAACAGTGCTCTTTTCTCAAAAGCAGAGTGTGTTTCTTGTAAGTCGACCAGCGTTTGTTTCCCAGTCCTAAATGGAGTGGATTCACATGCAGTTTCTGGTCCTACGAGCAAGAGTTGTTTTCTGGTAAGGAAGTCACTATTGTGTACTCCCATTGCCATACACAGTGCAAATAGCACTCGCGTCTGTTCCCAGCAAGTACAGTGTATCGGACCGAAGAGGAGCTACTCTTCTTGTCAGTTTCCTAAGCAGAGTTGAACGAGATATGGCCCGTGTGTGTAGGAAGCACAGTTCTTTTGTTCTGAGCAAGCTCACTGTTCTGGCCCTACAAGAAACACAGTAGAGTAGAAGAGTGCTCTTTTATCTAAAGCAGAGTGTGTTTCTTGTAAGGCGAGCTAGCGTTTGTTTCCCAGTCCTAAATGGAGTTGAATCACATGCAGTTTTTTGTCCTATGAGCAAGAGTTGTTTTCTGGTAAGAAGAGTCACTATTGCGCTGCCAATGCCATACACAGTACAAATAGCACTGGAGTCTGTTCCCAGGAAGTAGAGTGTATTGGAATGAAGAGGATCTACTGTTCTTGTCAGTTTTATAAGCAGAATTGAACTAGATATGGCCGTGTGTGTAGGAAGCACAGTTTTTTTGTTCTGAGCAAGCTCACTGTTTGGACCCCATAGGAAATACAGTAGAGTAGAAGAGTGCTCTTTTCTCTAAAGCAGATTGTATTTCTTGTAAGGCGAGCTAGCATTTGTTTCCCAGTCCTAAATGGAGTTGAATCACATACAGTTTCTGGTCCTACGAGCAAGAGTTGTTTTCTGGTAAGACGAGTCACTATTGCGCTCCCATTGACATACACAGTGCAAATAGCACTCGCGTCTGTTCCCAGCATGTACAGTGTATTGGATTGAAGAGGAGCTACTGTTCTTGTCAGTTTCCTAAGCAGAGTTGAACTAGATATGGCTCATGTGTGTAGGAAGCACAGTTCTTTTTTTCTGAGCAAGCTCACTGTTTGGACACCATAGGAAACACAGTAGAGTAGAAGAGTGCTCTTTTCTCAAAAGCAGAGTGTGTTTCTTGTAAGGCAAGCTAGCGTTTGTTTCCCAGTCCTAAATGGAGTTGAATCACATGCAGTTTCTGGTCCTACAAGCAAGAGTTGTTTTCTGGTAAGAAGAGTCACTATTGAGCTGCCATTGCCATACACAGGACAAATAACACTGGCGTCTTTTCCCAGCAAGTACAGTGTATTGGATGGAAGAGGATCTACTGTTCTTGTCAGGTTCCTAAGCAGACTTGAACTAGATATGGCCGTGTGTGTAGGAAGCACAGTTTTTTTGTTCTGAGCAAGCTCACTGTTCGGAACCCATAGGAAACACAGTAGAGTATAGAGTGTTCTTTCCTCAAAAGCAGAGTGTGTTTCTTGGAAGGCGAGCTACCGATGGTTCCAAGTCATAAATGGAGTTGAGTCACATGCAGTTTTTTGTCCTACGAGCAAGAGTTGTTTTCTGTTAAGACGAGTCACTATTGTGCTCCAATAGCCATACACAGTGCAAATAGCACTGGCGTCTGTTCCCCGCAAGTACAGTGTATTGGACTGAAGAGGAGCTACTGTTCTTGTCAGTTTCCTAAGCAGAGTTGAACTAGATATGGCCCGTGTGTTTAGGAAGCACAGTTCTTTTGTTCTGAGCAAGCTCACTGTTCGGACCCCATAGCAGAGACAGTAGAGTAGAAGAGTGCTCTTTTCTCAAAAGCAGATTGTGTTTCATGTAAGGCGAGCTAGCATTTGTTTCCCAGTCCTAAATTGAGTTGAATCACATGCAGTTTCTGGTCCTACGAGCAAGAGTTGTTTTCTGGTAAGGAAAGTCTCTATTGCGCTCCCATTGCCATACACAGTGCAAATAGCACTCGTTTCTGATCCCAGGAAATACAGCATATCGGACTGAAGAGGAGCTACTGTTCTTGTCAGTTTCCTAAGCAGAGTTGAACTAGATATGGCCTGTGTATGTAGGAAGCACAGTTCTTTTTTTCTGAGCAAGCTCACTGTTTGGACCTCATAGGAAACACAGTAGAGTAGAAGAGTGCTCTTTTCTCAAAAGCAGAGTGTGTTTCTTGGAAGGCGAGCTAGTGTTTGTTTCCCAGTACTAAATGGAGTTGAGTCACATGCAGTGTTTTGTCCTACGATCAAGAGTTGTTTTCTGGTAAGACGAGTCACTATTGTGTTCTAATTGCCATACACAGTGCAAATAGCACTCGCGTCTGTTCCCAGCAAGTACAGTGTATTGGACTGAATAGGAGCTACTGTTCTTGTCAGTTTCCTAAGAAGAGTTGAACGAGATATGGTCCGTGTGTAGGAAGCACAGTTCTTTTGTTCTGAGCAAGCTCACTGTTTGGACCCCATAGGAAATACAGTAGAGTAGAAGAGTGCTCTTTTCTCTAAAGCAGAGTGTTTTTCTTGTAAGGTGAGCTCGTGTTTGTTTCCCAGTCCTAAATGGAGTTGAGTCATATGCAGTTTTTGGTCCTACGAGCAAGAGTTGTTTTCTGGTAAGAAGAGTCACTATTACGCTCCAATGCCATACACAGTGCAAATAGTACTCGGGTCTGTTCCCTTCAAGTACAGTGTATTGGACTGATTAGGAGCTACTGTTCTTGTCAGTTTCCTCAGCAGAGTTGAACTTAATATGGCCGTGTGTGTAGGAAGCACAGTTCTTTTGTTCTGAGCAAGCTCACTCTTCTGGCCCTATAGGAAACACAGTAGAGTAGAAGAGTGCTCTTTTCTCAAAAGCAGATTGTGTTTCTTGTAAGGCGAGTTAGCGTTTGTTTCCCAGTCGTAAATGGAGTTGAATCACATGCAGTTTCTGGTCCTACGACCAAGAGTTGTTTTCTGGTAAGGAAAGTCACTATTGCGCTCCCATTGCCATACACAGTGCAAATAGCACTCATGTCTGTTCCCAGCAAGTACAGTGCATCGGACTGAAGAGGAGCTACTGTTCTTGTCAGTTTCCTAAGCAGAGGTGAACGAGATATGTCCCGCGTGTGTAGGAAGCACAGTTCTTTTGTTCTGAGCAAGCTCACTGTTTGGACCCCATAGGAAACACAGTAGAGCAGAAGAGTGCTCTTTTCTCAAAAGCAGAGTGTGTTTCTTGTAGGGCGAGCTAGCATTTGTTTCCCAGTCCTAAATGGAGTTGAATCACATGCAGTTTCTGGTCCTGCAAGCAAGAGTTGTTTTCTGGTAAGAAGAGTCACTATTGCGCTGCCATTGCCATACACAGGACAAATAGCACTGGCGTCTTTTCCCAGCAAGTACAGAGTATTGGATGGAAGAGGATCTACTGTTCTTGTCAGGTTCCTAAGCAGACTTGAACTAGATATGGCCGTGTGTGTAGGAAGCACAGTTTTTTTGTTCTGAGCAAGCTCACTGTTCGGAACCCAAAGGAAACACAGTAGAGTAGAAGAGTGCTCTTTTCTCAAAAGCAGAGTTTGTTTCTTGGAAGGCGAGCTAGCGTTTGTTTCCCACTCCTAAATGGAGTTGAGTCACATGCAGTTTTTTGTCCTACGAGCAAGAGTTGTTTTCTGGTAAGACGAGTTACTATTGTGCTCCAAAGCCATACACAGTGCAAATAGCAGTCCCGTCTGTTCCCAGGAAGTACAGTGTATCGGACTGAAGAGGAGCTACTGTTCTTGTCAGTTTCCTAAGCAGAGTTGAACTAGATATGGCCCGAGTGTAGGAAGCACAGTTCTTTTGTTCTGAGCAAGCTCACTGTTCTGGCCCTATAGGAAACACAGTAGAGTAGAAGAGTGTTCTTTTCTCTAAAGCAGAGTGTGTTTCTTGTAAGGCGAGCTAGCGTTTGTTTCCCAGTCCTAAATGGAGTTGAATCACATGCAGTTTCTGGTCCTACGAGCAAGAGTTGTTTTATGGTAAGAAGAGTCACTATTGCCCTGCCATTGCCATACACAGGACAAATAGCACTGTTGTCTGTTCCCAGCAGTACAGTGTATTGGACTGAAGAGGATCTACTGTTCTTGTCAGGTTCCTAAGCAGAATTGAACTAGATATGGCCGTGTGTGTAGGAAGCACAGTTCTTTTGTTCTGAGCAAGATCACTGGTCGGACCTCCTAAGAAACACAATAGAGTAGAAGAGTGCTTTTTTCTCTAAATCAGAGTGTGTTTCTTGTAAGGCGAGTTAGTGTTTGTTTCCCAGTCCTAAGTGGAGTTGTATCACATGCAGTTTCTGGTCCTTCGAGCAAGAGTTGTTTTCTGGTAAGAAGAGTCACTATTGTGCTCCCATTGTCATACACTGGGCAAATAGCACACGCGTCTGTTCCCAGCATGGACAGTGTATTGGAGTGAAGAGGATCTACTGTTCTTGTCAGGTTCCTAAGCAGAGTTGAACTAGATATGGCCGTGTGTGTAGGAAGCACGGTTCTTTTGTTCTGAGCAAGCTCACTGTTCTGGCCCTATAGGAAACACAGTAGAGTAGAAGAGTGCTCTTTTCTCAAAAGCAGAGTGTGTTTCATGTAAGGCGAGCTAGCATTTGTTTCCCAGTCCTAAATTGAGTTGAATCACATGCAGTTTCTGGTCCTACGAGCAAGAGTTGTTTTCTGGTAAGGAAAGTCTCTATTGCGCTCCCATTGCCATACACAGTGCAAATAGCACTCGTTTCTGATCCCAGGAAATACAGCATATTGGACTGAAGAGGAGCTACTATTCTTGTCAGTTTCCTAAACAGAGTTGAACTAGATATGGTCCGTGTGTGTAGGACGCACAGTTCTTTTGTTCTGGCAAGCTCACTGTTTGGAGCCCATAGTAAACACAGTAGAGTAGAAGAGTGCTCTTTTCTCTAAAGCAGAGTGTGTTTCTTGTAAGGCGAGCTAGCGTTTGCTTCCCAGTCCTAAATGGAGTGGAATCACATGCAGTTTCTGGTCCTACGAGCAAGAGTTGTTTTCTGGTAAAGAAAGTCACTATTGCGCTCTCATTGCCATACACAGTGCAAATAGCACTTGCGTGTGTTCCCAGCAAGTACAGTGTATGGAACTGAAGAGGACCTCCTGTTCTTGTCAGTTTCCTAAGCAGAGTTGAACTAGATATGGCCCGTGTGTAGGAAGCACAGTTCTTTATTCTGAGCAAGCTCAATGTTCTGGCACTATAGGAAACACAGTAGAGTAGAAGAGTGCTCTTTTCTCTAAAGCAGAGTGTGTTTCTGTAAGGTGAGCTAGCTTTTGTTTCCCAGTCCTAAGTGGAGTTGAATCACATGCAGTTTCTGGTCCTACGAGCAAGAGTTGTTTTATGGTAAGAAGAGTCACTATTGTGCTGCCATTGCCATACACAGGACAAATGGCACTGGCGTCTGTTCCCAGCACGTACAGTGTATTGGACTGAAGAGGATCTACTGTTATTGTCAGGTTCCTAATCAGAATTGAACTATATATGGCCATGTGTGTAGGAAGCACAGTTCTTTTGTTCTGAGCAAGCTCACTGTTCGGACACCATAGGAAACACAGTAGAGTAGAAGAGTGCTCTTTTCTCAAAAGCAGAGTGTGTTTTTGTAAGGCGAGCTAGCGTTTGTTTCCTAGTCCTAAATGGAGTTGAACCACATGCAGTTTCTGGTCCTACAAGCAAGAGTTGTTTTCTGGTAAGGAAAGTCACTATTGCGCTCCCATTACCCTACACAAGGCAAATAGCACTCGCGACTTTTCCCAGCAAGTACAGTGTATTGGAGTGAATAGGAGCTACTGCTCTTGTCAGTTTCCTAGGCAGAGTTGAACTAGATATGGTCCGTGTGTGTAGGAAGCACAGTTCTTTTGTTCTGAGCAAGCTCACTGTTCGGACCTCATAGGAAACACAGTAGAGTAGAAGAGTGCTCTTTAATCAAAAGCAGAGTGTGTTTCATGTAAGGCGAGCTAGCATTTGTTTCCCAGTCCTAAATTGAGTTGAATCACATGCAGTTTGTGGTCCTACGAGCAAGAGCTGTTTTCTGGTAAGGAAAGTCACTATTTTGCTCCCATTGCCATCCACAGGGCAAATAGCCCCCCCGTCTGTTCCCAGCAAGTACAGTGTATTGGACGGAAAGGAGCTACTGTCCTTGTCAGTTTCCTAAGCAGAGTTGAACTAGATATGGTCCGTGTGTGTAGGACGCACAGTTCTTTTGTTCTGAGCAAGCTCACTGTTCTGGCCCTATAGGAAAAACAGTAGAGTAGAAGAGTGCTCTTTTCTCTAAAGCAGAGTGTGTTTCTTGTAAGGCGAGCTAGCATTTGTTTCGCAGTCCTAAATGGAGTTGAATCACATGCAGTTTCTGGTCCTATGAGTAAGAGTTGTTTTATGGTAAGAAGAGTCACTATTGCGCTGCCATTGCCATACACAGGACAAATAGCACTGGCGTCTGTTAGCAGCAAGTACAGTGTATTGGACTGAAGAGGATCTACTGTTCTTGTCAGGTTCCTAAGCAGAATTGAACTAGTTATAGCCGTATGTGTAGGAAGCACAGTCCTTTTGTTCTGAGCAAGCTCACTGTTCAGACCCAAAAGGAAACACAGTAGAGTAGAAGAGTGCTCTTTTGTCAAAAGCAGAGTGTGTTTCTTGTAAGGCGAGCTAGCGTTTGTTTCCCAGTCCTAAATGGAGTTGAATCACATGCAGTTTCTGGTCCTAAGAGCAAGAGTTGTTTTCTGGTAAGGAAAGTCACTATTGTGCTCCCCTTGCCATACACAGTGCAAATAGCTCCCGCGTCTGTTCCCAGCAAGTACAGTGTATCGGACTGAAGAGGAGCTACTGTTCTTGTCAGTTTCCTAAGGAGAGTTGAACATGATATGGCCTGTGTGTGTAGGAAGCACAGTTCATATGTTCTGAGCAAGCTCACTGTTCTGGCCCTATAGGAAACACAGTAGAGTAGAAGCGTGCTCTTTTCTCAAAAGCAGAGTGTGTTTTTGTAACGCATGCTAGCGTTTGTTTCCTAGTCCTAAATGGAGTTGAATCCCATGCAGTTTCTGGTCCTACGAACAAGAGTTGTTTTCCGGTAAGGAAAGTCTCTATTGCGCTCCCATTGCCCTACACAAGGCAAATAACACTTGCGTCTTTTCCCAGCAAGTACGGTGTATCGGACTGAAGAGGAGCTACTGTTCTTGTCAGTTTCCTAAGCAGAGTTGAACTAGATATGGCCCGTGTGTAGGAAGCACAGTTCTTTTGTTCTTCGCAAGCTCACTGTTCTGGCCCTATAGGAAACAAAGTAGAGTAGAAGAGTGCTCTTTCCACAAAAGCAGAGTGTGTTTCTTGTAAGGTGAGCTAGCTTTTGTTTCCCAGTCCTAAATGGAGTTGAATCACATGCAGTTTCTGGTCCTACGAGCAAGAGTTGTTTTATAGTAAGAAGAGTCACTATTGCGCTGCCATTGCCATACACAGGACAAATAGCACTGGCGTCTATTCCCAGCAAGTACAGTGTATTGGACTGAAGAGGATCTACTGTTCTTGTCAGGTTCCTAAGCAGAATTGAACTAGATATGGTCGTCTATGTAGGAAGCACAGTTCTTTTGTTCTGAGCAGGCTCACTGTTCGGACCCCATAGGAAACACAGTAGAGTAGAATATTGCTCTTTTCTCAAAAGCAGAGTGTGATTCTTGTAAGGGGAGCTAGCGTTTGTTTCCCAGTTAAATGGAGTTGAGTCACATGCAGTTTCTGGTCCTACGAGCAAGAGTTGTTTTCTGGTAAGGAAAGTCACTATTGCGCTCCCCTTGCCATACACAGTGCAAAAGGCTCTCGCGTCTGTTCCCAGCATGTACAGTGTATTGGACTGAAGAGGAACTACTGTTCTTGTCAGTTTCCTAAGCAGAGTTGAACATGATATGGCCCTTGTGTGTAGGAAGCACAGTTCTTATGTTCTGAGCAAGCTCACTCTTCTGGCCCTATAGGAAACACAGTAGAGTAGAAGCGTGCTCTTTTCTCAAAAGCAGAGTGTGTTTTTGTACTGCGAGCTAGCGTTTGTTTCCTAGTTAAATGGATTTGAATCACATGCAGTTTCTGGTCCTACGAGCAAGAGTTGTTTTCTGGTAAGAAGAGTCACTATTGCGCTGCCATTGCCATAGCACTGGCGTCTGTTCCCAGCAAGTACAGTGTATTGGACTGAAGAGGATCTACTGTTCTTGTCAGGTTCCTAAGCAGACTTGAACTAGATATGGCCGTGTGAGTAGGAAGTACAGTTTTTTTGTTCTGAGCAAGCTCACTGTTCGGAACACATAGGAAACACATTAGAGTAGAAGAGTGCTCTTTTCTCAAAAGCAGAGTGTGTTTCATGTAAGGCGATTTAGCGTTTGTTTCCCAGTCCTAAATGGAGTTGAGTCACATGCAGTTTTTTGTCCTACGAGCAAGAGTTGTTTTCTGGTAAGACAAGTCACTATTGTGCTCCAATTGCCATACACAGTGCAAATAGCACTCGCGTCTGTTCCCCGCAAGTACAGTGTATTGGACTGAAGAGGATCTAGTGTTCTTGTCAGTTTCCTAAGCAGAGTTGAACTAGAAATGGCCCGTGTGTGTAGGAATCACAGTTCTTTTGTTCTGAGCAAGCTCACTGTTTGGACCCCATAGGAAACACAGTAGAGTACAAGAGTGCTCTTTTCTCTAAAGCAGAGTGTGTTTCTTGTAAGGCAAGCTACCGTTTGTTTCCCAGTCCTAAATGGAGTGGAATCACATGCAGTTTCTGGTCCTACGAGCAAGAGTTGTTTTCTGGTAAAGAAAGTCTCAATTGGGCTCCCATTGCCATATACAGTGCAAATAGCCCTCCCGTCTGTTCCCAGAAAGTACAGTGTATTGGACTGAAGAGGAGCTACTGTTCTTCTCAGTTTCCTAAGCAGAGTTGAACTAGATATGGCCCGTGTGTGTAGGAAGCACAGTTCTTTTTTTCTGAGCAAGCGCATTGTTCTGACCCTATAGGAAACACAGTAGAGTAGAATAGTGCTCTTTTCTCAAAAGCAGAGTGTGTTTCTTGTAAAGCGAGCTAGAGTTTGTTTCCCAGTCCTAAATGGAGTTGAATCACATGCAGTTTCCGGTCCTATGAGCAAGAGTTGTTTTCTGGTAAGAAGAGTCACTATTGCGCTGCCATTGCCATACACAGGACAAATAGCACTGGCGTCTGTTCCCAGCAAGTACAGTGTATTGGATTGAAGAGGAGCTACTGTTTTTCTCAGTTTCCTAAGCAGAGTTGAACTAGATATGGCCCGTGTGTGTAGGAAGTACAATTCTTTTGTTCTGAGCAAGCTCACTGTTCGGAACACATAGGAAACACAGTAGAGTAGAAGAGTGCTCTTTTCTCAAAAGCAGAGTGTGTTTCATGTAAGGCGACGTAGCATTTGTTTCCCACTCCTAAGTGGAGTTGAATCACATGCAGTTTCTGGTCCTACGATCAAGAGTTGTTTTCTGGTAAGGAACGTCACTATTGTGCTCCCATTGCCGTACACAGTACAAATAGCACTCGCGTCTGTTCCCAGCAAGTACAGTGTATCGGACTGAAGAGGAGCTACTGTTCTTGTTGGTTTCATAAGCAGAGTTGAACTAGATATGGCCCGTGTGTGTAGGAAGCTCAGTTATTTTGTTCTGTGCAAACTTACTTTTCGGAACGCATAGGAAACACAGTAGAGTAGAAGAGTGCTCTTTTCTCAAAAGCAGAGTGTGTTTCATGTATGCGAGCTAGCATTTGTTTCCCAGTCCTAAATGGAGTTGAATCACATGCAGTTTCTGGTCCTACGAGCAAGAGTTGTTTTCTGGTAAGGAAAGTAACTATTGCGCTCCCATTGCCATACACAGTGCAAATAGCACTCGCGTCTTTTCTCAGTAAGTACAGTGTATTGGACTGAATAGGAGCTACTGTTCTTGTCAGTTTCCTAAGCAGAGTTGAACTAGATATGGGCCATGTGTGTAGGAAGCACAGTTCTTTTGTTCTGAGCAAGCTCACTGTTTGGACCCCATAGGAAACACAGTAGAGTAGAAGAGTGCTCTTTTCTCTAAAGCAGAGTGTGTTTCTTGTAAGGCAAGCTACCGTTTGTTTCCCAGTCCTAAATGGAGTGGAATCACATGCAGTTTCTGGTCCTACGAGCAAGAGTTGTTTTCTGGTAAGGAAAGTCACTATTGCGCTCCCTTTGCCATACACAGTGCAAATAGCACTCCAGTCTGTTCCCAGCAAGTACAGTGTATTGGACTGAAGAGGAGCTACTGTTCTTCTCAGTTTCCTAAGCAGAGTTGAACTAGATATGGCCCGTGTGTGTAGGAAGCACAGTTCTTTTTTTCTGAGCAAGCTCACTGTTCTGGCCCTATAGAAAATACAGTAGAGTAGAAGAGTGCTCTTTTCTCAAAAGCAGAGTGTGTTTCTTGTAAAGCAAGCTAGAGTTTGTTTCCCAGTCCGAAATGGAGTTGAATCACATGCAGTTTCTGGTCCTACGAGCAAGAGTTGTTTTCTGGTAAGAAGAGTCACTATTGTGCTGCCATTGCCATACACAGGACAAATAGCACTGGCGTCTGTTCCCAGCAAGTACAGTGTATTGGACTGAAGAGGATATACTGTTCTTGTCAGGTTCCTAAGCAGACTTGAACTAGATATGGCCGTGTGAGTAGGAAGTACAGTTTTTTTGTTCTGAGCAAGCTCACTGTTCGGAACACATAGGAAACACAGTAGAGTAGAAGAGTGCTCTTTTCTCAAAAGCAGAGTGTGTTTCATGTAAGGCGACCTAGCATTTGTTTCCCACTCCTAGTGGAGTTGAATCACATGCAGTTTCTGGTCCTCCGATCAAGAGTTGTTTTCTGGTAAGGAAAGTCACTATTGAGCTCCCATTGCCGTACACAGTACAAATAGCACTCACGTCTGTTCCCAGCAAGTACAGTGTATGGGACTGAAGAGGAGCTACTGTTCTTGTTGGTTTCCTAAGCAGAGTTGAACTAGATATGGCCCGTGTGTGTAGGAAGCACAGTTATTTTGTTCTGTGCAAACACACTGTTCGGACCGCATAGGAAACACAGTAGAGTAGAAGAGTACTCTTTTCTCAAAAGCAGAGTGTGTTTCATGTATGCGAGCTAGCATTTGTTTCCCAGTCCTAAATGGAGTTGAATCACATGCAGTTTCTGGTCCTACGAGCAAGAGTTGTTTTCTGATAAGGAAAGTAACTACTGTGCTCCCATTGCCATACACAGTGCAAATAGTACTCGCGTCTTTTCCCAGCAAGTACAGTGTATTGGACTGAATAGGAGCTACTGTTCTTGTCAGTTTCCTAAGCAGAGTTGAACTAGATATGGGCCGTGTGTGTAGGAAGCACAGTTCTTTTGTTCTGAGCAAGCTCACTGTTTGGACCCCTGGAAACACAGTAGAGTAGAAGAGTGCTCTTTTCTCTAAAGCACAGTGTGTTTCTTGTAAGGCAAGCCACCGTTTGTTTTCCAGTCCTAAATGGAGTGGAATCACATGCAGTTTCTGGTCCTACAAGCAAGAGTTGTTTTCTGGTAAGGAAAGTCACTATTGCGCTCCCATTGCCATACACAGTGCAAATAGCCCTCCCGTCTGTTTCCAGCAAGTACAGTGTATTGGACTGAAGAGGAGCTACTGTTCTTCTCAGTTTCCTAAGCAGAGTTGAACTAGATATGGCCCGTGTGTGTAGGAAGCACAGTTCTTTTTTTCCGAGCAAGCTCACTGTTCTGGCCCTATAGGAAACACAGTAGAGTAGAAGAGTGCTCTTTTCTCAAAAGCAGAGTGTGTTTCTTGTAAAGCGAGCTAGAGTTTGTTTCCCAGTCCTAAATGGAGTTGAATCACATGCAGTTTTTGGTCCTATGAGCAAGAGTTGTTTTCTGGTAAGAAGAGTCACTATTGCGCTGCCATTGCCATACACAGGACAAATAGCACTGGCGTCTGTTCCCAGCAAGTACAGTGTATTGGACTGAAGAGGATATACTGTTCTTGTCAGGTTCCTAAGCAGACTTGAACTAGATATGGCCGTGTGAGAAGGAAGTACAGTTTTTTTGTTCTGAGCAATCTCACTGTTCGGAACACATAGGAAACACAGTAGAGTAGAAGAGTACTCTTTTCTCAAAAGCAGAGTGTGTTTCATGTAAGGCGAGCTAGCGTTTGTTTCCCAGTCCTAAATGGAGTTGAGTCACATGCAGTTTTGTGTCCTACGAGCAAGAGTTGTTTTATGTTAAGACAAGTCACTATTGTGCTCCAATGCCATACACAGTGCAAATAGCACTCACGTCTGTTCCCCGCAAGTACAGTGTATTGGACTGAAGAGGAGCTACTGTTCTTGTTGGTTTCCTAAGCAGAGTTGAACTAGATATGGCCCGTGTGTGTAGGAAGCACAGTTCTTTTGTTCTCAGCAAGCTCACTGTTCTGGCCCGATAGGAAACACGATAGACTAGAAGAGTGCTCTGTTCTCAAGTGCAGAGTGTGTTTCATGTAAGGCGAGCTAGCATTTGTTTCCCAGTCCTAAATGGAGTTGAATCACATGCAATTTCTGGTCCTACGAGCAAGAGTTGTTTTCTGGTAAGAAGAGTCACTATTGCGTTGCCATTGCCATACACAGGAATAATAGCACTGGTGTCTGTTCCCAGCACGTACAGTGTATTGGACTGTAGAGGATCTACTGTTCTTGTCAGGTTCCTAAGCAGAATTGAACTAGATATGGCCCGTGTGTAGGAAGCACAGTTCTTTTGTTCTGAGCAAGCTCACTGTTCAGACCCCAGAGGAAACACAGTAGAGTAGAAGAGTGCCCTTTTCTCAAAAGCAGAGTGTGTTTCTTGGAAGGCGAGCTAGTGTTTGTTTCCCAGTCCTAAATGGAGTTGAGTCACATGCAGTTTTTTGTCCTAGGAGCAAGAGTTGTTTTCTGGTAAGACGAGTCACTATTGTGCTCCCATTGCCATACACAGTGCAAATAGCACTCGCGTCTGTTCCCCGCAAGTACAGTGTATTGGACAGAAGAGGAGCTACTGTTCTTGTCAGTTTCCTAAGCAGAGTTGAAATAGATATGGCCCGTGTGTGTAGGAAGCACAGTTCTTTTGTTCTGAGCAAGCTCACTGTTTGGACCCCATAGGAAACACAGTAGAGTAGAAGAGTGCTCTTTTCTCTAAAGCAGAGTGTTTTTCTTGTAAGGCGAGCTACCGTTTGATTCCCAGTCCTAAATGGAGTGGAGTCACATGCAATTTCTGGTCCTACGAGCAAGAGTTGTTTTCTGGTAAGGAAAGTCACTATTGCGCTCCCATTGCCATACACAGTGCAAATAGCCTTCCCGTCTGTTCCCAGCAAGTACAGTGTATTGGATTGAAAAGGAGCTACTGTTCTTCTCAGTTTCCTAAGCAGAGTTGAACTAGACATGGCCCGTGTGTGTAGGAAGTACAGTTCTTTTTTTTCTGAGCAAGCTCACTGTTCTGGCCAGATAAGAAACACAGTAGAGTAGAAGAGTGCTCTTTTCTCAAAAGCAGAGTGTGATTCTTGTAAAGCGAGCTAGAGTTTGTATCCCAGTCCTAAATGGAGTTGAATCACATGCAATTTCTGGTCCTACGAGCAAGAGTTGTTTTCTGGTAAGAAGAGTCACTATTGCGCTGCCATTGCCATACACAGGACAAATAGCACTGGCGTCTGTTCCCAGCAAGTACAGTGTATTGGACTGAAGAGGATCTACTGTTCTTGTCAGGTTCCTACGCAGACTTGAACTAGATATGGTCTGTGTGTGTAGGAAGCACAGTTCTTTTGTTCTGAGCAAGCTCACTGTTTGGACCCCATAGGAAACACAGTAGATTAGAAGAGTGCTCTTTTCTCTAAAGCAGAGTGTGTTTCTTGTAAGGCGAGCTACTGTTTGTTTTCCAGTCCTAAATGGAGTGGATTCACATGCAGTTTCTGGTCCTACGAGCAAGAGTTGTTTTCTGGTATGGAAAGTCACTAGTGGGCTCCCATTGCCATACACAGTACAAATAGCCCTCCTGTCTGTTCCCAGAAAGTACAGTGTATTGGACTGAAGAGGAGCTACTGTTCTTCTCAGTTTCCTAAGCAGAGTTGAACTAGATATGGCCCGTGTGTGTAGGAAGCACAGTTCTTTTGTTCTGAGCAAGCTCACTCTTCTGGTCGTATAGGAAACACAGTAGAGTAGAAGAGTGCTCTTTTCTCAAAAGCAGAGTGTGTTTCTTGTAAGGCGAGCTAGCGTTTGTTTCCCAGTCCTAAACGGAGTTGAGTCACATGCAGTTTTTTGTCCTACGAGCAAGAATTGTTTTCTGGTAAGACGAGTCACTATTGTGCTCCAATTGCCATACACAGTGCAAATAGCACTGGCGTCTGTTCCCAGCAAGTACAGTGTATTGGACTGAAGAAGATCTACTGTTCTTGTCAGTTTCCTAAGCACAGTTGAACTAGATATGGCCCGTGTGTGTAGGAAGCACAGTTCTTTTGTTCTGAGCAAGCTCACTGTTAGAACCCCATAGGAAACACAGTAGAGTAGAAGAGTGCTCTTTTCTCAAAAGCAGAGTGTGTTTAATGTAAGGCGAGCTAGAGTTTGTTTCCCAGTCCTAAATGGAGTTGAATCACATGCAGTTTCTGGTCTTACGAGCAAGAGTTGTTTTCTGGTAAGGAAAGTCACTATTGTGCACCCATTGCCATACACAGTGCAAATAGCACTCGCGTCTGTTCCAAGCAAGTACAGTGTATCAGACTGAAGAGGAGCTACTGTTCTTGTCAGTTTCCAAAGGAGAGTTGAACTAGATATGGCCCGTGTGTAGGAAGCACAGTTTTTTTGTTCTGAGCAAGCTCACTTTTCGGAACACATAGGAAACACAGTAGAGTAGAAGAGTGCTCTTTTCTCAAAAGCAGAGTGTGTTATGGTAAGGCGAGCTAGCGTTTGTTTCCTAGTCCTAAATGGAGTTGAATCACATGCAGTTTCTGGTCCTATGAACAAGAGTTGTTTTCTGGTAAGGAAAGTCACTATTGTGCTCCAATTGCCATACACAGTGCAAATAGCACTCGCGTTTGTTCCCCGCAAGTACAGTGAATTGGACGGAAGAGGAGCTACTGTTCTTGTCAGTTTCCTAAGGAGAGTTGAACTAGATATGGCCCGTGTGTGTAGGAAGCACAGTTCTTTTGTTCTGAGCAAGCTCACTGTTTGGAACCCATAGGAAACAGAGTAGAGTAGAAGAGTGCTCTTTTCTCAAAAGCAGAGTGTGTTTCATGTAAGGCGAGCTAGCATTTGTTTCCCAGTCCTAAATGGAGTTGAATCACATGCAGTTTCTGGTCTTACGAGCAAGAGTTGTTTTCTGGTAAGGAAAGTCACTATTGCGCTCCCATTGTCATACACAGTGCAAATAGCACTCGCGTCTGTTCCCAGCAAGTACAGTGTATCGGACTGAAGAGGAGCTACTGTTCTTGTCAGTTTCCTAGGCAGAGTTGAACGAGATATGGCCCGTGTGTAGGAAGCACAGTTCTTTTGTTCTGAGCAAGCTCACTGTTCGGACCCCATAGGAAACACAGTAGAGTAGAAGAGTGCTCTTTTCTCAAAAGCAGAGTGTGTTTCTTTTCAGGCGAGCTTGCATTTGTTTCCCAGTCCTAAATGGAGTTGAGTCACATGCAGTGTTTTGTCCTACGAGCAAGAGTTGTTTTCTGGTAAGACGAGTCACTATTGTGCTCCAAATGCCATACACAGTGCAAATAGCACTCGCGTCTGTTCCCCGCAAGTATATTGTATTGTACTGAAGAGGATCTACTGTTTTTGTCAGTATCCTAAGCAGAGTTGAACTAGATATGGCCCGTGTGTGTAGGAAGCACAGTTCTTTTGTTCTGAGCAAGTTCACTGTTCGGACCCCATAGGAAGCACAGTAGAGTAGAAGAGTGCTCTTTTCTCAAAAGCAGAGTGTGTTTCAGGTAAGGCGAGCTAGCATTTGTTTCCCAGTCCTAAATGGAGTTGAATCACATGCAGTTTCTGGTCCTATGTGCAAGAGTTGTTTTCTGGTAAGAAGAGTCACTATTGCGCTGCCATTGCCATACACAGGACAAATAGCACTGGCGTCTGTTCCCAGCAAGTACAGTGTATTGGACTGAAGAGGATATACTGTTCTTGTCAGGTTACTAAGCAGACTTGAACTAGATATGGCCGTGTGAGTAGGAAGTACAGTTTTTTTGTTCTGAGCAAGCTCACTGTTCGGAACACATAGGAAACACAGTAGAGTAGAAGAGTGCTCTTTTCTCAAAAGCAGAGTGTGTTTCATGTAAGGCAAACTAGCATTTGTTTCCCACTCCTAAGCGGATTTGAATCACATGCAGTTTCTGGTCCTACGATCAAGAGTTGTTTTCTGGTAAGGAACGTCACTAATGCGCTCCCATTGCCGTACACAGTACAAATAGCACTCGTGTCTGTTCCCAGCAAGTACAGTGTATCGGACTGAAGAGGAGCTACTGTTCTTGTTGGTTTCCTAAGCAGAGTTGAATTAGATATGGCCCGTGTGTGTAGGAAGCACAGTTATTTTGTTCTGAGCAAGCTCACTGTTCTGGCCATATAGGAAACACAGTAGAGTAGAAGAGTGCTCTTTTCTCAAAAGCAGAGTTTGATTCTTGTAAAGCGAGCTAGAGTTTGTTTCCCAGTCCTAAATGGAGTTGAATTACATGCAATTTCTGGTCCTATGAGCAACAGTTGTTTTCTGGTAAGAAGAGTCACTATTGCGCTGCCATTGCCATACACAGGACAAATAGCACTGGCGTCTGTTCCCAGCAAGTACAGTGTATTGGACTGAAGAGGATCTGCTCTTCTTGTCAGGTTTCTAAGCAGACTTGAACAAGATATGTTCTGTGTGTGTAGGAAGCACAGTTCTTTTTTTCTGAGCAAGCTCACTGTTCTGGCCCTATTGGAAACACAGTAGAGTAGAAGAGTGCTCTTTTCTCAAAAGCAGAGTGTGTTTCTTGTAAAGCGAGCTAGAATTTGTTTCCCAGTCCTAAATGGAGTTGAATCACATGCAGTTTCTGGTCCTACGAGCAAGAGTTGTTTTCTGTTAAGAAGAGTCACTATTGCACTGCCATTGCCATACACAGGACAAATAGCACTGGCGTCTGTTCCCAGCAAGTACAGTGTATTGAAATGAAGAGGATCTACTGTTCTTGTCAGGTTCCTAAGCAGACTTGAACTAGATATGGCCGTGTGAGTAGGAAGCACAGTTTTTTTTTTCTGAGCAAGCTCACTGTTCGGAACATATAGGAAACACAGTAGAGTAGAAGAGTGCTCTTTTCTCAAAAGCAGAGTGTGTTTCTTTTCAGGCGAGCTTGCATTTGTTTCCCAGTCCTAAATGGAGTTGAGTCACATGCAGTGTTTTGTCCTACGAGCAAGAGCTGTTTTCTGGTAAGACGAGTCACTATTGTGCTCCAATTGCCATACACAGTGCAAATAGCACTCGCGTCTGTTCCCCGCAAGTACATTGTATTGTACTGAAGAGGATCTACTGTTTTTGTCAGTTTCCTAAGCAGAGTTGAAATAGATATGGCCCGTGTGTGTAGGAAGCACAGTTCTTTTGTTCTGAGCAAGTTCACTGTTCGGACCCCATAGGAAGCACAGTAGAGTAGAAGAGTGCTCTTTTCTCAAAAGCAGAGTGTGTTTCAGGTAAGGCGAGCTAGCATTTGTTTCCTAGTCCTAAATGGAGTTGAATCACATGCAGTTTCTGGTCCTACGTGCAAGAGTTGTTTTCTGGTAAGAAGAGTCACTATTGCGCTGCCATTGCCACACACATGACAAATAGCACTGGCGTCTGTTCCCAGCAAGTACAGTGTAATGGACTGAAGAGGATATACTGTTCCTGTCAGGTTCCTAAGCAGAGTTGAACTAGATATGTCCCGTGTGTGTAGGAAGCACAGTTCTTTTTTTCTGAGTAAGCTCACTGTTCGGACCCCTTAGGAAGCACAGTAGATTAGAAGAGTACTCTTTTCTCAAAAGCAGAGTGTGTTTCATGTAAGGCGAGCTAGCATTTGTTTCCCACTCCTAAATGGAGTTGAATCACATGCAGTTTCTGGTCCTACGATCAAGATTTGTTTTCTGGTAAGGAAAGTCACTATTGCGCTCCCATTGCCATACACAGTGCAAATAGCACTCGCGTCTGTTCCCAGCAAGTACAGTGTATCGGACTGAAGAGGAGCTACTGTTCTTGTCAGTTTCGTAAGCAAAGTTGAACTAGTTATGGCCCGTTTGTAGGAAGCACAGTTCTTTTTTTCTGAGCAAGCTCACTGTTCTCGCCTTATAGGAAACACAGTAGAGTACAAGAGTGCTCTTTTCTCAAAAGCAGAGTGTGTTTCTTGTAAAGCGAGCTAGAGTTTGTTTGCCAGTCCTAA
This sequence comes from Peromyscus eremicus, assembly GCF_949786415.1. Lineage (NCBI taxonomy): Eukaryota > Metazoa > Chordata > Mammalia > Rodentia > Cricetidae > Peromyscus > Peromyscus eremicus. The sequence continues at coordinate 2,943,349 of NW_026734293.1, forward strand.
ATGGAGTTGAATCACATGAAGTTTCTGGTCCTAAGAGCAAGAGTTGTTTTCTGTTAAGAAGAGTAACTATTGCGCTGCCATTGCCATACACAGGACAAATAGCACTGGCGTCTGTTCCCAGCAAGTACAGTGTATTGAACTGAAGAGGATCTACTGTACTTGTCAGGTTCCTAAGCAGACTTGAACTAGATATGGCCGTGTGAGTAGGAAGCACAGTTTTTTTGTTCTGAGCAAGCTCACTCTTCTGGCCCTATAGGAAACAAAGTAGAGAAGAAGAGTGCTCTTTTATCAAAAGCAGAGTGTGTTTCTTGGAAGTCGAGCTAGCGTTTGTTTCCCAGTCCTAAATGGAGTTGAGTCACATGCAGTTTTTTGTCCTACGTTCAAGAGTTGTTTTCTGGTAAGACAAGTCACTATTGTGCTCCAATTGCCATACACAGGACAAATAGCACTGGCGTCTGTTCCCAGCAAGTACAGTGTATTGGACTGAAGAGAATCTACTGTTCTTGTCAGGTTCCTAAGCAGACTTGAACTAGATATGGCCGTGTGTGTAGGAAGCACAGTGTTTTTGTTCTGAGCAAGCTCACTGTTCAGAACACATAGGAAACACAGTAGAGTAGAAGAGTGCTCTTTTCTCAAAAGCAGAGTTTGTTTCTTGTAAGGCGAGCTAGCGTTTGTTTCCCAGTCCTATATGGAGGTGAGTCACATGCAGTTTTTTGTCCTATGAGCAAAAGTTGTTTTCTGGTAAGACAAGTCACTATTGTTCTCCAATTGCCATACACAATGCAAATAGCACTCGCGTCTGTTCCCCGCAAGTACAGTGTATTGGATGGAAGAGGAGCTACTGTTCTTGTCAGTTTCCTAAGCACAGTTGAACTAGATATGGCCCGTGTGTGTAGGAAGCACAGTTCTTTTGTTCTGAGCAAGCTCACTGTTAGAACCCCATAGGAAACACAGTAGAGTAGAAGAGTGCTCTTTTCTCAAAAGCAGAGTGTGTTATGGTAAGGCGAGCTAGCGTTTGTTTCCTAGTCTTAAATGGAGTTGAATCACATGCAGTTTCTGGTCCTATGAACAAGAGTTGTTTTCTGGTAAGGAAAGTCACTATTGTGCTCCAATTGCCATACACAGTGCAAATAGCACTCGCGTCTGTTCCCCGCAAGTACAGTGTATTGGACGGAAGAGGAGCTACTGTTCTTGTCAGTTTCCTAAGGAGAGTTGAACTAGATATGGCCCGTGTGTGTAGGAAGCACAGTTCTTTTGCTCTGAGCAAGCTCACTGTTTGGAACCCATAGGAAACAGAGTAGAGTAGAAGGGTGCTCTTTTCTCAAAAGCAGAGTGTGTTTCATGTAAGGCGAGCTAGCATTTGTTTCCCAGTCCTAAATGGAGTTGAATCACATGCAGTTTCTGGTCTTACGAGCAAGAGTTGTTTTCTGGTAAGGAAAGTCACTATTGTGCTCCCATTTTCATACACAGTGCAAATAGCACTCGCGTCTGTTCCCAGCAAGTACAGTGTATCGGACTGAAGAGGAGCTACTGTTCTTGTCAGTTTCCTAAGCAGAGTTGAACGAGATATGGCCCGTGTGTAGGAAGCACAGTTCTTTTGTTCTGAGCAAGCTCACTGTTCGGACCCCATAGGAAACACAGTAGAGTAGAAGAGTGCTCTTTTCTCAAAAGCAGAGTGTGTTTCTTTTCAGGCGAGCTTGCATTTGTTTCCCAGTCCTAAATGGAGTTGAGTCACATGCAGTGTTTTGTCCTACGAGCAAGAGTTGTTTTCTGGTAAGACGAGTCACTATTGTGCTCCAATTGCCATACACAGTGCAAATAGCACTCGCGTCTGTTCCCCGCAAGTACATTGTATTGTACTGAAGAGGATCTACTGTTTTTGTCAGTTTCCTAAGCAGAGTTGAACTAGATATGGCCCGGGTGTGTAGGAAGCACAGTTCTTTTGTTCTGAGCAAGTTCACTGTTCGGACCCCATAGGAAGCACAGTAGAGTAGAAGAGTGCTCTTTTCTCAAAAGCAGAGTGTGTTTCAGGTAAGGCGAGCTAGCATTTGTTTCCCAGTCCTAAATGGAGTTGAATCACATGCAGTTTCTGGTCCTACGTGCAAGAGTTGTTTTCTGGTAAGAAGAGTCACTATTGCGCTGCCATTGCCACACACAGGACAAATAGCACTGGCGTCTGTTCCCAGCAAGTACAGTGTAATGGACTGAAGAGGATATACTGTTCTTGTCAGGTTCCTAAGCAGACTTGAACTAGATATGGCCGTGTGAGTAGGAAGTACAGTTTTTTTGTTCTGAGCAAGTTCACTGTTTGGAACACATAGGAAACACAGTAGAGTAGAAGAGTGCTCTTTTCTCAAAAGCAGAGTGTGTTTCATGTAAGGCAAACTAGCATTTGTTTCCCACTCCTAAGTGGAGTTGAATCACATGCAGTTTCTGGTCCTACGATCAAGAGTTGTTTTCTGGTAAGGAACGTCACTAATGCGCTCCCATTGCCGTACACAGTACAAATACACTCGCGTCTGTTCCCAGCAAGTACAGGGTATCGGACTGAAGAGGAGCTACTGTTCTTGTTGGTTTCCTAAGCAGAGTTGAATTAGATATGGCCCGTGTGTGTAGGAAGCACAGTTATTTTGTTCTGAGCAAGCTCACTGTTCTGGCCCTATTGTAAAAACAGTAGAGTAGAAGAGTGCTCTTTTCTCTAAAGCAGAGTGTGTTTCTTGCAAGGTGAGCTAGCTTTTGTTTCCCAGTCCTAAATGGAGTTGAATCACATGCAGTTTCTGGTCCTACAAGCAACAGTTGTTTTCTGGTAAGAAGAGTCACTATTGCGCTGCCATTGCCATACACAGGACAAATAGCACTGGCGTCTGTTCCCAGCAAGTACAGTGTATTGGACTTAAGAGGATATACTGTTCTTGTCAGGTTCCTAAGCAGACTTGAACTAGATATGGCCGTGTGTGTAGGAAGCACAGTTCTTTTTTTCTGAGCAAGCTCACTGTTCTGGCCCTATTGGAAACACAGTAGAGTAGAAGAGTGCTCTTTTCTCAAAAGCAGAGTGTGTTTCTTGTAAAGCGAGCTAGAATTTGTTTCCCAGTCCTAAATGGAGTTGAATCACATGCAGTTTCTGGTCCTACGAGCAAGAGTTGTTTTCTGTTAAGAAGAGTCACTATTGCACTGCCATTGCCATACACAGGACAAATAGCACTGGCGTCTGTTCCCAGCAAGTACAGTGTATTGAACTGAAGAGGATCTACTGTTCTTGTCAGGTTCCTAAGCAGACTTGAACTAGATATGGCCGTGTGAGTAGGAAGCACAGTTTTTTTTTTTCTGAGCAAGCTCACTGTTCGGAACATATAGGAAACACAGTAGAGTAGAAGAGTGCTCTTTTCTCAAAAGCAGAGTGTGTTTCTTGTAAAGCGAGCTAGAATTTGTTTCCCAGTCCTAAATGGAGTTGAATCACATGCAGTTTCTGGTCCTACGAGGAAGAGTTGTTTTCTGTTAAGATGAGTCACTATTGCACTGCCATTGCCATACACAGGACAAATAGCACTGGCGTCTGTTCCCAGCAAGTACAGTGTATTGAACTGAAGAGGATCTACTGTTCTTGTCAGGTTCCTAAGCAGACTTGAACTAGATATGGCCGTGTGAGTAGGAAGCACAGTTTTTTTTTTTCTGAGCAAGCTCACTGTTCGGAAAATATAGGAAACACAGTAGAGTAGAAGAGTGCTCTTTTCTCAAAAGCAAAGTGTGTTTCTTGGAAGTTGAGCTAGCGTTTGTTTCCCAGTCCTAAATGGAGTTGAGTCATATGCAATTTTTTGTCCTACGAGCAAGACTTGTTTTCTGGTAAGGAAAGTCACTATTGTGCTCCCATTGCCATACACAGTGCAAATAGCACTCGCGTCTGTTCCCCGCAAGTACAGTGTATTGGACTGAAGAGGATCTACTGTTCTTGTCAGTTTCCTAAGCAGAGTTGAACTAGATATGGCCCGTGTGTGTAGGAAGCACAGTTCTTATGTTCTGAGCAAGTTCACTCTTCTGGCCCTATAGGAATCACAGTAGAGTAGAAGAGTGCTCTTTTCTCAAAAGCAGAGTGTGTTTTTGTAAGGCGAGCTAGCGTTTTTTTCCTAGTCCTAAATGGAGTTGAATCACATGCAGTTTCTGGTCCTATGAACAAGAGTTGTTTTCTGGTAAGGAAAGTCACTATTGCGCTCCCATTGCCCTTCACAAGGCATATAGCACTCGCGTCTTTTCCCAGCAAGTACAGTGTATTGGACTGAATAGGAGCTACTCTTCTTGTCAGTTTCCTAAGCAGAGTTGAACTAGATATGGTCCGTGTGTGTAGGAAGCACAGTTCTTTTGTTCTGAGCAAGCTCACTGTTTGGACCCCATAGGAAACACAGTAGAGTAGAAGAGTGCTCTTTTCGCAAAAGCAGAGTGTGTTTCTTGTAAAGCGAGCTAGAGTTTGTTTCCCAGTCCTAAATGGAGTTGAATCACATGCACTTTCTGGTCCAACGAGCAAGAGTTGTTTTCTGGTAAGAAGAGTCACTATTGCGCTGCCATTGCCATAGCACTGGCGTCTGTTCCCAGCAAGTACAGTGTATCGGACTGAAGAGGAGCTACTGTTCTTGTTGGTTTCCTAAGCAGAGTTGAACTAGATATGGCCCGTGTGTGTAGGAAGCACAGTTATTTTGTTCTGTGCAAACTCACTGTACGGACCCCATAGGAAAAACAGTAGAGTAGAAAAGTACTCTTTTCTCAAAAGCAGAGTGTGTTTCATGTATGCGAGCTAGCATTTGTTTCCCAGTCCTAAATGGAGTTGAATCACATGCAGTTTCTGGTCCTACGAGCAAGAGCTGTTTTCTGGTAAGGAAAGTAACTATTGCGCTCCCATTGCCATACACAGTGCAAATAGCCCTCCTGTCTGTTCCCAGCAAGTACAGTGTATTGGACTGCAAAGGAGCTACTGTTCTTCTCAGTTTCCTAAGCAGAGTTTAACTAGATATGGGCCGTGTGTGTAGGAAGTACAGTTCTTTTTTTCTGAGCAAGCTCACTGTTCTGGCCCTATAGGAAACACAGAAGAGTAGAAGAGTGCTCTTTTCTCAAAGGCAGAGTGTGTTTCATGTAAGGCGAGCTAGCATTTGTTTCCCAGTCCTAAATGGAGTTGAATCACATGCAGTTTCCGGTCCTACGAGCAAGAGTTGTTTACTGGTAAGGAAAGTCACTATTGAGCTCCCCTTGCCATACACAGTGCAAATAGCTCTCACGTCTGTTCCCAGCAAGTACAGTGTATCAGACTGAAGAGGAGCTACTGTTCTTGTCAGTTTCCTAAGCAGAGTTGAACTAGATATGGCCCGTATGTGTAGGAAGCACAGTTCTTATGTTCTGAGCAAGTTCACTCTTCTGGCCCCATAGGAAACACAGTAGAGTAGAAGAGTGCTCTTTTCTCAAAAGTAGAGTGTGTTTTCGTAAGGCGAGCTAGCATTTGTTTCCTAGTCCTAAATGGAGTTGAATCACATGCAGTTTCTGGTCCTAGGAACAAGAGTTGTTTTCTGGTAAGGAAAGTCACTTATGCGCTCCCATTCCATACACAGTGCAAATAGCCTTCCCGTATGTTCCCAGCAAGTACAGTGTATTGGATTGAAAAGGAGCTACTGTTCTTGTCAGTTTCCTAAGCAGAGTTGAACTTGATATGGCCCGTGTGTGTAGGAAGTACAGTTCTTTTTTTCTGAGCAAGCTCACTGTTCTGGCCATATAGGAAACACAGTAGAGTAGAGGAGTGCTCTTTTCTCAAAAGCAGAGTGTGATTCTTGTAAAGCGAGCTAGAGTTTGTTTCCCAGTCCTAAATGGAGTTGAATCACATGCAGTTTCTGGTCCTACGAGCAAGAGTTATTTTATGGTAAGAAGAGTCACTATTGCGCTGCCATTGCCATACACAGGACTAATAGCACTGGCGTCTGTTCCCAGCAAGTACAGTGTATTGGACTGTAGAGGATCTACTGTTCTTGTCAGGTTCCTAAGCAGAATTGAACTAGATATGGCCGTGTGTGTAGGAAGCACAGTTCTTTTGTTCTGAGCAAGCTCACTGTTCGGACCCCAGAGGAAACACAGTAGAGTAGAAGAGTACTCTTTTCTCAAAATCAGAGTGTGTTTCTTGTAAGGCGAGCTAGCGTTTGTTTCCCAGTCCTAAATGGAGTTGAGTCACATGCAGTTTTTTGTCCTATGAGCAAGAGTTGTTTTCTGGTAAGACGAGTCACTATTGTGCTCCCATTGCCATTCACAGTGCAAATAGCACTCGCGTCTGTTTCCCGCAAGTACAGTGTATTGGACGGAAGAGGAGCTACTGTTCTTGTCAGTTTCCTAAGCAGAGTTGAAATAGATATGGCCCGTGTGTGTAGGAAGCACAGATCTTTTGTTCTGAGCAAGCTCACTGTTTGGACCCCATAGGAAACACAGTAGAGTAGAAGAGTGCTCTTTTCTCTAAAGCAGAGTGTGTTTCTTGTAAGGCGAGCTACCGTTTGATTCCCAGTCCTAAATGGAGTGGAGTCACATGCAGTTTCTGGTCCTACGAGCAAGAGTTGTTTTCTGGTAAGGAAAGTAACTATTGCGCTCCCATTGCCATACACAGTGCAAATAGCCCTCCTGTCTGTTCCCAGCAAGTACAGTGTATTGGACTGCAAAGGAGCTACTGTTCTTCTCAGTTTCCTCAGCAGAGTTGAACTAGATATGGCCCGTGTGTGTAGGAAGTACAGTTTTTTTGTTCTGAGCAAGCTCACTGTTCGGAACACATAGGAAACACAGTAGAGTAGAAGAGTGCTCTTTTCTCAAAAGCAGAGTGTGTGTCATGTAAGGCGACCTAGCATTTGTTTCCCACTCCTAAGTGGAGTTGAATCACATGCAGTTTCTGGTCCTACGATCAAGAGTTGTTTTCTGGTAAGGAAAGTCACTATTGGGCGCCCATTGCCGTACACAGTACAAATAGCACTCGCGTCTGTTCCCAGCAAGTACAGTGTATCGGACTGAAGAGGAGCTACTGTTCTTGTTGGTTTCCTAAGCAGAGTTGAACTAGATATGGCCCGTGTGTGTAGGAAGCACAGTTATTTTGTTCTGTGCAAACTCACTGTTCAGACCCCATAGGAAAAACAGCAGAGAAGAAGAGTACTCTTTTCTCAAAAGCAGAGTGTGTTTCATGTATACGAGCTAGCATTTGTTTCCCAGTCCTAAATGGAGTTGAATCACATGCAGTTTCTGGTCCTACGAGCAAGAGTTGTTTTCTGGTAAGGAAAGTAACTATTGCGCTCCCATTGCCATACACAGTGCAAATAGCCCTCCTGTCTGTTCCCAGCAAGTACAGTGTATTGGACTGCAAAGGAGCTACTGTTCTTCTCAGTTTCCTAAGCAGAGTTGAACTAGATATGGGCCGTGTGTGTAGGAAGTACAGTTCTTTTTTTCTGAGCAAGCTCACTGTTCTGGCGCTATAGGAAACACAGAAGAGTAGAAGAGTGCTCTTTTCTCAAAAGCAGAGTGTGTTTCATGTAAGGCGAGCTAGCATTTGTTTCCCAGTCCTAAATGGAGTTGAATCACATGCAGTTTCCGGTCCTACGAGCAAGAGTTGTTTACTGGTAAGGAAAGTCACTATTGAGCTCCCCTTGCCATACACAGTGCAAATAGCTCTCACGTCTGTTCCCAGCAAGTACAGTGTATCAGACTGAAGAGGAGCTACTGTTCTTGTCAGTTTCCTAAGCAGAGTTGAACTAGATATGGCCCGTATGTGTAGGAAGCACAGTTCTTATGTTCTGAGCAAGTTCACTCTTCTGGCCCTATAGGAAACACAGTAGAGAAGAAGAGTGCTCTTTTCTCAAAAGCAGAGTGTGTTTTTGTAAGGCGAGCTAGCATTTGTTTCCTAGTCCTAAATGGAGTTGAATCACATGCAGTTTCTGGTCCTAGGAACAAGAGTTGTTTTCTGGTAAGGAAAGTCACTATTGCGCTCCCATTGCCATACACAGTGCAAATAGCCTTCCCGTCTGTTCCCAGCAAGTACAGTGTATTGGACTGAAAAGGAGCTACTGTTTTTCTCAGTTTCCTAAGCAGAGTTGAACTAGATATGGCCCGTGTGTGTAGGAAGTACAGTTCTTTTTTTTTTTGAGCAAGCTCACTGTTCTGGCCATATAGGAAACACAGTAGAGTAGAAGAGTGCTCTTTTCTCTAAAGCAGAGTGTGATTCTTGTAAAGCGAGCTAGAGTTTGTTTCCCAGTCCTAAATGGAGTTGAATCACATGAAGTTTCTGGTCCTAAGAGCAAGAGTTGTTTTCTGGTAAGGAGTCACTATTGCGCTCCCCTTGCCATACACAGTGCAAATAGCTCTCGCGTCTGTTCCCAGCAAGTACAGTGTATTGGACTGAATAGGAGCTACTGTTCTCGTCAGTTTCCTAAGCAGAGTTGAACTAGATGTGGTCCGTGTGTGTAGGAAGCACAGTTCTTTTGTTCTGAGCAAGCTCACTGTTAGAACCCCATAGGAAACACAGTAGAGTAGAAGAGTGCTCTTTTCTCAAAAGCAGAGTGTGTTTAATGTAAGGCGAGCTAGAGTTTGTTTCCCAGTCCTAAATGGAGTTGAATCACATGCAGTTTCTGGTCTTACGAGCAAGAGTTGTTTTCTGGTAAGGAAAGTCACTATTGTGCACCCATTGCCATACACAGTGCAAATAGCACTCGCGTCTGTTCCAAGCAAGTACAGTGTATCAGACTGAAGAGGAGCTACTGTTCTTGTCAGTTTCCAAAGGAGAGTTGAACTAGATATGGCCCGTGTGTAGGAAGCACAGTTTTTTTGTTCTGAGCAAGCTCACTTTTCGGAACACATAGGAAACACAGTAGAGTAGAAGAGTGCTCTTTTCTCAAAAGCAGAGTGTGTTATGGTAAGGCGAGCTAGCGTTTGTTTCCTAGTCCTAAATGGAGTTGAATCACATGCAGTTTCTGGTCCTATGAACAAGAGTTGTTTTCTGGTAAGGAAAGTCACTATTGTGCTCCAATTGCCATACACAGTGCAAATAGCACTCGCGTTTGTTCCCCGCAAGTACAGTGAATTGGACGGAAGAGGAGCTACTGTTCTTGTCAGTTTCCTAAGGAGAGTTGAACTAGATATGGCCCGTGTGTGTAGGAAGCACAGTTCTTTTGTTCTGAGCAAGCTCACTGTTTGGAACCCATAGGAAACAGAGTAGAGTAGAAGAGTGCTCTTTTCTCAAAAGCAGAGTGTGTTTCATGTAAGGCGAGCTAGCATTTGTTTCCCAGTCCTAAATGGAGTTGAATCACATGCAGTTTCTGGTCTTACGAGCAAGAGTTGTTTTCTGGTAAGGAAAGTCACTATTGCGCTCCCATTGTCATACACAGTGCAAATAGCACTCGCGTCTGTTCCCAGCAAGTACAGTGTATCGGACTGAAGAGGAGCTACTGTTCTTGTCAGTTTCCTAGGCAGAGTTGAACGAGATATGGCCCGTGTGTAGGAAGCACAGTTCTTTTGTTCTGAGCAAGCTCACTGTTCGGACCCCATAGGAAACACAGTAGAGTAGAAGAGTGCTCTTTTCTCAAAAGCAGAGTGTGTTTCTTTTCAGGCGAGCTTGCATTTGTTTCCCAGTCCTAAATGGAGTTGAGTCACATGCAGTGTTTTGTCCTACGAGCAAGAGTTGTTTTCTGGTAAGACGAGTCACTATTGTGCTCCAAATGCCATACACAGTGCAAATAGCACTCGCGTCTGTTCCCCGCAAGTATATTGTATTGTACTGAAGAGGATCTACTGTTTTTGTCAGTATCCTAAGCAGAGTTGAACTAGATATGGCCCGTGTGTGTAGGAAGCACAGTTCTTTTGTTCTGAGCAAGTTCACTGTTCGGACCCCATAGGAAGCACAGTAGAGTAGAAGAGTGCTCTTTTCTCAAAAGCAGAGTGTGTTTCAGGTAAGGCGAGCTAGCATTTGTTTCCCAGTCCTAAATGGAGTTGAATCACATGCAGTTTCTGGTCCTATGTGCAAGAGTTGTTTTCTGGTAAGAAGAGTCACTATTGCGCTGCCATTGCCATACACAGGACAAATAGCACTGGCGTCTGTTCCCAGCAAGTACAGTGTATTGGACTGAAGAGGATATACTGTTCTTGTCAGGTTACTAAGCAGACTTGAACTAGATATGGCCGTGTGAGTAGGAAGTACAGTTTTTTTGTTCTGAGCAAGCTCACTGTTCGGAACACATAGGAAACACAGTAGAGTAGAAGAGTGCTCTTTTCTCAAAAGCAGAGTGTGTTTCATGTAAGGCAAACTAGCATTTGTTTCCCACTCCTAAGCGGATTTGAATCACATGCAGTTTCTGGTCCTACGATCAAGAGTTGTTTTCTGGTAAGGAACGTCACTAATGCGCTCCCATTGCCGTACACAGTACAAATAGCACTCGTGTCTGTTCCCAGCAAGTACAGTGTATCGGACTGAAGAGGAGCTACTGTTCTTGTTGGTTTCCTAAGCAGAGTTGAATTAGATATGGCCCGTGTGTGTAGGAAGCACAGTTATTTTGTTCTGAGCAAGCTCACTGTTCTGGCCATATAGGAAACACAGTAGAGTAGAAGAGTGCTCTTTTCTCAAAAGCAGAGTTTGATTCTTGTAAAGCGAGCTAGAGTTTGTTTCCCAGTCCTAAATGGAGTTGAATTACATGCAATTTCTGGTCCTATGAGCAACAGTTGTTTTCTGGTAAGAAGAGTCACTATTGCGCTGCCATTGCCATACACAGGACAAATAGCACTGGCGTCTGTTCCCAGCAAGTACAGTGTATTGGACTGAAGAGGATCTGCTCTTCTTGTCAGGTTTCTAAGCAGACTTGAACAAGATATGTTCTGTGTGTGTAGGAAGCACAGTTCTTTTTTTCTGAGCAAGCTCACTGTTCTGGCCCTATTGGAAACACAGTAGAGTAGAAGAGTGCTCTTTTCTCAAAAGCAGAGTGTGTTTCTTGTAAAGCGAGCTAGAATTTGTTTCCCAGTCCTAAATGGAGTTGAATCACATGCAGTTTCTGGTCCTACGAGCAAGAGTTGTTTTCTGTTAAGAAGAGTCACTATTGCACTGCCATTGCCATACACAGGACAAATAGCACTGGCGTCTGTTCCCAGCAAGTACAGTGTATTGAAATGAAGAGGATCTACTGTTCTTGTCAGGTTCCTAAGCAGACTTGAACTAGATATGGCCGTGTGAGTAGGAAGCACAGTTTTTTTTTTCTGAGCAAGCTCACTGTTCGGAACATATAGGAAACACAGTAGAGTAGAAGAGTGCTCTTTTCTCAAAAGCAGAGTGTGTTTCTTTTCAGGCGAGCTTGCATTTGTTTCCCAGTCCTAAATGGAGTTGAGTCACATGCAGTGTTTTGTCCTACAAGCAAGAGCTGTTTTCTGGTAAGACGAGTCACTATTGTGCTCCAATTGCCATACACAGTGCAAATAGCACTCGCGTCTGTTCCCCGCAAGTACATTGTATTGTACTGAAGAGGATCTACTGTTTTTGTCAGTTTCCTAAGCAGAGTTGAAATAGATATGGCCCGTGTGTGTAGGAAGCACAGTTCTTTTGTTCTGAGCAAGTTCACTGTTCGGACCCCATAGGAAGCACAGTAGAGTAGAAGAGTGCTCTTTTCTCAAAAGCAGAGTGTGTTTCAGGTAAGGCGAGCTAGCATTTGTTTCCTAGTCCTAAATGGAGTTGAATCACATGCAGTTTCTGGTCCTACGTGCAAGAGTTGTTTTCTGGTAAGAAGAGTCACTATTGCGCTGCCATTGCCACACACATGACAAATAGCACTGGCGTCTGTTCCCAGCAAGTACAGTGTAATGGACTGAAGAGGATATACTGTTCCTGTCAGGTTCCTAAGCAGAGTTGAACTAGATATGTCCCGTGTGTGTAGGAAGCACAGTTCTTTTTTTCTGAGTAAGCTCACTGTTCGGACCCCTTAGGAAGCACAGTAGATTAGAAGAGTACTCTTTTCTCAAAAGCAGAGTGTGTTTCATGTAAGGCGAGCTAGCATTTGTTTCCCAGTCCTAAATGGAGTTGAATCACATGCAGTTTCTGGTCCTACGATCAAGATTTGTTTTCTGGTAAGGAAAGTCACTATTGCGCTCCCATTGCCATACACAGTGCAAATAGCACTCGCGTCTGTTCCCAGCAAGTACAGTGTATCGGACTGAAGAGGAGCTACTGTTCTTGTCAGTTTCGTAAGCAAAGTTGAACTAGTTATGGCCCGTTTGTAGGAAGCACAGTTCTTTTTTTCTGAGCAAGCTCACTGTTCTCGCCTTATAGGAAACACAGTAGAGTACAAGAGTGCTCTTTTCTCAAAAGCAGAGTGTGTTTCTTGTAAAGCGAGCTAGAGTTTGTTTGCCAGTCCTAAATGGAGTTGAATCACATGAAGTTTCTGGTCCTAAGAGCAAGAGTTGTTTTCTGTTAAGAAGAGTAACTATTGCGCTGCCATTGCCATACACAGGACAAATAGCACTGGCGTCTGTTCCCAGCAAGTACAGTGTATTGAACTGAAGAGGATCTACTGTACTTGTCAGGTTCCTAAGCAGACTTGAACTAGATATGGCCGTGTGAGTAGGAAGCACAGTTTTTTTGTTCTGAGCAAGCTCACTCTTCTGGCCCTATAGGAAACAAAGTAGAGAAGAAGAGTGCTCTTTTATCAAAAGCAGAGTGTGTTTCTTGGAAGTCGAGCTAGCGTTTGTTTCCCAGTCCTAAATGGAGTTGAGTCACATGCAGTTTTTTGTCCTACGTTCAAGAGTTGTTTTCTGGTAAGACAAGTCACTATTGTGCTCCAATTGCCATACACAGGACAAATAGCACTGGCGTCTGTTCCCAGCAAGTACAGTGTATTGGACTGAAGAGAATCTACTGTTCTTGTCAGGTTCCTAAGCAGACTTGAACTAGATATGGCCGTGTGTGTAGGAAGCACAGTGTTTTTGTTCTGAGCAAGCTCACTGTTCAGAACACATAGGAAACACAGTAGAGTAGAAGAGTGCTCTTTTCTCAAAAGCAGAGTTTGTTTCTTGTAAGGCGAGCTAGCGTTTGTTTCCCAGTCCTATATGGAGGTGAGTCACATGCAGTTTTTTGTCCTATGAGCAAAAGTTGTTTTCTGGTAAGACAAGTCACTATTGTTCTCCAATTGCCATACACAATGCAAATAGCACTAGGCGTCTGTTCCCCGCAAGTACAGTGTATTGGATGGAAGAGGAGCTACTGTTCTTGTCAGTTTCCTAAGCACAGTTGAACTAGATATGGCCCGTGTGTGTAGGAAGCACAGTTCTTTTGTTCTGAGCAAGCTCACTGTTAGAACCCCATAGGAAACACAGTAGAGTAGAAGAGTGCTCTTTTCTCAAAAGCAGAGTGTGTTATGGTAAGGCGAGCTAGCGTTTGTTTCCTAGTCTTAAATGGAGTTGAATCACATGCAGTTTCTGGTCCTATGAACAAGAGTTGTTTTCTGGTAAGGAAAGTCACTATTGTGCTCCAATTGCCATACACAGTGCAAATAGCACTCGCGTCTGTTCCCCGCAAGTACAGTGTATTGGACGGAAGAGGAGCTACTGTTCTTGTCAGTTTCCTAAGGAGAGTTGAACTAGATATGGCCCGTGTGTGTAGGAAGCACAGTTCTTTTGCTCTGAGCAAGCTCACTGTTTGGAACCCATAGGAAACAGAGTAGAGTAGAAGGGTGCTCTTTTCTCAAAAGCAGAGTGTGTTTCATGTAAGGCGAGCTAGCATTTGTTTCCCAGTCCTAAATGGAGTTGAATCACATGCAGTTTCTGGTCTTACGAGCAAGAGTTGTTTTCTGGTAAGGAAAGTCACTATTGTGCTCCCATTGTCATACACAGTGCAAATAGCACTCGCGTCTGTTCCCAGCAAGTACAGTGTATCGGACTGAAGAGGAGCTACTGTTCTTGTCAGTTTCCTAAGCAGAGTTGAACGAGATATGGCCCGTGTGTAGGAAGCACAGTTCTTTTGTTCTGAGCAAGCTCACTGTTCGGACCCCATAGGAAACACAGTAGAGTAGAAGAGTGCTCTTTTCTCAAAAGCAGAGTGTGTTTCTTTTCAGGCGAGCTTGCATTTGTTTCCCAGTCCTAAATGGAGTTGAGTCACATGCAGTGTTTTGTCCTACGAGCAAGAGTTGTTTTCTGGTAAGACGAGTCACTATTGTGCTCCAATTGCCATACACAGTGCAAATAGCACTCGCGTCTGTTCCCCGCAAGTACATTGTATTGTACTGAAGAGGATCTACTGTTTTTGTCAGTTTCCTAAGCAGAGTTGAACTAGATATGGCCCGGGTGTGTAGGAAGCACAGTTCTTTTGTTCTGAGCAAGTTCACTGTTCGGACCCCATAGGAAGCACAGTAGAGTAGAAGAGTGCTCTTTTCTCAAAAGCAGAGTGTGTTTCAGGTAAGGCGAGCTAGCATTTGTTTCCCAGTCCTAAATGGAGTTGAATCACATGCAGTTTCTGGTCCTACGTGCAAGAGTTGTTTTCTGGTAAGAAGAGTCACTATTGCGCTGCCATTGCCACACACAGGACAAATAGCACTGGCGTCTGTTCCCAGCAAGTACAGTGTAATGGACTGAAGAGGATATACTGTTCTTGTCAGGTTCCTAAGCAGACTTGAACTAGATATGGCCGTGTGAGTAGGAAGTACAGTTTTTTTGTTCTGAGCAAGTTCACTGTTTGGAACACATAGGAAACACAGTAGAGTAGAAGAGTGCTCTTTTCTCAAAAGCAGAGTGTGTTTCATGTAAGGCAAACTAGCATTTGTTTCCCACTCCTAAGTGGAGTTGAATCACATGCAGTTTCTGGTCCTATGAACAAGAGTTGTTTTCTGGTAAGGAACGTCACTAATGCGCTCCCATTGCCGTACACAGTACAAATACACTCGCGTCTGTTCCCAGCAAGTACAGGGTATCGGACTGAAGAGGAGCTACTGTTCTTGTTGGTTTCCTAAGCAGAGTTGAATTAGATATGGCCCGTGTGTGTAGGAAGCACAGTTATTTTGTTCTGAGCAAGCTCACTGTTCTGGCCCTATTGTAAAAACAGTAGAGTAGAAGAGTGCTCTTTTCTCTAAAGCAGAGTGTGTTTCTTGCAAGGTGAGCTAGCTTTTGTTTCCCAGTCCTAAATGGAGTTGAATCACATGCAGTTTCTGGTCCTACAAGCAACAGTTGTTTTCTGGTAAGAAGAGTCACTATTGCGCTGCCATTGCCATACACAGGACAAATAGCACTGGCGTCTGTTCCCAGCAAGTACAGTGTATTGGACTTAAGAGGATATACTGTTCTTGTCAGGTTCCTAAGCAGACTTGAACTAGATATGGCCGTGTGTGTAGGAAGCACAGTTCTTTTTTTCTGAGCAAGCTCACTGTTCTGGCCCTATTGGAAACACAGTAGAGTAGAAGAGTGCTCTTTTCTCAAAAGCAGAGTGTGTTTCTTGTAAAGCGAGCTAGAATTTGTTTCCCAGTCCTAAATGGAGTTGAATCACATGCAGTTTCTGGTCCTACGAGCAAGAGTTGTTTTCTGTTAAGAAGAGTCACTATTGCACTGCCATTGCCATACACAGGACAAATAGCACTGGCGTCTGTTCCCAGCAAGTACAGTGTATTGAACTGAAGAGGATCTACTGTTCTTGTCAGGTTCCTAAGCAGACTTGAACTAGATATGGCCGTGTGAGTAGGAAGCACAGTTTTTTTTTTTCTGAGCAAGCTCACTGTTCGGAACATATAGGAAACACAGTAGAGTAGAAGAGTGCTCTTTTCTCAAAAGCAGAGTGTGTTTCTTGTAAAGCGAGCTAGAATTTGTTTCCCAGTCCTAAATGGAGTTGAATCACATGCAGTTTCTGGTCCTACGAGGAAGAGTTGTTTTCTGTTAAGATGAGTCACTATTGCACTGCCATTGCCATACACAGGACAAATAGCACTGGCGTCTGTTCCCAGCAAGTACAGTGTATTGAACTGAAGAGGATCTACTGTTCTTGTCAGGTTCCTAAGCAGACTTGAACTAGATATGGCCGTGTGAGTAGGAAGCACAGTTTTTTTTTTTCTGAGCAAGCTCACTGTTCGGAAAATATAGGAAACACAGTAGAGTAGAAGAGTGCTCTTTTCTCAAAAGCAAAGTGTGTTTCTTGGAAGTTGAGCTAGCGTTTGTTTCCCAGTCCTAAATGGAGTTGAGTCATATGCAATTTTTTGTCCTACGAGCAAGACTTGTTTTCTGGTAAGGAAAGTCACTATTGTGCTCCCATTGCCATACACAGTGCAAATAGCACTCGCGTCTGTTCCCCGCAAGTACAGTGTATTGGACTGAAGAGGATCTACTGTTCTTGTCAGTTTCCTAAGCAGAGTTGAACTAGATATGGCCCGTGTGTGTAGGAAGCACAGTTCTTATGTTCTGAGCAAGTTCACTCTTCTGGCCCTATAGGAATCACAGTAGAGTAGAAGAGTGCTCTTTTCTCAAAAGCAGAGTGTGTTTTTGTAAGGCGAGCTAGCGTTTTTTTCCTAGTCCTAAATGGAGTTGAATCACATGCAGTTTCTGGTCCTATGAACAAGAGTTGTTTTCTGGTAAGGAAAGTCACTATTGCGCTCCCATTGCCCTTCACAAGGCATATAGCACTCGCGTCTTTTCCCAGCAAGTACAGTGTATTGGACTGAATAGGAGCTACTCTTCTTGTCAGTTTCCTAAGCAGAGTTGAACTAGATATGGTCCGTGTGTGTAGGAAGCACAGTTCTTTTGTTCTGAGCAAGCTCACTGTTTGGACCCCATAGGAAACACAGTAGAGTAGAAGAGTGCTCTTTTCGCAAAAGCAGAGTGTGTTTCTTGTAAAGCGAGCTAGAGTTTGTTTCCCAGTCCTAAATGGAGTTGAATCACATGCACTTTCTGGTCCAACGAGCAAGAGTTGTTTTCTGGTAAGAAGAGTCACTATTGCGCTGCCATTGCCATAGCACTGGCGTCTGTTCCCAGCAAGTACAGTGTATCGGACTGAAGAGGAGCTACTGTTCTTGTTGGTTTCCTAAGCAGAGTTGAACTAGATATGGCCCGTGTGTGTAGGAAGCACAGTTATTTTGTTCTGTGCAAACTCACTGTTCGGACCCCATAGGAAAAACAGTAGAGTAGAAAAGTACTCTTTTCTCAAAAGCAGAGTGTGTTTCATGTATGCGAGCTAGCATTTGTTTCCCAGTCCTAAATGGAGTTGAATCACATGCAGTTTCTGGTCCTACGAGCAAGAGCTGTTTTCTGGTAAGGAAAGTAACTATTGCGCTCCCATTGCCATACACAGTGCAAATAGCCCTCCTGTCTGTTCCCAGCAAGTACAGTGTATTGGACTGCAAAGGAGCTACTGTTCTTCTCAGTTTCCTAAGCAGAGTTTAACTAGATATGGGCCGTGTGTGTAGGAAGTACAGTTCTTTTTTTCTGAGCAAGCTCACTGTTCTGGCCCTATAGGAAACACAGAAGAGTAGAAGAGTGCTCTTTTCTCAAAGGCAGAGTGTGTTTCATGTAAGGCGAGCTAGCATTTGTTTCCCAGTCCTAAATGGAGTTGAATCACATGCAGTTTCCGGTCCTACGAGCAAGAGTTGTTTTCTGGTAAGGAAAGTCACTATTGTGCACCCATTGCCATACACAGTGCAAATAGCACTCGCGTCTGTTCCAAGCAAGTACAGTGTATCAGACTGAAGAGGAGCTACTGTTCTTGTCAGTTTCCAAAGGAGAGTTGAACTAGATATGGCCCGTGTGTAGGAAGCACAGTTTTTTTGTTCTGAGCAAGCTCACTTTTCGGAACACATAGGAAACACAGTAGAGTAGAAGAGTGCTCTTTTCTCAAAAGCAGAGTGTGTTATGGTAAGGCGAGCTAGCGTTTGTTTCCTAGTCCTAAATGGAGTTGAATCACATGCAGTTTCTGGTCCTATGAACAAGAGTTGTTTTCTGGTAAGGAAAGTCACTATTGTGCTCCAATTGCCATACACAGTGCAAATAGCACTCGCGTTTGTTCCCCGCAAGTACAGTGAATTGGACGGAAGAGGAGCTACTGTTCTTGTCAGTTTCCTAAGGAGAGTTGAACTAGATATGGCCCGTGTGTGTAGGAAGCACAGTTCTTTTGTTCTGAGCAAGCTCACTGTTTGGAACCCATAGGAAACAGAGTAGAGTAGAAGAGTGCTCTTTTCTCAAAAGCAGAGTGTGTTTCATGTAAGGCGAGCTAGCATTTGTTTCCCAGTCCTAAATGGAGTTGAATCACATGCAGTTTCTGGTCTTACGAGCAAGAGTTGTTTTCTGGTAAGGAAAGTCACTATTGCGCTCCCATTGTCATACACAGTGCAAATAGCACTCGCGTCTGTTCCCAGCAAGTACAGTGTATCGGACTGAAGAGGAGCTACTGTTCTTGTCAGTTTCCTAGGCAGAGTTGAACGAGATATGGCCCGTGTGTAGGAAGCACAGTTCTTTTGTTCTGAGCAAGCTCACTGTTCGGACCCCATAGGAAACACAGTAGAGTAGAAGAGTGCTCTTTTCTCAAAAGCAGAGTGTGTTTCTTTTCAGGCGAGCTTGCATTTGTTTCCCAGTCCTAAATGGAGTTGAGTCACATGCAGTGTTTTGTCCTACGAGCAAGAGTTGTTTTCTGGTAAGACGAGTCACTATTGTGCTCCAAATGCCATACACAGTGCAAATAGCACTCGCGTCTGTTCCCCGCAAGTATATTGTATTGTACTGAAGAGGATCTACTGTTTTTGTCAGTATCCTAAGCAGAGTTGAACTAGATATGGCCCGTGTGTGTAGGAAGCACAGTTCTTTTGTTCTGAGCAAGTTCACTGTTCGGACCCCATAGGAAGCACAGTAGAGTAGAAGAGTGCTCTTTTCTCAAAAGCAGAGTGTGTTTCAGGTAAGGCGAGCTAGCATTTGTTTCCCAGTCCTAAATGGAGTTGAATCACATGCAGTTTCTGGTCCTATGTGCAAGAGTTGTTTTCTGGTAAGAAGAGTCACTATTGCGCTGCCATTGCCATACACAGGACAAATAGCACTGGCGTCTGTTCCCAGCAAGTACAGTGTATTGGACTGAAGAGGATATACTGTTCTTGTCAGGTTACTAAGCAGACTTGAACTAGATATGGCCTTGTGAGTAGGAAGTACAGTTTTTTTGTTCTGAGCAAGCTCACTGTTCGGAACACATAGGAAACACAGTAGAGTAGAAGAGTGCTCTTTTCTCAAAAGCAGAGTGTGTTTCATGTAAGGCAAACTAGCATTTGTTTCCCACTCCTAAGCGGATTTGAATCACATGCAGTTTCTGGTCCTACGATCAAGAGTTGTTTTCTGGTAAGGAACGTCACTAATGCGCTCCCATTGCCGTACACAGTACAAATAGCACTCGTGTCTGTTCCCAGCAAGTACAGTGTATCGGACTGAAGAGGAGCTACTGTTCTTGTTGGTTTCCTAAGCAGAGTTGAATTAGATATGGCCCGTGTGTGTAGGAAGCACAGTTATTTTGTTCTGAGCAAGCTCACTGTTCTGGCCATATAGGAAACACAGTAGAGTAGAAGAGTGCTCTTTTCTCAAAAGCAGAGTTTGATTCTTGTAAAGCGAGCTAGAGTTTGTTTCCCAGTCCTAAATGGAGTTGAATTACATGCAATTTCTGGTCCTATGAGCAACAGTTGTTTTCTGGTAAGAAGAGTCACTATTGCGCTGCCATTGCCATACACAGGACAAATAGCACTGGCGTCTGTTCCCAGCAAGTACAGTGTATTGGACTGAAGAGGATCTGCTCTTCTTGTCAGGTTTCTAAGCAGACTTGAACAAGATATGTTCTGTGTGTGTAGGAAGCACAGTTCTTTTTTTCTGAGCAAGCTCACTGTTCTGGCCCTATTGGAAACACAGTAGAGTAGAAGAGTGCTCTTTTCTCAAAAGCAGAGTGTGTTTCTTGTAAAGCGAGCTAGAATTTGTTTCCCAGTCCTAAATGGAGTTGAATCACATGCAGTTTCTGGTCCTACGAGCAAGAGTTGTTTTCTGTTAAGAAGAGTCACTATTGCACTGCCATTGCCATACACAGGACAAATAGCACTGGCGTCTGTTCCCAGCAAGTACAGTGTATTGAAATGAAGAGGATCTACTGTTCTTGTCAGGTTCCTAAGCAGACTTGAACTAGATATGGCCGTGTGAGTAGGAAGCACAGTTTTTTTTTTCTGAGCAAGCTCACTGTTCGGAACATATAGGAAACACAGTAGAGTAGAAGAGTGCTCTTTTCTCAAAAGCAGAGTGTGTTTCTTTTCAGGCGAGCTTGCATTTGTTTCCCAGTCCTAAATGGAGTTGAGTCACATGCAGTGTTTTGTCCTACAAGCAAGAGCTGTTTTCTGGTAAGACGAGTCACTATTGTGCTCCAATTGCCATACACAGTGCAAATAGCACTCGCGTCTGTTCCCCGCAAGTACATTGTATTGTACTGAAGAGGATCTACTGTTTTTGTCAGTTTCCTAAGCAGAGTTGAAATAGATATGGCCCGTGTGTGTAGGAAGCACAGTTCTTTTGTTCTGAGCAAGTTCACTGTTCGGACCCCATAGGAAGCACAGTAGAGTAGAAGAGTGCTCTTTTCTCAAAAGCAGAGTGTGTTTCAGGTAAGGCGAGCTAGCATTTGTTTCCTAGTCCTAAATGGAGTTGAATCACATGCAGTTTCTGGTCCTACGTGCAAGAGTTGTTTTCTGGTAAGAAGAGTCACTATTGCGCTGCCATTGCCACACACATGACAAATAGCACTGGCGTCTGTTCCCAGCAAGTACAGTGTAATGGACTGAAGAGGATATACTGTTCCTGTCAGGTTCCTAAGCAGAGTTGAACTAGATATGTCCCGTGTGTGTAGGAAGCACAGTTCTTTTTTTCTGAGTAAGCTCACTGTTCGGACCCCTTAGGAAGCACAGTAGATTAGAAGAGTACTCTTTTCTCAAAAGCAGAGTGTGTTTCATGTAAGGCGAGCTAGCATTTGTTTCCCAGTCCTAAATGGAGTTGAATCACATGCAGTTTCTGGTCCTACGATCAAGATTTGTTTTCTGGTAAGGAAAGTCACTATTGCGCTCCCATTGCCATACACAGTGCAAATAGCACTCGCGTCTGTTCCCAGCAAGTACAGTGTATCGGACTGAAGAGGAGCTACTGTTCTTGTCAGTTTCGTAAGCAAAGTTGAACTAGTTATGGCCCGTTTGTAGGAAGCACAGTTCTTTTTTTCTGAGCAAGCTCACTGTTCTCGCCTTATAGGAAACACAGTAGAGTACAAGAGTGCTCTTTTCTCAAAAGCAGAGTGTGTTTCTTGTAAAGCGAGCTAGAGTTTGTTTGCCAGTCCTAAATGGAGTTGAATCACATGAAGTTTCTGGTCCTAAGAGCAAGAGTTGTTTTCTGTTAAGAAGAGTAACTATTGCGCTGCCATTGCCATACACAGGACAAATAGCACTGGCGTCTGTTCCCAGCAAGTACAGTGTATTGAACTGAAGAGGATCTACTGTACTTGTCAGGTTCCTAAGCAGACTTGAACTAGATATGGCCGTGTGAGTAGGAAGCACAGTTTTTTTGTTCTGAGCAAGCTCACTCTTCTGGCCCTATAGGAAACAAAGTAGAGAAGAAGAGTGCTCTTTTATCAAAAGCAGAGTGTGTTTCTTGGAAGTCGAGCTAGCGTTTGTTTCCCAGTCCTAAATGGAGTTGAGTCACATGCAGTTTTTTGTCCTACGTTCAAGAGTTGTTTTCTGGTAAGACAAGTCACTATTGTGCTCCAATTGCCATACACAGGACAAATAGCACTGGCGTCTGTTCCCAGCAAGTACAGTGTATTGGACTGAAGAGAATCTACTGTTCTTGTCAGGTTCCTAAGCAGACTTGAACTAGATATGGCCGTGTGTGTAGGAAGCACAGTGTTTTTGTTCTGAGCAAGCTCACTGTTCAGAACACATAGGAAACACAGTAGAGTAGAAGAGTGCTCTTTTCTCAAAAGCAGAGTTTGTTTCTTGTAAGGCGAGCTAGCGTTTGTTTCCCAGTCCTATATGGAGGTGAGTCACATGCAGTTTTTTGTCCTATGAGCAAAAGTTGTTTTCTGGTAAGACAAGTCACTATTGTTCTCCAATTGCCATACACAATGCAAATAGCACTCGCGTCTGTTCCCCGCAAGTACAGTGTATTGGATGGAAGAGGAGCTACTGTTCTTGTCAGTTTCCTAAGCACAGTTGAACTAGATATGGCCCGTGTGTGTAGGAAGCACAGTTCTTTTGTTCTGAGCAAGCTCACTGTTAGAACCCCATAGGAAACACAGTAGAGTAGAAGAGTGCTCTTTTCTCAAAAGCAGAGTGTGTTATGGTAAGGCGAGCTAGCGTTTGTTTCCTAGTCTTAAATGGAGTTGAATCACATGCAGTTTCTGGTCCTATGAACAAGAGTTGTTTTCTGGTAAGGAAAGTCACTATTGTGCTCCAATTGCCATACACAGTGCAAATAGCACTCGCGTCTGTTCCCCGCAAGTACAGTGTATTGGACGGAAGAGGAGCTACTGTTCTTGTCAGTTTCCTAAGGAGAGTTGAACTAGATATGGCCCGTGTGTGTAGGAAGCACAGTTCTTTTGCTCTGAGCAAGCTCACTGTTTGGAACCCATAGGAAACAGAGTAGAGTAGAAGGGTGCTCTTTTCTCAAAAGCAGAGTGTGTTTCATGTAAGGCGAGCTAGCATTTGTTTCCCAGTCCTAAATGGAGTTGAATCACATGCAGTTTCTGGTCTTACGAGCAAGAGTTGTTTTCTGGTAAGGAAAGTCACTATTGTGCTCCCATTGTCATACACAGTGCAAATAGCACTCGCGTCTGTTCCCAGCAAGTACAGTGTATCGGACTGAAGAGGAGCTACTGTTCTTGTCAGTTTCCTAAGCAGAGTTGAACGAGATATGGCCCGTGTGTAGGAAGCACAGTTCTTTTGTTCTGAGCAAGCTCACTGTTCGGACCCCATAGGAAACACAGTAGAGTAGAAGAGTGCTCTTTTCTCAAAAGCAGAGTGTGTTTCTTTTCAGGCGAGCTTGCATTTGTTTCCCAGTCCTAAATGGAGTTGAGTCACATGCAGTGTTTTGTCCTACGAGCAAGAGTTGTTTTCTGGTAAGACGAGTCACTATTGTGCTCCAATTGCCATACACAGTGCAAATAGCACTCGCGTCTGTTCCCCGCAAGTACATTGTATTGTACTGAAGAGGATCTACTGTTTTTGTCAGTTTCCTAAGCAGAGTTGAACTAGATATGGCCCGGGTGTGTAGGAAGCACAGTTCTTTTGTTCTGAGCAAGTTCACTGTTCGGACCCCATAGGAAGCACAGTAGAGTAGAAGAGTGCTCTTTTCTCAAAAGCAGAGTGTGTTTCAGGTAAGGCGAGCTAGCATTTGTTTCCCAGTCCTAAATGGAGTTGAATCACATGCAGTTTCTGGTCCTACGTGCAAGAGTTGTTTTCTGGTAAGAAGAGTCACTATTGCGCTGCCATTGCCACACACAGGACAAATAGCACTGGCGTCTGTTCCCAGCAAGTACAGTGTAATGGACTGAAGAGGATATACTGTTCTTGTCAGGTTCCTAAGCAGACTTGAACTAGATATGGCCGTGTGAGTAGGAAGTACAGTTTTTTTGTTCTGAGCAAGTTCACTGTTTGGAACACATAGGAAACACAGTAGAGTAGAAGAGTGCTCTTTTCTCAAAAGCAGAGTGTGTTTCATGTAAGGCAAACTAGCATTTGTTTCCCACTCCTAAGTGGAGTTGAATCACATGCAGTTTCTGGTCCTATGAACAAGAGTTGTTTTCTGGTAAGGAACGTCACTAATGCGCTCCCATTGCCGTACACAGTACAAATACACTCGCGTCTGTTCCCAGCAAGTACAGGGTATCGGACTGAAGAGGAGCTACTGTTCTTGTTGGTTTCCTAAGCAGAGTTGAATTAGATATGGCCCGTGTGTGTAGGAAGCACAGTTATTTTGTTCTGAGCAAGCTCACTGTTCTGGCCCTATTGTAAAAACAGTAGAGTAGAAGAGTGCTCTTTTCTCTAAAGCAGAGTGTGTTTCTTGCAAGGTGAGCTAGCTTTTGTTTCCCAGTCCTAAATGGAGTTGAATCACATGCAGTTTCTGGTCCTACAAGCAACAGTTGTTTTCTGGTAAGAAGAGTCACTATTGCGCTGCCATTGCCATACACAGGACAAATAGCACTGGCGTCTGTTCCCAGCAAGTACAGTGTATTGGACTTAAGAGGATATACTGTTCTTGTCAGGTTCCTAAGCAGACTTGAACTAGATATGGCCGTGTGTGTAGGAAGCACAGTTCTTTTTTTCTGAGCAAGCTCACTGTTCTGGCCCTATTGGAAACACAGTAGAGTAGAAGAGTGCTCTTTTCTCAAAAGCAGAGTGTGTTTCTTGTAAAGCGAGCTAGAATTTGTTTCCCAGTCCTAAATGGAGTTGAATCACATGCAGTTTCTGGTCCTACGAGCAAGAGTTGTTTTCTGTTAAGAAGAGTCACTATTGCACTGCCATTGCCATACACAGGACAAATAGCACTGGCGTCTGTTCCCAGCAAGTACAGTGTATTGAACTGAAGAGGATCTACTGTTCTTGTCAGGTTCCTAAGCAGACTTGAACTAGATATGGCCGTGTGAGTAGGAAGCACAGTTTTTTTTTTTCTGAGCAAGCTCACTGTTCGGAACATATAGGAAACACAGTAGAGTAGAAGAGTGCTCTTTTCTCAAAAGCAGAGTGTGTTTCTTGTAAAGCGAGCTAGAATTTGTTTCCCAGTCCTAAATGGAGTTGAATCACATGCAGTTTCTGGTCCTACGAGGAAGAGTTGTTTTCTGTTAAGATGAGTCACTATTGCACTGCCATTGCCATACACAGGACAAATAGCACTGGCGTCTGTTCCCAGCAAGTACAGTGTATTGAACTGAAGAGGATCTACTGTTCTTGTCAGGTTCCTAAGCAGACTTGAACTAGATATGGCCGTGTGAGTAGGAAGCACAGTTTTTTTTTTTCTGAGCAAGCTCACTGTTCGGAAAATATAGGAAACACAGTAGAGTAGAAGAGTGCTCTTTTCTCAAAAGCAAAGTGTGTTTCTTGGAAGTTGAGCTAGCGTTTGTTTCCCAGTCCTAAATGGAGTTGAGTCATATGCAATTTTTTGTCCTACGAGCAAGACTTGTTTTCTGGTAAGGAAAGTCACTATTGTGCTCCCATTGCCATACACAGTGCAAATAGCACTCGCGTCTGTTCCCCGCAAGTACAGTGTATTGGACTGAAGAGGATCTACTGTTCTTGTCAGTTTCCTAAGCAGAGTTGAACTAGATATGGCCCGTGTGTGTAGGAAGCACAGTTCTTATGTTCTGAGCAAGTTCACTCTTCTGGCCCTATAGGAATCACAGTAGAGTAGAAGAGTGCTCTTTTCTCAAAAGCAGAGTGTGTTTTTGTAAGGCGAGCTAGCGTTTTTTTCCTAGTCCTAAATGGAGTTGAATCACATGCAGTTTCTGGTCCTATGAACAAGAGTTGTTTTCTGGTAAGGAAAGTCACTATTGCGCTCCCATTGCCCTTCACAAGGCATATAGCACTCGCGTCTTTTCCCAGCAAGTACAGTGTATTGGACTGAATAGGAGCTACTCTTCTTGTCAGTTTCCTAAGCAGAGTTGAACTAGATATGGTCCGTGTGTGTAGGAAGCACAGTTCTTTTGTTCTGAGCAAGCTCACTGTTTGGACCCCATAGGAAACACAGTAGAGTAGAAGAGTGCTCTTTTCGCAAAAGCAGAGTGTGTTTCTTGTAAAGCGAGCTAGAGTTTGTTTCCCAGTCCTAAATGGAGTTGAATCACATGCACTTTCTGGTCCAACGAGCAAGAGTTGTTTTCTGGTAAGAAGAGTCACTATTGCGCTGCCATTGCCATAGCACTGGCGTCTGTTCCCAGCAAGTACAGTGTATCGGACTGAAGAGGAGCTACTGTTCTTGTTGGTTTCCTAAGCAGAGTTGAACTAGATATGGCCCGTGTGTGTAGGAAGCACAGTTATTTTGTTCTGTGCAAACTCACTGTTCGGACCCCATAGGAAAAACAGTAGAGTAGAAAAGTACTCTTTTCTCAAAAGCAGAGTGTGTTTCATGTATGCGAGCTAGCATTTGTTTCCCAGTCCTAAATGGAGTTGAATCACATGCAGTTTCTGGTCCTACGAGCAAGAGCTGTTTTCTGGTAAGGAAAGTAACTATTGCGCTCCCATTGCCATACACAGTGCAAATAGCCCTCCTGTCTGTTCCCAGCAAGTACAGTGTATTGGACTGCAAAGGAGCTACTGTTCTTCTCAGTTTCCTAAGCAGAGTTTAACTAGATATGGGCCGTGTGTGTAGGAAGTACAGTTCTTTTTTTCTGAGCAAGCTCACTGTTCTGGCCCTATAGGAAACACAGAAGAGTAGAAGAGTGCTCTTTTCTCAAAGGCAGAGTGTGTTTCATGTAAGGCGAGCTAGCATTTGTTTCCCAGTCCTAAATGGAGTTGAATCACATGCAGTTTCCGGTCCTACGAGCAAGAGTTGTTTACTGGTAAGGAAAGTCACTATTGAGCTCCCCTTGCCATACACAGTGCAAATAGCTCTCACGTCTGTTCCCAGCAAGTACAGTGTATCAGACTGAAGAGGAGCTACTGTTCTTGTCAGTTTCCTAAGCAGAGTTGAACTAGATATGGCCCGTATGTGTAGGAAGCACAGTTCTTATGTTCTGAGCAAGTTCACTCTTCTGGCCCCATAGGAAACACAGTAGAGTAGAAGAGTGCTCTTTTCTCAAAAGTAGAGTGTGTTTTCGTAAGGCGAGCTAGCATTTGTTTCCTAGTCCTAAATGGAGTTGAATCACATGCAGTTTCTGGTCCTAGGAACAAGAGTTGTTTTCTGGTAAGGAAAGTCACTTATGCGCTCCCATTCCATACACAGTGCAAATAGCCTTCCCGTATGTTCCCAGCAAGTACAGTGTATTGGATTGAAAAGGAGCTACTGTTCTTGTCAGTTTCCTAAGCAGAGTTGAACTAGATATGGCCCGTGTGTGTAGGAAGTACAGTTCTTTTTTTCTGAGCAAGCTCACTGTTCTGGCCATATAGGAAACACAGTAGAGTAGAGGAGTGCTCTTTTCTCAAAAGCAGAGTGTGATTCTTGTAAAGCGAGCTAGAGTTTGTTTCCCAGTCCTAAATGGAGTTGAATCACATGCAGTTTCTGGTCCTACGAGCAAGAGTTATTTTATGGTAAGAAGAGTCACTATTGCGCTGCCATTGCCATACACAGGACTAATAGCACTGGCGTCTGTTCCCAGCAAGTACAGTGTATTGGACTGTAGAGGATCTACTGTTCTTGTCAGGTTCCTAAGCAGAATTGAACTAGATATGGCCGTGTGTGTAGGAAGCACAGTTCTTTTGTTCTGAGCAAGCTCACTGTTCGGACCCCAGAGGAAACACAGTAGAGTAGAAGAGTACTCTTTTCTCAAAATCAGAGTGTGTTTCTTGTAAGGCGAGCTAGCGTTTGTTTCCCAGTCCTAAATGGAGTTGAGTCACATGCAGTTTTTTGTCCTATGAGCAAGAGTTGTTTTCTGGTAAGACGAGTCACTATTGTGCTCCCATTGCCATTCACAGTGCAAATAGCACTCGCGTCTGTTTCCCGCAAGTACAGTGTATTGGACGGAAGAGGAGCTACTGTTCTTGTCAGTTTCCTAAGCAGAGTTGAAATAGATATGGCCCGTGTGTGTAGGAAGCACAGATCTTTTGTTCTGAGCAAGCTCACTGTTTGGACCCCATAGGAAACACAGTAGAGTAGAAGAGTGCTCTTTTCTCTAAAGCAGAGTGTGTTTCTTGTAAGGCGAGCTACCGTTTGATTCCCAGTCCTAAATGGAGTGGAGTCACATGCAGTTTCTGGTCCTACGAGCAAGAGTTGTTTTCTGGTAAGGAAAGTAACTATTGCGCTCCCATTGCCATACACAGTGCAAATAGCCCTCCTGTCTGTTCCCAGCAAGTACAGTGTATTGGACTGCAAAGGAGCTACTGTTCTTCTCAGTTTCCTCAGCAGAGTTGAACTAGATATGGCCCGTGTGTGTAGGAAGTACAGTTTTTTTGTTCTGAGCAAGCTCACTGTTCGGAACACATAGGAAACACAGTAGAGTAGAAGAGTGCTCTTTTCTCAAAAGCAGAGTGTGTGTCATGTAAGGCGACCTAGCATTTGTTTCCCACTCCTAAGTGGAGTTGAATCACATGCAGTTTCTGGTCCTACGATCAAGAGTTGTTTTCTGGTAAGGAAAGTCACTATTGGGCGCCCATTGCCGTACACAGTACAAATAGCACTCGCGTCTGTTCCCAGCAAGTACAGTGTATCGGACTGAAGAGGAGCTACTGTTCTTGTTGGTTTCCTAAGCAGAGTTGAACTAGATATGGCCCGTGTGTGTAGGAAGCACAGTTATTTTGTTCTGTGCAAACTCACTGTTCAGACCCCATAGGAAAAACAGCAGAGAAGAAGAGTACTCTTTTCTCAAAAGCAGAGTGTGTTTCATGTATACGAGCTAGCATTTGTTTCCCAGTCCTAAATGGAGTTGAATCACATGCAGTTTCTGGTCCTACGAGCAAGAGTTGTTTTCTGGTAAGGAAAGTAACTATTGCGCTCCCATTGCCATACACAGTGCAAATAGCCCTCCTGTCTGTTCCCAGCAAGTACAGTGTATTGGACTGCAAAGGAGCTACTGTTCTTCTCAGTTTCCTAAGCAGAGTTGAACTAGATATGGGCCGTGTGTGTAGGAAGTACAGTTCTTTTTTTCTGAGCAAGCTCACTGTTCTGGCGCTATAGGAAACACAGAAGAGTAGAAGAGTGCTCTTTTCTCAAAAGCAGAGTGTGTTTCATGTAAGGCGAGCTAGCATTTGTTTCCCAGTCCTAAATGGAGTTGAATCACATGCAGTTTCCGGTCCTACGAGCAAGAGTTGTTTACTGGTAAGGAAAGTCACTATTGAGCTCCCCTTGCCATACACAGTGCAAATAGCTCTCACGTCTGTTCCCAGCAAGTACAGTGTATCAGACTGAAGAGGAGCTACTGTTCTTGTCAGTTTCCTAAGCAGAGTTGAACTAGATATGGCCCGTATGTGTAGGAAGCACAGTTCTTATGTTCTGAGCAAGTTCACTCTTCTGGCCCTATAGGAAACACAGTAGAGAAGAAGAGTGCTCTTTTCTCAAAAGCAGAGTGTGTTTTTGTAAGGCGAGCTAGCATTTGTTTCCTAGTCCTAAATGGAGTTGAATCACATGCAGTTTCTGGTCCTAGGAACAAGAGTTGTTTTCTGGTAAGGAAAGTCACTATTGCGCTCCCATTGCCATACACAGTGCAAATAGCCTTCCCGTCTGTTCCCAGCAAGTACAGTGTATTGGACTGAAAAGGAGCTACTGTTTTTCTCAGTTTCCTAAGCAGAGTTGAACTAGATATGGCCCGTGTGTGTAGGAAGTACAGTTCTTTTTTTTTTTGAGCAAGCTCACTGTTCTGGCCATATAGGAAACACAGTAGAGTAGAAGAGTGCTCTTTTCTCTAAAGCAGAGTGTGATTCTTGTAAAGCGAGCTAGAGTTTGTTTCCCAGTCCTAAATGGAGTTGAATCACATGAAGTTTCTGGTCCTAAGAGCAAGAGTTGTTTTCTGGTAAGGAGTCACTATTGCGCTCCCCTTGCCATACACAGTGCAAATAGCTCTCGCGTCTGTTCCCAGCAAGTACAGTGTATTGGACTGAATAGGAGCTACTGTTCTCGTCAGTTTCCTAAGCAGAGTTGAACTAGATGTGGTCCGTGTGTGTAGGAAGCACAGTTCTTTTGTTCTGAGCAAGCTCACTGTTTGGACCCCATAGGAAACACAGTACAGTAGAAGAGTGCTCTTTTCTCTAAAGCAGAGTGTGTTTCTTGTAAGGCGAGCTAGCGTTTGTTTCCCAGTCCTAAATGGAGTTGAATCACATGCAGTTTCTGGTCCTACGAGAAAGAGTTGTTTTCTGGTAATGAAAGTCACTATTTTGCTCCCATTGCCATACACAGTGCAAATCGCACATGCGTCTGTTCCCAGCAAGTACAGTGTATTGGACTGAAGAGGAGCTACTGTTCTTGTCAGTTTCCTAAACAGAATTGAACTAGATATGGCCGTGTGTGTAGGAAGCACAGTTCTTTTTTTCTGAGCAAGCTCACTGTTCAGACCCTATAGGAAACACAGTAGAGTAGAGGAGTGCTCTTTTCTCAAAAGCATAGTGTGTTTCTTGTAAGGCGAGCTAGCGTTTGTTTCCCAGTCCTAAATGGAGTTGAATCACATGCAGTTTCTGTTCCTACGAGCAAGAGTTGTTTTCTGGTAAGGAAAGACACTATTGCGCTCCCATTGCCATACACAGTGCAAATAGCACTCGCGTCTGTTCACAGCAAGTACAGTGTATCGGACTGAAGAGGAGCTACTGTTCTTGTCAGTTTCCTAAGCAGAGTTGAACTAGATATGGCCCCTATGTGTAGGAAGCACAGTTCTTATGTTCTGAGCAAGTTCACTCTTCTGGCCCTATAGGAAACACAGTAGAGAAGAAGAGTGCTCTTTTCTCAAAAGCAGAGTGTGTTTTTGTAAGGCGAGCTAGCATTTGTTTCCTAGTCCTAAATGGAGTTGAATCACATGCAGTTTCTGGTCCTAGGAACAAGAGTTGTTTTCTGGTAAGGAAAGTCACTATTGCGCTCCCATTGCCATACACAGTGCAAATAGCCTTCCCGTCTGTTCCCAGCAAGTACAGTGTATTGGATTGAAAAGGAGCTACTGTTTTTCTCAGTTTCCTAAGCAGAGTTGAACTAGATATGGCCCGTGTGTGTAGGAAGTACAGTTCTTTTTTTTTTTGAGCAAGCTCACTGTTCTGGCCATATAGGAAACACAGTAGAGTAGAAGAATGCTCTTTTCTCTAAAGCAGAGTGTGATTCTTGTAAAGCGAGCTAGAGTTTGTTTCCCAGTTCTAAATGGAGTTGAATCACATGCAGTTTCTGGTCCTATGAGCAAGAGTTGTTTTCTGGTAAGAAGAGACACTATTGCGCTGCCATTGCCATACACAGGACAAATAGCACTGACGTCTATTCCCAGCAAGTACAGTGTATTGGACTGAAGAGGATCTACTGTTCTTGTCAGGTTCCTAAGCAGACTTGAACTAGATATGGTCCATGTGTGTAGGAAGCACAGTTCTTTTGTTCTGAGCAAGCTCACTGTTGGACCCCATTGGAAACACAGTAGAGTACAAGAGTGCTCTTTTCTCTAAAGCAGAGTGTGTTTCTTGTAAGGCAAGCTACCGTTTGTTTCCCAGTCCTAAATGGAGTGGAATCACATGCAGTTTCTGGTCCTACGAGCAAGAGTTGTTTTTTTGTAAGGAAAGTCACTATTGCGCTCCCATTGCCATACACAGTGCAAATAGCCTTCTCGTCTGTTCCCAGCAAGTACAGTGTATTGGATTGAAAAGGAGCTACTGTTCTTCTCAGTTTCGTAAGCAGAGTTGAACTAGATATGGCCCGTGTGTGTAGGAAGCACAGTTCTTATGTTCTGAGCAAGCTCACTGTTTGGACCCCATAGGAAACACAGTACAGTAGAAGAGTGCTCTTTTCACAAAAGCAGAGTGTGATTCTTGTAAAGCGAACTAGAGTTTGTTTCCCAGTCCTAAATGGAGTTGAATCACATGCAGTTTCTGGTCCTACGATCAAGAGTTGTTTTCTGGTAAGGAAAGTAACTATTGCGCTCACATTGCCATACACAGTGCAAATAGCACTCGCGTCTGTTCCCAGCAAGTACAGTGTATCGGACTGAAGAGGAGCTACTGTTCTTGTCAGTTTCCTAAGCAAAGTTGAACTAGTTATGGCCCGTGTGTAGGAAGCACAGTTCTTTTTTTCTGAGCAAGCTCACTGTTCTGGCCCTATAGGAAACACAGTAGAGTAGAAGAGTGCTCTTTTCTCAAAAGCAGAGTGTGTTTCTTGTAAAGCGAGCTAGAGTTTGTTTCCCAGTCCTAAATGGAGTTGAATCACATGAAGTTTCTGGTCCTAAGAGCAAGAGTTGTTTTCTGGTAAGGAAAGTCACTATTGCGCTCCCCTTGCCATACACAGTGCAAATAGCTCTCGCGTCTGTTCCCAGCAAGTACAGTGTATTGGACTGAATAGGAGCTACTGTTCTCGTCAGTTTCCTAAACAGAATTGAACTAGATATGGCCGTGTGTGTAGGAAGCACAGTTCTTTTTTTCTGAGCAAGCTCACTATTCAGACCCTATAGGAAACACAGTAGAGTAGAGGAGTGCTCTTTTCTCAAAAGCATAGTGTGTTTCTTGTAAGGCGAGCTAGCGTTTGTTTCCCAGTCCTAAATGGAGTTGAATCACATGCAGTTTCTGTTCCTACGAGCAAGAGTTGTTTTCTGGTAAGGAAAGACACTATTGCGCTCCCATTGCCATACACAGTGCAAATAGCACTCGCGTCTGTTCACAGCAAGTACAGTGTATCGGACTGAAGAGGAGCTACTGTTCTTGTCAGTTTCCTAAGCAGAGTTGAACTAGATATGGCCCGTGTGTGTAGGAAGCACATTTCTTATATTCTGAGCAAGCTCACTCTTCTGGCCCTATAGGAAACACAGTAGAGAAGAGTGCTCTTTTCTAAAAAGCAGAGTGTGTTTCTTGTAAAGCGAGCTAGAGTTTTTTTCCCAGTCCTAAATGGAGTTGAATCACATGCAGTTTCTGGTCCTACGAGCAAGAGTTGTTTTATGGTAAGAAGAGTCACTATTGCGCTGCCATTGCCATACACAGGACAAATAGCACTGGCGTCTGTTCCCAGCAAGTACAGTGTATTGGACTGAAGAGGAGCTACTGTTCTTGTCAGGTTCCTAAGCAGACTTGAACTAGATATGGCCGTGTGTGTAGGAAGCACATTTCTTTTGTTCTGAGCAAGCTCACTGTTCTGGCCCAATAGGAAACACAGAAGAGTAGAAGAGTGCTCTTTTCTCAAAAGCAGAGTGTGTTTCTTGTAAGGTGAGCTACCTTTTGTTTCCCAGTCCTAAATGGAGTTGAATCACATGCAGTTTCTAGTCCTACGAGCAAGAGTTGTTTTCTGGTAAGACAAGTCACTATTGGGCTCCAATATCCATACACAGTGCAAATAGCACTTGCGTCTGTTCCCCGCAAGTACAGTGTATTGGACTGAAGAGGATCTAGTGTTCTTGTCAGTTTCCTAAGCAGAGTTGAACTAGAAATGGCCCGTGTGTGTAGGAATCACAGTTCTTTTGTTCTGAGCAAGCACACTGTTCAGACACCATAGGAAGCACAGTAGAGTAGAAGAGTGCTCTTTTCTCAAAAGCAGAGTGTGTTTCTTGTAAGGCGCGCTAGCATTTGTTTCCCAGTTCTAAATGGAGTTGAATCACATGCAGTTTCTGGTCCTACGAGCAAGAGTTGTTTACTGGTAAGGAAAGTCACTATTGTGCTCCCCTTGCCATACACATTGCAAATAGCTCTCGCGTCTGTTCCCAGCAAGTACAGTGTATCAGACTGAAGAGGAGCTACTCTTCTTGTCAGTTTCCTAAGCAGAGTTGAACTAGATATGGCCCGTGTGTAGGAAGCACAGTTCTTATGTTCTGAGCAAGTTCACTCTTCTGGCCTTTTAGGAATCACAGTAGAGTAGAAGAGTGCTCTTTTCTCAAAAGCAGAGTGCGTTTTTGTAAGGCGAGCTAGCGTTTGTTTCCTAGTCCTAAATGGAGTTGAATCACATGCAGTTTCTGGTCCTATGAACAAGAGTTGTTTTCTGGTAAGGAAAGTCACTATTGCGCTCCCATTGCCCTTCACAAGGCATGTGGCACTCACGTCTTTTCCCAGCAAGTACAGTGTATTGGACTGAATAGGAGCTACTCTTCTTGTCAGTTTACTAAGCAGAGTTGAACTAGATATGGTCCGTGTGTGTAGGAAGCACAGTTCTTTTGTTCTGAGCAAGCTCACTGTTTGGACCCCATAGGAAACACAGTAGAGTAGAGGAGTGCTCTTTTCGCAAAAGCAGAGTGTGTTTCTTGTAAAGCGAGCTAGAGTTTGTTTCCCAGTCCAAAATGGAGTTGAATCACATGCAGTTTCTGGTCCTACGAGCAAGAGTTGTTTTCTGGTAAGAAGAGTCACTATTGCGCTGCCATTGCCATAGCACTGGCGTCTTTTCCCAGCAAGTACAGTGTATCGGACTGAAGAGGAGCTACTGTTCTTGTCAGTTTCCTAAGCAAAGTTGAACTAGTTATGGCCCGTGTGTAGGAAGCACAGTTCTTTTTTTCTGAGCAAGCTCACTGTTCTGGCCTTATAGGAAACACAGTAGAGTAGAAGAGTGCTCTTTTCTCAAAAGCAGAGTGTGTTTCTTGTAAAGCGAGCTAGAGTTTGTTTCCCAGTCCTAAATGGAGTTGAATCACATGAAGTTTCTGGTCCTAAGAGCAAGAGTTGTTTTCTGGTAAGGAAAGTCACTATTGCGCTCCCCTTGCCATACACAGTGCAAATAGCTCTCGCGTCTGTTCCCAGCAAGTACAGTGTATTGGACTGAATAGGAGCTACTGTTCTCGTCAGTTTCCTAAGCAGAGTTGAACTAGATGTGGTCTGTGTGAGTAGGAAGCACAGTTCTTTTGTTCTGAGCAAGCTCACTGTTTGGACCCCGTAGGAAACACAGTACAGTAGAAGAGTGCTCTTTTCTCTAAAGCAGAGTGTGTTTCTTGTAAGGCGAGCTAGCGTTTGTTTCCCAGTCCTAAATGGAGTTGAATCACATGCAGTTTCTGGTCCTACGAGCAAGAGTTTTTTTCTGGTAATGAAAGTCACTATTTTGCTCCCATTGCCATACACAGTGCAAATCGCACATGCGTCTGTTCCCAGCAAGTACAGTGTATTGGACTGAAGAGGAGCTACTGTTCTTGTCAGTTTCCTAAGCAGAATTGAACTAGATATGGCCGTGTGTGTAGGAAGCACAGTTCTTTTTTTCTGAGCAAGGTCACTGTTCAGACCCTATAGGAAACACAGTAGAGTAGAAGAGTGCTCTTTTCTCAAAAGCATAGTGTGTTTCTTGTAAGGTGAGCTGGCGTTTGTTTCCCAGTCCTAAATGGAGTTGAATCACATGCAGTTTCTGGTCCTACGAGCAAGAGTTGTTTTCTGGTAAGGAAAGACACTATTGCGCTCCCATTGCCATACACAGTGCAAATAGCACTCGCATCTGTTCACAGCCAGTACAGTGTATCGGACTGAAGAGGAGCTACTGTTCTTGTCAGTTTCCTAAGCAGAGTTGAACTAGATATGGCCCGTGTGTGTAGGAAGCACATTTCTTATGTTCTGAGCAAGCTCACTCTTCTGGCCCTATAGGAAACACAGTAGAGTAGAAGAGTGCTCTTTTCTCAAAAGCAGAGTGTGTTTCTTGTAAAGCGAGCTAGAGTTTTTTTCCCAGTCCTAAATGGAGTTGAATCACATGCAGTTTCTGGTCCTACGAGCAAGAGTTGTTTTATGGTAAGAAGAGTCACTATTGCGCTGCCATTGCCATACACAGGACAAATAGCACTGGCGTCTGTTCCCAGCAAGTACAGTGTATTGGACTGAAGAGGATCTACTGTTCTTGTCAGGTTCCTAAGCAGACTTGAACTAGACATGTCCATGTGTGTAGGAAGCACATTTCTTTTGTTCTGAGCAAGCTCACTGTTCTGGCCCAATAGGAAACACAGTAGAGTAGAAGAGTGCTCTTTTCTCAAAAGCAGAGTGTGTTTCTTGTAAGGTGAGCTAGCTTTTGTTTCCCAGTCCTAAATGGAGTTGAATCACATGCAGTTTCTAGTCCTACGAGCAAGAGTTGTTTTCTGGTAAGACAAGTCACTATTGGGCTCCAATATCCATACACAGTGCAAATAGCACTTGCGTCTGTTCCCCGCAAGTACAGTGTATTGGACTGAAGAGGATCTAGTGTTCTTGTCAGTTTCCTAAGCAGAGTTGAACTAGAAATGGCCCGTCTGTGTAGGAATCACAGTTCTTTTATTCTGAGCAAGCACACTGTTCAGACACCATAGGAAGCACAGTAGAGTAGAAGAGTGCTCTTTTCTCAAAAGCAGAGTGTGTTTCTTGTAAGGCGCGCTAGCATTTGTTTCCCAGTTCTAAATGGAGTTGAATCACATGCAGTTTCTGGTCCTACGAGCAAGAGTTGTTTACTGGTAAGGAAAGTCACTATTGTGCTCCCCTTGCCATACACATTGCAAATAGCTCTCGCGTCTGTTCCCAGCAAGTACAGTGTATCAGACTGAAGAGGAGCTACTGTTCTTGTCAGTTTCCTAAGCAGAGTTGAACTAGATATGGCCCGTGTGTGTAGGAAGCACAGTTCTTATGTTCTGAGCAAGTTCACTCTTCTGGCCTTTTAGGAATCACAGTAGAGTAGAAGAGTGCTCTTTTCTCAAAAGCAGAGTGCGTTTTTGTAAGGCGAGCTAGCGTTTGTTTCCTAGTCCTAAATGGAGTTGAATCACATGCAGTTTCTGCTCCTATGAACAAGAGTTGTTTTCTGGTAAGGAAAGTCACTATTGCGCTCCCATTGCCCTTCACAAGGCATGTGGCACTCACGTCTTTTCCCAGCAAGTACAGTGTATTGGACTGAATAGGAGCTACTCTTCTTGTCAGTTTACTAAGCAGAGTTGAACTAGATATGGTCCGTGTGTGTAGGAAGCACAGTTCTTTTGTTCTGAGCAAGCTCACTGTTTGGACCCCATAGGAAACACAGTAGAGTAGAAGAGTGCTCTTTTCGCAAAAGCAGAGTGTGTTTCTTGTAAAGCGAGCTAGAGTTTGTTTCCCAGTCCTAAATGGAGTTGAATCACATGCAGTTTCTGGTCCTACGAGCAAGAGTTGTTTTCTGGTAAGAAGAGTCACTATTGCGCTGCCATTGCCATAGCACTGGCATCTGTTCCCAGCAAGTACAGTGTATCGGACTGAAGAGGAGCTACTGTTCTTGTCAGTTTCCTAAGCAAAGTTGAACTAGTTATGGCCCGTGTGTAGGAAGCACAGTTCTTTTTTTCTGAGCAAGCTCACTGTTCTGGCCTTATAGGAAACACAGTAGAGTAGAAGAGTGCTCTTTTCTCAAAAGCAGAGTGTGTTTCTTGTAAAGCGAGCTAGAGTTTGTTTCCCAGTCCTAAATGGAGTTGAATCACATGAAGTTTCTGGTCCTAAGAGCAAGAGTTGTTTTCTGGTAAGGAAAGTCACTATTGCGCTCCCCTTGCCATACACAGTGCAAATAGCTCTCGCGTCTGTTCCCAGCAAGTACAGTGTATTGGACTGAATAGGAGCTACTGTTCTCGTCAGTTTCCTAAGCAGAGTTGAACTAGATGTGGTCTGTGTGTGTAGGAAGCACAGTTCTTTTGTTCTGAGCAAGCTCACTGTTTGGACCCCATAGGAAACACAGTACAGTAGAAGAGTGCTCTTTTCTCTAAAGCAGAGTGTGTTTCTTGTAAGGCGAGCTAGCGTTTGTTTCCCAGTCCTAAATGGAGTTGAATCACATGCAGTTTCTGGTCCTACGAGAAAGAGTTGTTTTCTGGTAATGAAAGTCACTATTTTGCTCCCATTGCCATACACAGTGCAAATCGCACATGCGTCTGTTCCCAGCAAGTACAGTGTATTGGACTGAAGAGGAGCTACTGTTCTTGTCAGTTTCCTAAACAGAATTGAACTAGATATGGCCGTGTGTGTAGGAAGCACAGTTCTTTTTTTCTGAGCAAGCTCACTGTTCAGACCCTATAGGAAACACAGTAGAGTAGAAGAGTGCTCTTTTCTCAAAAGCATAGTGTGTTTCTTGTAAGGCGAGCTGGCGTTTGTTTCCCAGTCCTAAATGGAGTTGAATCACATGCAGTTTCTGGTCCTACGAGCAAGAGTTGTTTTCTGGTAAGGAAAGACACTATTGCGCTCCCATTGCCATACACAGTGCAAATAGCACTCCCATCTGTTCACAGCCAGTACAGTGTATCGGACTGAAGAGGAGCTACTGTTCTTGTCAGTTTCCTAAGCAGAGTTGAACTAGATATGGCCCGTGTGTGTAGGAAGCACATTTCTTATGTTCTGAGCAAGCTCACTCTTCTGGCCCTATAGGAAACACAGTAGAGTAGAAGAGTGCTCTTTTCTCAAAAGCAGAGTGTGTTTCTTGTAAAGCGAGCTAGAGTTTTTTTCCCAGTCCTAAATGGAGTTGAATCACATGTAGTTTCTGGTCCTATGAGCAAGAGTTGTTTTATGGTAATAAGAGTCACTATTGCGCTGCCATTGCCATACACAGGACAAATAGCACTGGCGTCTGTTCCCAGCAAGTACAGTGTATTGGACTGAAGAGGATCTACTGTTCTTGTCAGGTTCCTAAGCAGACTTGAACTAGATATGGCCGTGTGTGTAGGAAGCACATTTCTTTTGTTCTGAGCAAGCTCACTATTCTGGCCCAATAGGAAAAACAGTAGAGTAGAAGAGTGCTCTTTTCTCAAAAGCAGAGTGTGTTTCTTGTAAGGTGAGCTAGCTTTTGTTTCCCAGTCCTAAATGGAGTTGAATCACATGCAGTTTCCGTTCCTACGAGCAAGAGTTGTTTACTTGTAAGGAAAGTCACTATTGAGCTCCCCTTGCCATACACAGTGCAAATAGCTCTCGCGTCTGTTCCCAGCAAGTACAGTGTATCAGACTGAAGAGGAGCTACTGTTCTTGTCAGTTTCCTAAGCAGAGTTGAACTAGATATGGCCCGTATGTGTAGGAAGCACAGTTCTTATGTTCTGAGCAAGCTCACTGTTTGGACCCCATAGGAAACACAGTACAGTAGAAGAGTGCTCTTTTCACAAAAGCAGAGTGTGATTCTTGTAAAGCGAACTAGAGTTTGTTTCCCAGTCTTAAATGGAGTTGAATCACATGCAGTTTCTGGTCCTACGAGCAAGAGTTGTTTTCTGGTAAGGAAAGTAACTATTGCGCTCACATTGCCATACACAGTGCAAATAGCACTGGCGTCTGTTCCCAGCAAGTACAGTGTATCGGACTGAAGAGGAGCTACTGTTCTTGTCAGTTTCCTAAGCAAAGTTGAACTAGTTATGGCCCGTGTGTAGGAAGCACAGTTCTTTTTTTCTGAGCAAGCTCACTGTTCTGGCCTTATAGGAAACACAGTAGAGTAGAAGAGTGCTCTTTTCTCAAAAGCAGAGTGTGTTTCTTGTAAAGCGAGCTAGAGT
The DNA here is from genome assembly GCF_949786415.1 of Peromyscus eremicus. NCBI lineage: Eukaryota > Metazoa > Chordata > Mammalia > Rodentia > Cricetidae > Peromyscus > Peromyscus eremicus. The sequence goes on from NW_026734293.1 coordinate 2,982,518, forward strand.
TTGTTTCCCAGTCCTAAATGGAGTTGAATCACATGAAGTTTCTGGTCCTAAGAGCAAGAGTTGTTTTCTGGTAAGGAAAGTCACTATTGCGCTCCCCTTGCCATACACAGTGCAAATAGCTCTCGCGTCTGTTCCCAGCAAGTACAGTGTATTGGACTGAATAGGAGCTACTGTTCTCGTCAGTTTCCTAAGCAGAGTTGAACTAGATATGGCCCGTGTGTGTAGGAAGCACATTTCTTATGTTCTGAGCAAGCTCACTCTTCTGGCCCTATAGGAAACACAGTAGAGTAGAAGAGTGCTCTTTTCTCAAAAGCAGAGTGTGTTTCTTGTAAAGCGAGCTAGAGTTTTTTTCCCAGTCCTAAATGGAGTTGAATCACATGCAGTTCCTGGTCCTACGAGCAAGAGTTGTTTTATGGTAAGAAGAGTCACTATTGCGCTGCCATTGCCATACACAGGACAAATAGCACTGGCGTCTGTTCCCAGCAAGTACAGTGTATTGGACTGAAGAGGATCTACTGTTCTTGTCAGGTTCCTAAGCAGACTTGAACTAGACATGTCCATGTGTGTAGGAAGCACATTTCTTTTGTTCTGAGCAAGCTCACTGTTCTGGCCCAATAGGAAACACAGTAGAGTAGAAGAGTGCTCTTTTCTCAAAAGCAGAGTGTGTTTCTTGTAAGGTGAGCTAGCTTTTGTTTCCCAGTCCTAAATGGAGTTGAATCACATGCAGTTTCTAGTCCTACGAGCAAGAGTTGTTTTCTGGTAAGACAAGTCACTATTGGGCTCCAATATCCATACACAGTGCAAATAGCACTTGCGTCTGTTCCCCGCAAGTACAGTGTATTGGACTGAAGAGGATCTAGTGTTCTTGTCAGTTTCCTAAGCAGAGTTGAACTAGAAATGGCCCGTGTGTGTAGAAATCACAGTTCTTTTGTTCTGAGCAAGCACACTGTTCAGACACCATAGGAAGCACAGTAGAGTAGAAGAGTGCTCTTTTCTCAAAAGCAGAGTGTGTTTCTTGTAAGGCGCGCTAGCATTTGTTTCCCAGTTCTAAATGGAGTTGAATCACATGCAGTTTCTGGTCCTACGAGCAAGAGTTGTTTACTGGTAAGGAAAGTCACTATTGTGCTCCCCATGCCATACACATTGCAAATAGCTCTCGCGTCTGTTCCCAGCAAGTACAGTGTATCAGACTGAAGAGGAGCTACTGTTCTTGTCAGTTTCCTAAGCAGAGTTGAACTAGATATGGCCCGTGTGTGTAGGAAGCACAGTTCTTATGTTCTGACCAAGTTCACTCTTCTGGCCATTTAGGAATCACAGTAGAGTAGAAGAGTGCTCTTTTCTCAAAAGCAGAGTGCGTTTTTGTAAGGCGAGCTAGCGTTTGTTTCCTAGTCCTAAATGGAGTTGAATCACATGCAGTTTCTGCTCCTATGAACAAGAATTGTTTTCTGGTAAGGAAAGTCACTATTGCGCTCCCATTGCCCTTCACAAGGCATGTGGCACTCACGTCTTTTCCAAGCAAGTACAGTGTATTGGACTGAATAGGAGCTACTCTTCTTGTCAGTTTACTAAGCAGAGTTGAACTAGATATGGTCCGTGTGTGTAGGAAGCACAGTTCTTTTGTTCTGAGCAAGCTCACTGTTTGGACCCCATAGGAAACACAGTAGAGTAGAAGAGTGCTCTTTTCGCAAAAGCAGAGTGTGTTTCTTGTAAAGCGAGCTAGAGTTTGTTTCCCAGTCCTAAATGGAGTGGAATCACATGCAGTTTCTGGTCCTACGAGCAAGAGTTGTTTTCTCGTAAGAAGAGTCACTATTGCGCTGCCATTGCCATAGCACTGGCGTCTGTTCCCAGCAAGTACAGTGTATCGGACTGAAGAGGAGCTACTGTTCTTGTCAGTTTCCTAAGCAAAGTTGAACTAGTTATGGCCCGTGTGTAGGAAGCACAGTTCTTTTTTTCTGAGCAAGCTCACTGTTCTGGCCTTATAGGAAACACAGTAGAGTAGAAGAGTGCTCTTTTCTCAAAAGCAGAGTGTGTTTCTTGTAAAGCGAGCTAGAGTTTGTTTCCCAGTCCTAAATGGAGTTGAATCACATGAAGTTTCTGGTCCTAAGAGCAAGAGTTGTTTTCTGGTAAGGAAAGTCACTATTGCGCTCCCCTTGCCATACACAGTGCAAATAGCTCTCGCGTCTGTTCCCAGCAAGTACAGTGTATTGGACTGAATAGGAGCTACTGTTCTCGTCAGTTTCCTAAGCAGAGTTGAACTAGATGTGGTCTGTGTGTGTAGGAAGCACAGTTCTTTTGTTCTGAGCAAGCTCACTGTTTGGACCCCATAGGAAACACAGTACAGTAGAAGAGTGCTCTTTTCTCTAAAGCAGAGTGTGTTTCTTGTAAGGCGAGCTAGCGTTTGTTTCCCAGTCCTAAATGGAGTTGAATCACATGCAGTTTCTGGTCCTACGAGAAAGAGTTGTTTTCTGGTAATGAAAGTCACTATTTTGCTCCCATTGCCATACACAGTGCAAATCGCACATGCGTCTGTTCCCAGCAAGTACAGTGTATTGGACTGAAGAGGAGCTACTGTTCTTGTCAGTTTCCTAAGCAGAATTGAACTAGATATGGCCGTGTGTGTAATAAGCACAGTTCTTTTTTTCTGAGCAAGCTCACTGTTCAGACCCTATAGGAAACACAGTAGAGTAGAAGAGTGCTCTTTTCTCAAAAGCATAGTGTGTTTCTTGTAAGGCGAGCTGGCGTTTGTTTCCCAGTCCTAAATGGAGTTGAATCACATGCAGTTTCTGGTCCTACGAGCAAGAGTTGTTTTCTGGTAAGGAAAGACACTATTGCGCTCCCATTGCCATACACAGTGCAAATAGCACTCGCATCTGTTCACAGCCAGTACAGTGTATCGGACTGAAGAGGAGCTACTGTTCTTGTCAGTTTCCTAAGCAGAGTTGAACTAGATATGCCCCGTGTGTGTAGGAAGCACATTTCTTATGTTCTGAGCAAGCTCACTGTTCAGACCCTATAGGAAACACAGTAGAGTAGAAGAGTGCTCTTTTCGCAAAAGCAGAGTGTGTTTCTTGTAAAGCGAGCTAGAGTTTTTTTCCCAGTCCTAAATGGAGTTGAATCACATGCAGTTTCTGGTCCTACGAGCAAGAGTTGTTTTATGGTAAGAAGAGTCACTATTGCGCTGCCATTGCCATACACAGGACAAATAGCACTGGCGTCTGTTCCCAGCAAGTACAGTGTATTGGACTGAAGAGTATCTATTGTTCTTGTCAGGTTCCTAAGCAGACTTGAACTAGATATGGCCGTGTGTGTAGGAAGCACATTTCTTTTGTTCTGAGCAAGCTCACTGTTCTGGCCCAATAGGAAACACAGTAGAGTAGAAGAGTGCTCTTTTCTCAAAAGCAGAGTGTGTTTCTTGTAAGGTGAGCTAGCTTTTGTTTCCCAGTCCTAAATGGAGTTGAATCACATGCAGTTTCTGGTCCTATGAGCAAGAGTTGTTTTCTGGTAAGACAAGTCACTATTGGGCTCCAATATCCATACACAGTGCAAATAGCACTTGCGTCTGTTCCCCGCAAGTACAGTGTATTGGACTGAAGAGGATCTAGTGTTCTTGTCAGTTTCCTAAGCAGAGTTGAACTAGAAATGGCCCGTGTGTGTAGGAATCACAGTTCTTTTGTTCTGAGCAAGCACACTGTTCAGACACCATAGGAAGCACAGTAGAGTAGAAGAGTGCTCTTTTCTCAAAAGCAGAGTGTGTTTCTTGTAAGGCGAGCTAGCGTTTGTTTCCCAGTTCTAAATGGAGTTGAATCACATGCAGTTTCTGGTCCTACGAGCAAGAGTTGTTTACTGGTAAGGAAAGTAACTATTGTGCTCCCCTTACCTTACACATTGCAAATAGCTCTCGCGTCTGTTCCCAGCAAGTACAGTGTATCAGACTGAAGAGGAGCTACTGTTCTTGTCAGTTTCCTAAGCAGAGTTGAACTAGATATGGCCCGTGTGTGTAGGAAGCACAGTTCTTATGTTCTGAGCAAGTTCACTCTTCTGGCCCTATAGGAATCACAGTAGAGTAGAAGAGTGCTCTTTTCTCAAAAGCAGAGTGTGTTTTTGTAAAGCGAGCTAGCGTTTGTTTCCTAGTCCTAAATGGAGTTGAATCACATGCAGTTTCTGGTCCTATGAACAAGAGTTGTTTTCTGGTAAGGAAAGTCACTATTGCGCTCCCATTGCCCTTCACAAGGCATATAGCACACACGTCTTTTCCCAGCAAGTACAGTGTATTGGACTGAATAGGAGCTACTCTTCTTGTCAGTTTACTAAGCAGAGTTGAACTAGATATGGTCCGTGTGTGTAGGAAGCACAGTTCTTTTGTTCTGAGCAAGCTCACTGTTTGGACCCCATAAGAAACACAGTAGAGTAGAAGAGTGCTCTTTTCGCAAAAGCAGAGTGTGTTTCTTGTAAAGCGAGCTAGAGTTTGTTTCCCAGTCCTAAATGGAGTTGAATCACATGCAGTTTCTGGTCCTACGAGCAAGAGTTGTTTTCTGGTAAGAAGAGACACTATTGCGCTGCCATTGCCATACACAGGACAAATAGCACTGGCGTCTATTCCCAGCAAGTACAGTGTATTGGACTGAAGAGGATCTACTGTTCTTATCAGGTTCCTAAGCAGACTTGAACTAGATATGGTCCGTGTGTGTAGGAAGCACAGTTCTTTTGTTCTCAGCAAGCTCACTGTTTGGACCCCATAGGAAACACAGTAGAGTACAAGAGTGCTCTTTTCTCTAAAGCAGAGTGTGTTTCTTGTAAGGCAAGCTACCGTTTGTTTCCCAGTCCTAAATGGAGTGGAGTCACATGCAGTTTCTGGTCCAACGAGCAAGAGTTGTTTTCTGGTAAGGAAAGTCACTATTGGGCTCCCATTGCCATACACAGTGCAAATAGCTCTCGCATCTGTTCCCAGCAAGTACAGTGTATTGGATTGAAAAGGAGCTACTGTTCTTCTCAGTATCCTAAGCAGAGTTGAACTAGATATGGCCCGTGTGTGTAGGAAGTACAGTTTTTTTGTTCTGAGCAAGCTCACTGTTCGGAACATATAGGAAACACAGTAGAGTAGAAGAGTGCTCTTTTCTCAAAAGCAGAGTGTGTTTCATGTACGGCGACCTAGCATTTGTTTCCCACTCCTAAGTGGAGTTGAATCACATGCAGTTTCTGGTCCTACGATCAAGAGTTGTTTTCTTGTAAGGAAAGACACTATTGGGCTCCCATTGCCGTACACAGTACAAATAGCACTCGCGTCTGTTCCCAGCAAGTACAGTGTATCGGACTGAAGAGGAGCTACTGTTCTTGTTGGTTTCCTAAGCAGAGTTGAACTAGATATGTCCCGTGTGTGTAGGAAGCACAGTTATTTTGTTCTGTGCAAACTCACTGTTCGGACCCCATAGGAAAAACAGTAGAGTAGAAGAGTACTCTTTTCTCAAAAGCAGAGTGTGTTTCATGTATACGAGCTAGCATTTGTTTCCCAGTCCTAAATGGAGTTGAATCACATGCAGTTTCTGGTCCTACGAGCAAGAGTTGTTTTCTGGTAAGGAAAGTAACTATTGCGTTCCCATTGCCATACACAGTGCAAATAGTCCTCCTGTCTGTTCCCAGCAAGTACAGTGTATTGGCCTGCAAAGGAGCTACTGTTCTTCTCAGTTTCCTAAGCAGAGTTGAACTAGATATGTGCCGTGTGTGTAGGAAGTACAGTTCTTTTTTTCTGAGCAAGCTCACTGTTCTGGCCCTATAGGAAACACAGAAGAGTAGAAGAGTGCTCTTTTCTCAAAAGCAGAGTGTGTTTCATGTAAGGCGAGCTAGCATTTGTTTCCCAGTCCTAAATGGAGTTGAATCACATGCAGTTTCTGGTCCTACGAGCAAGAGTTGTTTTCTGGTAAGGAAAGTAACTATTGCGTTCCCATTGCCATACACAGTGCAAATAGCTCTCGCGTCTGTTCCCAGCAAGTACAGTGTATCAGACTGAAGAGGAGCTACTGTTCTTGTCAGTTTCCTAAGCAGAGTTGAACTAGATATGGCCCGTATGTGTAGGAAGCACAGTTCTTATGTTCTGAGCAAGTTCACTCTTCTGGCCCTATGGGAAACACAGCAGAGTAGAAGAGTGCTCTTTTCTCAAAAGCAGAGTGTGTTTTTGGAAGGCGAGCTAGCATTTGTTTCCTAGTCCTAAATGGAGTTGAATCACATGCAGTTTCTGGTCCTAGGAACAAGAGTTGTTTTCTGGTATGGAAAGTCACTATTGCGCTCCCATTGCCATACACAGTGCAAATAGCACTCGCATCGGTTCACAGCCAGTACAGTGTATCGGACTGAAGAGGAGCTACTGTTCTTGTCAGTTTCCTAAGCAGAGTTGAACTAGATATGCCCCGTGTGTGTAGGAAGCACATTTCTTATGTTCTGAGCAAGCTCACTGTTCAGACCCTATAGGAAACACAGTAGAGTAGAAGAGTGCTCTTTTCGCAAAAGCAGAGTGTGTTTCTTGTAAAGCGAGCTAGAGTTTTTTTCCCAGTCCTAAATGGAGTTGAATCACATGCAGTTTCTGGTCCTACGAGCAAGAGTTGTTTTATGGTAAGAAGAGTCACTATTGCGCTGCCATTGCCATACACAGGACAAATAGCACTGGCGTCTGTTCCCAGCAAGTACAGTGTATTGGACTGAAGAGGATCTACTGTTCTTGTCAGGTTCCTAAGCAGACTTGAACTAGATATGGCCGTGTGTGTAGGAAGCACATTTCTTTTGTTCTGAGCAAGCTCACTGTTCTGGCCCAATAGGAAACACAGTAGAGTAGAAGAGTGCTCTTTTCTCAAAAGCAGAGTGTGTTTCTTGTAAGGTGAGCTAGCTTTTGTTTCCCAGTCCTAAATGGAGTTGAATCACATGCAGTTTCTGGTCCTATGAGCAAGAGTTGTTTTCTGGTAAGACAAGTCACTATTGGGCTCCAATATCCATACACAGTGCAAATAGCACTTGCGTCTGTTCCCCGCAAGTACAGTGTATTGGACTGTAGAGGATCTAGTGTTCTTGTCAGTTTCCTAAGCAGATTTGAACTAGAAATGGCCCGTGTGTGTAGGAATCACAGTTCTTTTGTTCTGAGCAAGCACACTGTTCAGACACCATAGGAAGCACAGTAGAGTAGAAGAGTGCTCTTTTCTCAAAAGCAGAGTGTGTTTCTTGTAAGGCGAGCTAGCGTATGTTTCCCAGTTCTAAATGGAGTTGAATCACATGCAGTTTCTGGTCCTACGAGCAAGAGTTGTTTACTGGTAAGGAAAGTCACTATTGTGCTCCCCTTACCTTACACATTGCAAATAGCTCTCGCGTCTGTTCCCAGCAAGTACAGTGTATCAGACTGAAGAGGAGCTACTGTTCTTGTCAGTTTCCTAAGCAGAGTTGAACTAGATATGGCCCGTGTGTGTAGGAAGCACAGTTCTTATGTTCTGAGCAAGTTCACTCTTCTGGCCCTATAGGAATCACAGTAGAGTAGAAGAGTGCTCTTTTCTCAAAAGCAGAGTGTGTTTTTGTAAAGCGAGCTAGCGTTTGTTTCCTAGTCCTAAATGGAGTTGAATCACATGCAGTTTCTGGTCCTATGAACAAGAGTTGTTTTCTGGTAAGGAAAGTCACTATTGCGCTCCCATTGCCCTTCACAAGGCATATAGCACACACGTCTTTTCCCAGCAAGTACAGTGTATTGGACTGAATAGGAGCTACTCTTCTTGTCAGTTTACTAAGCAGAGTTGAACTAGATATGGTCCGTGTGTGTAGGAAGCACAGTTCTTTTGTTCTGAGCAAGCTCACTGTTTGGACCCCATAAGAAACACAGTAGAGTAGAAGAGTGCTCTTTTCGCAAAAGCAGAGTGTGTTTCTTGTAAAGCGAGCTAGAGTTTGTTTCCCAGTCCTAAATGGAGTTGAATCACATGCAGTTTCTGGTCCTACGAGCAAGAGTTGTTTTCTGGTAAGAAGAGACACTATTGCGCTGCCATTGCCATACACAGGACAAATAGCACTGGCGTCTATTCCCAGCAAGTACAGTGTATTGGACTGAAGAGGATCTACTGTTCTTGTCAGGTTCCTAAGCAGACTTGAACTAGATATGGTCCGTGTTTGTAGGAAGCACAGTTCTTTTGTTCTCAGCAAGCTCACTGTTTGGACCCCATAGGAAACACAGTAGAGTACAAGAGTGCTCTTTTCTCTAAAGCAGAGTGTGTTTCTTGTAAGGCAAGCTACCGTTTGTTTCCCAGTCCTAAATGGAGTGGAGTCACATGCAGTTTCTGGTCCAACGAGCAAGAGTTGTTTTCTGGTAAGGAAAGTCACTATTGGGCTCCCATTGCCATACACAGTGCAAATAGCTCTCGCATCTGTTCCCAGCAAGTACAGTGTATTGGATTGAAAAGGAGCTACTGTTCTTCTCAGTTTCCTAAGCAGAGTTGAACTAGATATGGCCCGTGTGTGTAGGAAGTACAGTTTTTTTGTTCTGAGCAAGCTCACTGTTCGGAACATATAGGAAACACAGTAGAGTAGAAGAGTGCTCTTTTCTCAAAAGCAGAGTGTGTTTCATGTACGGCGACCTAGCATTTGTTTCCCACTCCTAAGTGGAGTTGAATCACATGCAGTTTCTGGTCCTACGATCAAGAGTTGTTTTCTGGTAAGGAAAGACACTATTGGGCTCCCATTGCCGTACACAGTACAAATAGCACTCGCGTCTGTTCCCAGCAAGTACAGTGTATCGGACTGAAGAGGAGCTACTGTTCTTGTTGGTTTCCTAAGCAGAGTTGAACTAGATATGTCCCGTGTGTGTAGGAAGCACAGTTATTTTGTTCTGTGCAAACTCACTGTTCGGACCCCATAGGAAAAACAGTAGAGTAGAAGAGTACTCTTTTCTCAAAAGCAGAGTGTGTTTCATGTATACGAGCTAGCATTTGTTTCCCAGTCCTAAATGGAGTTGAATCACATGCAGTTTCTGGTCCTACGAGCAAGAGTTGTTTTCTGGTAAGGAAAGTAACTATTGCGTTCCCATTGCCATACACAGTGCAAATAGTCCTCCTGTCCATTCCCAGCAAGTACAGTGTATTGGCCTGCAAAGGAGCTACTGTTCTTCTCAGTTTCCTAAGCAGAGTTGAACTAGATATGTGCCGTGTGTGTAGGAAGTACAGTTCTTTTTTTCTGAGCAAGCTCACTGTTCTGGCCCTATAGGAAACACAGAAGAGTAGAAGAGTGCTCTTTTCTCAAAAGCAGAGTGTGTTTCATGTAAGGCGAGCTAGCATTTGTTTCCCAGTCCTAAATGGAGTTGAATCACATGCAGTTTCTGGTCCTACGAGCAAGAGTTGTTTTCTGGTAAGGAAAGTAACTATTGCGTTCCCATTGCCATACACAGTGCAAATAGCTCTCGCGTCTGTTCCCAGCAAGTACAGTGTATCAGACTGAAGAGGAGCTACTGTTCTTGTCAGTTTCCTAAGCAGAGTTGAACTAGATATGGCCCGTATGTGTAGGAAGCACAGTTCTTATGTTCTGAGCAAGTTCACTCTTCTGGCCCCATGGGAAACACAGTAGAGTAGAAGAGTGCTCTTTTCTCAAAAGCAGAGTGTGTTTTTGGAAGGCGAGCTAGCATTTGTTTCCCACTCCTAAGTGGAGTTGAATCACATGCAGTTTCTGGTCCTACGATCAAGAGTTGTTTTCTGGTAAGGAAAGTCACTATTGGGCTCCCATTGCCTTACACAGTACAAATAGCACTCGCGTCTGTTCCCAGCAAGTACAGTGTATCGGACTGAAGAGGAGCTACTGTTCTTGTTGGTTTCCTAAGCAGAGTTGAACTAGATATGGCCCGTGTGTGTAGGAAGCACTGTTATTTTGTTCTGTGCAAACTCACTGTTCGGACCCCATAGGAAAAACAGTAGAGTAGAAGAGTGCTCTTTTCTCAAAAGCAGAGTGTGTTTCATGTATACGAGCTAGCATTTGTTTCCCAGTCCTAAATGGAGTTGAATCACATGCAGTTTCTGGTCCTACGAGCAAGAGTTGTTTTCTGGTAAGGAAAGTAACTATTGCGCTCCCATTGCCATACACAGTGAAAATAGCCCTCCCGTCTGTTCCCAGCAAGTACAGTGTATTGGACTGCAAAGGAGCTACTGTTCTTCTTAGTTTCTTAAGCAGAGTTGAACTAGATATGGGCCGTGTGTGTAGGAAGTACAGTTCTTTTTTTCTGAGCAAGCTCACTGTTCTGGCCCTATAGGAAACACAGTAGAGTAGAAGAGTGCTCTTTTCTCAAAAGCAGAGTGTGTTTCTTGTAAAGCGAACTAGAGTTTGTTTCCCAGTCCTAAATGGAGTTGAATCACATGCAGTTTCTGGTCCTACGAGCAAGAGTTGTTTTCTGGTAAGAAGAGTCACTATTGCGCTGTCATTGCCATACACAGGACAAATAGCACTGGCGTCTGTTCCCAGCAAGTACAGTGTATTGGACTGAAGAGGATATACTGTTCTTGTCAGGTTCCTAAGCAGACTTGAACTAGATATGGCCGTGTGAGTAGGAAGTACACTTTTTTTGTTCTGAGCAAGCTCACTGTTCGGAACACATAGGAAACACAGTAGAGTAGAAGAGTGCTCTTTTCTCAAAAGCAGAGTGTGTTTCATGTAAGGCGACCTAGCATTTGTTTCCCACTCCTAAGTGGAGTTGAATCACATGCAGTTTCTGGTCCTACGATCAAGAGTTGTTTTCTGGTAAGGAAAGTCACTATTGTGCTCCCATTGCCGTACACAGTACAAATAGCACTCGCGTCTGTTCCCAGCAAGTACAGTGTATCAGACTGAAGAGGAGCTACTGTTCTTGTTGGTTTCCTAAGCAGAGTTGAACTAGATATGGCCCGTGTGTGTAGGAAGCACAGTTATTTTGTTCTGTGCAAAATCACTGTTCGGACCGCATAGGAAACACAGTAAAGTAGAAGAGTACTCCTTTCCCAAAAGCAGAGTGTGTTTCATGTATGCGAGCTAGAATTTGTTTCCCAGTCCTAAATGGAGTTGAATGACAAGTAGTTTCTGGTCCTACGAGCAAGAGTTGTTTTCTGGTAAGGAAAGTAACTATTGCGCTCCCATTGCCATACACAGTACAAATAGCACTCGCGTCTTTTCCCAGCAAGTACAGTGTATTGGACTGAATAGGAGCTACTGTTCTTGTCAGTTTCCTAAGCTGAGTTGAACTAGATATGGGCCGTGTGTGGAGGAAGCACAGTTCTTTTGTTCTGAGCAAGCTCACTGTTTGGACCCCATAGGAAACACAGTAGAGTAGAAGAGTGCTCTTTTCTCTAAAGCAGAGTGTGTTTCTTATAAGGCAAGCTACCGTTTGTTTTCCAGTCCTAAATGGAGTGGAATCACATGCAGTTTCTGGTCCTACGAGCAAGAGTTGTTTTTTGCTAAGGAAAGTCACTATTGCGCTCCCATTGCCATACACAGTGCAAATAGACCTCCCGTCTGTTCCCAACAAGTACAGTGTATTGGACTGAAGAGGAGCTACTGTTCTTCTCAGTTTCCTAAGCAGAGTTGAACTAGATATGGCCGTATGTGTAGGAAGCACAGTTCTTTTTTTCCGAGCAAGCTCACTGTTCTGGCCCTATAGGAAACACAGTAGAGTAGAAGAGTGCTCTTTTCTCAAAAGCAGAGTGTGTTTCTTGTAAAGCGAGCTAGAGTTTGTTTCCCAGTCCTAAATGGAGTTGAATCACATGCAGTTTCTGGTCCTACGAGCAAGAGTAGTTTTCTCGTAAGAAGAGTCACTATTGCGCTGCCATTGCCATACACAGGACAAATAGCACTGGCGTCTGTTCCCAGCAAGTACAGTGTATTGGACTGAAGAGGATATACTGTTCTTGTCAGGTTCCTAAGCAGACTTGAACTAGATATGGCCGTGTGAGTAGGAAGTACACTTTTTTGTTCTGAGCAAGCTCACTGTTCGGAACATATAGGAAACACAGTAGAGTAGAAGAGTGCTCTTTTCTCAAAAGCAGAGTGTGTTTCATGTAAGGCGACCTAGCATTTGTTTCCCACTCCTAAGTGGAGTTGAATCACATGCAGTTTCTGGTTCTACGATCAAGAGTTGTTTTCTGGTAAGGAAAGTCACTATTGCGCTCCCATTGCCGTACACAGTACAAATAGCACTCGCGTCTGTTCCCAGCAAGTACAGTGTATCGGACTGAAGAGGAGCTACTGTTCTTGTTGGTTTCCTAAGCAGAGTTGAACTAGATATGGCCCGTGTGTGTAGGAAGCACAGTTTTTTTGTTCTGTGCAAACTCACTTTTCGGACCGCATAGGAAACACAGTAGAGTAGAAGAGTACTCTTTTCTCAAAAGCAGTGTGTGTTTCATGTATGCGAGCTAGCATTTGTTTCCCAGTCCTAAATGGAGTTGAATCACATGCAGTTTCTGGTCCTACGAGCAAGAGTTGTTTTCTGGTAAGGAAAGTAACTATTGCGCTCCCATTGCCATACACAGTGCAAATAGCACTCGCGTCTTTTCTTAGTAAGTACAGTGTATTGGACTGAATAGGAGCTACTGTTCTTGTCAGTTTCCTAAGCAGAGTTGAACTAGATATGGGCCTTGTGTGTAGGAAGCACAGTTCTTTTGTTCTGAGCAAGCTCACTGTTTGGACCCCATAGGAAACACAGTAGAGTAGAGGAGTGCTCTTTTCTCTAAAGCAGAGGGTGTTTCTTGTAAGGCAAGCTACCGTTTGTTTCCCAGTCCTAAATGGAGTGGAATCACATGCAGTTTCTGGTCCTACGAGCAAGAGTTGTTTTCTGGTAAGGAAAGTCACTATTGCGCTCCCATTGCCATACACAGTGCAAATAGCCCTCCCGTCTGTTCCCAGCAAGTACAGTGTATTGGACTGAAGAGGAGCTACTGTTCTTATCAGTTTCCTAAGCAGAGTTGAACTAGATATGGCCCGTGTGTGTAGGAAGCACAGTTCTTTTTTTCCGAGCAAGCTCACTGTTCTGGCCCTATAGGAAACACAGTAGAGTAGAAGAGTGCTCTTTTCTCAAAAGCAGAGTGTGTTTCTTGTAAAGCGAGCTAGAGTTTGTTTCCCAGTCCTAAATGGAGTGGAATCACATGCAGTTTCTGGTCCTACGAGCAAGAGTTGTTTTCTGGTAAGAAGAGTCACTATTGCGCTGCCATTGCCATACACAGGACAAATAGCAGTGGCGTCTGTTCCCAGCAAGTACAGTGTATTGGACTGAAGAGGATATACTGTTCTTGTCAGGTTCCTAAGCAGACTTGAACTAGATATGGCCGTGTGAGTAGGAAGTACACTTTTTTTGTTCTGAGCAAGCTCACTGTTTGGAACACATAGGAAACACAGTAGAGTAGAAGAGTGCTCTTTTCTCAAAAGCAGAGTGTGTTTCATGTAAGGCGACCTAGCATTTGTTTCCCACTCCTAAGTGGAGTTGAATCACATGCAGTTTCTGGTTCTACGATCAAGAGTTGTTTTCTGGTAAGGAAAGTCACTATTGCGCTCCCATTGCTGTACACAGTACAAATAGCACTCGCGTCTGTTCCCAGCAAGTACAGTGTATCGGACTGAAGAGGACCTACTGTTCTTGTTGGTTTCCTAAGCAGAGTTGAACTAGATATGGCCCGTGTGTGTAGGAAGCACAGTTATTTTGTTCTGTGCAAACTCACTGTTCGGACCACATAGGAAACACAGTAGAGTAGAAGAGTACTCTTTTCTCAAAAGCAGAGTGTGTTTCATGTATGCGAGCTAGCATTTGTTTCCCAGTACTAAATGGAGTTGAATCACATGCAGTTTCTGGTCCTACGAGCAAGAGTTGTTTTCTGGTAAGGAAAGTAACTATTGCGCTCCCATTGCCATACACAGTGCAAATAGCACTCGCGTCTTTTCTTAGTAAGTACAGTGTATTGGACTGAATAGAAGCTACTGTTCTTGTCAGTTTCCTAAGCAGAGTTGAACTAGATATGGGCCGTGAGTAGGAAGCACAGTTCTTTTGTTCTGAGCAAGCTCACTGTTTGGACCCCATAGGAAACACAGTAGAGTAGAAGAGTGCTCTTTTCTCTAAAGCAGAGTGTGTTTCTTGTAAGGCAAGCTACCGTTTGTTTTCCAGTCCTAAATGGAGTGGAATCACATGCAGTTTCTGGTCCTACGAGCAAGAGTTGTTTTCTGGTAAGGAAAGTCACTATTGCGCTCCCATTGCCATACACAGTGCAAATAGCCCTCCCGTCTGTTCCCAGCAAGTACAGTGTATTGGACTGAAGAGGAGCTACTGTTCTTCTCAGTTTCCTAAGCAGAGTTGAACTAGATATGGCCCGTGTGTGTAGGAAGCACAGTTCTTATTTTCCGAGCAAGCTCACTGTTCTGGCCCTATAGGAAACACAGTAGAGTAGAAGAGTGCTCTTTTCTCAAAAGCAGAGTGTGTTTCTTGTAAAGCGAGCTAGAGTTTGTTTCCCAGTCCTAAATGGAGTTGAATCACATGCAGTTTCTGGTCCTACGAGCAAGAGTTGTTTTCTGGTAAGAAGAGTCACTATTGCCCTGCCATTGCCATACACAGGACAAATAGCACTGGCGTCTGTTCCCAGCAAGTACAGTGTATTGGAATGAAGACGATATACTGTTCTTGTCAGGTTCCTAAGCAGACTTGAACTAGATATGGCCATGTGAGTAGGAAGTACAGTTTTTTTGTTCTGAGCAAGCTCACTGTTCGGAAAACATAGGAAACACAGTAGAGTAGAAGAGTGCTCTTTTCTCAAAAGCAAAGTGTGTTTCTTGGAAGATGAGCTAGCGTTTGTTTCCCAGTCCTAAATGGAGTTGAGTCACATGCAATTTTTTGTCCTACGAGCAAGACTTGTTTTCTGGTAAGGAAAGTCACTATTGTGCTCCCATTGCCATACACAGTGCAAATAGCACTCACGTCTGTTCCCAGCAAGTACATTGTATTGGACGGAAGAGGAGCTACTGTTCTTGTAAGTTTCCTAAGGAGAGTTGAACTAGATATGGCCCGTCTGTGTAGGAAGCACAGTTCTTTTATTCTGAGCAAGCTCACTGTTTGGAACCCATAGGAAACAGAGTAGAGTAGAAGAGTGCTCTTTTCTCTAAAGCAGAGTGTGTTTCTTGCAAGGTGAGCTAGCTTTTGTTTCCCAGTCCTAAATGGAGTTGAATCACATGCAGTTTCTGGTCCTACAAGCAAGAGTTGTTTTCTGGTAAGAAGAGTCACTATTGTGCTGCCATTGCCATACACAGGACAAATAGCACTGGCGTCTGTTCCCAGCAATTACAGTGAATTGGATTGAAGAGGATCTACTGTTTTTGTCAGGTTCCTAAGCAGAATTAAACTAGATATGGCCGTGTGTAGGAAGCACAGTTCTTTTGTTCTGAGCAGCTCACTGTTCGGACCCCATAGGAAACACAGTAGAGTAGAAGAGTGCTCTTTTCTCAAAAGCAGGGTGTGTTTCTTTTAAGGCGAGCTTGCATTTGTTTCCCAGTCCTAAATGGAGTTGAGTCACATGCAGTGTTTTGTCCTACGAGCAAGAGTTGTTTTCTGGTAAGAGGAGTCACTATTGTGCTCCAATTGCCATACACAGTGCAAATAGCACTCGCGTCTGTTCCCCGCAAGTACATTGTATTGTACTGAAGAGGAATACTGTTTTTGTCAGTTTCCTAAGCAGAGTTGAACTAGACATGGCCCGT
This sequence comes from Peromyscus eremicus, assembly GCF_949786415.1. Classification (NCBI taxonomy): domain Eukaryota; kingdom Metazoa; phylum Chordata; class Mammalia; order Rodentia; family Cricetidae; genus Peromyscus; species Peromyscus eremicus. The sequence goes on from NW_026734293.1 coordinate 2,998,217, forward strand.
GTGTGTAGGAAGCACAGTTCTTTTGTTCTGAGCAAGTTCACTCTTCGGACCCCATAGGAAGCACAGTAGAGTAGAAGAGTGCTCTTTTCTCAAAAGCAGAGTGTGTTTCTTGTAAAGCGAGCTAGAATTTGTTTCCCAGTCCTAAATGGAGTTGATCACATGCAGTTTCTGTTCCTAAGAGCAAGAGTTGTTTTCTGTTAAGAAGAGTCACTATTGCACTGCCATTGCCATACACAGGACAAATAGCACTGGCGTCTGTTCCCAGCAAGTACAGTGTATTGAACTGAAGAGGATCTACTGTTCTTGTCAGGTTCCTAAGCAGACTTGAAATAGATATGGCCGTGTGTGTAGGAAGCACAGTTTTTTTTTTTTCTGAGCAAGCTCACTGTTCGGAACATATAGGAAACACAGTAGAGTAGAAGAGTGCTCTTTTCTCAAAAGCAAAGTGTGTTTCTTGGAAGTTGAGCTAGCGTTTGTTTCCCAGTCCTAAATGGAGTTGAGTCACATGCAATTTTTTGTCCTACTAGCAAGACTTGTTTTCTGGTAAGGAAAGTCACTATTGGGCTCCCATTGCCATACACAGTGCAAATAGCACTCACGTCTGTTCCCAGCAAGTACAGTGTATCGGACTGAAGAGGAGCTACTGTTCTTGTCAGTTTCCTAAGCAGAGTTGAACTAGATATGGCCCGTGTGTAGGAAGCACAGTTCTTTTGTTCTGAGCAAGCTCACTGTTCTGGCCCTATAGGAAACACAGTAGAGTAGAAGAGTGCTCTTTTCTCAAAAGCAGAGTGTGTTTCTTGTAAGGCGAGCTAGCATTTGTTTCCCAGTTCTAAATGGAGTTGAGTCACATGCAGTTTTTTGTCCTACGAGCAAGAATTGTTTTCTGGTAAGACGAGTCACTATTGTGCTCCAATTGCCATACACAGTGCAAATAGCACTCGCGTCTGTTCCCCGCAAGTACAGTGTATTGGACTGAAGAAGATCTACTGTTCTTCTCAGTTTCCTAAGCAGAGTTGAACTAGATATGGGCCGTGTGTGTAGGAAGCACAGTTCTTTTGTTCTGAGTAAGCTCACTGTTCGGACCCCATAGGAAGCACAGTAGATTAGAAGAGTGGTCTTTTCTCAAAAGCAGAGTGTGTTTCATGTAAGGCGAGCTAGCATTTGTTTCCCAGTCCTAAATGGAGTTGAATCACATGCAGTTTCTGGTCCTACGATCAAGAGTTGTTTTCTGGTAAGGAAAGTCACTATTGCGCTCCCATTGCCATACACAGTACAAATAGCACTCGCGTCTGTTCCCAGCAAGTACAGTGTATCGGACTGAAGAGGAGCTACTGTTCTTGTCAGTTTCCTAAGCAAAGTTGAACTAGTTATGGCCCGTGTGTAGGAAGCACAGTTCTTTTTTTCTGAGCAAGCTCACTGTTCTGGCCTTATAGGAAACACAGTAGAGCAGAAGAGTGCTCTTTTCTCAAAAGCAGAGTGTGTTTCTTGTAAAGCGAGCTAGAGTTTGTTTCCCAGGCCTAAATGGAGTTGAATCACATGAAGTTTCTGGTCCTAAGAGCAAGAGTTGTTTTCTGTTAAGAAGAGTCACTATTGCGCTGCCATTGCCATACACAGGACAAATAGCACTGGCGTCTGTTCCCAGCAAGTACAGTCTATTGAACTGAAGAGGATCTACTGTACTTGTCAGGTTCCTAAGCAGACTTGAACTAGATTTGGCCGTGTGAGTAGGAAGCACAGTTTTTTTGTTCTGAGCAAGCTCACTGTTCTGGCCCTATAGGAAACAAAGTAGAGTAGAAGAGTGCTCTTTTATCAAAAGCAGAGTGTGTTTCTTGGAAGTCGAGCTAGCATTTGTTTCCCAGTCCTAAATGGAGTTGAGTCACATGCAGTTTTTTGTCCTACGAGCAAGAGATGTTTTCTGGTAAGACAAGTCACTGTTGTGCTCCAATTGCCATAAGCAGGACAAATAGCACTGGCGTCTGTTCCCAGCAAGTACAGTGTATTGGACTGAAGAGGATCTACTGTTCTTGTCAGGTTCCTAAGGAGAATTGAACTAGATATGGCCGTGTGTGTAGGAAGCACAGTTTCTTTGTTCTGAGCAGGCTCACTGTTCGGAACAAAAAGGAAACACAGTAGAGTAGAAGAGTGCTCTTTTCTCAAAAGCAGAGTTTGTTTCTTGTAAGGCGAGCTAGCGTTTGTTTCTCAGTCCTAAATGGAGGTGAGTCACATGCAGTTTTTTGTCCTATGAGCAAAAGTTGTTTTCTGGTAAGACAAGCCACTATTGTTCTCCAATTTCCATACACAATGCAAATAGCACTCGCGTCTGTTCCCCGCAAGTACAGTGTATTGGATGGAAGAGGAGCTACTGTTCTTGTCAGTTTCCTAAGCACAGTTGAACTAGATATGGCCCGTGTGTGTAGGAAGCACAGTTCTTTTGTTCTGAGCAAGCTCACTGTTCGGACCCCATAGGAAACACAGTAGAGTAGAAGAGTGCTCTTTTCTCAAAAGCAGAGTGTGTTTCATGTAAGGCGAGCTAGAGTTTGTTTCCCAGTCCTAAATGGAGTTGAGTCACATGCAGTTTCTGGTCTTACGAGCAAGAGTTGTTTTCTGGTAAGACGAGACACTATTGTGCTCCAATTGCCATACACAGTGCAAATAGCACTCGCGTCTGTTCCCCGCAAGTACAGTGTATTGGACGGAAGAGGAGCTACTGTTCTTGTCAGTTTCCTAAGGAGAGTTGAACTAGATATGGCCCGTGTGTGGAGGAAGCACAGTTCTTTTGTTCTGAGCAAGCTCACTGTTTGGAACCCATAGGAAACAGAGTAGAGTAGATGAGTGCTCTTTTCTCAAAAGCAGAGTGTGTTTCATGTAAGGCGAGCTAGCATTTGTTTCCCAGTCCTAAATGGAGTTGAATCACATGCAGTTTCTGGTCTTACGGCAAGAGTTGTTTTCTGGTAAGGAAAGTCACTATTGCGCTCCCATTGCCATACACAGTGCAAATAGCACTCACGTCTGTTCCCAGCAAGTACAGTGTATCGGACTGAAGAGGAGCTACTGTTCTTGTCAGTTTCCTAAGCAGAGTTGAACTAGATATGGCCCGTGTATGTAGGAAGCACAGTTCTTTTGTTCTGAGCAAGCTCACTGTTCTGGCCCTATAGGAAAAACAGTAGAGTAGAAGAGTGCTCTTTTCTCTAAAGCAGAGTGTGTTTCTTGCAAGGTGAGCTAGCTTTTGTTTCCCAGTCCTAAATGGAGTTGAATCACATGCAGTTTCTGGTCCTACAAGCAAGAGTTGTTTTCTGGTAAGAAGAGTCACTATTGTGCTGCCATTGCCATACACAGGACAAATAGCACTGGCGTCTGTTCCCAGCAAGTACAGTGTATTGGACTGAAGAGGATCTACTGTTCTTGTCAGGTTCCTAAGCAGAATTGAACTAGATATGGCCGTGTGTGTAGGAAGCACAGTTCTTTTGTTCTGAGCAGCTCACTGTTCGGACCCCTTAGGAAACACAGTAGAGTAGAAGAGTGCTCTTTTCTCAAAAGCAGAGTGTGTTTCTTGTAAGGCGAGCTTGCATTTGTTTCCCAGTCCTAAATGGAGTTGAGTCACATGCAGTGTTTTGTCCTACGAGCAAGAGTTGTTTTCTAGTAAGACGAGTCACTATTGTGCTCCAATTGCCATACACAGTGCAAATAGCACTCGTGTCTGTTAACCGGAAGGAAGGTGTATTGGACGGAAGAGGAGCTACTGTTCTTGTCAGTTTCCTAAGCAGAGTTGAACTAGATATGGCCCGTGTGTGTAGGAAGCACAGTTCTTTTGTTCTGAGCAAGCTCACTGTTCGGACCCCTAGAAAACACAGTAGAGTAGAAGAGTGCTCTTTTCTCAAAAGCAAAGTGTGTTTCTTGTAATTCTGGCTAGCGTTTGTTTCCCAGTCCTAAATGGAGTGGAATCACATGCAGTTTCTGGTCCTACGAGCAAGAGTTGTTTTCTGGTAAGAAGAGTCACTATTGCACTGCCATTGCCATACACAGGACAAATAGCACTGGCGTCTGTTCCCAGCAAGTACAGTGTATTGGACTGAAGAGGATCTAGTGTTCTTGTCAGTTTCCTAAGCAGAGTTGAACTAGATATGGCCGTGTGTGTTGGAAGCACAGTTTTTTTGTTCTGAGCAAGCTCACTGTTTGGAACACATAGGAAACACAGTAGAGTAGAAGAGTGCTCTTTTCTCAAAAGCAGAGTGTGTTTCTTGGAAGTCGAGCTAGCGTTTGTTTCCCAGTCCTAAATGGAGTTGAGTCACATGCAGTTTTTTGTACTATGAGAAAAAGTTGTTTTCTGGTAAGACAAGTCACTATTGTGCTCCAATTGCCATACACAGTGCAAATAGCACTCGCGTCTGTTCCCCCCAAGTACAGTGTATTGGATGGAAGAGGAGCAACTGTTCTTGTCAGTTTCCTAAGCACAGTTGAACTAGATATGGCCGTGTGGGTAGGAAGCACAGTTCTTTTGTTCTGAGCAAGCTCACTGTTCGGACCCCATAGGAAACACAGTAGATTAGAAGAGTGCTCTTTTCTCAAAAGCAGAGTGTGTTTCATTTAAGGCGAGCTAGCATTTGTTTCCCAGTCCTAAATGGAGTTGAATCACATGCAGTTTCTGGTCTTACGAGCAAGAGTTGTTTTCTGGTAAGGAAAGTCACTATTGCGCTCCCATTGCCATACACAGTGCAAATAGCACTCGCGTCTGTTCCCAGCAAGTACAGTGTATCGGACTGAAGAGGAGCTACTGTTCTTGTCAGTTTCCTAAGCAAAGTTGAACTAGTTATGGCCCGTGTGTAGGAAGCACAGTTCTTTTTTTCTGAGCAAGCTCACTGTTCTGGCCTTATAGGAAACACAGTAGAGCAGAAGAGTGCTCTTTTCTCAAAAGCAGAGTGTGTTTCTTGTAAAGCGAGCTAGAGTTTGTTTCCCAGGCCTAAATGGAGTTGAATCACATGAAGTTTCTGGTCCTAAGAGCAAGAGTTGTTTTCTGTTAAGAAGAGTCACTATTGCGCTGCCATTGCCATACACAGGACAAATAGCACTGGCGTCTGTTCCCAGCAAGTACAGTCTATTGAACTGAAGAGGATCTACTGTACTTGTCAGGTTCCTAAGCAGACTTGAACTAGATTTGGCCGTGTGAGTAGGAAGCACAATTTTTTTGTTCTGAGCAAGCTCACTGTTCTGGCCCTATAGGAAACAAAGTAGAGTAGAAGAGTGCTCTTTTATCAAAGTCAGAGTGTGTTTCTTGGAAGTCGAGCTAGCATTTGTTTCCCAGTCCTAAATGGAGTTGAGGCACATGCAGTTTTTTGTCCTACGAGCAAGAGATGTTTTCTGGTAAGACAAGTCACTGTTGTGCTCCAATTGCCATAAGCAGGACAAATAGCACTGGCATCTGTTCCCAGCAAGTACAGTGTATTTGACTGAAGAGGATCTACTGTTCTTGTCAGGTTCCTAAGGAGAATTGAACTAGATATGGCCGTGTGTGTAGGAAGCACAGTTTTTTTGTTCTGAGCAGGCTCACTGTTCGGAACAAAAAGGAAACACAGTAGAGTAGAAGAGTGCTCTTTTCTCAAAAGCAGAGTTTGTTTCTTGTAAGGCGAGCTAGCGTTTGTTTCCCAGTCCTAAATGGAGGTGAGTCACATGCAGTTTTTTGTCCTATGAGCAAAAGTTGTTTTCTGGTAAGACAAGCCACTATTGTTCTCCAATTTCCATACACAATGCAAATAGCACTCGCGTCTGTTCCCCGCAAGTACAGTGTATTGGATGGAAGAGGAGCTACTGTTCTTGTCAGTTTCCTAAGCACAGTTGAACTAGATATGGCCCGTGTGTGTAGGAAGCACAGTTCTTTTGTTCTGAGCAAGCTCACTGTTCTGGCCCTATAGGAAACACAGTAGAGTAGAAGAGTGCTCTTTTCTCAAAAGCAGAGTGTGTTTCTTGTAAGGTGAGCTAGCTTTTGTTTCCCAGTCCTAAATGGAGTTGAATCACATGCAGATTCTGGTCCTAAGACCAAGAGTTGTTTAGTGGTAAGAAGAGTCACTATTGCGCTACAACTGTCATACACAGGACAAATAGCACTGGCGTCTTTTCCCAGCAAGTAGAGTGTATTGGACTGAAGAGGATCTAGTGTTCTTGTCAGTTTCCTAAGCAGAGTTGAACTAGATACGGAAAGTGTGTGTAGGAAGCACAGTTCTTTTGTTCTGAGCAAGCTCACTTTTCGGAACACATAGGAAACACAGTAGAGTAGAAGAGTGCTCTTTTCTCAAAAGCAGAGTGTGTTTTTGTAAGGCGAGCTAGCGTTTGTTTCCTATTCCAAATGGAGTTGAATCACATGCAGTTTCTGGTCCTATGAACAAGAGTTGTTTTCTGGTAAGGAAAGTCACTATTGTGCTCCCATTGCCCTTTACAAGGCAAATAGCACTTGCGTCGTTTCCCAGCAAGTACAGTGTATTGGATTGAATAGGAGCTACTGTTCTTGTCAGTTTACTAAGCAGAATGGAACTAGATATGGTCCGTGCGTGTAGGAAGCACAGTTCTTTTGTTCTGAGCAAGCTCACTGTTTGGACCCCATAGGAAACACAATAGAGTAGAAGAGTGCTCTTTTCTCAAAAGCAGAGTGTGTTTCATGTATGGCGAGCTAGCATTTCTTTCCCAGTCCTAAATGGAGTTGATCATATGCAGTTTCTGGTCCTACGATCAAGAGTTGTTTTCTGGTAAGGAAAGTCACTATTGCGCTCCCATTGCCATACACAGTGCAAATAGCACTCGCGTCTGTTCCCAACAAGTACAGTGTATCGGACTGAAGAGGAGCTACTGTTCTTGTCAGTTTCCTAAGCAGAGATGAACTAGTTATGGCCCGTGTGTAGGAAGCACAGTTCTTTTGTTCTGAGCAAGCTCACTCTTCTGGCCCTATAGGAAACACAGTAGAGTGGAAGAGTGCTCTTTTCTATAAAGCAGAGTGTTTTTCTTGTAAGGCGAGCTAGCGTTTGTTTCCCAGTCCTAAATGGAGTTGAATCACATGCAGTTTCTAGTCCTACTAGCAAGAGTTGTTTTCTGGTAAGAAGAGTCACTATTGCGCTGCCATTGCCATACATAGGACAAATAGCACTGACGTCTGTTCCCAGCTAGTACAGTGTATTGGACTGAAAAGGAGCTACTGTTCTTCTCAGTTTCGTAAGCAGAGTTGAACTAGATATGGCCCGTGTGTGTAGGAATTACAGTTCTTTTTTTCTGAGCAAGCTCACTGTTCTGGCCCTATAGGGATCACAGAAGAGTAGAAGAGTGCTATTTTCTCAAAAGCAGAGTGTGTTTCTTGTAAAGCGAGCTAGAGTTTGATTCCCAGTCCTAAATGGAGTGGAATCACATGCACTTTCTGGTTTTAGGAGCAAGATTTGTTTTCTGTTAAGAAGAGTCACTATTGCACTGCCATTGCCATACACAGGACAAATAGCACTGGCGTCTGTTCCCAGCAAGTACAGTGTATTGAACTGAAGAGGATCTACTGTTCTTGTCAGGTTCCTAAGCAGACTTGAACTAGATATGGCCGTGTGAGTAGGAAGCACAGTATTTTTTTTCTGAGCAAGCTCACTGTTCGGAACATATAGGAAACACAGTAGAGTAGAAGAGTGCTCTTTCCTCAAAAGCAAAGTGTGTTTCTTGGAAGTTGAGCTAGCGTTTGTTTCCCAGTTCTAAATGGAGTTGAGTCACATGCAATTTTTTGTCCTACGAGCAAGACTTGTTTTCTGGTAAGGAAAGTCACTATTGTGCTCCCATTGCCATACACAGTGCAAATAGCACTCACGTGTGTTCCCAGCAAGTACAGTGTATCGGACTGAAGAGGAGCTACTGTTCTTGTCAGTTTCCTAAGCAGAGTTGAACTAGATATGGCCCGTGTGTAGGAAGCACAGTTCTTTTGTTCTGAGCAAGCTCACTGTTCTGGCCCTATAGGAAACACAGTAGAGTAGAAGAGTGCTCTTTTCTCAAAAGCAGAGTGTGTTTCTTGTAAGGCGAGCTAGCATTTGTTTCCCAGTTCTAAATTGAGTTGAGTCACATGCAGTTTTTTGTCCTACGAGCAAGAATTGTTTTCTGGTAAGACGAGTCACTATTGTGCTCCAATTGCCATACACAGTGCAAATAGCACTCGTGTCTGTTCCCCGCAAGTACAGTGTATTGGACTGAAGAAGATCTACTGTTCTTATCAGTTTCCTAAGCAGAGTTGAACTAGATATGGCCCGTGTGTGTAGGAAGCACAGTTCTTTTGTTCTGAGTAAGCTCACTGTTCGGACCCCATAGGTAGCACAGTAGATTAGAAGAGTGGTCTTTTCTCAAAAGCAGAGTGTGTTTCATGTAAGGCGAGCTAGCATTTGTTTCCCAGTCCTAAATGGAGTTGAATCACATGCAGTTTCTGGTCCTACAATCAAGAGTTGTTTTCTGGTAAGGAAAGTCACTATTGCGCTCCTATTGCCATACACAGTGCAAATAGCACTCGCGTCTGTTCCCAGCAAGTACAGTGTATCGGACCTAAGAGGAGCTACTGTTCTTGTCAGTTTCCTAAGCAAAGTTGAACTAGTTATGGCCCGTGTGTAGGAAGCACAGTTCTTTTTTTCTGAGCAAGCTCACTGTTCTGGCCTTATAGGAAACACAGTAGAGCAGAAGAGTGCTCTTTTCTCAAAAGCAGAGTGTGTTTCTTGTAAAGCGAGCTAGAGTTTGTTTCCCAGGCCTAAATGGAGTTGAATCACATGAAGTTTCTGGTCCTAAGAACAAGAGTTGTTTTCTGTTAAGAAGAGTAACTATTGCGCTGCCATTGCCATACACAGGACAAATAGCACTGGCGTCTGTTCCCAGCAAGTACAGTCTATTGAACTGAAGAGGATCTACTGTACTTGTCAGGTTCCTAAGCAGACTTGAAATAGATATGGCCGTGTGAGTAGGAAGCACAGTTTTTTTGTTCTGAGCAAGCTCACTGTTCTGGCCCTATAGGAAACAAAGTAGAGTAGAAGAGTGCTCTTTTATCAAAAGCAGAGTGTGTTTCTTGGAAGTCGAGCTAGCGTTTGTTTCTCAGTCCTAAATGGAGTTGAGTCACATGCAGTTTTTTGTCCTACGAGCAAGAGATGTTTTCTGGTAAGACAAGTCACTGTTGTGCTCCAATTGCCATACACAGGACAAATAGCACTGGCGTCTGTTCCCAGCAAGTACAGTGTATTGGACTGAAGAGGATCTACTGTTCTTGTCAGGTTCCTAAGGAGAATTGAACTAGATATGGCCGTGTGTGTAGGAAGCACAGTTTTTTTGTTCTGAGCAAGCTCACTGTTCGGAACAAAAAGGAAACACAGTAGAGTAGAAGAGTGCTCTTTTCTCAAAAGCAGAGTTTGTTTCTTGTAAGGCGAGCTAGCGTTTGTTTCCCAGTCCTAAATGGAGTTGAGTCACATGCAGATTTTTGTCCTATGAGCAAAAGTTGTTTTCTGGTAAGACAAGTCACTATTGTTCTCCAATTTCCATACACAATGCAAATAGCACTCGCGTCTGTTCCCCGCAAGGACAGTGTATTGGACGGAAGAGGAGCTACTGTTCTTGTCAGTTTCCTAAGCACAGTTGAACTAGATATGTCCCGTGTGTGTAGGAAGCACAGTTCTTTTGTTCTGAGCAAGCTCACTGTTCGGACCCCATAGGAAACACAGTAGAGTAGAAGAGTGCTCTTTTCTCAAAAGCAGAGTGTGTTTCATGTAAGGCGAGCTAGAGTTTGTTTCCCAGTCCTAAATGGAGTTGAATCACATGCAGTTTCTGGTCTTACGAGCAAGAGTTGTTTTCTGGTAAGGAAAGTCACTATTGCGCTCCCATTGCCATACACAGTGCAAATAGCACTCGCGTCTGTTCCCAGCAAGTACAGTGTATCGGACTGAAGAGGAGCTACTGTTCTTGTCAGTTTCCTAAGGAGAGTTGAACTAGATATGGCCCGTGTGTGTAGAAAGCACAGTTCTTTTGTTCTGAGCAAGCTCACTGTTTGGAACCCATAGGAAACAGAGTAGAGTAGAAGAGTGCTCTTTTCTCAAAAGCAGAGTGTGTTTCATGTAAGGCGAGCTAGCATTTGTTTCCCAGTCCTAAATGGAGTTGAATCACATGCAGTTTCTGGTCTTACGAGCAAGAGTTGTTTTCTGGTAAGGAAAGTCACTATTGCACTCCCATTGCCATACACAGTGCAAATAGCACTCGCGTCTGTTCCCAGCAAGTACAGTGTATCGGACTGAAGAGGAGCTACTGTTCTTGTCAGTTTCCTAAGCAGAGTTGAACGAGATATGGCCCGTGCGTAGGAAGCACAGTTCTTTTGTTTTGAGCAAGCTCACTGTTCTGGCCCTATAAAAAAAACAGTAGAGTAGAAGAGTGCTCTTTTCTCTAAAGCAGAGTGTGTTTCTTACAAGGTGAGCTAGCTTTTGTTTCCCAGTCCTAAATGGAGTTGAATCACATGCAGTTTCTGGTCCTACAAGCAAGAGTTGTTTTCTGGTAAGAAGAGTCACTATTGTGCTGCCATTGCCATACACAGGACAAATAGCACTGGCGTCTGTTCCCAGCAAGTACAGTGTATTGGACTGAAGAGGATCTACTGTTCTTGTCAGGTTCCTAAGCAGAATTGAATTAGATATGGCCGTGTGTGTAGGAAGCACAGTTCTTTTGTTCTGAGCAGCTCACTGTTCGGACCCCATAGGAAACACAGTAGAGTAGAAGAGTGCTCTTTTCTCAAAAGCAGAGTGTGTTTCTTGTAAGGCGAGCTTGCATTTGTTTCCCAGTCCTAAATGGAGTTGAGTCACATGCAGTGTTTTGTCCTACGAGCAAGAGTTTTTTTCTGGTAAGACGAGACACTATTGTGCTCCAATTGCCATACACAGTGCAAATAGCACTCGCGTCTGTTCCCCGCAAGTACAGTGTATTGGACGGAAGAGGAGCTACTGTTCTTGTCAGTTTCCTAAGGAGAGTTGAACTAGATATGGCCCGTGTGTGTAGGAAGCACAGTTCTTTTGTTGTGAGCAAGCTCACTGTTTGGAACCCATAGGAAACAGAGTAGAGTAGAAGAGTGCTCTTTTCTCAAAAGCAGAGTGTGTTTCATGTAAGGCGAGCTAGCATTTGTTTCCCAGTCCTAAATGGAGTTGAATCACATGCAGTTTCTGGTCTTACGGGCAAGAGTTGTTTTCTGGTAAGGAAAGTCACTATTGCGCTCCCATTGCCATACACAGTGCAAATAGCACTCACGTCTGTTCCCAGCAAGTACAGTGTATCGGACTGAAGAAGAGCTACTGTTCTTGTCAGTTTCCTAAGCAGAGTTGAACGACATATGGCTCGTGTGTAGGAAGCACAGTTCTTTTGTTCTGAGCAAGCTCACTGTTCTGGCCCTATAGGAAAAACAGTAGAGTAGAAGAGTGCTCTTTTCTCAAAAGCAGAGTGTGTTTCTTGCAAGGTGAGCTAGCTTTTGTTTCCCAGTCCTAAATGGAGTTGAATCACATGCAGTTTCTGGTCCTACAAGCAAGAGTTTTTTTCTGGTAAGAAGAGTCACTATTGTGCTGCCATTGCCATACACAGGACAAATAGCACTGGCGTCTGTTCCCAGCAAGTACAGTGTATTGGACTGAAGAGGATCTACTGTTCTTGTCAGGTTCCTAAGCAGAATTAAACTAGATATGGCCGTGTGTGTAGGAAGCACAGTTCTTTTGTTCTGAGCAGCTCACTGTTCGGACCCCATAGGAAACACAGTAGAGTAGAAGAGTGCTCTTTTCTCAAAAACAGAGTGTGTTTCTTGGAAGTCGAGCTAGCGTTTGTTTCCCATTCCTAAATGGAGTTGAGTCACATGCAGTTTTTTGTACTATGAGAAAAAGTTGTTTTCTGGTAAGACAAGTCACTATTGTGCTCCAATTGCCATACACAGTGCAAATAGCACTCGCGTCTGTTCCCCGCAAGTACAGTGTATTGGACGGAAGAGGAGCTACTGTTCTTGTCAGTTTCCTAAGCACAGTTGAACTAGATATGGCCGTGTGTGTAGGAAGCACAGTTCTTTTGTTCTGAGCAAGCTCACTGTTCGGACCCCATAGGAAACACAGTAGATTAGAAGAGTGCTCTTTTCTCAAAAGCAGAGTGTGTTTCATTTAAGGCGAGCTAGCATTTGTTTCCCAGTCCTAAATGGAGTTGAAACACATGCAGTTTCTGGTCTTACGAGCAAGAGTTGTTTTCTGGTAAGGAAAGTCACTATTGCGCTCCCATTGCCATACACAGTGCAAATAGCACTCGCGTCTGTTCCCAGCAAGTACAGTGTATCGGACTGAAGAGGAGCTACTGTTCTTGTCAGTTTCCTAAGCAGAGTTGAACTAGATATGGCCCGTGTGTAGGAAGCACAGTTCTTTTGTTCTGAGCAAGCTCACTGTTCTGGCCCTATAGGAAACACAGTAGAGTAGAAGAGTGCTCTATTCTCTAAAGCAGAGTGTGTTTCTTGTAAGGTGAGCTAGCTTTTGTTTCCCAGTCCTAAATGGAGTTGAATCACATGCAGATTCTGGTCCTGCGACCAAGAGTTGTTTTCTGGTAAGAAGAGTCACTATTGCGCTGCAACTGCCATACACAGGACAAATAGCACTGGCGTCTGTTCCCAGCAAGTACAGTGTATTGGACTGAAGAGGATCTAGTGTTCTTGTCAGTTTCCTAAGCAGAGTTGAATTAGATACGGCCCGTGTGTGTAGGAAGCACAGTTCTTTTGTTCTGAGCAAGCTCACTTTTCGGAACACATAGGAAACACAGTAGAGTAGAAGAGTGCTATTTTCTCAAAAGCAGAGTGTGTTTTTGTAAGGCGAGCTAGCGTTTGTTTCCTATTCCAAATGGAGTTGAATCACATGCAGTTTCTGGTCCTATGAACAAGAGTTGTTTTCTGGTAAGGAAAGTCACTATTGCGCTCCCATTGCCCTTTACAAGGCAAATAGCACTTGCGTCGTTTCCCAGCAAGTACAGTGTATTGGACTGAATAGGAGCTACTGTTCTTGTCAGTTTACTAAGCAGAATGGAACTAGATATGGTTCGTGCGTGTAGGAAGCACAGTTCTTTTGTTCTGAGCAAGCTCACTGTTTGGACCCCATAGGAAACACAATAGAGTAGAAGAGTGCTCTTTTCTCAAAAGCAGAGTGTGTTTCATGTAAGGCGAGCTAGCATTTGTTTCCCAGTCCTAAATGGAGTTGAATCACATGCAGTTTCTGGTCTTACGGGCAAGAGTTGTTTTCTGGTAAGGAAAGTCACTATTGCGCTCCCATTGCCATACACAGTGCAAATAGCACTCACGTCTGTTCCCAGCAAGTACAGTGTATCGGACTGAAGAAGAGCTACTGTTCTTGTCAGTTTCCTAAGCAGAGTTGAACGAGATATGGCTCGTGTGTAGGAAGCACAGTTCTTTTGTTCTGAGCAAGCTCACTGTTCTGGCCCTATAGGAAAAACAGTAGAGTAGAAGAGTGCTCTTTTCTCTAAAGCAGAGTGTGTTTCTTGCAAGGTGAGCTAGCTTTTGTTTCCCAGTCCTAAATGGAGTTGAATCACATGCAGTTTCTGGTCCTACAAGCAAGAGTTGTTTTCTGGTAAGAAGAGTCACTATTGTGCTGCCATTGCCATACACAGGACAAATAGCACTGGCGTCTGTTCCCAGCAAGTACAGTGTATTGGACTGAAGAGGATCTACTGTTCTTGTCAGGTTCCTAAGCAGAATTGAACTAGATATGGCCGTGTGTGTAGGAAGCACAGTTCTTTTGTTCTGAGCAGCTCACTGTTCGGACCCCATAGGAAACACAGTAGAGTAGAAGAGTGCTCTTTTCTCAAAAGCAGAGTGTGTTTCTTGGAAGTCGAGCTAGCATTTGTTTCCCATTCCTAAATGGAGTTGAGTCACATGCAGTTTTTTGTACTATGAGAAAAAGTTGTTTTCTGGTAAGACAAGTCACTATTGTGCTCCAATTGCCATACACAGTGCAAATAGCACTCGCGTCTGTTCCCCGCATGTACAGTGTATTGGACGGAAGAGGAGCTACTGTTCTTGTCAGTTTCCTAAGCACAGTTGAACTAGATATGGCCGTGTGTGTAGGAAGCACAGTTCTTTTGTTCTGAGCAAGCTCACTGTTCGGACCCCATAGGAAACACAGTAGATTAGAAGAGTGCTCTTTTCTCAAAAGCAGAGTGTGTTTCATTTAAGGCGAGCTAGCATTTGTTTCCCAGTCCTAAATGGAGTTGAAACACATGCAGTTTCTGGTCTTACGAGCAAGAGTTGTTTTCTGGTAAGGAAAGTCACTATTGCGCTCCCATTGCCATACACAGTACAAATAGCACTCGCGTCTGTTCCCAGCAAGTACAGTGTATCGGACTGAAGAGGAGCTACTGTTCTTGTCAGTTTCCTAAGCAGAGTTGAATTAGATATGGCCCGTGTGTAGGAAGCACAGTTCTTTTGTTCTGAGCAAGCTCACTGTTCTGGCCCTATAGGAAACACAGTAGAGTAGAAGAGTGCTCTTTTCTCTAAAGCAGAGTGTGTTTCTTGTAAGGTGAGCTAGCTTTTGTTTCCCAGTCCTAAATGGAGTTGAATCACATGCAGATTCTGGTCCTGCGACCAAGAGTTGTTTTCTGGTAAGAAGAGTCACTATTGCGCTGCAACTGCCATACACAGGACAAATAGCACTGGCGTCTGTTCCCAGCAAGTACAGTGTATTGGACTGAAGAGGATCTAGTGTTCTTGTCAGTTTCCTAAGCAGAGTTGAATTAGATACGGCCCGTGTGTGTAGGAAGCACAGTTCTTTTGTTCTGAGCAAGCTCAATTTTCGGAACACATAGGAAACACAGTAGAGTAGAAGAGTGCTATTTTCTCAAAAGCAGAGTGTGGTTTTGTAAGGCGAGCTAGCCTTTGTTTCCTATTCCAAATGGAGTTGAATCACATGCAGTTTCTGGTCCTATGAACAAGAGTTGTTTTCTGGTAAGGAAAGTCACTATTGCGCTCCCATTGCCCTTTACAAGGCAAATAGCACTTGCGTCGTTTCCCAGCAAGTACAGTGTATTGGACTGAATAGGAGCTACTGTTCTTGTCAGTTTACTAAGCAGAATGGAACTAGATATGGTTCGTGCGTGTAGGAAGCACAGTTCTTTTGTTCTGAGCAAGCTCACTGTTTGGACCCCATAGGAAACACAATAGAGTAGAAGAGTGCTCTTTTCTCAAAAGCAGAGTGTGTTTCATGTAAGGCGAGCTAGCATTTGTTTCCCAGTCCTAAATGGAGTTGAATCTCATGCAGTTTCTGGTCCTACGATCAAGAGTTGTTTTCTGGTAAAGAAAGTCACTATTGCGCTCCCATTGCCATACACAGTGCAAATAGCACTCACGTCCCTTCCCAGCAAGTACAGTGTATCGGACTGAAGAGGAGCTACTGTTCTTGTCAGTTTCCTAAGCAGAGATGAACTAGTTATGGCCCGTGTGTAGGAAGCACAGTTCTTTTGTTCTGAGCAAGCTCACTCTTCTGTCCCTATAGGAAACACAGTAGAGTGGAAGAGTGCTTTTTTCTATAAAGCAGAGTGTTTTTCTTGTAAGGCGAGCTAGCGTTTGTTTCCCAGTCCTAAATGGAGTTGAATCACATGCAGTTTCTAGTCCTACTAGCAAGAGTTGTTTTCTGGTAAGAAGAGTCACTATTGCGCTGCCATTGACATACATAGGACAAATAGCACTGACGTCTGTTCCCAGCTAGTACAGTGTATTGGACTGAAAAGGAGCTACTGTTCTTCTCAGTTTCCTAAGCAGAGTTGAACTAGATATGGCCCGTGTGTGTAGGAATTACAGTTCTTTTTTTCTGAATAAGCTCACTGTTCTGGCCCTATAGGGAACACAGAAGAGTAGAAGAGTGCTCTTTTCTCAAAAGCAGAGTGTGTTTCTTGTAAAGCGAGCTAGAGTTTGATTCCCAGTCCTAAATGGAGTGGAATCACATGCACTTTCTGGTCCTACGAGCAAGATTTGTTTTCTGTTAAGAAGAGTCACTATTGAGCTGCCATTGCCATACACAGGACAAATAGCACTGGCGTCTGTTCCCAGCAAGTACAGTGTATTGAACTGAAGAGGATCTACTGTTCTTGTCAGGTTCCTAAGCAGACTTGAACTAGATATGGCCGTGCGTAGGAAGCACAGTTTTTTTGTTCTGAGCAAGCTCACTTTTCGGAACACAAAAGAAACACAGTAGAGTAGAAGAGTGCTCTTTTCTCAAAAGCAGAGTGTGTTTTTGTAAGGCGAGCTAGCGTTTGTTTCCTAGTCCTAAATGGAGTTGAATCACATGCAGTTTCTGGTCCTATGAACAAGAGTTGTTTTCTGGTAAGGAAAGTCACTATTGCGCTCCCATTGCCCTTTACAAGGCAAATAGCACTCGCGTCTTTTCCCAGCAAGTACAGTGTATTGGACTGAATAGGAGCTACTGTTCTTGTCAGTTTACTAAGCAGAATTGAACTAGATATGGTCCGTGCATGTAGGAAGCACAGTTCTTTTGTTCTGAGCAAGCTCACTGTTCGGAACACATAGGAAACACAGTAGAGTAGAAGAGTGCTCTTTTCTCAAAAGCAGAGTGTGTTTCTTGTAAGTCGAGCTAGCGTTTGTTTCCCAGTCCTAAATGGAGTTGAATCTCATGCAGTTTCTGGTCCTACGAGCAAGAGTTGTTTTCTGGTAAGGAAAGTCACTATTGCGCTCCCATTGCCATACACAGTGCAAATAGCACATGCGTCTGTTCCCAGCAATTACAGTGTATTGGACTGAAGAGGAGTTACTGTTCTTGTCAGGTTCCTAAGCAGAGTTCAACTAGATATGGCCCGTGTGTGTATGAAACACAGTTCTTATGTTCTGAGCAAGCTCACTGCTCTGGCCCCATAGGAAACACAGTAGAATAGAAGAGTGCTCTTTTCTCTAAAGCAGAGTGTGTTTCTTGTAAGGCGATCTAGCATTTGTTTCCCAGTCCTAAATGGAGTTGAGTCACATGTAGTTTTTTGTCCTACGAGCAAGAGTTTTTTTCTGGTAAGACGAGTCACTGTTGTGCTCCAATTGCCATACACAGTGCAAATAGCACTCGCGTCTGTTCCCAGCAAGTACACTGTATCGGACTGAAGAGGAGCTACTGTTCTTGTCAGGTTCCTAAGCAGACTTGAACTAGATATGGCCGTGTGTGTAGGAAGCACAGTTCTCTTGTTCTCAGCAAGCTCACTGTTCGGACGCCATAGGAAACCCAGTAGAGTAGAAGAGTGCTCTTTTCTCAAAAGCAGAGTGTGTTCTTGTAAGGCGAGCTAGCGTTTGTTTCCCAGTCCTAAATGGAGTTGAATCACATGCAGTTTCTGGTCCTACGAGCAAGGGTTGTTTTCTGGTAAGAAGAGTCACTATTGCGCTGCCATTGCCATACACAGGACAAATAGCACTGGCGTCTGTTCCCAGCAAGTACAGTGTATTGGACTGAAGAGGATCTATTGTTCTTGTCAGGTTCCTAAGCAGACTTGAACTAGATATGGCCGTGTGTGTAGGAAGCACAGTTTTTTTGTTCTGAGCAAGCTCACTGTTTGGAACACATAGGAAACACAGTAGAGTAGAAGAGTGCTCTTTTCTCAAAAGCAGAGTGTGGTTCATGTAAGGCGAGCTAGCATTTGTTTGCCAGTCCTAAATGGAGTTGAATCACATGCAGTTTCTGGTCCTACGAGCAAGGGTTGTTTTCTGGTAAGAAGAGTCACTATTGCGCTGCCATTGCCATACACAGGACAAATAGCACTGGCGTCTGTTCCCAGCTAGTACAGTGTATTGGACTGAAGAGGATCTACTGTTCTTGTCAGGTTCCCAAGCAGACTTGAAAAAGATATGGCCGTGTGTGTAGGAAGCACAGTTTTTTTGTTCTGAGCAAGCTCACTGTTCGGAACACATAGGAAACACAGTAGAGTAGAAGAGTGCTCTTTTCTCAAAAGCAGAGTGTGTTTCTTGGAAGTCGAGCTAGAGTTTGTTTCCCAGTCCTAAATTGAGTTGGGTCACATGCAGTTTTTTGTCCTACGAGCAAGAGTTGTTTTCTGGTAAGACAAGTCACTATTGTGCTCCAATGCCATACACAGTGCAAATAGCACTCGCGTCTGTTCCCCGCAATTACAGTGAATTGGACTGAAGAGGATCTACTGTTCTTGTCAGGTTCCTAAGCAGAATTGAACTAGATATGGCCGTGTGTGTAGGAAGCACAGTTCTTTTGTTCTGAGGAAGCTCACTGTTCGGACACCATAGGAAAAACAGTAGAGTAGAAGAGTGCTCTTTTCTCAAAATCAGAGTGTGTTTCTTGTAAGGCGAGCTAGCGTTTGTTTCCCAGTCCTAAATGGAGTTGAATCTCATGCAGTTTCTGGTCCTAAGAGCAAGAGTTGTTTTCTGGTAAGGAAAGTCACTATTGCGCTCCCATTGCCATACACAGTGCAAATAGCACATGCATCTGTTCCCAGCAATTACAGTTTATTGGACTGAAGATGTGCTACTGTTCTTGTCAGGTTCCTAAGCAGACTTGAACTAGATATGGCAGTGTGTGTAGGAAGCACAGTTTTTTTGTTCTGAGCAAGCTCACTTTTCGGAACACATAGGAAACACAGTAGAGTAGAAGAGTACTCTTTTCTCAAAAGCAGAGTGTGTTTCTTGGAAGTCGAGCTAGCGTTTGTTTCCCAGTCCTAAATGGAGTTGACTCACATGCAGTTTTTTGTCCTACGAGCAAGAGTTGTTTTCTCGTAAGACAAGTCAATATTGTGCTCCAATTGCCATACACAGTGCAAATAGCACTCGCGTCTGTTCCCCGCAAGTACAGTGTATTGGACTGAAGAGGAGCTACTGTTCTTGTTTGTTTCCGAGGCAGAGTTGAACTAGATATGGCCCGTGCGTGTAGGAAGCACAGTTCTTTTGTTCTGAGCAAGCTCACTGTTCGGACCCCATAGGAAACACAGTAGAATAGAAGAGTGCTCTTTTCTCTAAAGCAGAGTGTGTTTCATGTAAGGCGAGCTAGCACTTGTTCCCCAGTCCTAAATGGAGTTGAATCACATACAGTTTCTAGTCCTACGAGCAAGAGTTGTTTTCTGGTAAGGAAAGTCACTATTGCACTCCCATTGCCATACACAGAGCAAATAGCACTCGCGTCTGTTCCCAGCAAGTACAGTGTATCGGACTGAAGAGGAGCTACTGTTCTTGTCAGTTTCATAAGCAGAGTTGAACTAGTTATGGGACGTATGTAGGAAGCACAGTTCTTTTGTTTTGAGCAAGCTCACTGTTCTGTCCCTATAGGAAACACAGTAGAGTAGAAGAGTGCTCTTTTCTCTAAAGAAGAGTGTGTTTCTTGTAAGGCGAGCTAGCGTTTGTTTCCCAGTCCTAAATGGAGTTGAATCACATGCAGTTTCTAGTCCTAAGAGCAAGAGTTGTTTTATGGTAAGAAGAGTCACTATTGCGCTGCCATTGCCATACACAGGACAAATAGCACTGGCGTCTGTTCCCAGCAAGTACAGTGTATTGGACTGAAGAGGATCTACTGTTCTTGTCAGGTTCCTAAGCAGAACTGAACTAGATATGGCCGTGTGTGTAGGAAGCACAGTTCTTTTGTTCTGAGCAAGCTCACTGTTCGGACACCATAGGAAACCCAGTAGAGTAGATGAGTGCTCTTTTCTCAAAAGCAGAGTGTGTTCTTGTAAGGCGAGCTAGCGTTTGTTTCCCAGTCCTAAATGGAGTTGAATCACATGCAGTTTCTGGTCCTAAGAGCAAGAGTTGTTTTCTGGTAAGGAAATTCACTATTGTGCTCCCCTTGCCATACATAGTGCAAATAGCTCTCGCGTCTGTTCCCAGCAAGTACAGTGTATCGGACTGAAGAGGAGCTACTGTTCTTGTCAGTTTCCTAAGCAGAGTTCAACTAGATATGGCCCGTGTGTGTAGGAAGCACCGTTCTTATGTTCTGAGCAAGCTCACTGTTCTGGCCCTATAGGAAACACAGTAGAGTAGAAGAGTGCTCTTTTCTCAAAAGCAGAGTGTGTTTTTGTATGGCGAGCTATCGTTTGTTTCCTAGTCCTAAATGGAGTTGAATCACATGCAGTTTCTGGTCCTACGAACAAGAGTTTTTTTTCTGGTAAGGAAAGTCACTATTGCGCTCCCATTGCCCTACACAAGGCAAATAGCACTCACGTCTTTTCCCAGCAAGTATTGGACTGAATAGGAGCTACTGTTCTTGTCAGTTTCCTAAGCAGAGTTGAACTAGATATGGCCCGTGTGTGTAGGAAGTACAGTTTTTTTTTTCTGAGCAAGCTCACTGTTCTGGTCCTATAGGAAACACAGTAGAGTAGAAGAGTGCTCTTTTCTCAAAAGCAGAGGGTGTTTCTTGTAAAGCGAGCTAGAGTTTGTTTCCCAGTCCTAAATGGAGTGGAATCACATGCAGTTTCTGGTCCTACGAGAAAGAGTTGTTTTCTGGTAAGAAGAGTCACAATTGCGCTGCCATTGCCATACACAGGACAAATAGCACTGGCGTCTGTTCCCAGTAAGTATAGTGTATTGGACTGAAGAGTATCTACTGTTCTTGTCAGGTTCCTAAGCAGACTTGAACTAGATATGGCCGTGTGTGTAGGAAGCACAGTTTTTTTGTTCTGATCAAGCTCACTGTTTGGAACACATAGGAAACACAGTAGAGTAGAAGAGTGCTCTTTTCTCAAAAGCAGAATGTGTTTCTTGGAAGTTGAGCTAGCGTTTGTTTCTTAGTCCTAAATGGAGTTGAGTCACTTGCAGTTTTTTGTCCTACGAGGAAGAGTTGTTTTCTGGTAAGACAAGTCACTATTGTGCTCCAATGCCATACACAGTGCAAATAGCACTCGCGTCTATTCCCTGCAAGTACAGTGTATTGGACTGAAGAGGATCTACTGTTCTTGTCAGGTTCCTAAGCAGAATTGAACTAGACATGGCCATGTGTGTAGGAAGCACAGTTCTTTTGTTCTGAGCAAGCTCACTGTTCGGACACCATAAGAAACAAAGTAGAGTAGAAGAGTGCTCTTTTCTCAAAAGCAGAGTGTGTTTCTTGTAAGGCGAGCTAGCTTTTGTTTCCCAGGCCTAAATGGAGTTGAATCTCATGCAGTTTCTGGTCCTAAGAGCAAGAGTTGTTTTCTGGTAAGGAGAGTCACTATTGTGCTCCCATTGCCTTACACAGTGCAAATAGCACTCGCGTCTGTTCCCAGCAAGTACAGTGTATCAGACTGAAGAGGAGCTACTGTTCTTGTCAGTCTCCTAAGCAGAGTTGAACTAGATATGGCCCGTGTGTGTAGGAAGCACAGTTCTTATGTTCTGAGCAAGCTCACTTTTCGGAACCCATAGGAAACACAGTAGAGTAGAAGAGTGCTCTTTTCTCAAAAGCAGAGTGTGTTTCATGTAAGGCGAGGTAGCGTTTGTTTCCCAGTCCTAAATGGAGTTGAATCACATGCAGTTTCTGGTCCTACGAGCAAGAGTTGTTTTCTGGTAAGGAAAGTCACTATTGCGCTCCCATTGCCATACACAGTGCAAATAGCACATGCATCTGTTTCCAGCAAGTACAGTGTATCGGACTGAAGAGGAGCTACAGTTCTTGTCAGTTTCCTAAGCAGAGTTGAACTAGATATGGCCCGTGTGTGTAAGAAGTACAGTTCTTTTTTTCTGAGCAAGCTCACTGTTCTGTCCCTATAGGAAACACAGGAGAGTAGAAGAGTGCTCTTTTCTCAAAAGCAGAGTGTGTTTCTTGTAAAGCGAGCTAGAGTTTGTTTCCCAGTCCTAAATGGAGTTGAATCACATGCAGTTTCTGGTCCTACGAGCAAGAGTTTTTTTCTGGTAAGAAGAGTCACTATTGCGCTGCCATTGCCATACACAGGACAAATAGCACTGGCGTCTGTTCCTAGCAAATATAGTGTATTAGACTGAAGAGGATCTACTATTCTTGTCAGGTTCCTAAGCAGACTTGAACTAGATATGTCCGTGTGTGTAGGAAGCACAGTTCTTTTGTTCTGAGCAAGCTCAATGTTCAGACACCATAGGAAACACAGTAGAGTAGAGGAGTGCTCTTTTCTCAAAAGCAGACTGTGTTTCTTGTAAGACGATCTAGCGTTTGTTTCCCAGTCCTAAATGGAGTTGAATCACATTCAGTTTCTGGTCCTACGAAAAAGAGCTGTTTTCTGGTAAGGAATGTCACTATTGCGCTCCCATTGCCCTACACAAGGCAAATAGCACTCGCGTCTTTTCCCAGCAAGTACAGTGTATTGGACTGAATAGGAGCTACTGTTCTTGTCAGTTTCCTAAGCAGAGTTGAACTAGATATGGTCCGTAAGTTTAGGAATCACAGTTCTTTTGTTCTGAACAAGCTCACAGTTTGGACCACATAGTAAACACAGTAGAGTAGAAGAGTGCTCTTTTCTCAAAAGCAGAGTGTGTTTCTAGTAAGGCGAGCTAGCGTTTGTTTCCCAGTCGTAAATGGAGTGGAATCACATGCAGTTTCTGGTCCTAGGAGCAAGAGTTGTTTTCTGGTAAGGAAATCACAATTGCGCTCCCATTACATGCACAGTGCAAATAGCCCTCCCGTCTGTTCCCAGCAAGTACATTGTATTGGACCGAAGATGAGCTACTGTTCTTCTCAGTTTCCTAACCAGAGTTGAACTAGATATGGCCCGTGTGTGTAGGAAGTACAGGTCTTTTTTTCTGAGCAAGCTCACTGTTCTGGCCCTATAGGAAACACAGTAGAGTAGAAGAGTGTTCTTTTCTCAAAAGCAGAGTGTGTTTCTTGTAAAGCGAGCTAGAGTTTATTTCCCAGTCCTAAATGGAGTTGAATCCCATGCAGTTCCTGGTCCTACGAGCAAGAGTTGTTTTCTGGTAAGAAGAGTCACTATTGTGCTGCCATTGCCATACACAGGACAAATAGCACTGGCGTCTCTTCCCAGCAAGTACAGTGTATTGGACTGAAGAGGATCTACTGTTCTTGTCAGGTTCCTAAGCAGACTTGAACTAGATATGGCCGTGTGTGTAGGAAGCACAGTTTTTTTGTTTTGAGCAAGCTCAATTTTCGGAACACCTAGGAAACACAATAGAGTAGAAGAGTGCTCTTTTCTCAAAAGCAGAGTGTGTTTCTTGGAAGTCGAGCTAGCGTTTGTTTCCCAGTCCTAAATGGAGTTGAGTCACATGCAGTTTTTTGTCCTATGTGCAAGAGTTGTTTTCTCGTAAGACAAGTCACTATTGTGCTCAAATTGCCATACACAGTGCAAATAGCACTCGCGTCTGTTCCCCGCAAGTATAGTGTATTGGACTGAAGAGGAGCTACTGTTCTTGTCCGTTTCCTAGGCAGAGTTGAACTAGATATGGCCCGTGTGTAGGAAGCACAGTTCTTTTGTTCTGAGCAAGCTCACTGTTCTGGCCCTATAGGAAACACTGTAGAGTAGAAGAGTGCTCTTTTCTCTAAAGCAGAGTGTGTTTCTTGTAAGGCAAGCTAGCGTTTGTTTCCCAGTGCTAAATGGAGTTGAATCACATGCAGTTTCTGGTCCTACGAGCAAGAGTTGTTTTATAGTAAGAATAGTCACTGTTGCGCTGCCATTGCCATACACAGGACAAATAGCACTGGCGTCTGATCCCAGAAAGTACAGTGTATTGGACTGAAGAGGATCTACTGTTCTTGTCAGGTTCCTAAGCAGAATTGAAATAGATATGGCCGTGTGTGTAGGAAGCACAGTTCTTTTGTTCTGAGTAAGCTCACTCTTCGGACCCCATAGGAAACACAGTAGAGTAGAAGAGTGCTCTTTTCTCAAAAGCAGAGTGTATTTCTTGTAAGGCAAGCTAGCGTTTGTTTCCCATTCCTAAATGGAGTTGAATCACATGCAGTTTCTGGTCCTATGAGCAAGAGTTGTTTTCTGTTAAGGAAAGTCACTATTGTGCTCCCATTGCCATACACAGTGCAAATAGCACTCACTTCTGTTCCCAGCAAGTACAGTGTATTGGACTGAAGAGGAGCTACTGTTCTTGTCAATTTCCTAAACAGAGTTGAACTAGATATGGTCCTTGTTTGTAGGAAGCACAGTTCTTTTGTTCTGAGCAAGCTCACTGTTCGGACCCCATAGGAAACACAGTAGAGTAGAAGAGTGTTCCTTTCTCAAAAGCAGAGTGTGTTTCTTGTAAGGCGAGCTAGCGTTTGTTTCCCAGTCCTAAATGGAGTTGAATCCCATGCAGTTTCTGGTCCTACGAGCAAGAGTTGTTTTCTGGTAAGGAAAGTCACTATTGCGCTCCCATTGCCATACACAGTACAAATAGCCCTCGCGTCTGTTCCCAGGAATTACAGTGTATCGGACTGAAGAGGAGCTACTGTTCTTGTCAGATTCCTAAGCTGAGTTGAACTAGATATGGCCCGTGTGTGTAGGAAGCACAGTTCTTATGTTCTGAGCAAGCTCACTGTTCTGGCCCAATAGGAAACACAGTAGAGTAGATGAGTGCTCTTTTATCTAAAGCAGAGTGTGTTTCTTGTAAGCGACTAGCGTTTGTTTCCTAGTCCTAAATGGAGTTGAATCACATGCAGTTTCTGGTCCTACGAACAAGAGTTGTTTTCTGGTAAGGAAAGTCACATTGTGCTCCCATTGCCATACACAGTGCAAATAGCACTCGCGGCTGTTCCCAGCAAGTACAGTGTATTGGAGTGAAGAGGAGCTACTGTTCTTCTCAGTTTCCTAAGAAGAGTTGAACTAGATATGGCCCGTGTGTCTAGGAAGCACAGTTATTATGTTCTGAGCAAGCTCACTGTTCTGGCACTATAGGAAACACAGTAGAGTAGAAGAATGCTCTTTTCTCTAAAGCAGAGCGTGTTTCATGTAATGCCAGCTAGCGTTTGTTTCCCAGTTATAAATAGTGTTTTATCACATGCAGTTTCTGGTCTTATGAGCAAGAGTTGTTTTCTGGTAAGGAAAGTCACTATATCGCTCCCATTGCCATACACAGTGCAAATAGCACTCCCGTCTGTTCCCAGCAAGTACAGTGTATTGGACTGAAGAGGAGCTACTATTCTTCTCAATTTCCTAAGCAGAGTTGAACTAGATATGGCCCGTGTGTCTAGGAAGCACAGTTCATTTGTTCTGAGCAACCTCACTGTTCTGGCCCTATAGGAAACACAGTAGAGTAGAAGAGTGCTCTTTTCTCAAAAGCAGAGTGTGTTTCTTGTAAGGTGAGCTAGAGTTTGTTTCCCAGTCCTAAATGGAGTTGAGTCACATGCAGTTTTTAGTCCTACGAGGAAGAGTTGTTTTCTGGTAAGACAAGTCACTATTGTGCTCCAATTGCCATACACAGTGCAAATAGCACTCGAGTCTGTACTCGGCAAGTACAGTGTATCGGACTGAAGAGGATCTACTGTTCTTGTCAGTTTCCTAAGCAGAGTTGAACTAGATATGGCCCGTGTGTGTAGGAAGCACAGTTATTATGTTCTGAGCAAGCTCACTGTTCTGGCCCTATAGGAAACACTGTAGAGTAGAAGAGAGCTCTTTTCTCTAAAGCAGAGTGTGTTTCTTGTAAGGCGTGCTCGCATTTGTTTCCCAGTCCTAAATGGAGTTGAGTCACATGCAGTTTTTGGTCCTACGAGAAAGAGTTGTTTTCTGGTAAGAAGAGTCACTATTGTGCTCCAAATTCCATACACAGTGCAAATAGCACTCGCGTCTGTTCCCAGCAAGTACAGTTTATTGGACTTAATAGGAGCTATTGTTCTTGACAGTTTCCTAAGCAGAGTTTAACTAGATATGGTCTGTGTGTGTAGGAAGCACATTTCTTTTGTTCTGAGAAAGCTCACTGTTTGGACACCATAGGAAACACAGTAGAGTAGAAGAGTGCTCTTTTCTCAAAAGCAGAGTATGTTTCTTGTAAGGCGAGCTAGCGTTTGTTTCCTAGTCCTAAATGGCTTGAATCACATGCAGTTTGTGGCCCTACGAGCAAGAGTTGTTTTTTGGTAAGGAAAGTCACTATTGTGGTCTCATTGCCATACACAGTGCAAATAGCAATCGCGTCTGTTCCCAGCAAGTACAGTGTATTGGACTGAAGAGGAGCTACTGTTCTTGTCAGTTTCCTAAGCAGAGTTGAACTACATATGGTCCTTGTGTGTAGGACGCACAGTTCTTTTGTTCTTAGCAAGCTCACCGTTTGGACACCATAGGAAGCACAGTAGAGTAGAAGAATTCTCTTTTCTCAAAAGCAGAGTGTGTTTCTTGTAAGGCGAGCTAGCGTTTGTTTCCCAGTCCTAAATGGAGTTGAATCACATGCAGTTTCTGGTCCTATGAGCAAGAGTTGTTTTCTGGTAAGGAAAGTCAGTATTGTGCTCCCATTGCCATACACAGTGCAATTAGCACTCGCGTCTGTTATAAGCAAGTACAGTGTATCGGACTGAAGAGGAGCTACTGTTCTTGTCAGTTTCCTAAGCAGAGTTGAACTAGATATGGCCCGTGTGTGTAGGAAGCACAGTTGTTATGTTCTGAGCAAGCTCACTGTTCTGGCCCTATAGGAAACACAGTAGAGTAGAAGAGTGCTCTTTTCTCTAAAGCACAGTGTGTTTCTTGTAAGGCGAGCTCGCGTTTGTTTCCCAGTCCTAAATGGAGTTGAGTCACATGCAGTTTTTGGTCCTACGAGCAAGAGTTGTTTTCTGGTAAGAAGAGTCACTATTGTGCTCCAAATGCCATACACAGTGCAAATAGCTCTCGCGTCTGTTCCCAGCAAGTACAGTGTATTGGACTGAAGAGGAGCTACTGTTTTTCTCAGTTTCCTAAGCAGAGTTGAACTAGATATGGCCCGTGAGTGTAGGGAGCACAGTTCATTTGTTCTGAGCAAGTTCACTGTTCTGGCCCTCTAGGAAACACAGGAGAGTAAAAGAGTGCTCTTTTCTCAAAAGCAGAGTGTGTTTCTTGTAAGGCGAGCTAGAGATTGTTTCCCAGTCCTAAGTGGAGTTGAATCACAAGCACTTTCTGGTTGTACGAGCAAGAGATGTTTATCGTAAGATGAGTCACTATTGTGCTTCAATTGCCATACACAGTGCAAATAGCACTCGCGTCTGTTTTCAGCAAGTACAGTGTATCGGACTGAAGAGGAGCTACTGTTCTTGTCAGTTTCCTAAGCAGAGTTTAACTAGATATGGCCCGTTTGAGTAGGAAGCACAGTTTTTATGTTCAGAGCAAGCTCACTGTTCTGGCCCTATAGGAAACACAGTGCAGTAGAAGAGTGCTCTTTTCTCTAAAGCAGACTGTGTTTCTTGTAAGGCGAGCTCATGTTTGTTTCCCAGTCCTAAATGGATTTGAGTCACAGGAAGTTTTTGGTCCTAAGAGAAAGAGTTGTTTTCTGGTAAGAAGAGTCACTATTGCGCTCCAAATGCCATACACAGTGCAAATAGCACTCGTGTATGTTCCCAGCAAGTACAGTGTATTGGACTGAAGAAGAGCTACTGTTCTTCTCAGTTTCCTAAGCAGAGTTGAACTAGATATGGTCATTGTGTGTAGGAAGCACAGTTCTTTTGTTCTGAGCAAGCTCACTGTTTGGACCCCATAGGAAACACAGTAGAGTAGAAGAGTGCTCTTTTCTCAAAAGCAGAGTGTGTTTCTTGTAAGGCGAGCTAGCGTTTGTTTCCCAGTCCTAAATGGAGTTGAATCACATGCAGTTTGTGGTCCTACGAGCAAGAGTTGTTTTCTGGTAAGGAAAGTCACTATTGTGCTCCCATTGCCATATGCAGTGCAAATAGCACTCGCGTCTGTTCCCAGCAAGTACAGTGTATCGGACTGAAGAGGGGCTACTGTTCTTGTCAGTTTCCTAAGCAGAGTTGAACTAGATATGGTCCGTGTGTGTAGGAAGCACAGTTCTTTTGTTCTCAGCAAGGTCACTGTTCTGGCCCTATAGGAAACACAGTAGAGTAGAAGAGTGCTCTTTTCTCTAAAGCAGAGTGTGTTTTTTGTAAGGTGAGCTAGCGTTTGTTTCCCAGTCATAAATGGAGTTGAGTCACAGGCAGTTTTTGTTCCTACGAGCAAGAGTTGTTTTCTGGTAAGAAGAGTCACTATTGTGCTCCAAATTCCATACACAGTGCAAATAGCACTCGCGTCTGTTCCCAGCAAGTACAGTGTATTGGACTGAATAGGAGATACTGTTCTTGTCAGTTTCCTAAGCAGAGTTGAACTAGATCTGGTCCATGTGTGTAGGAAGCACAGTTTTTTTTTCTGAGCAAGCTCACTGTTTTGGCCCAATAGGAAACACAGAAGAGTAGAAGAGTGCTCTTTTCTCAAAAGCAGAGTGTGTTTCTTGTAAGGCGAGCTCGCGTTTGTTTCCCAGTCTTAAATGGAGTTGAGTCACATGCAGTTTTTGGTCCTACGAGCAAGAGTTGTTTTCTGGTAAGAAGAGTCACTATTGCGCTCCAATTGCCATACACAGTGCAAATAGCAATCGCGTCTGTTCCCAGCAAGTACAGTGTATTGGACTGAATAGGAGCTACTGTTCTTGTCAGTTTCCTAAGCAGAGTTGAACTAGATATGGTCCGTGTGTGTAGGAAGCACAGTTCTTTTCTTCTCAGCAAGCTCCCTGTTCTGGACCTTTAGGAAACACAGTAGATTAGAAGAGTGCTCTTTTCTCAAAAGCAGAGTGTGTTTCTTGTAAGGCGAGCTCGTGTTTGTTTCCCAGTCCTAAATGGAGTTGAATCACATGCAGTTTCTAGTCCTATGAGGAAGAGTTGTTTTATGGTAAGGAAGGCACTGTTGCGATCCCATTGCCATACACAGTGCAAATAGCACTCGCGTCTGTTCCCAGCAATTACAGTGTATCGGACTGAAGAGGAGCCACTGTTCTTGTGAGTTTCCTAAGCAGAGTTGAACTAGATATGGCCCGTGTATGTAGGAAGCACAGTTCTTTTGTTCTGAGCAAGTTCACTGTTTGGACCCCTTAGGAAACACAGTAGAGAAGAAGAGTGCTCTTTTCTCTAAAGCAGAGTGTTTTTCTTGTAAGGTGAGCTCGCGTTTGTTTCCCAGTCCTAAATGGAGTTGAGTCACATGCAGTTTTTTGTCCTACGAGCAAGAGTTCTTTTCTGGTAAGAAGAGTCACTATTGTGCTCCAATTGCCATACACAGTGCAAATAGTACTCGCGTCTGTTCCCTTCAATTACAGTGTATTGGAGTGATTAGGAGCTACTGTTCTTGTCAGATTCCTCAGCAGAGTTGAACTAAATATGGTCCGTGTGTGTAGGAAGCACAGTTCTTTTGTTCTGAGCAAGCTCACTGTTTGGACCCCATTGGAAACACAGTAGAGTAGAAGAGTGCTCTTTTCTCAAAAGCAGAGTGTGTTTCTTGTAAGGCGAGCTAGCGTTTGTTTCCCAGTCCTAAATGGAGTTGAATCACATGCAGTTTCTGGTCCTACGAGCAAGAGTTGTTTTCTGGCAAGAGGAGTCACTATTGTGCTCCCATTGTCATACACAGGGCAAATAGCACTGGCGTCTGTTCCCAGCATGTACAGTGTATTGGACTGAAGAGGATCTACTGTTCTTGTCAGGTTTTTAAGCAGAGTTGAACTAGATATGGCCCGTGTGTGTAGGAAGCACAGTTATTATGTTCTGAGCAAGCTCACTCTTCTGGCCCTATAGGAAACACAGTAGAGTAGAACAGTGCTCTTTTCTCTAAAGCAGAGTGTGTTTCTTGTAAGGTGAGCTCGCGTTTGTTTCCCAGTCCTAAATGGAGTTGAGTCACATGCAGTTTTTGGTCCTACGAGAAAGAGTTGTTTTCTGGTAAGAAGAGTCACTATTGTGCTCCAAATGCCATACACAGTGCAAATAGCTCTCGCGTCTGTTCCCAGCAAGTACAGTGTATTGGACTGAAGAGGAGCTACTGTTCTTCTCAGTTTCCTAAGCAGAGTTGAACTAGATATGGTCCGTGTGTGTAGGAAGCACAGTTCATTTGTTCTGAGCAAGTTCACTGTTCTGGCCCTATAGAAAACACAGTAGAGTAGAAGAGTGCTCTTTTCTCAAAAGCAGAGTGTGTTTCTTGTAAGGCGAGCTAGAGTTTGTTTCCCAGTCCTAAATGGAGTTGAATCACAAGCAGTTTCTGGTTGTACGAGCAAGAGTTGTTTCTGGTAAGAAGAGTCACTATTGTGCTCCAATTTCCATACACAGGACAAATAGCACTGTTGTCTGTTCCCAGGAAGTACAGTGTATTGGACTGAAGAGGATCTACTGTTCATGTCAGGTTCCTTGTCAGAATTGAACTACATATGGCCGTGTGTGGAGGAAGCACAGTTTTTTTGTTCTGGGCAAGCTCACTGTTCGGACCACATAGGAAACACAGTAGAGTAGAAGAGTGCTCTTTTTTCAAAAGCAGAGTGTGTTTCTTGTAATGCGAGCTAGCGTTTGTTTCCCAGTCCTAAATGGAGTTGAATCACATGCAGTTTCTGTTCCTACGAGCAAGAGTTGTTTTCTCGTAAGAAGAGTCACTATTGTGCTCCCATTGTTTTACACAGGGCAAATAGCACTGGCGTCTGTTCCCAGCATGTACCGGGTATTGGACTGAAGAGGATCTACTGTTCTTGTCAGGTTCCTAGGCAGAATTAAACTAGATACGGCCATGTGTGTAGGAAGCACAGTTCTTTGTTCTGAGCAAGCTCACTGTTCTTTCCCTATAGGAAACACAGTAGAGTAGAAGAGTGCTCTTTTCTCAAAAGCAGCGTGTGTTTCTTGTAAGGCGAGCTAGCATTTGTTTCCCAGTCCTAAATGGAGTTGAATCACATGCAGTTTCTGGTCCTACGAGCAAGAGTTGTTTTCTGGTAAGGAAAGTCACTATTGTGTTCCCTCTGCCATACACAGTGCAAATAGCACTCGCGTCTGTTCCCAGCAAGTACAGTGTATCGGACTGAAGGGGAGCTACTGTTCTTTTCAGTTTCCTAAGCAGAGTTGAACGAGATATAGCCCGTGTGTGTAGGAAGCACAGTTCTCTTGTTCTGAGCAAGCTCACTGTTCTGGCCCTATAGGAAACACAGTAGAGTAGAAGAGTGCTCTTTTCTCAAAAGCAGTGTGTGTTTCTTGTAAGGCGAGCTAGCGTTTGTTTCCCAGTCATAAATGGAGTTGAATCACAAGCAGTTTCTGGTTGTACGAGCAAGAGTTGTTTCTGGTAAGAAGAGTCACTATTGTGCTCCAATTGCCATACACAGACAAATAGCACTGTTGTCTGTTCCCAGGAAGTACAGTGTATTGGACTGAAGAGGATCTACTGTTCATGTCAGGTTCCTAGTCAGAATTGAACTACATATGGCCGTGTGTGGAGGAAGCACAGTTTTTTTGTTCTGGGCAAGCTCACTGTTCAGACCACATAGGAAACACAGTAGAGTAGAAGAGTGCTCTTTTTTCAAAAGCAGAGAGTGTTTCTTGTAATGCGAGCTAGCGTTTGTTTCCCAGTCCTAAATGGAGTTGAATCACATGCAGTTTCTGTTCCTACGAGCAAGAGTTGTTTTCTCGTAAGAAGAGTCACTATTGTGCTCCCATTGTTTTACACAGGGCAAATAGCACTGGCGTCTGTTCCCAGCATGTACCGGGTATTGGACTGAAGAGGATCTACTGTTCTTGTCAGGTTCCTAGGCAGAATTAAACTAGATACGGCCATGTGTGTAGGAAGCACAGTTCTTTGTTCTGAGCAAGCTCACTGTTCTTTCCCTATAGGAAACACAGTAGAGTAGAAGAGTGCTCTTTTCTCAAAAGCAGAGTGTGTTTCTTGTAAGGCGAGCTAGCATTTGTTTCCCAGTCCTAAATGGAGTTGAATCACATGCAGTTTCTGGTCCTACGAGCAAGAGTTGTTTTCTGGTAAGGAAAGTCACTATTGTGTTCCCTCTGCCATACACAGTGCAAATAGCACTCGCGTCTGTTCCCAGCAAGTACAGTGTATCGGACTGAAGGGGAGCTACTGTTCTTTTCAGTTTCCTAAGCAGAGTTGAACGAGATATAGCCCGTGTGTGTAGGAAGCACAGTTCTCTTGTTCTGAGCAAGCTCACTGTTCTGGCCCTATAGGAAACACAGTAGAGTAGAAGAGTGCTCTTTTCTCAAAAGCAGTGTGTGTTTCTTGTAAGGCGAGCTAGCGTTTGTTTCCCAGTCATAAATGGAGTTGAGTCACAGGCAGTTTTTTTTCCTATGAGTAAGAGTTGTTTTCTGGTAAGAAGAGTCACTATTGCGCTCCAAATTCCATACACAGTGCAAATAGCACTCGCGTCTGTTCCCAGCAATTACAGTGTATTGGACTGAATAGGAGCTACTGTTCTTGTCAGTTTCCTAAGCAGAGTTGAACTAGATATGGTCCATGTGTGTAGGAAGCACAGTTCTTTTGTTCTGAGCAAGCTCACTGTTTGGACCCCATAGGAAACACAGTAGAGTAGAAGAGTGCTCTGTTGCTGGAGAATTTCTCTCCAGCTCCCACCACCAAGTCCCACCAGTCTCAGAGCCCACTTATAAAATAAACACACAGACTCTTACATTATTTAAACTGCTTGGCCATTAGCTCAGGCCTGTTATTGTCTAGCTCTTACTCTTATATTTAGCCCATTTCTATTAATCTTTACTTTGCCACATGGCTCATGGCTTACTGGTACCTTACATCTTCCTTGTCCTGATGGCGGCTGGCAGTGTCTCTCTCTCAGCCTTCCACTTCCCCGCTTTATTCTCCTCCTTGCCCCGCCTACACTTCCTGCCTAGCCAACGGCCAATCAGTGTTTTATTGATTAATTAGCAACATATTTGCCATACATCCCACAGCACTTCCCCCTTTTTTTTTCAAAAAGGAAGGTTTTAACCTTAACAAAGTAAAATTACATATAATTTGGCAATTTGGGCGTAGCTTCTCTTACTACTTCCTGCCGGAAGGGGGCGCTGTATCTTGTGGGGAAACAAAAAAAAATTTAGAATTATGGAATAGTCCATGAGGCTGTATCCTCTGAGCCAGATGCCTTTAAACCATTATGGATGTTGGATCATCTGGGCCATGGTGTCATAGGAGACCTTCAGGGGGTCTTGGCTGGTCAAACCTGATGTATCTTAATCTTGAACAAATCCATAGCCTCTGGCTTTCTGTGGAAACAAAAGAGACTCTTTTCCAAAGCAACATATCCTTACATCCAAATTTTGAAGTCAAGGTATCTTTAAAATATACATTTTGCCATAACTCTACAGCTTTTACAATCAAATGTTTTTCTGCAGTTAAAAGTCCCAACGACAACACAATCCAGATTCTCTGTGTAATATCCATTTTTACGTGGCTTATTTTTTATACTACCTTTACTGTCTCTTTAATGACTTTATTTTTTAAAACTATGTATTTGTTTCTATAACTCTATAAATCACCTTTTTTGTCTCTTTCAAGCCTACGTATCTTTTACACACATTGTAAACTATTACATCTGAATCTGTCTTATTGTGAATCTATTGCTTTAAACTGCAGCAGCTGTGGCTGCTGGCTCCGCTCACCTCAGCTTCCCAACATGGCTACGTTTTCCGCCAGCTCTGGGAGCCATCAACTCTCAGAAATAGTGGGTCTCTGCTTCTATCAAAGCAGCGTGTAGCCCAGAAATCTCTTTTTTTTGTTTTGTTTTGCTTTGTACTAGCAAAGGCTAAATCCACCACACAGCTTAATGTGCCATTTGCAGAGGCCTCATTCGCGCCATACTGCAGGTCAAGCATGCATGCCAGGAACCCGCCATAGTAGCTCAAACACGCAGGCTGCCACTAGCTTGAAAGAGACAACTAGGAGCTGTTTTTAGCTCCGTTTTAGAATCTTTTTTCTCAGTTTTTAGGTGGAAACTCTTGCGAACACATTGGACGCCATTTGTTGCTGGAGAATTTCTCTCCAGCTCCCACCACCAAGTCCCGCCAGTCTCAGAGCCCACTTATAAAATAAACACAAAGACTCTTACATTATTTAAACTACTTGGCCATTAGCTAAGGCCTGTTATTGTCTAGCTCTTACTCTTATATTTAGCCGATTTCTATTAATTTTTACTTTGCCACATGGCTCATGGCTTACTGGTACCTTACATCTTCCTTGTCCTGATGGCGGCTGGCAGTGTCTCTCGCTCAGCCTTCCACTTCCACTCTTTATTCTCCTCCTTGCCCCGCCTACACTTCCTGCCTAGCCAACGGCCAATCAGTGTTTTATTGATTAATTAGCAACACATTTGCCATACATCCCACAGCAGTGCTCTTTTCTCAAAAGCAGAGTGTATTTCTTGTAAGGCGAGCTAGCGTTTGTTTCCTAGTCCTAAATGGAGTTGAATCACATGCAGTTTCTGGTCCTACGAGCAAGAGTTGTTTTCTGGTAAGGAAAGTCACTATTACGCTCCCATTGCCATACACATTACAAATAGCACTCGCGTCTGTTCCCAGGAAGTACAGTGTATTGGACTGAAGAGGAGCTACTGTACTGTCAGTTCCCTAAGCAGAGTTGAACTAGATAGGGTCCGTGTGTAGGAAGCACAGTTCTTTTGTTCTGAGCAAGCTCACTGTTTGGACCCCATAGGAAACACAGTAGAGTAGAAGAGTGCTCTTTTCTCAAAAGCAGAGTGTGTTTCATATATGGCGAGCTAGCATTTGTTTCCCATTCCTAAATGGAGTTGAATCACATGCAGTTTCTGGTCCTACGAGCAAGAGTTGTTTTCTGGTAAGGAAAGTCACTATTGCGCTCCCATTACCATACATAGTGCAAATAGCACTCGGTCTGTTCCCAGCAAGTACAGTGTATCGGACTGAAGAGGAGCTACTGTTCTTGTCAGTTTCCTAAGCAGAGTTGAACTAGATATGGCCCGTGTGTGTAGGGACCACAGTTCTTTTGTTCTGATCAAGCTCACTGTTCTGGCCCTATAGGAAACACAGAAGAGTAGAAGAGTGCTCTTTTCTCAAAAGCAGAGTGTTTTTCTTGTAAGGCGAGCTAGCGTTTGTTTCCCAGTCTTAAATGGAGTTGAATCACATGCAGTTTCTGTTCCTAGGAGCAAGAGTTGTTTTCTGGTAAAAAGAGTCACTATTGTGCTCCCATTGTCATACACAGGGCAAATAGTACTGGCGTCTGTTCCCAGCATGTACAGTGTATTGGACTGAAGAGGATCTACTGTTCTTGTCAGTTTCCTAAGCAGAATTGAATAGATATGGCCCATGTGTGCAGGAAGCACAGTTCTTTTGTCCTGAGGAAGCTCACTGTTCTGGCCCTATAGGAAACACAGTATATTAGAAGAAAGCTCTTTTCTCAAAAGCAGAGTGTTTTTCTTGTAAGGCGAGCTAGCATTATTTTCCCAGTCCTAAATGGAGTTGAGACACATGCAGTTTTTGGTCCTATGAGCAAGATTTTTTTCTGGTAAGAAGAGTCACTATTGCACTCCCATTGCCATACAGAGTGCAAATAGCACTAGCATCTGTTCCCAGCAAGTACAGTGTATTGGACTGAAGAGGATCTACTGTTCATGTCAGTTACCTAAGCAGAGTTGAACTAGATATGGCCCGTGTGTGTAGGAAGCACAGTTCTTTTGTTCTGAGCAAGCTCACTTTTCGGACCCCATAGGAAACACAGTAGAGTAGAAGAGTGCTCTTTTCTCAAAAGCAGTGTGTGTTTCATGTAAGGCGAGCTAGCATTCGTTTCCCAGTCCTAAATGGAGTTGAATCACATGCAGTTTCTGGTCCTACAAGCAAGACTTGTTTTCTGGTAAGGAAAGTCACTATTGCGCTCTCATTGACATACACAGTGCAAATAGCACTCGCGTGTGTTTCCAGTTATTACAGTGTATCGGACTGAAGAGGAGCTACTGTTCTTGTTAGTTTCCTAAGCAGAGTTGAACTAGATATGGCCCGTGTGTGTAGGAAGCACAGTTCTTTTGTTCTCAGCAAGCTCACTGTTCTGGCCCTATAGGAAACACTTTAGAGTAGAAGAGTGCTCTTTTCTCAAAAGCAGAGTGTGTTTCTTGTAAGGCAAGCTAGTGTTTGTTTCCCAGTCCTAAATGGAGTTGAATCACATGCAGTTTCTGGTCCTACGAGCAAGAGATCTTTTCTCGTAAGAAAAGTCACTATTGTGCTGCCATTGCCATACACAGGACAAATAGCACTGTTGTCTGTTCCCAGCAAGTACAGTGTATTGGACTGAAGAGGATCTACTGTTCATTTCAGTTTCATAAGCAGAATTGAACTAGATATGGCCGTGTGTGGAGGAAGCACAGTTTTTTTTTTTCTGAGCAAGCTCACTGTTCGGACCACATAGGAAACACAGTAGAGTAGAAGAGTGATCTTTTCTCTAAAGCAGAGTGTGTTTCTTGTAAGGCGAGCTCGCGTTTTTTTCCCAGTCCTAAATGGAGTTGAATCACATGCAGTTTCTGGTCCTACGAGCAAGAGTTGTTTTCTGGTAAGGAAAGTCACTATTGTGTTCCCACTACCATACACAGTGCAAATAGCACTCGCGTCTGTTCCCAGCAAGTACAGTGTATCGGACTGAAGAGGAACTACTGTTCTTGTCAGTTTCCTAAGCAGAGTTGAACGAGATAGGGCCCGTGTGTGTAGGAAGCACAGTTCTCTTGTTCTGAGCAAGCTCACTGTTCTGGCCCTATAGGAAACACAGTAGAGAAGAAGAGTGCTCTTTTCTCTAAAGCAGAGTGTGTTTCTTGTAAGGTGAGCTAGCGTTTGTTTCCCAGTCCTAAATGGAGTTGAATCACATGCAGTTTTTGGTCCTACGAGCAAGAGTTGTTTTCTGGTAAGAAGAGTCACTATTGTGCTCCAAATTCCATACACAGTGCAAATAGCACTCGCGTCTTTTCCCAGCAAGTACAGTGTATTGGACTGAATAGGAGCTACTGTTCTTGTCAGTTTCCTAAGCAGAGTTGAACTAGATATGATCCATGTGTGTAGGAAGCACAGTTCTTTTGTTCTGAGCAAGCTCACTCTTTGGACCCCATAGGAAACACAGTAGAGTAGAAGAGTGCTCTTTTCTCTAAAGCAGAGTGTTTTTCTTGTAAGATGAGCTCGCGTTTGTTTCCCAGTCCTAAATGGAGTTGAGTCACATGCAGTTTTTGGTCCTATGAGAAAGAGTTGTTTTCTAGTAAGAAGAGACACTATTGCTCTCCAATTGCCATAAACAGTGCAAATAGTACTCGCGTCTGTTCCCTTCAAGTACAGTGTATTGGACTGATTAGGAGCTACTGTTCTTGTCAGTTTCCTCAGCAGAGTTGAACTAGATATGATCCGTGTGTGTAGGAAGCACAGTTCTTTTGTTCTGAGCAAGATCACTGTTTGGACCCCATTGGAAACACAGTAGAGTAGAAGAGTGCTCTTTTCTCAAAAGCAGAGTGTGTTTTTGTAAGGCGAGATAGCGTTTGTTTCCCAGTCCTAAATGGAGTTGAATCACATGCAGTTTCTGGTCCTACGAGCAAGAGTTGTTTTCTGGCAAGAAGAGTCACTATTGCGCTCCAATTGTCATACACAGGGCAAATAGCACTGGCGTCGGTTCCCAGCATGTACAGTGTATTGGACTGAATAGGAGCTACTGTTCTTGACAGTTTCCAAAGCATAGTTGAACTAGATATGGTCCGTGTGTGTAGCAAGCACAGTTCTTTTGTTCTCAGCAAGCTCACTGTTCTGGCCCTATAGGAAACACAGTAGAGTAGAACAGTGCTCTTTTCTCAAAAGCAGAGTGTGTTTCTTGTAAGGCGAGCTAGTGGTTGTTTCCCAGTCCTAAATGGAGTTAAATCACCTGCAGTTACTGGTCCTATGAGCAAGAGTTGTTTTCTGGTAAGGAAAGTCACTATTGTGCTCTCATTACCATACATAGTGCAAATAGCACTCGGTCCGTTCCCAGCAAGTACAGTGTATCGGACTGAAGAGGAGCTACTGTTCTTGTCAGTTTCCTAAGCAGAGTTGAACTAGATATGGCCCGCGTGAAGGAAGCACAGTTCTTTTGTTCTGATCAAGCTCACTGTTCTGGCCCTATAGGAAACACAAGAGAGTAGAAGAGTGCTCTTTTCTCAAAAGCAGAGTGTTTTTCTTGTAAGGCGAGCTAGCGTTTGTTTCCCAGTCTTAAATGGAGTTGAATCACATGCAGTTTCTGGTCCTATGAGCAAGAGTTGTTTTCTGGTAAGAAGAGTCACTATTGTGCTCCCATTGTCATACACAGGGGAAATAGTACTGGCGTCTGTTCCCAGCATGTACAGTGTATCTGACTGAAGAGGATCTACTGTTCTTGTCAGTTTCCTAAGCAGAATTGAATAGATATGGCCCATGTGTGCAGGAAGCACAGTTCTTTTGTTCTGAGCAAGCTCACTGTTTGGACCCCATATTAAACACAGTAGAGTAGAAGAGTGCTCTTTTCTCAAAAGCAGTGTGTGTTTAATGTAAGGCGAGCTAGCATTTGTTTCCCAGTCCTAAATGGAGTTGAATCACATGCAGTTTCTGGTCCTACGAGCAAGAGTTGTTTTCTGGTAAGGAAAGTCACTATTGTGCTCTCATTGACATAACCAATGCAAATAGCACTCGCATGTGTTCCCAGCTATTACAGAGTATCGGACTGAAGAGGAGCTACTGTTCTTGTTAGTTTCCTAAGCAGAGTTGAACTAGATATGGCCCGTGTGTTTAGGAAGCACAGTTCTTTTGTTCTCAGCAAGCTCACTGTTCTGGCCCTATAGGAAAAACTTTAGTGTAGAAGAATGCTCTTTTCTCAAAAGCAGAGTGTGTTTCTTGTAAGGCGAGCTAGTGTTTGTTTCCCAGTCCTAAATGGAGTTGAATCCCATGCAGTTTCTGTTCCTACGAGCAAGAGTTCTTTTCTCGTAAGAAGAGTCACTATTGTGCTGCCATTGCCATACACAGGACAAATAGCACTGTTGTCTGTTCCCAGCAAGTACAGTGTATTGGACTGAAGAGGATCTACTGTTCATGTCAGGTTCCTAAGCAGAATTGAACTAGATATGGCCGTGTGTGGAGGAAGCACAGTTTTTTTGTTCTGAGCAAGCTCACTGTTCGGACCACATAGGAAACACAGTAGAGTAGAAGAGTGATCTTTTCTCTAAAGCAGAGTGTGTTTCTTGAAAGGCGAGCTAGCGTTTGTTTCCCAGTCCTAAATGGAGTTGAATCACATGCAGTTTCTGGTCCTATGAGCAAGAGTTGTTTTCTGGTAAGGAAAGTCACTATTGTGTTCCCACTGCCATACACAGTGCAAATAGCACTCGCGTCTGTTCCCAGCAAGTACAGTGTATCGGACTGAAGAGGAGCTACTGTTCTTGTCAGTTTCCTAAGCAGAGTTGAACGAGATAGGGCCCGTGTGTGTAGGAAGCACAGTTCTCTTGTTCTGAGCAAGCTCACTGTTCTGGCCCTATAGGAAACACAGTAGAGAAGAAGAGTGCTCTTTTCTCTAAAGCAGAGTATGTTTCTTGTAAGGCGAGCTAGCGTTTGTTTCCCAGTCCTAAATGGAGTTGAATC
The DNA here is from genome assembly GCF_949786415.1 of Peromyscus eremicus. Classification (NCBI taxonomy): domain Eukaryota; kingdom Metazoa; phylum Chordata; class Mammalia; order Rodentia; family Cricetidae; genus Peromyscus; species Peromyscus eremicus. The sequence continues at coordinate 3,037,675 of NW_026734293.1, forward strand.
ACATGCAGTTTTTGGTCCTACGAGCAAGAGTTGTTTTCTGGTAAGAAGAGTCACTATTGCGCTCCAAATTCCATACACAGTGCAAATAGAACTCGCGTCTTTTCCCAGCAAGTACAGTGTATTGGACTGAATAGGAGCTACTGTTCTTGTCAGTTTCCTAAGCAGAGTTGAACTAGATATGACCCATGTGTGTAGGAAGCACAGTTCTTTTGTTCTGTGCAAGCTCACTCTTTGGACCCCATTGGAAACACAGTAGAGTAGAAGAGTGCTCTTTTTTCAAAAGCAGAGTGTGTTTTTGTAAGGCGAGCTAGCGTTTGTTTCCCAGTCCTAAATGGTGTTGAATCACATGCAGTTTCTGGTCCTACGAGCAAGAGTTGTTTTCTGGCAAAAAGAGTCACTATTGGGCTCCAATTTTCATACACAGGGCAAATAGCACTGGCGTCGGTTCCCAGCAAGTACAGTGTATTGGACTGAAGAGGATCTACTGTTCTTGTCAGGTTCCTAATCAGAATTGAACTAGATATGGCCGTGTGTGTAGGAAGCACAGTTCCTTTGTACTGAGCAAGCTCACTGTTTTGACCACAGCGGAAACACAGTAAAGTAGAATAGTGCTCTTTTCTCAAAAGCAGAGTGTGTTTCTTGTAAGGCGAGCTTGCGTTTGTTTCCCAGTCCTAAATGGAGTTGAATCCCATGCAGTTTCTGGTCCTACGAGCAAGAGTTGTGTTCTGGTAAGAAGAGTCACTATTGTGCTGCCATTGCCATAAACAGTGCAAATAGTACTTGCGTCTGTTCCCTTCAAGTACAGTGTATTGGACTGATTAGGAGCTACTATTCTTGTCAGTTTCCTCAGCAGAGTTGAACTAGATATCATCCGTGTGTGTAGGAAGCACAGTTCTTTTGTTCTGAGCAAGCTCACTGTTTGGACCCCATTGGAAACACAGTAGAGTAGAAGAGTGCTCTTTCCTCAAAAGCAGAGTGTGTTTTTGTAAGGCGAGCTAGCGTTTGTTTCCCAGTCCTAAATGGTGTTGAATCACATGCAGTTTCTGGTCCTACGAGCAAGAGATGTTTTCTGGCAAAAAGAGTCACTATTGCGCTCCAATTGTCATACACAGGGCAAATAGCACTGGCGTCGGTTCCCAGCATGTACAGTGTATCGGACTGAAGAGGATCTACTGTTCTTGTCAGGTTCCTAAGCAGAGTTGAACTAGATGTGGTCCGTGTGTAGGAAGCACAGTTTTCTGTTCTGAGCAAGCTCACTGTTTGGACCCCATAGGAAACACAGTAGAGTAGAAGAGTGCTCTTTTCTCAAAAGCAGAGTGTGTTTCTTGTAAGGTGAGCTAGCGTTTGTTTCCCAGTCCTAAATGAAGTTGATTTACATGCAGTTTCTGGTCCTATGAGCAAGAGTTTTTTCTGGTAAGAAGAGTCACTCTTGCGCTCCCATTGCCAAACACAGTGCAAATAGCACTGGCGTCTGTTCCCAGCAAGTACAGTGTATTGGGCTGAAGAGAAGCTACTGTTCTTGTCAGTTTCCTAAGCAGAGTTGAACTAGATATGGCCCGTGTGTGTAGGAAGCACAGTTTTCTGTTCTGAGCAAGCTCACTGTTTGGACGCCATAGGAAACACAGTAGAGTAGAAGAGTGCTCTTTTCTCAAAAGCAGAGTGTGTTTCTTGTAAGGCAAGCTAGCGTTTGTTTTCTAGTCCTAAATGGAGTTGAATCACATGCACTTTCTGGTCCTAGGAGCAAGAGTTGTTTTCTGGTAAGAAGAGTCCCTATTGCGCTGCCATTGCCATACACAAGACAAATAGCACTGGCGTCTGTTCCCAGCAAGTACAGTGCATCGGATTGAAGAGGAGCTACTGTTCTTGTCAGTTTCCTAAGCAGAGTTGAACTAGATATGGTCCGTGTGAAGGAAGCAAAGTTTTCTGCTCTGAGCAAGCTCACTGTTTGGACCTCATAGGAAACACAGTAGAGTAGAGGAGTGCTCTTTTCTCGAATGCAGAATGTGTTTCTTGTAAGGCGAGCTAGTGTTTGTTTCCCAGTCCTAAATGGAGTTGAATCACATGCAGTTTTGGGTCCTACGAGCAAGAGTTGTTTTCTGGTAAGAAGAGTCACTATTGCGCTCCCATTGCCATACACAGTGCAAATAGCACTCGCGTGTGTTCCCAGCTAGTACAGGGTATCGTACTGAAGAGGAGCTACTGTTTTTGTCAGTTTCCTCAGCAGAGTTTAACTAGATATGGCCCGTGTGTGTAGGAAGCACAGCTTTTTTGTTCTGAGCAAGATCACTGTTCTGGCCCTATAGGAAACACTTTAGAGTATAAGAGGGCTCTTTTCTCAAAAGCAGAGTGTGTTTCTTGTAATGCGAGCTAGCGTTTGTTTCCCAGTCCTAAATGGAGTTGAATCTCATGCAGTTTCTGGTCCTACGAGCAAGAGTTGTTTTCTGGTAAGAAGAGTCACTATTGTGCTTCCATTGCCATACACAGTGCAAATAGCAATCGCGTCTGTTCCCCGCAAGTACAGTGTATCGGACTGAAGAGTAGCTACTGTTGTTGTCAGTTTCCTAAACAGAGTTGAACGAGATATGGCCCGTGTGTGTAGGAAGCTCAATTCTTTTGTTCTGAGAAAGCTCACTGTTTTGACCACATAGGAAACACAGTAGAGTAGAAGAGTGCTCTTTTCTCAAAAGCAGGGTGTGTTTCTTGTAAGGCGAGCTAGTGTTTGTTTCCCAGTTTTAAATGGAGTTGAATCACATGCAGTTTCTGGTCCTACGAGCAAGAGTTGTTTTCTGGTAAGGAAAGTCACTATTGTGCTCCCATTGCCTTACACAGTGCAAATAGCACTCGCGTCTGTTCCCAGCAATTACAGTGTATCGGACTGAAGAGGAGCTACTGTTCTTGTCAGTTTCCTAAGCAGAGTTAAACTAGATACGGTCCGTGTGTAGGAAGCAATGTTTTCTGTTCTGAGCAAGCTCACTGTTTGGACCCCATAGGAAACACAGTAGAGTAGAAGAGTGCTCTTTTCTCAAATGCAGAATGTGTTTCTTGTAAGGCAGGCTAGAGTTTGTTTCCCAGTCCTAAATGGAGTTGAATCACATGCAGTTTTGGGTCCTACGAGCAAGAGTTGTTTTCTGGTAAGAAGAGTCACTATTGCACTGCCATTGCCATACAAAAGACAATTAGCACTGGCGTCTGTTCCCAGCAAGTACAGTGTATTGGACTGAAGAGGATCTACTGTTCTTGTCAGGTTCCTAATCAGAATTGAACTAGATATGGCCGTGTGTGTAGGAAGCACAGTTCTTTTGTTCTGAGCAAGCTCACTGTTCTGGCCCTACAGGAAACACAGTAGAGTAGAAGAGTGCTCTTTTCTCAAAAGCAGAGGATGTTTCTTGTAAGGTGAGCTAGCATTTATTTCCCAGTCCTAAATGGAGTTGAATCCCATGCAGTTTCTGGTCCTACTAGCAAGAGTTGTGTTCTGGTAAGAAGAGTCACTATTGTGCTGCCATTGCCATACACAGGACAAATAGCACTGTTGTCTGTTCCCAGCAAGTATACTGTATTGGACTGAAGAGGATCTACTATTCATGTCAGGTTCCTAAGCAGAATTGAACTACATATGGCCGTGTGTGTAGGAAGCAAGTTCTTTTGTTCTGAGCAAGCTCACTGTTCTGGCTCTTTAGGAAACACAGTAGAGAAGAATAGTGCTCTTTTCTCAAAAGCAGAGTGTGTTTCTTGTAAGGCGAGCTAGTGTTTTTTTTCCCAGTCCTAAATGGAGTTGAATCACATGCAGTTTCTGGTCCTACTAACAAGAGTTGTTTTCTGGTAAGGAAAGTCACTATTGTGTTCCCATTGCCATACACAGTGCAAAGAGCACTCGCGTCTGTTCCCAGCAAGTACAGTGTATCGGACTGAAGAGGAGCTACTGTTCTTGTCAGTTTCCTAAGCAGAGTTGAACGAGATATGGCGCGTGTGTGTAGGAAGAACAGTTCTCTTGTTCTGAGCAAGCTCACTGTTCTGGCCCTATAAGAAACACAGTAGAGTAGAAGAGTGCTCTTTTCTCTAAAGCAGAGTGTGTTTCATGTAAGGCGAGCTAGCATTTGTCTCCCAGTCCTAAATGGAGTTGAATCACATGCAGTTTCTGGTCCTACGACTAAGAGTTGGTTTCTGGTAAGGAAAGACACTATTGCGCTCCCATTGCCATACATAGAGCAAATAGCACTCGGTCCGTTCCTAGCAAGTACAGTGCATCGGACTGAAGAGGAGCTACTGTTCTTGTCAGTTTCCTAAGCAGAGTTGAACTAGATATGGCCCGTGTGAAGGAAGCACAGTTCTTTTGTTCTGATCAAGCTCACTCTTCTGGCCCTATAGGAAACACAGTAGAGTAGAAGAGTGCTCTTTTCTCAAAAGCAGAGTGTTTTTCTTGTAAGGCGAGCTTGCGTTTCTTTCCCAGTCCTAAATGGAGTTGAGACACATGCAGTTTTTGGTCCTACGAGCAAGAGTTTTTTCTGGTAAGAAGAGTCACTATTGCACTCCCATTGCCATACACAGTGCAAATAGCACTTGCATCTGTTCCCAGCAAGTGCAGTGTATTGGACTGAAGAGGATCTACTGTTCTTGTCAGTTTCCTAAGCAGAGTTGAACTAGATTTGGCCCGTGTGTGTAGGAAGCACAGTTCTTTTGTTCTGAGCAAGCTCACTATTCGGATACCATAGGAGACTCAGTAGAGTAGAAGAGTACTCTTTTCTCAAAAGCAGAGTGTGTTTCATGTAAGGCGAGCTAGCATTTGTTTCCCAGTCCTAAATGGAGTTGAATCACATGCAGTTTCTGGTCCTATGAGCAAGAGTTGTTTTCTGGTAAGAAGAGTCCCTATTGTGCTCCCATTGTCATACACAGAGCAAATAGTCCTGGCGTCTGTTCCTAGCATGTACAGTGAATTGGACTGAAGAGGAGATACTGTTCTTGTCAGTTTCCTAAGCAGAGTTGAACGAGATATGGCCCGTGTGTGTAGGAAGCTCAGTTCTTTTGTTCTGAGCAAGCACACTGTTTTGACCACATAGGAAACACAGTAGAGTAGAAGAGTGCTCTTTTCTCAAAAGCAGGGTGTGTTTCTTGTAAGGCGAGCTAGTGTTTGTTTCCCAGTCCTAAATGGAGTTGAATCACATGCAGTTTCTGGTCCTACGAGCAAGAGTTGTTTTCTGGTAAGAAAAGTCACTATTGCGCTCCCATTGCCATAAGCAATGCAAATAGCACTCGCGTCTGTTCCCAGCAATTACAGTGTATCGGACTGAAGAGGAGCTACTGTTCTTGTCAGTTTCATAAGCAGAGTTGAACTAGATATGGTCCGTGTGTAGGAAGCACAGTTTTCTGTTCTGAGCAAGCTCACTGTTTGGACCCCATAGGAAAAACAGTAGAGTAGATGAGTGCTCTTTTCTCAAAAGCAGGGTGTGTTTCTTGTAAGGCGAGCTAGTGTTTGTTTCCCAGTCCTAAATGGAGTTGAATCACATGCAGTTTCTGGTCCTACGAGCAAGAGTTGTTTTCTGGTAAGAAAAGTCACTATGGTGCACTCATTGCCATATACAGTGCAAATAGCCCTCGCGTGTGTTCCCAGCTAGTACAGTGTACCGGACTGAAGAGGAGCTACTGTTTTTGTCAGTTTCCTAAGCAGAGTTGAACTAGATATGGCCCGTGTGTGTAGGAAGCACAGTTTTTTTTTCTGAGCAAGCTCACTGTTCTGGCCCTATAGGAAACACTTTAGAGTATAAGAGGGCTCTTTTCTCAAAAGCAGCGTGTGTTTCTTGTAATGCGAGCTAGCGTTTGTTTCCCAGTCCTAAATGGAGTTGAATCTCATGCAGTTTCTGCTCCTACGAGCAAGAGTTGTTTTCTGGTAAGAAGAGTCACTATTGTGCTCCCATTGCCATGCACAGAGCAAATAGCACTCGCGTCTGTTCCCAGCAAGTACAGTGTATCGGACTGAAGAGTAGCTACTGTTGTTGTCAGTTTCCTAAGCAGAGTTGAACGAGATATGGCCCGTGTGTGTAGGAAGCTCAGTTCTTTTGTTCTGAGCAAGCTCACTGTTTTGACCACATAGGAAACACAGTAGAGTTGAAGAGTGCTCTTTTCTCAAAAGCAGGGTGTGTTTCTTGTAAGGCGAGCTAGTGTTTGTTTCCCAGTCCTAAATGGAGTTGAATCACATGCAGTTTCTGGTCCTACGAGCAAGAGTTGTTTTCTGGTAAGGAAAGTCACTATTGTGTTCCCATTGCGATACACAGTGCAAATAGCACTCGCGTCTGTTCCCAGCAATTACAGTGTATCGGACTGAAGAGGAGCTACTGTTCTTGTCGGTTTCCTAAGCAGAGTTGAACTAGATATGGTCCGTGTGTAGGAAGCACAGTTTTCTGTTCTGAGCAAGCTCACTGTTTGGACCCCATAGGTAACACAGTAGAGTAGAAGAGTGCTCTTTTCTCAAAAGCAGAGTGTGTTTCTTGTAAGGCGAGCTAGCATTTGTTTCCCAGTCCTAAATGGAGTTGAATCACATGCAGTTTCTGGTCCTACGAGCAATAGTTGTTTTATGGTAAGAATAGTCACTATTGCGCTGCCTTTGCCATACACAGGACAAATAGCACTGACGTCTGTTCCCAGCAAGTACAGTGTATTGGACTGAAGGGGATCTACTGTTCTTGTCAGGTTCCTAAACAGAATTGAACTAGATATGGCCGTGTGTGTAAGAAGCACAAGTCTTTTGTTCTTAGCAAGCTCACTGTTCTGGCCCTACAGGAAACACAGTAGAGTAGAAGAGTGCTCTTTTCTCAAAAGCAGAGTGTATTTCTTGTAAGGCGAGCTAGCGTTTTTTTCCCAGTCCTAAATGGAGTTGAGTCACATGCAGTTTCTGGTCCTAGGAATAAGAGTTGTTTTCTGGTATAAGAGTCACTATTGCGCTCCCATTGTCATACAGTGGGCAAATAGTACTGGCGTCTGTTCCCAGCTGTACAGTGTATTGGACTGAAGAGGATCTACTGTTCTTGTCAGTTTCCTAAGCAGAATTGAATAGATATGGCCCCTGTGTGCAGGAAGCACAGTTCTTTTGTTCTGAGGAAGCTCATTCATCTGGCCCTATAGGAAACACAGTATAGTAGATGAATGCTCTTTTGTCAAAAGCAAAGAGTTTTTCTTGTAAGGCGAGCTAGCGTTTCTTTTCCAGTCCTAAATGGAGTTGAGACACATGCAGTTTTTGGTCCTATGAGCAAGAGTTTTTTTCTGGTAAGAAGAGTCACTATTGCACTCTCATTGCCATACACAGTGCAAATAGCACTTGCATCTGTTACCAGCAAGTACAGTGTATTGGACTGAAGAGGATCTACTGTTCTTGTCAGTTTTTTAAGCAGAGTTGAACTAGATATGGCCCGTGTGTGTAGGAAGCACAGTTCTTTTGTTCTGAGCAAGCTCACTGTTCGGACCCCATAGGAAACTCAGTAGAGTAGAAGAGTGCTCTTTTCTCAAAAGCAGAGTGTGTTTCATGTTAGGCAAGCTAGCATTTGTTTCCCAGTCCTAAATGGAGTTGAATCACATGCAGTTTCTGTTCCTACGAGCAAGAGTTGTTTTCTGGTAAGAAGAGTCACTATTGTGCTCCCATTGTCATACACAGGGCAAATAGCACTCGCGTCTCTTCCAGGCAAGTACAGTGTATTGGACTGAAGAGGATCTACTATTCTTGTCAGTTTCCTAAGCAGAATTGAACTAGATATGACCGTGTGTGTAGGAAGCACAGTTCTTTTTTTCTGAGCAAGCTCACTGTTTTGGTCCTATAGGAAACACAGTTGAGAAGAAGAGTTCTCTTTTCTCAAAAGCAGAGTGTGTGTCTTGTAATGCGAGCTCGCGTTTGTTTCCCAGTCCTAAATGGAGTTGCAAAACATGCAGTTTTTGGTCCTACGAGCAAGAGTTGTTTTCTGGTAAGAAGAGTCACTATTGCGCTCTAATTGCCATACACAGTGCAAATAGCACTCGCGTCTGTTCCCCGCAAGTACAGTGTATTGGGCTGAATATAGCTACTGTTCTTGTCAGTTTCCTAAGCAGAGTTGAACTAGATATGGTCCGTGTGTGTAGGAAGCACAGTTCTTTTGTTCTCAGCAAGCTCACTGTTCTGGCCCGATAGGAAACACAGTAGAGTAGAAGAGTGCTCTTTTCTCAAAAGCAGAGTGTGTTTCTTGTAAAATGAGCTATCGTTTGTTTCCCAGTCCTAAATGGAGTTGAATCACATGCAGTTTCTGGTCCTATGAGCAAGAGTTGTTTTCTGGTAAGAAGAGTCACTATTGTGCTCCCATTGTCATACACAGGGCAAATAGCGCTGGCGTCTGTTCCCAGCATGTACAGTGTATTGGATTGAAGAGGATCTACTGCTCTTGTCAGGTTCCTAAGCAGAGTTGAACTAGATATGGTCGTGTGTTTAGGAAGCACAGTTCTTTTTTTCTGAGCAAGCTCACTGTTCTGGCCCTATAGGAAACACAGTAGAGTAGAAGAGTGCTCTTTTCTCTAAAGCAGAGTGTGTTTCTTGTAAGGCGAGCTTGCGTTTGTTTCCCAGTCCTAAATGGAGTTGAGTCACATGCAGTTTTTGGTCCTAAGAGCAAGAGTTGTTTTCTGGTAAGAAGAGTCACTATTTCGCTCCAATTGCCATACACAGTGCAAATAGCACTCGCGTCTGTTCCCAGCAAGTACAGTGTATTGGACTGAATAGCAGCTACTGTTCTTGTTAGTTTCCAAAGCATAGTTGAACTAGATATGGTCCGTTTGTGTAGGAAGCACAGTTCTTTTGTTCTCAGCAAGCTCACTGTTCTGGCCCTATAGGAAACACAGTAGAGTAGAACAGTGCTCTTTTCTCAAAAGCAGAGTGTGTTTCTTGTAAGGCGAGCTAGCGTTTGTGTCCCAGTCCTAAATGGAGTTGAATCACATGCAGTTTCTGGTCCTACGAGCAAGAGTTTTTTTATGGTAAGAATAGTCACTATTGCGCTACCATTGCCATACACAGGACAAATAGCACTGGCCTCAGTTCCCAGCAAGTACAGTGTATTGCACTGAAGAGGATCAACTATTCTTGTCAATTTCCTAATCAGAATTGAACTAGATATGACCGCATGTGTAGGAAGCACAGTTCTTTTGTTCTGAGCAAGCTCACTGTTTTGGTCTTAATGGAAACCCAGTTGAGTAGAAGAGTGCTCTTTTCTCAAAAGCAGAGTGTGTTTCTTGTAAGGCGAACTCGCGTTTGTTTCCCAGTCCTAAATGGAGTTGAGTCACATGCACTTTTTTGTCCTACGAGCAAGAGTTGTTTTCTGGTAAGACGAGTCACTATTGTGCTCCAATTGCCATACACAGTGCAAATAGCACTCGCGTCCTTACCTGCAAGTACAGTGTATTGGACTGAAGAGGAGCTACTGTTCTTGTCAGGTTCCTAAGCAGAGTTGAACTAGATATGGTCCATGTGTGTAGGAAGCACAGTTCTTTTGTTCTGAGCAAGCTCACTGTTTGGACCCCATAGGAAACACAGTAGAGTAGAAGAGTGCTCTCTTCTCAAAAGCAGAGTGTGTTTCTTGTAAGGCGAGCTAGCATTTCTTTCCCAGTCTTAACTGGAGTTGAATCCCATGCAGTTTCTGGTCCTAGGAGCAAGAGTTGTTTTCTGGTAAGAAGAGTCACTATTGCGCTCCCATTGTCATACACAGGGCATATAGCACTCGCGTCTGTTCCCAGCAAGTACAGTGTTTTGGACGGAAGAGGATCTACTATTCTTGTCAGTTTCCTAAGCAGAATTGAAGTAGATATGACCGTGTGTTTAGGAAGCACAGTTCTTTTGTTCTGAGCAAGCTCACTCTTTTGGCCCTATAGGAAACACAGTAGAGTAGAAGAGTGCTCTTTTCTCAAAAGCAGAGTGTGTTTCTTGTAAGGCGAGCTCGTGTTTGTTTCCCAGTCCTAAATGGAGTTGAGTCATATGCAGTTTTTGCTCCTACGAGCAAGAGTTGTTTTCTGGTAAGAAGAGTCACTATTGTGCTCCAATTGTCATACACAGTGCAAATAGCACTCGCGTCTGTTCCCAGCAAGTACAGTGTATTGGACTGAATAGGAGCTACTGTTCTTGTCAGTTTCCTAAGCAGAGTTGAACTAGATATGGTCCGTGTGTGTAGGAAGCACAGTTCTTTGGTTCTCAGCAAGCTCACTGTTCTGGCCCGATAGGAAACACAGTAGAGTAGAAGAGTGCTCTTTTCTCAAAAGCAGAGTGTGTTTCTTGTAAGGCGAGCTAGCGTTTGTTTCCCAGTCCTAAAAGGAGTTGAATCACATGCAGTTTCTGGTCCTACGAGCAAGAGTTGTTTTCTGGTAAGCAAGTAACTGTTGTGCTCCCATTGCCATACACAGTGCAAATAGCACTCGCGTCTGTTCCCAGCAAGTACAGTGTATCAGACTGAAGAGGAACTACTGTTCTTGTCAGTTTTCTAAGCAGAGTTGAACTAGATATTGTCCGTGTGTAGGAAGCACAGTTTTTTGTTCTGAGCAAGCTCACTGTTTGGACCCCATAGGAAACACAGTAAAGTAGAAGAGTGCTCATTTCTCAAAAGCAGAGTGTGTTTCTTGTAAGGCAAGCTAGCGTTTGTTTCCCAGTCCTAAATGGAGTTGAATCACATGCAGTTTCTGGTCCTACGAGCAAGAGTTGTTTCCTGGTAAGGAAGTAACTGTTGTGCTCCCATTGCCATACACAATGCAAATAGCACTCGCGTCTGTTCCCAGCAAGTACAGTGTATCGGACTGAAGAGGAGCTACTGTTCTTGTCAGTTTTCTAAGCAGAGTTGAACCAGATATTGTCCGTGTGTAGGAAGCACAGTTTTTTGTTCTGAGCAAGCTAACTGTTTGGACCCCATAAGAAACACAGTAAAGTAGAAGAGGGCTCTTTTCTCAAAAGCAGAGTGTGTTTCTTGTAAGGCGAGCTAGTGTTTGTTTCCCAGTCCTAAATGGAGTTGAATCACGTGCAGTTTCTGGTCCTAAGAGCAAGAGTTGTTTTCTGGAAAGAAGAGTCACTATTGCGCTGCCATTGCCATACACAGGACAAATAGCACTGTTGTCTGTTCCCAGCAAGTACAGTGTATTGGACTGAAGAGCATCTACTGTTCTTGTCAGGATATAAGCAGAATTGAACTAGATATGGCCATGTGTGTAGGACTCACAGTTTTTTTGTTCTGAGCAAGCTCACTGTTCGGACCCCATAGGAAACACAGTAGAGTAGAAGAGTGCTCTTTTCTCTAAAGCAGATTGTGTTTATTCTAAGGCGAGCTAGCATTTGTTTCCCAGTCCTAAATGGAGTTGAATCACATACAGTTTCTTGTCCTATGAGCAAGAGTTGTTTTCTGGTAAGGAAAGTCACTATTGCGCTCCCATTGCCATACACAGTGCAAATAGCACTGGCGTCTGTTCCCAGCACGTACAGTGTATTGGACTGAAGAGGAGCTACTGTTCTTGTCAGTTTCCTAAGCAGAGTTGAACTAGATATGGCCCGTGTGTGTAGGAAGCACAGTTCTTTTGTTCTGAGCAAGCTCACTGTTCTGGCCCTATAGGAAACACAGTAGAGTAGAAGAGTGCTCTTTTCTCAAAAGCAGAGTGTGTTTCTTGTAAGGCGAGCTAGCATTTGTTTCCCAGTCCTAAATGGAGTTGAATAACATGCAGTTTCTGGTCCTACGAGCAAGAGTTGTTTTCTGGCAAGAAGAGTCACTATTGTGCTCCAATTGTCATACACAGGGCAAAAAGCACTGGCGTCTGTTCCCAGTATGTACAGTGTATTGGACTGAACAGGATCTACTGTTCTTGTCAGGTTCCTAAGCAGAGTTGAACTAGATATGGCCGTGTGTGTAGGAAGCACAGTTCTTTTGTTCTGAGCAAGCTCACTTCTCTGGCACTATAGGAAACACAGTAGAGTAGAACAGTGCTCTTTTCTCAAAAGCCGAGTGTGTTTCTTGTAAGGCGATCCAGCGTTTGTTTCCCAGTCCTAAATGGAGTGGATTCAAATGCAGTTTCTGGTCCTACGAGCAAGAGTTGTTTTCTGGTAAGGAAGTCACTATTGTGCTCCCATTGCCATACACAGTGCAAATAGCACTCGCGTCTGTTCCCAGCAAGTACAGTGTATCAGAATGAAGAGGAGCTACTGTTCTTGTCAGTTTCCTAAGCAGAGTTGAACGAGATATGGCCCGTGTGTGTAGGAAGCACAGTTCTTTTGTACTGAGCAAGCTCACTGTTTGGACCACATAGGAAACACTGTAGAGTAGAAGAGTGCTCTTTTCTCAAAAGCAGAGTGTGTTTCATGTAAGGGGAGCTAGCATTTGTTTCCCAGTCCTAAATGGAGTTGAATCCCATGCAGTTTCTGGTCCTACAAGCAAGAGTTGTTTTCTTGTAAGGAAAGTCACTTTGCGCTCCAATTGCCATACACATTGCAAATAGCACTCCCGTCTGATCCCAGCAATTACAGTGTATCGGACTGAAGAGGAGCTACTGTTCTTGTCAGTCTCCTAAGCAGAGTTGAACTAGATATGGCCCGTGTGTAGGAAGCAGAGTTCTTTTGTTCTGATCAAGCTCACTGTTCTGGCCCTACAGGAAACACAGTAGAGTAGAAGAGTGCTCTTTTCTCTAAAGCAGATTGTGTTTCTTGTAAGGCGAGCTAGCATTTGTTTACCAGTCCTAAATGGAGTTGAATCACATGCAGTTTCTGGTCCTACGAGCAAGAGTTGTTTTCTGGTAAGAAGAGTCACTATTGCGCTGCCATTGCCATACACAGGCCAAATAGCACTGGCGTCTGTTGCCAGGAAGTACAGTGTATTGGACTGAAGAGGATCTACTGTTCTTGTCAGGTTTATAAGCAGAATTGAACTAGATATGGCCGTGTGTGTAGGAAGCACAGTTTTTTTGTTCTGAGCAAGTTCACTGTTCGGACCCCATAGGAAACACAGTAGAGTAGAAGAGTGCTCTTTTCTCTAAAGCAGATTGTGTTTCTTGTAAGGCGAGCTAGCAATTGTTTCCCAGTCCTAAATGGCGTTGAATCACATACAGTTTCTTGTCCTACGAGCAAGAGTTCTTTTCTTGTAAAGAAAGTCACTATTGCGCTCCCATTGACATACACAGTGCAAATAGCACTCGCGTCTGTTCCCAGCAAGTACAGTGTATTGGACTGAAGAGGAGCTATGTTCTTGTCAGTTTCCTAAGCAGAGTTGAACTAGAAATGGCCCGTGTGTGTAGAAAGCACAGTTCTTTTGTTCTGAGCAATCTCACTGTTCTGGCCCTATAGGAAACACAGTAGAGTAGAACAGTGCTCTTTTCTCTAAAGCAGAGTGTGTTTCTTGTAAGGCGACCTAGCGTTTGTTTCCCAGTCCTAAATGGAGTTGAATCACATGCAGTTTCTGGTGCTACGAGCAAGAGTTTTTTTATGGTAAGAATAGTCACTATTGCGCTGCCATTGCCATACACAGGACAAATAGCACTGGCGTCTGTTCCCAGCAAGTACAGTGTATTGGACTGAAGAGGATCTACTGTTCTTTTCAGGTTCCTAATCAGAATTGAACTAGATATGGCCGTGTGTGTTGGAAGCACTGTTCTTTTGTTCTGAGCAAGCTCACTGTTCTGGCCCTATAGGAAACACAGTAGAGTAGAAGAGTGCTCTTTTCTCTAAAGCAGAGTGTGTTTCTTGTAAGGCGAGCTTGCGTTTGTTTCCCAGTCCTAAATGGAGTTGAGTCACATGCAGTTTTTGGTCCTAAGAGCAAGAGTTGTTTTCTGGTAAGAAGAGTCACTATTTCGCTCCAATTGCCATACACAGTGCAAATAGCACTCGTGTCTGTTCCCAGCAAGTACAGTGTATTGGACTGAATAGCAGCTACTGTTCTTGTTAGTTTCCAAAGCATAGTTGAACTAGATATGGTCCGTTTGTGTAGGAAGCACAGTTCTTTTGTTCTCAGCAAGCTCACTGTTCTGGCCCTATAGGAAACACAGTAGAGTAGAACAGTGCTCTTTTCTCAAAAGCAGAGTGTGTTTCTTGTAAGGCGAGCTAGCGTTTGTGTCCCAGTCCTAAATGGAGTTGAATCACATGCAGTTTCTGGTCCTACGAGCAAGAGTTTTTTTATGGTAAGAATAGTCACTATTGCGCTGCCATTGCCATACACAGGACAAATAGCACTGGCCTCAGTTCCCAGCAAGTACAGTGTATTGCACTGAAGAGGATCAACTATTCTTGTCAATTTCCTAAGCAGAATTGAACTAGATATGACCGCATGTGTAGGAAGCACAGTTCTTTTGTTCTGAGCAAGCTCACTGTTTTGGTCTTAATGGAAACACAGTTGAGTAGAAGAGTGCTCTTTTCTCAAAAGCAGAGTGTGTTTCTTGTAAGGCGAACTCGCGTTTGTTTCCCAGTCCTAAATGGAGTTGAGTCACATGCACTTTTTTGTCCTACGAGCAAGAGTTGTTTTCTGGTAAGACGAGTCACTATTGTGCTCCAATTGCCATACACAGTGCAAATAGCACTCGCGTCCTTACCTGCAAGTACAGTGTATTGGACTGAAGAGGAGCTACTGTTCTTGTCAGGTTCCTAAGCAGAGTTGAACTAGATATGGTCTATGTGTGTAGGAAGCACAGTTCTTTTGTTCTGAGCAAGCTCACTGTTTGGACCCCATAGGAAACACAGTAGAGTAGAAGAGTGCTCTCTTCTCAAAAGCAGAGTGTGTTTCTTGTAAGGCGAGCTAGCATTTCTTTCCCAGTCTTAACTGGAGTTGAATCCCATGCAGTTTCTGGTCCTAGGAGCAAGAGTTGTTTTCTGGTAAGAAGAGTCACTATTGCGCTCCCATTGTCATACACAGGGCATATAGCACTCGCGTCTGTTCCCAGCAAGTACAGTGTTTTGGACGGAAGAGGATCTACTATTCTTGTCAGTTTCCTAAGCAGAATTGAAGTAGATATGACCGTGTGTTTAGGAAGCACAGTTCTTTTGTTCTGAGCAAGCTCACTCTTTTGGCCCTATAGGAAACACAGTAGAGTAGAAGAGTGCTCTTTTCTCAAAAGCAGAGTGTGTTTCTTGTAAGGCGAGCTCGTGTTTGTTTCCCAGTCCTAAATGGAGTTGAGTCATATGCAGTTTTTGCTCCTACGAGCAAGAGTTGTTTTCTGGTAAGAAGAGTCACTATTGTGCTCCAATTGTCATACACAGTGCAAATAGCACTCGCGTCTGTTCCCAGCAAGTACAGTGTATTGGACTGAATAGGAGCTACTGTTCTTGTCAGTTTCCTAAGCAGAGTTGAACTAGATATGGTCCGTGTGTGTAGGAAGCACAGTTCTTTGGTTCTCAGCAAGCTCACTGTTCTGGCCCGATAGGAAACACAGTAGAGTAGAAGAGTGCTCTTTTCTCAAAAGCAGAGTGTGTTTCTTGTAAGGCGAGCTAGCGTTTGTTTCCCAGTCCTAAAAGGAGTTGAATCACATGCAGTTTCTGGTCCTACGAGCAAGAGTTGTTTTCTGGTAAGTAAGTAACTGTTGTGCTCCCATAGCCATACACAGTGCAAATAGCACTCGCATCTGTTCCCAGCAAGTACAGTGTATCGGACTGAAGAGGAGCTACTGTTCTTGTCAGTTTTCTAAGCAGAGTTGAACCAGATATTGTCCGTGTGTAGGAGCACAGTTTTTTGTTCTAAGCAAGCTAACTGTTTGGACCCCATAGGAAACACAGTAAAGTAGAAGAGGGCTCTTTTCTCAAAAGCAGAGTGTGTTTCTTGTAAGGCGAGCTAGTGTTTGTTTCCCAGTCCTAAATGGAGTTGAATCACATGCAGTTTCTGGTCCTAAGAGCAAGAGTTGTTTTCTGGAAAGAAGAGTCACTATTGCGCTGCCATTGCCATACACAGGACAAATAGCACTGTTGTCTGTTCCCAGTAAGTACAGTGTATTGGACTGAAGAGGATCTACTGTTCTTGTCAGGTTTATAAGCAGAATTGAACTAGATATGGCCATGTGTGTAGGACTCACAGTTTTTTTGTTCTGAGCAAGCTCACTGTTCGGACCCCATAGGAAACACAGTAGAGTAGAAGAGTGCTCTTTTCTCTAAAGCAGATTGTGTTTATTCTAAGGCGAGCTAGCATTTGTTTCCCAGTCCTAAATGGAGTTGAATCACATACAGTTTCTTGTCCTACGAGCAAGAGTTGTTTTCTGGTAAGGAAAGTCACTATTGCGCTCCCATTGCCATACACAGTGCAAATAGCACTGGCGTCTGTTCCCAGCAAGTACAGTGTATTGGACTGAAGAGGAGCTACTGTTCTTGTCAGTTTCCTAAGCAGAGTTGAACTAGATATGGCCCGTGTGTGTAGGAAGCACAGTTCTTTTGTTCTGAGCAAGCTCACTGTTCTGGCCCTATAGGAAACACAGTAGAGTAGAAGAGTGCTCTTTTCTCAAAAGCAGAGTGTGTTTCTTGTAAGGCGAGCTAGCATTTGTTTCCCAGTCCTAAATGGAGTTGAATCACATGCAGTTTCTGGTCCTACGAGCAAGAGTTGTTTTCTGGTAAGAAGAGTCACTATTGTGCTCCAATTGTCATACACAGGGCAAAAAGCACTGGCGTCTGTTCCCAGTATGTACAGTGTATTGGACTGAACAGGATCTACTGTTCTTGTCAGGTTCCTAAGCAGAATTGAACTAGATATGGCCGTGTGTGTAGGAAGCACAGTTCTTTTGTTTTGAGCAAGCTCACTTCTCTGGCACTATAGGAAACACAGTAGAGTAGAACAGTGCTCTTTTCTCAAAAGCCGAGTGTGTTTCTTGTAAGGCGATCCAGCGTTTGTTTCCCAGTCCTAAATGGAGTGGATTCACATGCAGTTTCTGGTCCTACGAGCAAGAGTTGTTTTCTGGTAAGGAAGTCACTATTGTGCTCCCATTGCCATACACAGTGCAAATAGCACTCGCGTCTGTTCCCAGCAAGTACAGTGTATCAGAATGAAGAGGAGCTACTGTTCTTGTCAGTTTCCTAAGCAGAGTGGAACGAGATATGGCCCGTGTGTGTAGGAAGCACAGTTCTTTTGTTCTGAGCAAGCTCACTGTTTGGACCACATAGGAAACACTGTAGAGTAGAAGAGTGCTCTTTTCTCAAAAGCAGAGTGTGTTTCATGTAAGGGGAGCTAGCATTTGTTTCCCAGTCCTAAATGGAGTTGAATCCCATGCAGTTTCTGGTCCTACAAGCAAGAGTTGTTTTCTTGTAAGGAAAGTCACTTTGCGCTCCCATTGCCATACACATTGCAAATAGCACTCCCGTCTGATCCCAGCAATTACAGTGTATCGGACTGAAGAGGAGCTACTGTTCTTGTCAGTCTCCTAAGCAGAGTTGAACTAGATATGGCCCGTGTGTAGGAAGCAGAGTTCTTTTGTTCTGATCAAGCTCACTGTTCTGGCCCTACAGGAAACACAGTAGAGTAGAAGACTGCTCTTTTCTCTAAAGCAGATTGTGTTTCTTGTAAGGCGAGCTAGCATTTGTTTCCCAGTCCTAAATGGAGTTGAATCACATGCAGCTTCTGGTCCTACGAGCAAGAGTTGTTTTCTGGTAAGAAGAGTCACTATTGCGCTGCCATTGCCATACACAGGACAAATAGCACTGGCGTCTGTTGCCAGGAAGTACAGTGTATTGGACTGAAGAGGATCTACTGTTCTTGTCAGGTTTATAAGCAGAATTGAACTAGATATGGCCGTGTGTGTAGGAAGCACAGTTTTTTTGTTCTGAGCAAGTTCACTGTTCGGACCCCATAGGAAACACAGTAGAGTAGAAGAGTGCTCTTTTCTCTAAAGCAGATTGTGTTTCTTGTAAGGCGAGCTAGCAATTGTTTCCCAGTCCTAAATGGCGTTGAATCACATACAGTTTCTTGTCCTACGAGCAAGAGTTCTTTTCTTGTAAAGAAAGTCACTATTGCGCTCCCATTGACATACACAGTGCAAATAGCACTCGCGTCTGTTCCCCGCAAGTACAGTGTATTGGACTGAAGAGGAGCTACTGTTCTTGTCAGTTTCCTAAGCAGAGTTGAACTAGATATGGCCCGTGTGTGTAGGAAGCACAGTTCTTTTGTTCTGAGCAAGCTCACTGTTCGGACCACTTAGGAAAGACAGTGGAGTAGAAGTGTGCTCTTTTCTCAAAAGCAGAGTGTGTTTCATGTAAGGCGAGCTAGCATTTGTTTCCCAGGCCTAAATTGATTTGAATCAAATGCAGTTTCTGGTCCTACGAGCAAGAGTTGTTTTCTGGTAAGGAAAGTCTCTATTGTGCTCCCATTGCCATACACAGTGCAAATAGCACTCGTTTCTGATCCCAGGAAGTACAGCATATCGGACTGAAGAGGAGCTACTGTTCTTGTCAGTTTCCTAAGCAGAGTTGAACTAGATATGGCCCGTGTGTAGGAAGCACAGTTCTTTTGTTCTGAGCAAGCTCACTGTTCTGGCCCTATAGGAAACACAGTAGAGTAGAAGAGTGCTCTTTTCAATAAAGCAGAGTGTGTTTCTTGTAAGGCGAGCTAGTGTTTGTTTCCCAGTCCTAAATGGAGTTGAATCACATGCAGTTTCCGGTCCTATGAGCAAGAGTTGTTTTCTGGTAAGTAGAGTCAATATTGCACTGCCATTGCCATACACAGGACAAATAGTACTGGAGTCTCTTCCCAGCAAGTACAGTGTATTGGACTGAAGAGGATCTACTGTTCTTGTCAGGTTCCTAAGCAGAATTGAACTAGATATGGCCATGTGTGTAGGAAGCACAGTTCTTTTGTTCTGAGCAAGTTCACTGTTCGACCTCTTAGGAAACACAATAGAGTAGAAGAGTGCTTTTTTCTCTAACTCAGAGTGTGTTTTTGTAAGGCGAGTTAGTGTTTGTTTCACAGTCCTAAATGGAGTTGAATCACATGCAGTTTCTGGTCCTACAAGCAAGAGTTGTTTTCTGCTAAGAAGAGTAACTATTGTGCTCCCATTGTCATACACAGGGCATATAGCACACGCGTCTGTTCCCAGCATGTACAGTGTATTGGACTGAAGAAGATCTACTGTTCTTGTCAGTTTCCTAAGCAGAGTTGAACGAGATATGTCCCGTGTGTGTAGGAAGCACAGTTCTTTTGTTCTGAGCAAACTCACAGTTTGGCACCCATAGGAAAAACAGTAGAGTAGAAGAGTGCTCTTTTCTCTAAAGCAGAGTGTGTTTCCTGTAAGGCGAGTTAGCGTTTGTTTCCCAGTCCTAAATGGAGTTGAATCACATGCAGTTTCTGGTACTACAAACAAGAGTTGTTTTCTGGTAAGAAGAGTCACTATTGCGCTGCCATTGCCATACACAGGACAAATAGCACACGCGTCTGTTCCCAGCAAGTACAGTGTATTGGACGGAAGAGAATCTACTGTTCTTGTCAGGTTCCTAATCAGACTTGAACTAGATATGGCCATGTTTGTAGGAAGCACAGTTTTTTTTTTTCTGAGCAAGCTCACTGTTCGGACCGCATAGGGAACACAGTAGAGTAGAAGAGTGCTCTTTTCTCTAAAGCAGAGTGTGTTTCTGTAAGGCGAGCTCGCCTTTGTTTACCAGTCCTAAATGGAGTTGTCACAGGCAGTTTTTGGTCCTTCGAGCAAGAGTTGTTTTCTGGTAAGAAGAGTCACTATTGCGCTTCAATTGCCATACACAGTGCAAATAGCACTCGCGTCTGTTCCCAGCAAGTACAGTGTATTGGACTGAATAGGAGCTACTGTTCTTGTCAGTTTCCTAAGCAGAGTTGAACTAGATATGGCCCGTGTGTAGGAAGCACAGTTCTTTTGTTCTGAGCAAGCTCACTGTTCTGGCCCTACAGGAAACACAGTAGAGTAGAAGAGTGCTCTTTCTCTAAAGCAGAGTGTGTTTCTTGTAAGGCGAGCTAGCGTTTGTTTCCCAGTCCTAAATGGAGTTGTCACATGCAGTTTCTGGCCCTTGAGCAAGAGTTGTTTTATGGTAAGAAGAGTCACTATTGCGCTGCCATTGCCATACATAGGACAAATTCCACTGGCATCTGTTCCCAGCCAGTACAGTGTATTGGACTGAAGAGGATCTACTGTTCTTGTCAGGTTGCTAAGCAGAATTAAACTAGATATGGCCGTGTGTGTAGGAAGCACAGTTTTTTTGTTCTGAGCAAGCTCACTGTTCGGACCACATAGGAAACACTGTAGAGTTGAATTTTGCTCTTTTCTCAAAAGCAGAGTGTGTTTCTTGTAAGGCGAGCTAGCGTTTGTTTCCCAGTCCTAAATGCAGTTGAATCCCATGCAGTTTCTTGTCCTATGAGCAAGAGTTGTTTTCTGGTAAGGAAAGTAACTATTGAGCTCCCATTGCCATACACAGTGCAAATAGCCCTCCCGTCTGTTCCCAGTAAGTACAGTGTATCGGACTGAAGAGGAGCTACTGTTCTTGTCAGTTTCCTAAGCAGAGTTGAAGTAGATATGGCCGTGTTTGTTGGAAACACAGTTTTTTTGTTCTGAGCAAGCTCACTATTTGGACCCCATAGGAAACTCAGTAGAGTAGAAGAGTGCTCTTTTCTCAAAAGCAGAGTGTGTTTCTTGTAAGGCGAGCTAGTGTTTGTTTCCCAGTCCTAAATGGAGTTGAATCACATGCAGTTTCTGGTCCTATGAGCAAGAGTTGTTTTCTGGTACGAAGAGTCAATATTGCGCTGCCATTGCCCTACACAGGACAAAAGCACTGGCGTCTGTTCCCAGCAGTACAGTGTATTGGACTGAAGAGGATCTACGGTTCTTGTCAGGTTCCTAAGCAGAATTGAACTAGGTGTGAGGGTGTGTGTAGGAATCACGTTTTTTTTTGTTCTGAGCAAGCTCACTGTTCGGACCTCATAGGAAACACAGTAGAGTAGAAGAGTGCTCTTTTCTCAAAAGAAAAGTGTGTTTCTTGTAAGGCGAGGTAGCGTTGTTTTCCAGCCCTAATTGGAGTTCAATCACAGGCAGTTTCCGGTCCTATGAGCAAGAGTTGTTTTCTGGTAAGGAAAGTTACTATTGTGCTCCCATTGCCATACACAGTGCAAATAGCACTCGCGTCTGTTCCCAGCAAGTACAGTGTATTGGACTAAATAGGAGCTACTGTTCTTGTCAGTTTCCTAAGCAGAGTTGAACTAGATATGGTCGGTGTGTGTAGGAAGCACAGTTCTTTTGGTTTGAGCAAGTTCACTGTTCGGACCTCTTAGGAAACACAATAGAGTAGAAGAGTGCTTTTTTCTCTAAATCAGAGTGTGTTTCTTGTAACGCGAGCTAGCATTTGTTTCCCAGTCCTAAATGGAGTTGCATCACATGCAGTTTCTGGTCCTACGAGCAAGAGTTGTTTTCTGCTAAGAAGAGTCACTATTGTGCTCCCATTGTCATACACAGGGCAAATAGCACTCCCGTCTGTTCCCAGCATGCACAGTGTATTGGACTGAAGAGGATCTACTGTTCTTGTCAGGTTCCTAAGCAGAGTTGAACTAGGTATGGCCGTGTGTGTAGGAAGCACAGTTCTTTTGTTCTGAGCAAGCTCACTGTTCTGGCCCTATAGGAAACATAGTAGAGTAGTAGAGTGCTCTTTTCTCAAAAGCAGAGTGTGTTTCTTGTAAGGCGAGCTAGCGTTTGTTTCCCAGTCCAATATGGAGTTGAATCACATGCAGTTTCTGGTAGTACAAACAAGAGTTGTTTTCTGGTAAGAAGAGTCACTATTGCGCTGCCATTGCCATACACAGGACAAATAGCACTGGCGTCTTTTCGCAGCAAGTACAGTGTATTGGACGGAAGAGGATCTACTGTACTTGTCAGGTTCCTAAGCAGATTTGAACTAGATATGGCCGTGTGTGTAGGAAGCACAATTTTTTTTGTTCTGAGCAAGCTCACTGTTCGGACCACATAGGAAACACAGTAGAGTAGAAGAGTGCTCTTTTCTCTAAAGCAGAGTGTGTTTCTTGTAAGGCGAGCTCGCGTTTGTTTCCCAGTCCTAAATGGAGTTGAGTCTCAGGCAGTTTTTGGTCCTACGAGCAAGAGTTGTTTTCTGGTAAGAAGAGTCACTATTGCCCTCCAAATGCCATACACAGTGCAAATAGCTCTCGCATCTGTTCCCAGCAAGTATAGTGTATTGGACTGAATAGGAGCTACTGTTCTTGTCAGTTTCCTAATCAGAGTTGAGCTTGATATTTCCCGTGTAGGAAGCACAGTTCTTTTGTTCTGAGCAAGCTCACTGTTTGGACCCCATAGGAAACACATTAGAGTAGCAGAGTGCTCTTTTCTCTAAAGCAGAGTGTGTTTCTTGTAAGGCGAGCTAGCATTTTTTTCCCAGTCCTAAATGGAGTTGAATCACATGGAGTTTCTGGTCCTACGAGCAAGAGTTGTTTTATGGTAAGAAGAGTCACTATTGCGCTGCCATTGCCATACACAGGACAAATAGCACTGGCGTTTTTTCCCAGCAAGTACAGTGTATTGGATTGAAGAGGATCTACTGTTCTTGTCAGGTTCCTAAGCAGAATTGAACTAGATATGGCCGTGTGTGTAGGAAGCACAGTTATTTTGTTCTGAGCAAGCTCACTGTTTGGACCACATAGGAAACAGTAGAGTAGAAGAGTGCTCTTTTCTCAAAAGCAGAGTGTGTTTGTTGTGAGGCAAGCTAGCGTTTGTTTCCCAGTCCTAAATGGAGTTGAATCCCATGCAGTTTCTGGTCCTACGAGCAAGAGTTGTTTTCTGGTAAGGAAAGTAACTATTGAGCTCCCATTGCCATACACAGTGCAAATAGCACTCGCATCTTTTCCCAGCAAGTACAGTGTATCAGACTGAAGAGGATCTACTGTTCTTGTCAGGTTCCTAAGCAGACTTGAAGTAGATATGGCCGTGTTTGTAGGAAGCACAGTTTTTTTGTTCTGAGCAAGCTCACTGTTCGGAACACATAGGAAACACTAGAGTAGAAGAGTGCTCTTTTCTCAAAAGCAGAGTGTGTTTCTTGGAAGGCGAGCTAGCGTTTGTTTCCCAGTCCTAAATGGAGTTGAGTCACATGCAGTTTTTTTGTCCTACGAGCAAGAGTTATTTTCTGGTAAGACGAGTCACTATTGTGCTCCAATTGCCATACACAGTGCAAATAGCACTCGCGTCTATTCCCAGCAAGTACAGTGTATTGGACTGAATAGGAGCTACTGTTCTTGTCAGTTTCCTAAGCAGAGTTGAACTAGATATGGTCCGTGTGTTTAGGATGCACAGTTCTTTTGTTCTCAGCAAGCTCACTGTTTGGACCCCATAGGAAACACAGTAGAGTAGAAGAGTGCTCTTTTCTCAAAAGCAGAGTGTGTTTCTTGTAAGGCAAGCTAGCGTTTGTTTCCCAGTCCTAAATGGAGTTGAATCACATGCAGTTTCTGGTCCTACGAGCAAGAGTTGTTTTCTGGTAAGGAAGTCACTATTGTGCTCCCATTGCCATACACAGTGCAAATAGCACTCATGTCTGTTCCCAGCAAGTACAGTGTATGGGACTGAAGAGGAGCTGCTGTTCTTGTCAGTTTCCTAAGCAGAGTTGAACAAGATATGGCCCGTGTGTGTAGGAAGCACAGTTCTTTTGTTCTGAGCAAGCTCACTGTTTGGACCCCATAGGAAACACAGTAGAGTAGAAGAGTGCTCTTTTCTCTAAAGCAGAGTGTTTTTCTTGTAAGGTGAGCTCGCGTTTGTTTCCCAGTCCTAAATGGAGTTGAGTCACATGCAGTTTTTGGTCCTATGAGCAAGAGTTGTTTTCTGGTAAGAAGAGTCACTATTGCGCTCCAAATGCCATACACAGTGCAAATAGTACTCGCGTCTGCACCCTTCAAGTACAGTGTATTGGATTGATTAGGAGCTACTGTTTTTGTCAGTTTCCTCAGCAGAGTTGAACTAGATATGATCCGTGTGTGGGAAGCACAGTTCTTATGTTCTGAGCAAGCTCACTGTTGGACCCCATAGGAAACACAGTAGAGTAGAAGAGTGCTCTTTTCTCAAAAGCAGAGTGTTTTTCTTGTAAGGCGAGCTAGCGTTTGTTTCCCAGTCCTAAATGGAGTTGAATCACATGCAGTTCCTGGTACTGCGAGCAAAAGTTGTTTTCTGGTAAGAAGAGTCACTATTGTGCTCCCATTGTCATACACAGGGCAAATAGCACTGGCGTCTGTACTCAGCATGTACAGTGTATTGGACTGAAGAGGATCTACTGTTCTTGTCAGTTTCCTCAGCACAGTTGAACTAGATATGTTCCATGTGTGTAGGAAGCACAGTTCTTTTGTTCTGAGCAAGCTCACTGTTTGGACCCCATTGGAAACACAGTAGAGTAGAAGAGTGCTCTTTTCTCAAAAGCAGAGTTTGTTTCTTGGAAGACGAGCCGAGCTAGCGTTTGTTTCCCAGTCCTAAATGGAGTTGAATCACATGCAGTTTCTGGTCCTAGGAGCAAGAGTTGTTTTCTGGTAAGAAGAGTCACTATTGTGCTCTCATTGTCATTCACAGGGCAAATAGCACTGGCGTCTATTCCCAGCATGTACAGTGTATTGGACTGAAGAGGTTCTAATGTTCTTGTCAGGTTCCTAAGCAGAGTTGAACTAGATATGGCCATGTGTGTAGGAAGCACAGTTCTTTTGTTCTGAGCAAGCTCACTGTTCTGGCCCTATAGGAAACACAGTAGAGTAGAAGAGTGCTCTTTTCTCAAAAGCAGAATGTGTTTCTTGTAAGGCGAGCTCGCGTTTGTTTCCCAGTCCAAAATGGAGTTGAGTCACATGCAGTTTTTTGTCCTACGAGCAAGAGTTGTTTTTTGGTAAGACGAGTCACTATTGTGCTCCAATTGCCATACACAGTGCAAATAGCACTCGCGTCTGTTCCGAGCAATTACAGTGTATTGGACTGAAGAGGATCTACTGTTCTTGTCAGGTTCCTAAGCAGAGTTGAACTAGATATGGTCCGTGTGTGTAGGAAGCACAGTTGTTTTGTTCTGAGCAAGCTCACTGTTTAGACCCCATAGGAAACACAGTAGAGTAGAAGAGTGCTCTTTTCTCAAAAGCAGAGTGTGTTTCTTGTAAGGCAAGCTAGCGTTTGTTTCCCAGTCCTAAATGGAGTTGAATCCCATGCAGTTTCTCGTCCTACGAGCAAGAGTTTTTTTCTGGTAAGAAGAGACACTATTGTGCTGCCATTGCCATACACAGGACAAATAGCACTGTTGTCTGTTCCCATCAGTACAGTGTATTGGACTGAAGGGGATCTACTGTTCTTCTCAGGTTCCTCAGGAGAATTGACCTAGGTATGGTGGTGTGTGTAGGAAGCACGGTTTTTTTGTTCTGTGCAAGCTAACTGTTCGGACCTCATAGGAAACACAGTAGAGTAGAAGAGTGCTCTTTTCTCAAAAGCAGAGTGTGTTTCCTGTAAGGCGAGCTAGCGTTTGTTTCCTAGTCCTAAATGGAGTTCAATCACAGGCAGTTTCCAGTCCAATGAGCAAGAGTTGTTTTCTGGTAAGGAAAGTCACTATTGTGCTCATATTGCCATACACAATGCAAATATCACTCGCGTCTGTTCCCAGCAAGTACAGTGTATTGGACTGAATAGGAGCTACTGTTCTTGTCAGTTTCCTAAGCAGAGTTGATTTGATATGGCTGTGTGTGTAGGAAGCACAGTTCTTTTGTTCTGAGCAAGCTCACTGTTTTGACCCCATTGGAAACACAGTAGAGTAGAAGAGTGCTCTTTTCTCAAAAGCAGAGTGTGTTTCTTATAAGGCGAGCCGAGCTAGCATTTGTTTCCCAGTCCTAAATGGAGTTGAATCACATGCAGTTTCTGGTACTATGATCAAGAGTTGTTTTTTGGTAAGAAGAGTCACTATTGTTCTCCCATTGTCATACACAGGGCAAATAGCACTAGTGTCTGTTCCCAGCATGAACAGTGTATTGGACTGAAGAGGATCTACTGTTCTTGTCAGTTTCCTCAGCAGAGTTGTACTAGATATGATCCATGTGTGTAGGAAGCACAGTTCTTTTGCTCTGAGCAAGCTCACTGTTTGGACCCCATTGGAAACACAGTAGAGTAGAAGAGTGCTCTTTTCTCAAAAGCAGAGTGTGTTTCTTGTAAGGCGAGCCGGGCTAGCGTTTGTTTCCCAGTCCTAAATGGAGTTGAATCACATGCAGTTTCTGGTCCTACGAGCAAGAGTTGTTTTCTGGTAAGAAGAGTCACTATTGTGCTCCCATTTTCATACACAGGGCAAATAGCACTGGCGTCTGTTCCCAGCATGTACAGTGTATTGGACTGAAGAGGATCTACTGTTCTTGTCAGGTTCCTAAGCAGAGTTGAACTAGATATGGCCGTGTGTGTAGGAAGCACAGTTCTTTTGTTCTGAGCAAGATCACTGTTCTGGCCCTATAGGAAACACAGTAGAGTAGAAGAGTGCTCTTTTCTCTAAAGCAGAGTGTGTTTCTTGTAAGGCAAGCCAGCATTTGTTTCCTAGTCCTAAATGGAGTTGAATCACATGCAGTTTTTTGTCCTACGAGCAAGAGTTGTTTTCTGGTAAGGGAAATCACTATTGCGCTCCCATTGCCATACACAGTGCAAATAGCACTCGCGTCTGTTCTCAGCAAGTACATTGTATTGGACTGAAGAGGAGCTACTGTTCTTGTCAGTTTCCTAAGCAGAGTTGAAATAGATATGGCCCGTGTGTGTAGGAAGCACAGTTCTTTTGTTCTGAGCAAGCTCACTGTTCGGACCCCATAGGAAACACAGTAGATTAGAAGAGTGCCCTTTTCTCAGAAGCAGAGTTTGTTTCTTGTAAGGTGAGCTAGGGTTTGTTTCCCAGTCCTAAATGGAGTTGAATTCCATGCAGATTCTGGTCCTACCAGCAAGAGTTGTTTTCTGGTAAGAAGAGTCACTAATGCGCTCCCATTGTCATACACAGGGCAAATAGCACTGGCGTCTGTTCCCAGCAAGTACACTATATTGGACTGAGGAGGATCTACTGTTCTTGTCAGTTTCATAAGCACAGTTGAACTAGATATGGCCCGTGTGTGTAGGAAGCACAGTTCTTTTGTTCTGAGCAAGCTCACTATTCTGGCCCTAAGGGAAACACAGTATAGTAGAAGAGTGCTCTTTTCTCAAAAGCATAGTGTGTTTCTTGTAAGGCGAGCTAGCGTTTGTTTCCCTCTCCTAAGTGGAGTTGAATCACATGCAGTTTGCAGTCCTACGAGCAAGAGTTGTTTTCTGTTAAGAAGAGTCACTATTGCGCTCCCATTGTCATACACAAGGCAAATAGCACTGGCGTCTGTTCTCAGCATGTACAGTGTATTGGACTGAAGAGGATCTACTGTTCTTGTCAGTTTCCTAAGCAGAATTGAAGTAGATATG
Organism: Peromyscus eremicus; assembly: GCF_949786415.1. Classification (NCBI taxonomy): domain Eukaryota; kingdom Metazoa; phylum Chordata; class Mammalia; order Rodentia; family Cricetidae; genus Peromyscus; species Peromyscus eremicus. The sequence goes on from NW_026734293.1 coordinate 3,065,017, forward strand.
GCCGTGTGTGTAGGAAGCACAGTTCTTTTGTTCTGAGCAAGCTCACTTTTCGGACCCCATAGAAAACACTGTAGAGTAGAAGAGTGCCCTTTTCTCGAAAGCATAGTGTGTTTCTTGTAAGGCAAGCTAGCGTTTGTTTTCCTGTCCTAAGTGGAGTTGAATCATATGAAGTTTGCGGTCCTACGAGCAAGAGTTGTTTTCTGGTTAGAATAGTCACTATTGCGCTCCTTTTGCCATACACAGTACAAATAGCCCTTCGTCTGTTCCCAGCAAGTACAGTGTATTTTACTGAAGAGGAGCTACTGTTCTTGTCAGGTTCCTAAGCAGAGTTGAACTAGATATGGTCCGTGTGTGTAGGATGCACAGTTCTTTTGTTCTGAGCAAGCTCACTGTTCGGACCCCATAGGAAACACAGTAGAGTAGAAGAGTGCCCTTTTCTCAGAAGCAGAGTGGGTTTCTTGTGAGGCAAGTTAACGTTTGTTTCCTAATTCAAAAAGGAGTTGAATCCCATGCAGTTTCTGGTCCTACGAGCAAGAGTTGTTTTCTGGTAAGAAGAGTCACTATTGGGCTCCCATTGTCATACACAGGGCAAACAGCACTGGTGTCTGTTCCCAGCAAGTACACTGTATTGGACTGAAGAGGATCTACTGTTCTTGTCAGTTTCCTAAGCAGAGTTGAACTAGATATGGCCATGTGTGTAGGAAGCACAGTTCTTTTGTTCTGAGCAAGCTCACTGTACTGGCCATAAAGGAAACACAGTAGAGTTGAAGAGTGCTCTTTTATCAAAAGCAGAGTATGTTTCTTGTAAGGAGAGCTAACTTTTGTTTCCAAGTCCTAAATGGAGTTGAATCCCATGCAGTTCCTGGTCTTACGAGCAAGAGAGTTTTCTGGTAAGAAGAGTAACTATTGTGCTCCCATTGCCATACACAGTGCAAATAGCACTCGCGTCTGTTCCCAGCAAGTACAGTGTATTGGATTGAAGAGGAGCTACTGTTCTTGTCTGTTTCCTAAGCACAGTTAAACTAGATATGAACTGTGTGTGTAGGAAGCACAGTTCTTTTGTTCTGAGCAAGCTCACTATTCTGGCCCTATAGGAAACACAGTAGAGTAGAAGAGTGCTCTTTTGTCAAAAGCAGAGTGTGTTTCTTGTAAGGCACACTAGCGTTTGCTTCCCAGTCCTAAATGGAGTTGAATCACATGCAGTTTCTGGTCCTACGAGCAAGAGTTGTTTTCTGGTAAGAAGAGTCTCTATTGTGCTCCCATTGTCATACACAGTTCAAATAGCACTCACGTCTCTTATCAGCAAGTACAGTGTATTGGACTGAAGAGGAACTACTGTTCTTGTCAGTTTCCTAAGCAGAACTGAACTAGATATGGCCGTGTGTTTTGGATGCACAATTATTTTGTTCTGAGCAAGCTCACTGTTTTGGCCCTATAAAAAACACAGTAGAGTAGAAGAGTGCTCTTTTCTCAAAAGCAGAGTGTGTTTCTTGTAAGGCGAGCTAGTGTTTGTTTCCCAGTCCTAAATGGAGTTGAATCACATGCAGTTTTTGTTCCTACCAGCAAGAGTTGTTTTCTGGTAAGTAAAGTCACTATTGAGCTGCCATTGCCAAACATTGTGCAAATATGACTGGGGTCTGTTCCCATCAAGTACAGTGTATTGGACTGAAGAGGAGCTACTGTTCTTGTCAGTTTCCTAAGCAGAGTTGAACTAGATATGGCCCGTGTGTGTAGGATGCACAGTTCGTTTGTTCTGAGCAAGCTCACTGTTCTGGCGCTAAAGGAAATACAGTAGAGTAGAAGAGTGCTACTTCCTCAAAAGCAGAGTGTGCTACTTGTAAGGCGAGCTAGCGTTTGTTTCCCAGTCCTAAATGGAGTGAATCACATGCAGTTTTTGGTCCTATGAGCAAGAGTTGCTTTCTGGTAAGGAAAGTCACTATTGCGCTCCCATTGCCTTACACATTGCAAATAGCACGAGCATCTGTTCCCAGCAAGTACAGTGTATTGGACTGAAAAGGAGCTACTTCTCTTGTCAGTTTCCTAAGCAGAGTTGAACTAGATATGGCCCGGGTGTAGGAAGCACAGTTCTTTTGTTCTGAGCAAGTTCTCTGTTTGGACACCATAGGAAACACAGTAGAGTAGAAGAGTGCTCTTTTCTCAAAGCAGAGTGTGTTTCTGGTAAGGCTAGCTAGCGTTTGTTTCCCAGTCCTAAATGGAGTTGGATCACATGCAGTTTCTGGTCCTACGAGCAAGAGTTGTTTTCTGGTAAGAAGAGTCACTATTGTGCTCCCATTGTCATACACAGGGCAAACAGCACTGGCGTCTGTTCCCAGCAAGTACACTGTATTGGACTGAGGAGGATCTACTGTTCTTGTCAGTTTCATAAGCACAGTTGAACTAGATATGGCCGTGTGTGTAGGAAGCACAGTTCTTTTGTTCTGAGCAAGCTCACTGTTCGGACCTCATAGAAAACACTGTAGAGTAGAAGAGTGCCCTTTTCTCAAAAGCATAGTGTGTTTCTTGTAAGGCAAGCTAGCGTTTGTTTTCCTGTCCTAAGTGGAGTTGAATCATATGCAGTTTGCGGTCCTACGAGCAAGAGTTGTTTTCTGGTAAGAAGAGTCACTATTGTGCTCCCATTGTCATACACAGTTCAAATAGCACTCACGTCTCTTATCAGCAAGTACAGTGTATTGGACTGAAGAGGATCTACTGTTCTTGTCAGTTTCCTAAGCAGAACTGAACTAGATATGGCCGTGTGTTTTGGAAGCACAGTTCTTTTGTTCTGAGCAAGCTCACTGTTTTGGCCCTATAGGAAACACAGTAGAGTAGAAGAGTGCTCTTTTCTCAAAAGCAGAGTGTGTTTCTTGTAAGGCGAGCTAGCGTTTGTTTCCTAGTCCTAAATGGAGTTGAATCACATGCAGTTTTTGTTCCTACCAGCAAGAGTTGTTTTCTGGTAAGTAAAGTCACTATTGAGCTGCCATTGCCAAACATTGTGCAAATATGACTCGGGTCTGTTCCCATCAAGTACAGTGTATTGGACTGAAGAGGATCTACTGTTCTTGTCAGTTTCCTAAGCAGAGTTGAACTAGATATGGCCCGTGTGTGTAGGATGCACAGTTCGTTTGTTCTGAGCAAGCTCACTATTCTGGCCCTAAAGGATACACATAGAGTAGAAGAGTGCTCTTTTCTCAAAAGCATAGTGTGTTTCTTGTAAGGCGAGCTAGCGTTTGTTTTTCAGTCCTAAATGGAGTTGAATCCCATGCAGTTTCTGGTCCTACGAGCAAGAGTTGATTTCTGGTAAGAAGAGTCACTATTGCACTCCCATTGTCATACACAGGGCAAATAGCACTCGCGTCTGTTCCCAGCAAGTACAGTGTATTGGACTGAAGAGGATCTACTGTTCTTGTCAGTTTCCTAAGCAGAATTGAACTAGATATGGCCATGTGTGTAGGAAGCACAGTTCTTTTGTTCTGAGCAAGCTCACTGTTCTGGCGCTAAATGAAATACAGTAGAGTAGAAGAGTGCTACTTCCTCAAAAGCAGAGTGTGCTACTTGTAAGGTGAGCTAGCGTTTGTTTCCCAGTCCTAAATGGAGTGAATCACATGCAGTTTTTGGTCCTATGAGCAAGAGTTGCTTTCTGGTAAGGAAAGTCACTATTGCGCTCCCATTGCCTTACACATTGCAAATAGCACGCGCATCTGTTCCCAGCAAGTACAGTGTATTGGACTGAAAAGGAGCTACTTCTCTTGTCAGTTTCCTAAGCAGAGTTGAACTAGATATGGCCCGGGTGTAGGAAGCACAGTTCTTTTGTTCTGAGCAAGTTCTCTGTTTGGACCCCATAGGAAACACAGTAGAGTAGAAGAGTGCTCTTTTCTCAAAGCAGAGTGTGTTTCTGGTAAGGCTAGCTAGCGTTTGTTTCCCAGTCCTAAATGGAGTTGATTCACATGCAGTTTCTGGTCCTACGAGCAAGAGTTGTTTTCTGGTAAGAAGAGTCACACTTGAGCTCCCATTGTCATACACAGGGCAAATAGCTCTGGAGTCTGGTCCCAGCAAGTACAGTGTATTGGACTGAAGAGGAGCTACTGTTCTTGTCAGTTTCCTAAACAGAGTTGAACTAGATATGGCCCATGTGTGAAGGATGCACAATTCTTTTGTTCTGAGCAAGCTCACTGTTTAACCCCATAGAAAACACAGTAGAGTAGAAGAGTGCTCTTATCTCAAAAGCAGAGAGTGTTTCTTGTAAGGCGAGCTAGTGTTTGTTTCCCCGTTCTAAATGGAGTTGAATCACATGCAGTTTTTGGTCCTACGAGCAAGAGTTGTTTTCTGGTAAGGGAAATCACTATTGCGCTCCCATTGCCATACACAGTGCAAATAGCACTCGCGTCTGTTCCCAGCAAGTACAGTGTATTGGACTGAAGAGGATCTACTGTTCTTGTCAGTTTCCTAAGCAGAGTTGAACTAGATATGGCCCGTGTGTGTAGGAAGCACAGTTCTTTTGTTCGGAGCCAACTCACTGTTCGGACCCCATAGGAAACACAGTAGAGTAGAAGAGTGCCCTTTTCTCAGAAGCAGAGTTTTTTTCCTTATAAGGTGAGCTAGGGTTTGTTTCCCAGTCCTAAATGGAGTTGAATCACATGCAGTTTCTGGTCCTACGAGCAAGAGTTGTTTTCTGGTAAGAAGAGTCACTATTGCGCTCCCATTGTCATACACAGGGCAAACAGCACTGGCGTCTGTTCCCAGCAAGTACACTGTATTGGACTGAGGAGGATCTACTGTTCTTGTCAGTTTCATAAGCACAGTTGAACTAGATATGGCCGTGTGTGTAGGAAGCACAGTTCTTTTGTTAGGAGCAAGCTCACTGTTCGGACCCCATAGAAAACACTGTAGAGTAGAAGAGTGCCCTTTTCTCAAAAGCATAGTGTGTTTCTTGTAAGGCAAGCTAGCGTTTGTTTTCCTGTCCTAAGTGGAGTTGAATCATATGCAGTTTGCGGTCCTACGAGCAAGAGTTGTTTTCTGGTAAGAAGAGTCACTATTGTGCTCCCATTGTCATACACAGTTCAAATAGCACTCACGTCTCTTATCAGCAAGTACAGTGTATTGGACTGAAGAGGATCTACTGTTCTTGTCAGTTTCCTAAGCAGAACTGAACTAGATATGGCCGTGTGTTTTGGAAGCACAATTATTTTGTTCTGAGCAAGCTCACCGTTTTGGCCCTATAGGAAACACAGTAGAGTAGAAGAGTGCTCTTTTCTCAAAAGCAGAGTGTGTTTCTTGTAAGGCGAGCTAGCGTTTGTTTCCCAGTACTAAATGGAGTTCAATCACATGCAGTTTTTGTTCCTACCAGCAAGAGTTGTTTTCTGGTAAGTAAAGTCACTATTGAGCTGCCATTGCCAAACATTGTACAAATATGACTCGGGTCTGTTCCCATCAAGTACAGTGTATTGGACTGAAGAGGATCTACTGTTCTTGTCAGTTTCCTAAGCAGAGTTGAACTAGATATGGCCCGTGTGTGTAGGATGCACAGTTCTTTTGTTCTGAGCAAGCTCACTATTCTGGCCCTAAAGGATACACAGTAGAGTAGAAGAGTGCTCTTTTCTCAATAGCATGGTGTGTTTCTTGTAAGGCAAACTAGCGTTTGTTTCCCTCTCCTAAATGGAGTTGAATCACATGCAGTTTGCAGTCCTACGAGCAAGAGTTGTTTTCTGTTAAGAAGAGTCACTATTGCGCTCCCATTGTCATACACAGGGCAAATAGCACTGGCGTCTGTTCCCAGCATGTACAGGGTATTGGACTGAAGAGGATCTACTGTTCTTGTCAGTTTCCTAAGCAGAACTGAACTAGATATGGCCGTGTGTTTTGGAAGCACAGTTCTTTTGTTCTGAGCAAGCTCACTGTTTTGGCACTATAGGAAACACAGTAGAGTAGAAGAGTGCTCTTTTCTCAAAAGCAGAGTGTGTTTCTTGTAAGGCGAGCTAGCGTTTGTTTCCCAGTCCTAAATGGAGTTGAATCACATGCAGTTTGCAGTCCTACGAGTAAGAGTTGTTTTCTGTTAAGAAGAGTCACTATTGCGCTCCCATTGTCATACACAGGGCAAATAGCACTGGCGTCTGTTCCCAGCATGTACAGTGTATTGGACTGAAGAGGATCTACTGTTCTTGTCAGTTTCCTAAGCAGAATTGAAGTAGATATGGCCGTGTGTGTAGGAAGCACAGTTCTTTTGTTCTGAGCAAGCTCACTTTTCGGACCCCATAGAAAACACTGTAGAGTAGAAGAGTGCCCTTTTCTCAAAAGCATAGTGTGTTTCTTGTAAGGCAAGCTAGCGTTTGTTTTCCTGTTTTAAGTGGAGTTGAATCATATGCAGTTTGCAGTCCTACGAGCAAGAGTTGTTTTCTCGTAATAAGAGTCACTATTGCGCTCCCATTGTCATACACAGGGCAAATAGCACTGGCATCTCTTCCCAGCATGTACAGTGTATTGGACTGAAGAGGATCTACTGTTGTTGTCAGTTTCGCAAGCAGAATTGAACTAGATATGGCCGTGTGTGTTGGAAGCACAGTTCTTTTTTTCTGAGCAAGCTCACTATTCTGGCCCTATAGGAAACACAGTAGTGTAGAAGAGTGCTTTTTTCTCAAAAGCAGAGTGTGTTTCTTGTAAGGAGAGCTAGCGTTTGTTTCCCAGTCCTAAATGGAGTTGAAATACACATGCAGTTTCTGGTCCTACGAGCAAGAGTTGTTTTCTGGTTAGAATAGTCACTATTGCACTCCTTTTGCTATACACAGTAAAATAGCCCTTCATCTGTTCCCAGCAAGTACAGTGTATTGGACTGAAGAGGAGCTACTGTTCTTGTCAGGTTACTAAGCAGAGTTGAACTAGATATGGTCCGTGTGTGTAGGATGCACAGTTCTTTTGTTCTGAGCAAGCTCACTGTTCGGACCCCATAGGAAACACAGTAGAGTAGAAGAGTGCCCTTTTCTCAGAAGCAGAGTGGGTTTATTGTGAGGCAAGTTAGCGTTTGTTTCCTAATCCAAAAAGGAGTTGAATCCCATGCAGTTTCTGGTTCTACGAGCAAGAGTTGTTTTCTGGTAAGAAGAGTCACTATTGGGCTCCCATTGTCATACACAGGACAAACAGCACTGGTGTCTGTTCCCAGCAAGTACACTGTATTGGACTGAAGAGGATCTACTGTTCTTGTCAGTTTCCTAAGCAGAGTTGAACTAGATATGGCCATGTGTGTAGGAAGCACAGTTTTTTTGTTCTGAGCAAGCTCACTGTACTGGCCATAAAGGAAACACAGTAGAGTTGAAGAGTGCTCTTTTATCAAAAGCAGAGTATGTTTCTTGTAAGGAGAGCTAACTTTTGTTTCCAAGTCCTAAATGGAGTTGAATCCCATGCAGCTTCTGGTCCTACGAGCAAGAGAGTTTTCTGGTAAGAAGAGTAACTATTGTGCTCCCATTGCCATACACAGTGCAAATAGCATTCGCGTCTGTTCCCAGCAAGTACAGTGTATTGGATTGAAGAGGAGCTACTGTTCTTGTCAGTTTCCTAAGCACAGTTAAACTAGATATGAACCGTGTGTGTAGGAAGCACAGTTCTTTTGTTCTGAGCAAGCTCACTATTCTGGCCCTGTAGGAAACACAGTAGAGTAGAAGAGTGCTCTTTTCTCAAAAGCAGAGTGTGTTTCTTGTAAGGCACGCTAGTGTTTGCTTCCCAGTCCTAAATGGAGTTGAATCACATGCAGTTTCTGGTCCTACGAGCAACAGTTGTTTTCTGGTAATAAGAGTCACTATTGTGCTCCCATTGTCATACACAGTTCAAATAGCACTCACGTCTCTTATCAGCATGTACAGTGTATTGGACTGAAGAGGATCTACTGTTCTTGTCAGTTTCCTAAGCAGAACTGAACTAGATATGGCCGTGTGTTTTGGAAGCACAGTTCTTTTGTTCTGAGCAAGCTCACTGTTTTGGCCTTATAGGAAACACAGTAGAGTAGAAGAGTGCTCTTTTCTCAAAAGCAGAGTGTGTTTCTTGTAAGGCGAGCTAGCGTTTGTTTCCCAGTCCTAAATGGAGTTGAATCACATGCAGTTTTTGTTCCTACCAGCAAGAGTTGTTTTCTGGTAAGTAAAGTCACTATTGAGCTCCCATTGCCAAACATTGTGCAAATATGACTCGGGTCTGTTCCCATCAAGTACAGTGTATTGGACTGAAGAGGAGCTACTGTTCTTGTCAGTTTCCTAAGCAGAGTTGAAATAGATATGGCCCGTGTGTGTAGGATGCACAGTTCTTTTGTTCTGAGCAAGCTCACTATTCTGGCCCTAAAGGATACACAGTAGAGTAGAAGAGTGCTCTTTTCTCAAAAGCATAGTGTGTTTCTTGTAAAGCGAGCTAGTGTTTGTTTCCCAGTCAGAAATGGAGTTGAATAACATGCAGTTTTTGGTCCTACGAGCAAGAGTTGTTTTCTGGTAAGGGAAATCACTATTGCGCTCCCATTGCCATACACAGTGCAAATAGCACTCGCGTCTGTTCCCAGCAAGTACAGTGTATTGGACTGAAGAGGATCTACTGTTCTTGTCAGTTTCCTAAGCAGAATTGAACTAGATATGGCCATGTGTGTAGGAAGCACAGTTCTTTTGTTCTGAGCAAGCTCACTGTTCCGGCGTTAAAGGAAAAACAGTAGAGTAGAAGAGTGCTCCTTCCTCAAAAGCAGAGTGTGCTACTTGTAAGGCAAGCTAGCGTTTGTTTCATAGTCCTAAATGGAGTTGAATCACATGCAGTTTTTGGTCCTATGAGCAAGACTTGCTTTCTGGTAAGGAAAGTCACTATTGCGCTCCCATTGCCATACACATTGCAAATAGCACGCGCATCTGTTCCCAGCAAGTACAGTGTATTGGACTGAAAAGGAGCTACTTCTCTTGTCAGTTTCCTAAGCAGAGTTGAACTAGATATGGCCCGGGTGTAGGAAGCACAGTTCTTTTCTTCTGAGCAAGTTCTCTGTTTGGACCCCATAGGAAACACAGTAGAGTAGAAGAGTGCTCTTTTCTCAAAAGCAGAGTGTGTTTCTTGTAAGGAGAGCTAGCGTTTGTTTCCCAGTCCTAAATGGAGTTGAATCACATGCAGTTTCTGGTCCTAGGAGCAAGAGTTGTTTTCTGGTAAGAAGAGTCACTATTGTGCTCTCATTGTCATTCACAGGGCAAATAGCACTGGAGTCTGTTCCCAGCAAGTACAGTGTATTGGACTGAAGAGGAGCTACTGTTCTTGTCAGTTTCCTAAGCAGAGTTGAACTAGATATGGCCCGTGTGTGAAGGATGCACAATTCTTTTGTTCTGAGCAAGCTCACTGTTTGAAACCCATAGAAAACACAGTAGAAAAGAAGAGTGCTCTTTTCTCAAAAGCAGAGAGTGTTTCTTGTAAGGCGAGCTAGTGTTTGTTCCCCAGTCCTAAATGGAGTTGAATCACATGCAGTTTTTGGTCCTACGAGCAAGAGTTGTTTTCTGGTAAGGGAAATCACTATGGCGCTCCCATTGCCATACACAGTGCAAATAGCACTCGCGTCTGTTCCCAGCAAGTACAGTGTATTGGACTGAAGAGGAGCTACTGTTCCTGTCAGTTTCCTAAGCAGAGTTGAACTAGATATGGCCCGTGTGTGTAGGAAGCACAGTTCTTTTGTTCTGAGCAAGCTCACTGTTCGGACCCCATAGGAAACACAGTAGAGTAGAAGAGTGCCCTTTTCTCAGAAGCAGAGTTTGTTTCTTGTAAGGCGAGCTACAATTTGTTTCCCAATCCTAAATGGAGTTGAATTCCAAGGAGATTCTGGTCCTACGAGCAAGAGTTGTTTTCTGGTAAGAAGAGTCACTATTGCGCTCCCATTGTCATAAACAGGGCAAACACCACTGGCGTCTGTTCCCAGAAAGTACACTGTATTGGACTGAGGAGGATCTACTGTTCTTGTCAGTTTCATAAGCACAATTGAACTAGATATGGCCGTGAGTGTAGGAAGCACAGTTCTTTTGTTCTGAGCAAGCTCACTATTCTGGCCCTAAAGGAAACACAGTAGAGTAGAATAGTGCCCTTTTCTCAAAAGCATAGTGTGTTTCATGTAAGGCGAGCTCGTGTTTGTTTCCCGCCCCTAAATGGAGTTGAATCACATGCAGTTTCTGGTCCTACGAGCAAGAATTGTTTTCTGGTAAGAAGAGTCACTATTGCGCTCCCATTGTCATACACAGGGCAAACAGCACTGGCGTCTGTTCCCGGCAAGTACACTGTATTGGACTGAAGAGGATCTACTGTTCTTATCAGGTTCCTAAGCAGAGTTGTACTAGATATGGCCCGTGTGTATAGAAAGCACAGTTTTTTTGTTCTCAGCAAGCTCACTGTTCTGGCCCTATAGGAAACACAGTAGAGTAGAAGAGTGCTCTTTCCTCAAAAGCAGAGTGTGTTTCTAGTAAGGCGAGCTAGGATTCGTTTCCCAATCCTAAATGGAGTTGAAATACACATGCAGTTTCTGGTGCTACGAGCAAGAGTTTTTACTGGTAAGGAAAGTCACTATTGTGCTCCTATTGCCATACACAGTGCAAATAGCACTCACGTCTGTTCCCAGCAATTACAATGTATTGGGCTGAAGTAGAGCTACTGTTCTTGTCAATTTCCTAAGCAGAGTTGAACTAGATATGACCCGTGTGTGTAGGAAGCACAGTTCTTTTGTTTTGAGCAAGCTCACTGTTTGGACCCCATAGGAAACACAGTAGAGTAGTTGTGTGCCCTATTCTCAAAAGCAGAGCATGTTTCTTGTAAGGCGAGCTAGCGTTTGTTTCCCAGTCCTAAGTGGATTGAATCAAATGCAGTTTCAGGTCCTAAGAGCAAGAGTTGTTTTCTGGTAAGAAGTCACTATTGTGCATCCATTGATGTACACAGTGCAAATAGCACTGGCGTCTGTTCCCAGCATGTACAATGTATTGGACTGAAGAGGAGCTACTGTTCTCGTAAGTTTCCTAATCAGAGTTGAACTAGATATGGCCCGTGTGTGTAGGATGCACAGTTCTTTTGTTCTGAGCAAGCTCACTGTTCGAACACCATAGGAAACACAGTAGAGTAGAAGAGAGCTCTTTTTTCAAAAGCAGAGTGTGTTTCTTGTAAGGCGAGCTAGCATTTGTTTCCCAGTCCTAAATGGAGTTGAAATACACATGCAGTTTCTGGTCCTACGAGCAAGAGTTGTTTTCTGGTTAGGATAGTCACTATTGCGCTGTTTTTGCCATACACAGTACAAATAGCCCTCTCTTCTGTTCCCAGCAAGTACACTGTATTGGACTGAAGAGGAGCTACTGTTCTTTTCAGTTTCCTAAGCAGAGTTGAGCTAGATATGGCCCGTGTGTGTAGGATGCATAGTTCTTTTGTTCTGAGCAACCTCACTGTTCGGACCCCATAGAAAACACAGTAGAGTAGAAGAGTGCTCTTTTCTCAAAAGCAGAGTATGTTTCTTGTAAGGCGAGCTAGTGTTTGTTTCCCAGTCAGAAATGGAGTTGAATCCCATGCAGTTATTTGTCCTATAAGCAAGAGTTGTTTTCTGGTAAGAAGAGTCACTATTGCGCTCCCATTGACATACACAGTGCAAATAGCAAACGCATCTCTTCCCAGCAAGTACAGTGTATTGGACTGAAGAGGAGCTACTGTTCTTGTCAGTTTCCTAAGCAGAGTTGAATTAGATATGGCTCGTGTGTGGAGGAAGCACAGTTGTTTTGTTCTGAGCAAGCTCACTGTTCGGACCCCATAGGAAACCCAGTAGAGTAGAAGAGTGCTCTTTTCTCAAAAGCAGAGTGTTTTTCTTCTAAGGCGAGCTAGCATTTGTTTCCCAGTCCTAAATGGAGTTGAATCACATGCAGTTTCTGGTCCTACGAGCAAGAGTTGTTTTCTGGTAAGAAGAGTCACTATTGAACTCCCATTGTTATACACAGGGCAAATAGCACTCGAGTCTGTTCCCAGCCATTACAGTGTATTGGACTGAAGAGGAGCTACTGTTCTTGTCAGTTTCCTAAGCAGAGTTGAACTAGATATGGCCCGTGTGTGTAGGAAGCACAGTTCTTTTGTTCTGAGCAAGCTCACTGTTCTGGCGCTAAAGGAAAAACAGTAGAGTAGAAGAATGCTCCTTCCTCAAAAGCAGAGTGTGCTACTTGTAAGGCGAGCTAGCATTTGTTTCCCAGTCGTAAATGGAGTTGAATCACATGCAGTTTTTGGTCCTATGAGAAAGAGTTGCTTTCTGGAAAGGAAAGTCACTATTGTGCTCCCATTGCCATACACAGTGCAAACAGCTCGTGCATCTGTTACCAGCAAGTACAGTGTATTGGACTGAAGAGGATCTACTGTTCTTGTCAGTTTCCTAAGCAGAGTTGAACTAGATATGGCCCGTGTGTGTAGGATGCACAGTTCTTTTGTTCTGAGCAAGCTCACTGTTCGGACCCCATAGGAAACACAGTAGAGTAGAAGAGTGCCTTTTCTCAGAAGCAGAGTTTTTTTCTTGTAAGGCGAATAGCGTTTGTTTCCCAATCCTAAATGGAGTTGAATTCCATGCAGATTCTGGTCCTACGAGCAAGAGTTGTTTTCTCGTAAGAAGAGTCACTATTGTGCTCCCATTGTCATACACAGGGCAAATAGCACTGGCGTCTGTTCCCAGCAAGTACAGTGTATGGGATTGAGGAGGATCTACTGTTCTTGTCAGTTTCATAAGCAGAGTTGAAGTAGATATGGCCGAGTGTGTAGGAAGCACAGTTCTTTTGTTCTGAGCAAGCTCACTATTCTGGCCCTAAAGGAAACACAGTAGAGTAGAAGATTGATCTTTTCTCAAAAGCAGAGTGTGTTTCTTGTAAGGCGAGCTAGCGTTTGTTTCCCAGTCCTAAATGGAGTTGAATCACATGCAGTTTGCAGTCCTACGAGCAAGAGTTGTTTTCTGTTAAGAAGAGTCACTATTGCGCTGCCATTTTCATACACAGGGCAAATAGCACTGGCGTCTGTCCCAGCATGTACAGTGTATTGGACTGAAGAGGATCTACTGTTCTTGTCAGTTTCCTAAGCAGAATTGAAGTAGATATGGCCATGTGTTTAGGAAGCACAGTTCTTTTGTTCTGAGCAAGCTCACTGATCTGGCCATAAGGAAACACAGTAGAGTAGAAGAGTGCTCTTTTATCAAAAGCAGAGTATGTTTCTTGTAAGGAGAGCTAGCTTTTGTTTCCAAGTCCTAAATGGAGTTGAATCCCATGCAGCTTCTGGTCCTACGAGCAAGAGTTGTTTTCTGGTAAGAAGAGTAACTATTGTGCTCCCTTTGCCATACACAGTGCAAATAGCACTCGCGTCTGTTCCCAGCAAGTACAGTGTATTGGACTGAAGAGGAGCTACTGTTCTTGTCAGGTTCCTAAGCAGAGTTGAATTAGATATGGCCCATGTGTGTAGGAAGCACAGTTCTTTTGTTCTGATCAAGCTCACTGTTCTGGCCCTATAGGAAACACAGTAGAGTAGAAGAGTGCTCTTTTCTCAAAAGCAGAGTGTGTTTCTTGTAAGGCGAGCTAGCGTTTGTTTCCCAGTCCTAAATGGAGTTGAATCACATGCAGTTTCTGGTCTTACGAGCAAGAGTTTTTTTCTGGTAAGAAGAGTCACTATTGAGCTCCCATTGTCATACACAAGGCAAATAGCCCTGGAGTCAGTTCCCAGCAAGTACAGTGTATTGGACTGAAGAGGAGCTACTGTTCTTGTCAGTTTCCTAAGCAGAATTGAACTAGATATGGCCGTGTGTAGGAAGCACATTTCTTTTGTTCTTAGCAAGCTCACTGTTTTGGCCCTATAGGAAACACAGTAGAGTAGAAGAGTGCTCTTTTCTCAAAAGCACAGTGTGTTTCTTTTTTTTTTTTTTCATTTTTATTTTGCAATATTATTCAGTTCTACATATCAGCCACAGATTCCCTTGTTCTCCCCCCTCCCGCCCCCCTCACCTTCCCACCAGCACGCCCCCCATTCCAAACTCCTCCAGGGCAAAGCCTTCCCCACAGACTGAGATTCACCTGGTGGACTCAGTCCAGGTAGGTCCATTCCCGTCCTCCCAGGCCGAGCCAAGGGACCCTGCATAGGCCCCAGGTTTCAAACAGCCAACTCATGCAATGAGCACAGGACCCGGTCCCACTGCCTGGATGCCTCCCAAACAGATCAGGCCAATCAACTGTCTCACCCACTCAGAGGGCCTGATCCAGTTGGTGACCCCTCAGCCATTGGTTCAGATTTCATGTGTTTCCGTTTGTTTGGCTATTTGTCTCTGTGCTTTACCCAACCTTGGTCTCAACAATTCTCGCTCATATAAACCCTCCTCATTCTCGCTAATTGGACTCCCAGTGATCCACCTGGGGCCTAGTCATGGATCTCTGTATCCAGATCCCTCAGTAGTTGGATGAGGTTTCTAGCACGACAATTAGGGTGTTTGGCCATCCCATCACCAGAGTAGGTCAGTTCGGACTGTCTCTCGACCATTGCCAGCAGTCTGTTGTGGGGGTATCTTTGTGGATTTCTGTGGGCCTCTCTAGCACTTTGTTTCTTCCTATTCTCTTGTGGTCTTCATTTACCATGGTCTCCTATTCCTTGTTCTCCCTCTCTGTTGTTGATCCAGCTGGGATCTCCCACTCACCCAAGCTCTCTTTCCCTCGACCCTCGCCCTTCACTACCCCCACTCATGTCCAGGCTTTTCATGTAGATCTCATTCCATTTCTCTGTCGTTGGGCGATCCCTGTGTCTTTCTTGGGGTCCTGTTTTCCAGGTAGCCTGCCTGGTGATGTGAGTAGCAGTCCAGTCATCCTTGTTCCACATCTAGTATCCTGTTATGAGTGAGTACATACCATGTTTGTCTTTCTGAGTCTGGGATACCTCACTCAGGATGATTTTTTCTAGATCCATCCATTTGTCTGCAAACCTCATGATGTCATTGTTTTTCTCTGCTGAGTAGTATTCCATTGTGTATATGTACCACATTTTGTTTGTCCATTCTTCAGTTGAAGGGCATCTAGGTTGTTTCCATGTTCTGGCTATTACAAACAACGCTGATATGAACATAGCTGAACAAGTGCTCTTGTGGTGTGGTTGAGCATTCCTTGGGTATATGCCCAAGAGTGGTATAGCTGGATCTTGGGGGAGATGGATTCCCAATTTTCTAATAAATCGCCATATTGATTTCCAAAGTGGTTGTACAGTTCTTTTGTTCTGAGCAAGCTCACTCTTCGGACCCCATAGGAAACACAGTAGAATCGAAGAGTGCCCTTTTCTCAAAAGCAGAGTGTGTTTCTGGAAAGGAAAGCTACCGTTTGTTTCCCAGTCCTAAATGGAGTTGAATCACATGCAGTTTCTGGTCCTACCAGCAAGAGTTGTTGTTGGTAAGAAGAGTCACTATTGCGCTCCCATTGTCATACACAGGGCAAATAGCACTGGCGTCTGTTTCCAGCATGCACAGTGTATTGTACTGAAGAGAAGCTACTGTTCTTGTCAGTTTCCTAAGCAGACTTGAACTATATATGGCCCGTGTGTGTAGGAAGCACAGTTCTTTTGTTCTGAGCAAGCTCACTGTTCGGACCCCATAGGAAACACAGTTGGGTAGAAGAGTGCTCTTCCTCAAAAGCAGAGTGTG
This sequence comes from Peromyscus eremicus, assembly GCF_949786415.1. Taxonomy (NCBI): domain Eukaryota; kingdom Metazoa; phylum Chordata; class Mammalia; order Rodentia; family Cricetidae; genus Peromyscus; species Peromyscus eremicus. The sequence goes on from NW_026734293.1 coordinate 3,080,660, forward strand.
TTTCTTGTAAGGCGAGCTAGTGTTTGTTTCCCAGTCCTAAATGGAGTTGAATCACATGCAGTTTTTGATCCTAGGAGCAAGAGTTGTGTTCTGGTAAGGAAAGTCACTATTGCGCTCCCATTGGCACACACAGTACAAAGAGGACTCACGTCTGTTCCCATCAAGTACAGTGTATTGGACTGAAGAGGAGGTACTGTTCCTGTCAGTTTCCTAAGCAGAGTTGAACTAGATATGGCCCGTGTGTGTAGGAAGCACAGTTCTTCTGTTCTGAACAAGCTCACTGTTCGGACACCTTAAAAAACACAGTAGAGTAGAAGAGTGCTCTTTCTCAAAAGCAGAGTTTGTTTCTTGTAAGGCAAGCTAGTGTTTGTTTCCCAGTCCTAAATGGAGTTGAATCACATGCAGTTTCTGGTCCTATGAGCAAGAGTTGTTTTCTGGTAAGAAGAGTCACTATTGCGCTCCCATTGTCATACACAGGGCAAATAGCACTGGCGTCTGTTCCCAGCACGTACAGTGTATTGGAAGGAAGAGGAGCTACTGTTCTTGTCAGTATCCTAAGCAGAGTTGAACTAGATATGGCCCGTGTGTGTAGGAAGCACAGTTCTTTTGTTCGGAACAAGCTCACTGTTCGAACCCATAGTAAACACAGTAGAGTAGAAGAGTTATCTTTTCTCAAAAGCAGAGTGTGTTTCTTGTAAGGTGAGCTAGCGTTTGTTTCCAGTCCTAAATGGAGTTGAATCACATGCATTTTTTGATCCTACGAGCAAGAGTTGTTTTCTGGTAAGAAGAGTCACTATTGTGCTCCCATGGTCATACTCATTACAAATAGCACTGGCGTCTGTTCCCAGCAAGTACAGTGTATGGGACTGAAGAGGATCTACTGTTCTTGTCATTTTCATAAGCAGAATTGAACTAGATATGGCCGTGTGTGTAGGAAGCACAGTTCTTTTGTTCTGATCAAGCTAACTGTTTTGGCCCCAATAGGAAACACAGTAGAGTAGAAGAGTGCTCTTTTCTCAAAAGCAGAGTGTGTTTCTTGTAAGGCGAGCTAGCGTTTGTTTCCAGTCCTAAATGGAGTTGAATCACATGCAGTTTTTGGTCCTATGAGCTAGAGTTGTTTTCTGGTAAGGAGAGTCACTTTTGCGCTACCATTGCCATACATAGTGCAAATAGCACTAACGTCTTTTCCCCGCAAGTACAGTGTGTTGGACTGAAGATGAGCTACTGTTCTTGTCAGTTTCCTAAGCAGAGTTCAACTAGATATGGCCCGTGTGTGTAGGAAGCACAGTTCTTTTGTTCAGAGCAAGCTCACTGTTTGGACCCCAAAGGACAAACAGAAGAGTAGAAGAGTGCTCTTTTCTCAAAAGCAGAGGGTGTTTCTTGTAAGGCGAGCTAGCGTTTGTTTCGCAGTCCTAAATGGAGTTGAATCACATGCAGTTTCTGGTCCTACGCGCACGAGTTGCTTTCTGGTAAGAAGAGTCACTATTGCGCTCCCATTGTCATACACAGTGCAAATAGCACTCGCGTCTGTTCCCATTAAGTACAGTGTATTGGACTGAATAGGAGCTACTGTTCTTGTCAGTTTTAAGTAGAGTTGAACTAGATATGGCCCGTGCGTGTAGGAAGCACAGTTGTTTTGTTCTGAGCAAGCTCACTGTTCGGACCCCATAGGAAACACTGTAGAGTAGAAGAGTGCTTTTTTTCTCAGAAGCAGAGTGTCTTTCTGGTAAGGCGAGCTAGTGTTTGTTTCGCAGTCCTATATGGAGTGGAATCACATGCAGCTTCTGGTCCTACGAGCAAGAGTTTTTTTCTGGTAAGAAGAATCACTATTGAGCTCCCATTGTCATACACAGGGCATATAGCACTGGCGTCTGTTCCCAGCAAGTACAGTGTATTGGACTGAAGAGAAGCTACTGTTCTTGTCAGTTTCCTAAGCAGAGATGAATTAGATATAGCCCGTGTGTGTAGGAAGCACAGTTCTTTTGTTCTGAGTAAGCTCACTATTCTGGCCCTATAGGAAACACAGTAGAGTAGAAGAGTGTTCTTTTCTCAAAAGCAGAGAGTGTTTCTTGTAAGACGAGCTAGCATTTGTTTCCCGTCCTAAATGGAGTTGAATCACATGCAGTTTCTGGTCCTATGAGCAAGAGTTGTTTTCTGGTAAGAAGAGTCACTATTGTGCTCCCATTGCCATATACAGTGCAAATAGCTCTCGCGTCTGTTCCCAGCAAGTACAGTTTATTGGACTGAAGAGGAGCTACTGTTCTTGTCAGTTTCCTAAGCAGAGTTGAAATAGATATGGCCCGTGTGTGTAGGAAGCACAGTTCTTTTGTTCAGAGCAAGCTCACTATTTGGACCCCAAAGGAAACACAGAGAGTAGAAGAGTGCCCTTTTCTCAAAAGCAGAGTGTGTTTATTGTAAGGCGAGCTAGCATTTGTTTCGCAGTCCTAAATGGAGTTTAATCACATGCAGTTTCTGGTCCTATGAACAAGAGTTGTTTTCTGGTAAGAAGAGTCACTATTGCGCTCCCATTGTCATACACAGGGCAAATAGCACTGGCGTCTGTTCCCAGCAAGTACAGTGTATGGGACTGAAGAGGATCTACTGTTCTTGTCAGTTTCCTAAGCAGAATTGAACTAGATATGGCCGTGTGTGTAGGAAGCACAGTTCTTTTGTTCTGAGCAACCTCACTGTTCTGGCACTATAGGAAACACAGTAGAGTAGAAGAGTGATCTTTTCTCAAAAGCAGAGTCTGTTTCTTTTAAGGCGAGCTAGTGTTTGTTTCCCAGTCCTAAATGGAGTTGAATGACATGAAGTTTTTGGTCCTACGAGCAAGAGTTGTTTTCTGGTAAGGAAAGTCACTATTGTGCTCCCATTGCCATACACAGTGCAAATATCACTCGAGTCTGTTCCCATTATGTACAGTGTATTGAACTGAAGAGGAGCTACTGTTCTTGTCAGTTTCCTAAGTAGAGTTGAACTAGATATGGCCCGTGTGTGTGAAGCACAGTTTTTTTGTTCTGAGCAAGCTTACTGTTCGGACATCATAGGAAACACTGTAGAGTAGAAGAGTGCTCTTTTCTCAAAAGCAGAGTGTGTTTTTGTAAGGCAAGCTAGCGTTTGTTTCGCAGTCCTAAATGGAGTTGAATCACATGCAGTTTCTGGTCCTACGAGAAAGAGTTTTTTTCTGACGCCGGGCGGTGGTGGCGCACGCCTTTAATCCCAGCACTCGGGAGGCAGAGCCAGGCGGATCTCTGTGAGTTCGAGGCCAGCCTGGGCTACCAAGTGAGTTCAAGGAAAGGCGCAAAGCTACACAGAGAAACCCTGTCTCGAAAAACCAAAAAAAAAAAAAAAAAAAAAAAAAAAGAGTTTTTTTCTGGTATGAAGAGTCACTATTGAACTCCCATTGTCATACACAGGGCAAGTAGCGCTAGCCTCTGTTCCCAGCAAGTACAATGTATTGGACTGAAGAGGAGCTACTCTTCTTGTCAGTTTCCTAAGCAGAGTTGAACTAGATATAGCCCGTGTGTGTAGGAAGCACAGTTCTTTTGTTCTGAGCAAGCTCACTATTCTGGCCCTATAGGAAACACAGTAGAGAAGAAGAGTGCTCTTTTCTCAAAAGCAGAGTGTGTTTCCTGTAAGGCGAGCTAGCGTTTGTTTCCCGTACTAAATGGAGTTGAATCACATGCAGTTTATGGTCCTAGGAGCAACAGTTGTTTTCTGGTAAGAAGAGTCACTATTGCGCTCCCATTGTTATACTCAGGGTAAATAGCACTGGCGTCTGTTCCCAGCAAATACAGTGTATGGGACTGAAGATGATCTACAGTTCTTGTCAGTTTCCTAAGCAGAATTGAACTAGATATGGCCATGTGTGTAGGAAGCACAGTTCTTTTGTTCTGAGCAAGCTCACTGTTCTGGCCCTAAAAGAAACACAGTAGAGTAGAAGAGTGCTCTTTTCTAAAAAGCGGAGTGTGTTTCTTGTAAGGAGAGCTAGCTTTTGTTTCCAAGTCCTAAAAGGAGTTGAATCCCATGCAGTTTCTGGTACTACGAGCAAGAGTTGTTTTCTGATACGAAGAGTCACTATTGCGCTCCCATTGCCATACACAGTGCAAATAGCACTGGCGTCTGTTCCCAGCAAGTACAGTGTATTGGACTGAAGAGGTGCTACTGTTCTTGTCTGTTTCCTAAGCAGAGTTGAACTAGATATTGCCCGTGTGTGTAGGAAGCACACTTCTTTTTTTCTGAGCAAGCTCACTGATCGGATCCCATACGAAACACAGTAGAGTATAAGAGTGCTCTTTTCTCAAAAGAGGAGTGTGTTTATTTTAATGCAATCCAGAGTTTGTTTCCCAGTTCTAAATAGAGTTGAATCACATGCAGTTTCTTGTCCTACAAGCAAGAATTATTTTCTGGTAAGGAAAGTCATTATTGCGCTCCCGTTGCCACACACAGTGCAAATAGCACTCATGTCTGTTCCCATCAAGTACCGTGTATTGGACTGAAGCGAAACTACTGTTCTTGTCCGTTTCCTAAGCAGAATTGAACTAGATATGGCCCGTGTGTGTAGGAAGCACAGTTCTTTTATTCTGAACAATCTCACTGTTTTGGCCCTATAGGAAACACAGTAGAGTAAAAGAGTGCTCTTTTCTCAAAAGCAGAGTGTGTTTCTTTTAAGGCGAGTTAGCGTTTGTTTCCTAGTCCTAAATGGAGTGGAATCACATGCAGTTTTTGGTCCTACGAGCTAGAGTTGTTTTCTGGTAAGGAAAGTCATTATTGCGCTCCCATTGCCATACACAGTGCAAATAACACTCACGTCTGTTCCCAGCAAGTACAGTGTTTTGGACTGAAGAGGAGCTACTGTTCTTGTCAGTTTCTTAAGCAGAGTTGAACTAGATATGGCCCCTGTGTGTAGGAAGCACAGTTCTTTTGTTCTGAGCAAGCTCACTGTTCGGATCCCATAGGAAACACAGTAGAGTAGAAGAGTGCGCTTTTCTCAAAAGCAGTGTGTTTCTTATAAGGCGAGCTAGTGTTTGTTTCCCAGTCAGAAATGGAGTTGAATCCCATGCAATTTCTTGTCCTACAAGCAAGACTTGTTTTCTGGTAAGAAGAGTCACGATTGCGCTCCCTTTGCCATACACATTGCAAATAGCACTATTGTCTGTTCCCAGAAAGTACAGTTTATTGGACTGAAGAGGAGCTACTGTTCTTGTCAGTTACCCAAGCAGAGTTGAACTACATATGGCTCATGTGTGTAGGAAGCACAGTTCTTTTGTTCTGAGCAAGCTCACTATTCTGGCCCTATAGGACACACAGTAGAGTAGAAGAGTGCGCTTTTCTCAAAAGCAGTGTGTGTTTCTTATAAGGCGAGCTAGTGTTTGTTTCCCAGTCAGAAATGGAGTTGAATCTCATGCAGTTTCTTGTACTACGAGCAAGAGTTGTTTTCTGGTAAGAAGAGTCACTATTGCGCTCCCATTGTCATACATATTACAAATAGCACTGGCGTCTGTTCAGAGCATGTACAGTCTATTGGACTGAAGAGGATCTACTGTTCTTGTCAGTTTCCTAAGCAGAATTGAACTAGATATGACCGTGTGTGTAGGAAGCACAGTTCTTTTGTTCTGAGCAAGCTCACTGTTCTGGCCCTATAGGAAACACAGTAGAGTAGAAGAGTGATCTTTTCTCAAAAGCAGAGTGTGTTTCTTGTAAGGCTAGCTAGCGTTTGTTTCCCAGTTCTAAATGGAGTTGAATCACATGCAGTTTTTGGTCCTATGAGCTAGAGTTGTTTTCTGGTAAGGAAAGTCACTATTGCGCTACCATTGCCATACACAGTGCAAATAGAACTGGCGTCTGTTCCCCGCAAGTACAGTGTGCTGGACTGAAGATGAGATACTGTTCTTGTCAGTTTCCGAAGCAGAGTTGAACTAGATATGGCCCGTGTGTGTAGGAAGCACAGTTCTTTTGTCCTGAGCAAGCTTACTGTTTGGACCCCATTGGAAACACAGTAGAGTAGAAGAGTGCTCTTTTCTCAAAAGCAGAGTGTGTTTCCTGTAAGGCGAGCTAGCGTTTGTTTCCCGTACTAAATGGAGTTGAATCACATGCAGTTTCTGGTCCTAGGAGCAACAGTTGTTTTCTGGTAAGAAGAGTCACTATTGCACTCCCATTGTTATACTCAGGGTAAATAGCACTGGCGTCTGTTCCCAGCAAGTACAGTGTATGGGACTGAAGATGATCTACTGTTCTTGTCAGTTTCCTAAGCAGAATTGAACTAGATATGGCCATGTGTGTAGGAAGCACAGTTCTTTTGTTCTGAGCAAGCTCACTGCTCTGGCCCTAAAAGAAACACAGTAGAGTAGAAGAGTGCTCTTTTCTAAAAAGCGGAGTGTGTTTCTTGTAAGGAGAGCTAGCTTTTGTTTCCAAGTCCTAAAAGGAGTTGAATCCCATGCAGTTTCTGGTCCTACGAGCAAGAGTTGTTTTCTGATACGAAGAGTCACAATTGCGCTCCCATTGCCATACACAGTGCAAATAGCACTGGCGTCTGTTCCCCGCAAGTACAGTGTATTGGACTCAAGATGAGATACTGTTCTTGTCAGTTTCCTAAGCAGAGTTGAACTAGATGTGGCCCCTGTGTGTAGGAAGCACAGTTCTTTTGTTCTGAGCAAGCTCACTGTTCGGACCCCATAGGAAATACAGTAGTGTAGAAGAGTGCTCTTTTTCAAAAGCAGAGTGTGTTTCTTGTAAGGCGAGCTAGCGTTTGTTTTCCATTCCTAAATGGAGTTGAATCACATGCAGTTTCTGGTCCTACGAGCAAGAGTTGTTTTCTGGTAAGGAAAGTCACTATTGCGCTCTCATTGCCATACACAGTGCAAATAGCCCTCCCGTCTGTTCCCAGCAAGTACAGTGTATTGGACTGAAGAGGAGCTACTGTTCTTCTCAGTTTCCCAAGCAGAGTTGAACTAGATATGGCCCGTGTGTGTAGGAAGCACAGTTCTTTTGTTCTGAGCAAGCTCACAGTTCGGATCCCATAGGTAACACAGTAGAGTAGAAAGGTGCTCTTTTCTCAAAAGCAGAGTGTGTTTCTTGTAAGGCGAGCTAGCGTTTTTTTCCCAGTCCTAAATGGAGTTGAATCACAGGCAGTTTCTGGTCCTATGAGCAAGAATTGTTTTCTGGTAAGATGAGTAACTATTGCGCTCCCTTGTCAACACAGGGCAAATAGCACTGGCATCTGTTCCCAACATGTACAGTGTATTGGACTAATGAGGAGCTACTATTCTTGTCAGTTTCATAAGCAGAGTTGAACTAGATATGGCCCCTGTGTGTAGGAGGCACAGTTCTTTTGTTCTGAGCAAGCTCACTGTTCTGGCTCTATTGGAAACACAGTAGAGTAGAAGAGTGCTCTTTTCTCAAAAGCAGAGTGTGTTTCTTGTAAGGTGAGCTAGCGTTTGTTTCCCAGTCCTAAATGGAGTTGAATCACATGCAGTTTCTGGTCCTACGAGCAAGAGTTGTTTTCTGGTAAGAAGAGTCACTATTGTGCTCCCATTGTCATACAGGGCAAATAGCACGGTCCTCTGTTCCCAGCATTTACAGTGTATTGGACACAAGAGGGGCTCCTGTTCTTGTCAGTTTCCTAAGCAGAGTTGAACTAAATATGGCCCGTGTGTGTAGGAAGCACAGTTCTTTTGTTCTGAGCAAGCTCACTGTATGGGCCCTATAGGAAACACTGTAGAGTAGAAGAGTGCTCCTTTCTCAAAAGCAGAGTGTGTTTCTTGTAAGGCGAGCTAGCGTTGGTTTCCCAGTCCTAAATGGAGTTGAATCCCATGCAGTTTCTGGTCCTACGAGCAAGAGTTGTTTTCTGGTAAGTAGAGTCACTATTGAGCTCCCATTGCCATACACAGTGCAAATAGCCCTCGCGTATGTTCCCAGCAAGTACAGTGTATTGTACTGAAGAGGAGCTACTGTTCTTGTCAGTTTCCTAAGCAGAGTTGAACTAGATATGGCCTGTGTGTGTAGGAAGCACAGTTCTTTTGTTCTGAGCAAGCTCACTGTTCGGACACCTTAGGAAACACAGTAGAGCAGAAGAGTGCTCTTTTCTCAAAAGCAGAGTGTGGTTCTTGTAAGGCAAGCGAGCCTTTGTTTCCTAGTCCTAAATGGAGTTGAGTCACATGCAGTTTCTGTTCCTACGAGAAAGAGTTGTTTTCTGGTAAGATGAGTAACTATTGCGATCCCTTTGTCAACACAGGGCAAAAAAGCACTGGCATCTGTTCCCAGCATGTACAGTGTATTGGACGGAAGAGGAGCTACTATTCTTGTCAGTTTCATAAGCAGTGTTGAACTAGATATGGCCCCTGTGTGTAGGAAGCACAGTTCTTTATTCTGAGCAAGCTCACTGTTCTGGCCCTATAGGAAACACTGTAGAGTAGAAGAGTGCTCGTTTCTCAAAAGCAGAGTGTATTTCTTGTAAGGCGAGCTAGCGTTTGTTTCCCAGTCCTAAATGGAGTTGAATCCCATGCAGTTTCTGGTCCTACGAGCAAGAGTTGTTTTCTGGTAATTAGAGTCACTATTGAGCTCCCATTGCCATACACAGTGCAAATAGCCCTTGCGTATGTTCCCAGCAAGTACAGTGTATTGCACTGAAGAGGAGCTACTGTTCTTGTCAGTTTCCTAAGCAGAGTTGAGCTAGCTATGTCCTGTGTGTGTAGGAACTACAGTTCTTTTGTTCTGAGCAAGCACACTGTTCTGGCCCTAAAGGAAACACAGTAGAGTAGAAGAGTGCTCTATTCTCAAAAGCAGAGTGTGTTTCTTGTAAGGCGAGCTAGCGTTTGTTTCCCAGTCATAAATGGAGTTGAATCCCAGGCAGTTTCTGGTCCTACGAGCAAGAGTTGTTTTCTGGTAAGAAGAGTATCTATTGAGCATTCATTGCCATACACAGTGCAAATAGCACTGGAGTCTGTTCCCAGCAAGTACAGTATATTGGACTGAAGAGGAGCTACTGTTCTTGTCAGTTTCCTAAGCAGAGTGGAACTAGATATGACCCGTGTGTGTAGGAAGCACAGTTCTTTTTTCTGAACAAGCTCACAGTTCTGAGCCCATAGGAAACACAGTAGAGTAGAAGAGTGCTCTTTTTTCAAAAGCAGAGTGTGTTTCTTGTAAGGCGAGCTAGCGTTTGTTTTCCAGTCCTAAATGGATTTGAAGCACATGCAGTTTCTGGTCCTACGAGTAAGAGTTTTTTTCTGTTAAGAAGAGTCACTATTACGCTCCCATTGTCATACACAGCGCAAATAGCACTGTCGTCTGTTCCCAGCAAGTACAATGTATTGGACTGAAGAGGATCTACTGTTCTTGTCAGTTTCCAAAGCAGAGTTGAACTAGATATGGCCCGTTTGTGTAGGAACCACAGTTCTTTTGTTCTGAGCAAGCTCACTCTTCTGGCCCTATAGGAAACACAGTAGAGTAGAAGAGTGCTCTTTCCTCAAAAGCAGAGTGTGTTTCTTGTTAGGCGAGCTAGCGTTTGTTTGCCAGTCCTAAATGGAGTTGAATCCCATGCAGTTTCTGGTCTTATGAGCAAGAGTTGTTTTCTGGTAAGAAGAGTCACTATTGTGCTCCCTTTGCCATACACAGGGCAAATAGCACTGGCATCTGTTCCCAGCGTGTACAGTGTGTTAGACTGAAGAGGATCTACTGTTCTTGTCAGTTTCCTAAGCAGAGTTGAACTAGATATGGCCCGTGTGTATAGGAAGCACAGTTCTTTTGTTCTGAGCAATCTCACTGTTCTGGCCTTATAGGAAACACAGTAGAGTAGAAGAGTGCTCTTTTCTCAAAAGCAGAGTGTGTTTCTTGTAAGGTGAGCTAGCGTTTGTTTCCCAGTCCTAAATGGAGTTGAATCACATGCAGTTTCTGGTCCTACGAGCAAGAGCTGTTTTCTGGTAAAAAGAGTCACTATTGCGCTCCCATTTCCATACACAGTGCAAATAGCACTCGCATCTGTTCCCAGCAAGTACAGTGTATTGTACAGTAGAGGAGCTACTGTTCTTGTCAGTTTCCTAAGCAGAGTTGAACTAGATATGGCCCCTGTGTGTAGGAAGCACAGTTCTTTTGTTCTGAGCAAGCTCACTGTTCTGGCACTTTAGGAAACACAGTAGAGCAGAAGAGTGCTCTTTTCTCAAAAGCAGAGTGTGTTTCTTGTAAGGCGAGCTAGCGTTTGTTTCCCAGTCCTAAATGGAATTGAATCACATGCAGTTTCTGGTACTACGAGCAAGAGTTGTTTTCTGGTAAGGAAAGTCACTATGGTACCCCCATTGCCATACACAGGGCAAATAGCACTCGCTTCTGCTCCCTGCAAGTACAGTGTATTGGACTGAAGAGGAGCTACTGTTCTTGTCAGTTTCCAAAGCAGAGTTGAACTAGATATGGCCCATGTGGGTAGGAAGCACAGTTCTTTTGTTCTGAGCAAGCTCACTGTTCGGACCCGATAGGAAACACAGTAGAGTAGAAGAGTGCTCTTTTCTCAAAAGCATAGTGTTTCCTGCAAGGCAAGCTAGCGTTTTTTCCCAGTCCTAAATGGAGTTGAATCCCATGCAGTTTCTGGTCCTACGAGCAAGAGTTGTTTTCTGGTAAGAAGAGTCACTATTGTGCTCCCATTGTCATACACAGGGCAAATAGCACGGGCGTCTGTTCCCTGCATGTAAAGTGTATTGGACTGAAGAGGATCTACTCTTCTTGTCAGTTTCCTAAGCAGAGTTGAACTAGATATGGCCCGTGTGTGTAGGAAGCACAGTTCTTTTGTTCTGAGCAAGTTCACTGTTCTGGCCCTATAAGAAACACAGTAGAGTAGAAGAGTGCTCTTTTCTCAAAAGCAGAGTGTGTTTCTTCTAAGGCAAGCTATGGTTTGTTTACCAGTCCTAAATGGAGTTGAATCACATGCAGTTTCTGGTCCTACAGGCAAGAGTTGTTTTCTGGTGGGAAGAGTCACTATTGAGCTCCCATTGTCATACACAGTGCAAATAGCTCTTGCGTCTGCTCCCAGCAAGTACATTGTATTAGACAGAAGAGGAGCTACTGTTCTTGTCAGTTTCCTATGCAGAGTTGAACTAGATATGGCCCGTGTGTGTAGGAATCACAGTTCTTTTGTTCTGAGCAAGCTCACTCTTCTGAACCTATAGGAAACACAGTAGAGTAGAAGAGTGCTCTTTTCTCAAAAGCAGAGTGTTTTTCTTGTAAGGCTAACTAGAGTTTGTTTCCCAGTGAGAAATGAAGTTGAATCCTATGCAGTTTCTGGTCCTACGAGCAAGAGTTGTTTTCTGGTAAGAAGAGTCACTGTTGCGCTCTCATTGCCATACACAGTGCAAATAGCACTCGCGTCAGCTCCTAGCAAGTACAGTGTATTGGACTGAAGAGGAGCTACTGTTCTTGTCAGTTTCCTAAGCAGAGTTGAACTAGATATGGCCCGTGTGTAGGAAGCACAGTTCTTTTGTTCTGAGCAAGCTCAATGTTCTGGCCCTTTAGGAAACACAGTAGAGTAGAAGAATGCTCTTTTCTCAAAAGCAGAGTGTGTTTCTTGTAAGGGGAGCTAGCGTTTGTTTCCCAGTCCTACATGGAATTGAATCACATGCAGTTTCTGGTACTATGAGCAAGAGTTGTTTTTTGGTAAGGAAAGTCACTATGGTGCTCCCTTTGCCATACATAGTGCAAATAGCACTCGCGTCTGCTCCCAGCAAGTACAGTGTATTGGACTGAAGAGGAGCTACTGTTCTTGTCAGTTTCCGAAGCAGAGTTGAACTAGATATGGCCCGTGTGTGTAGGAAGCACAGTTCTTTTGTTCTGAGCAAGCTCACTGTTTGGACCCCATTGGAAACACAGTAGAGTAGAAGAGTGCTCGTTTCTCAAAAGCAGAGTGTATTTCTTGTAAGGCTAGCTAGCGTTTGTTTCCCAGTCCTAAATGGAGTTGAATCCCATGCAGTTTCTGGTCCTACGAGCAAGAGTTGTTTTCTGGTAATTAGAGTCACTATTGAGCTCCCATTGCCATACACAGTGCAAATAGCCCTTGCGTATGTTCCCAGCAAGTACAGTGTATTGCACTGAAGAGGAGCTACTGTTCTTGTCAGTTTCCTAAGCAGAGTTGAGCTAGCTATGTCCCGTGTGTGTAGGAAGCACAGTTCTTTTGTTCTGAGCAAGCTCACTGTTCTGGCCCTAAAGGAAACACAGTAGAGTAGAAGAGTGCTCTATTCTCAAAAGCAGAGTGTGTTTCTTGTAAGGCGAGCTAGCGTTTGTTTCCCAGTCATAAATGGAGTTGAATCCCAGGCAGTTTCTGGTCCTACGAGCAAGAGTTGTTTTCTGGTAAGAAGAGTATCTATTGAGCATTCATTGCCATACACAGTGCAAATAGCACTGGAGTCTGTTCCCAGCAAGTACAGTGTATTGGACTGAAGAGGAGCTACTGTTCTTGTCAGTTTCCTAAGCAGAGTGGAACTAGATATGACCCGTGTGTGTAGGAAGCACAGTTCTTTTTTCTGAACAAGCTCACGGTTCCGAGCCCATAGGAAACACAGTAGAGTAGAAGAGTGCTCTTTTCTCAAAAGCAGAGTGTGTTTCTTGTAAGGCGAGCTAGCGTTTGTTTTCCAGTCCTAAATGGAGTTGAATCACATGCAGTTTCTGGTCCTACAAGTAAGAGTTTTTTTCTGTTAAGAAGAGTCACTATTACGCTCCCATTGTCATACACAGCGCAAATAGCACTGTCGTCTGTTCCCAGCATGTACAATGTATTGGACTGAAGAGGATCTACTGTTCTTGTCAGTTTCCAAAGCAGAGTTGAACTAGATATAGCCCGTTTGTGTAGGAACCACAGTTCTTTTGTTCTGAGCAAGCTCACTCTTCTGGCCCTATAGGAAACACAGTAGAGTAGAAGAGTGCTCTTTCCTCAAAAGCAGAGTGTGTTTCTTGTAAGGCGAGCTAGCGTTTGTTTGCCAGTCCTAAATGGAGTTGAATCCCATAGGTTTCTGGTCCTACGAGCAAGAGTTGTTTTCTGGTAAGAAGAGTCACTATTGTGCTCTCATTGCCATACACAGTGCAAATAGCACTCGCGTCTGCTCCTAGCAAGTACAGTGTATTGGACTGAAGAGGATCTACTGTTCTTGTCAGTTTCCTAAGCAGAGTTGAACTAGATATGGCCCGTGTGTAGGAAGCACAGTTCTTTTGTTCTGAGCAAGCTCACTGTTCTGGCCCTTTAGGAAACACAGTAGAGTAGAAGAATGCTCTTTTCTCAAAAGCAGAGTGTGTTTCTTGTAAGGGGAGCTAGCGTTTGTTTCCCAGTCCTACATGGAATTGAATCACATGCAGTTTCTGGTACTACGAGCAAGAGTTGTTTTCTGGTAAGGAAAGTCACTATGGTGCTCCCTTTGCCATACACAGTGCAAATAGCACTCGCGTCTGCTCCCGGCAAGTACAGTGTATTGGACTGAAGAAGAGCTACTGTTCTTGTCAGTTTCTGAAGCAGAGTTGAACTAGATATGGCCCGTGTGTGTAGGAAGAACAGTTCTTCTGTTCTGAGAAGCTCACTGTTCTGACCATATAGGAAACACAGTAGAGTAGAAGAGTGCTCTTTTCTCAAAGGCAGAGTGTGTTTCTTGTAAAGGAAGCTAGCGTTTGTTTCCCAGTTTTAAATGGAGTTGAATCACATGCAGTTTCTGTTCCTACGAGCAAGAGTTGTTTTCTTTTAAGGAAAGTCACTATTGTGCTCCCTTAGCCACACACAGTGCAAATAGCACTCGCGTATGTTCCCAGCAAGTACAGTATATTGAAAAGAAGAGTATATACTGTTCTTGTCATTTTTCTAAGCAGAGTGGAACTAGATATGACCCGTGTGTGTAGGAAGCACAGTTCTTTTTTCAGAGCAAGCTCACGGTTCCGAGCACATAGGAAACACAGTAGAGTAGAAGAGTGCTCTTTTCTCAAAAGCAGAGTGTGTTTCTTGTAAGGCGAGCTAGCGTTTGTTTCCCAGTCCTAAATGGAGTTGAATCCCATGCAGTTTCTGGTCCTACGAGCAAGAGTTGTTTTCTGGTAAAAAGTCACTATTGCGCTCCCATTTCCATACACAGTGCAAATAGCACTCGCGTCTGTTCCCAGCATGTACAGTGTATTGTACAGTAGAGGAGCTACTGTTCTTGTCAGTTTCCTAAGCAGAGTTGAACTAGATATGGCCAGTGTGTGTAGGAAGCACAGTTCTTTTGTTCTGAGCAAGCTCACTGTTCTGGCCCTTTAGGAAACACAGAAGAGCAGAAGAGTGCTCTTTTCTCAAAAGCAGAGTGTGTTTCTTGTAAGGCGAGCTAGCGTTTGTTTACCAGTCCTAAATGGAATTGAATCACATGCAGTTTCTGGTACTATGAGCAAGAGTTGTTTTCTGGTAAGGAAAGTCACTATGGTGCTCCCATTGCCATACACAGGGCAAATAGCACTCGCGTCTGCTCCCAGCAAGTACAGTGTATTGGACTGAAGAGGAGCTACTGTTCTTGTCAGTTTCCGAAGCAGATTTGAACTAGATATGGCCCATGTGTGTAGGAAGCACAGTTCTTTTGTTCTGAGCAAGCTCACTGTTCGGACCCCATAGGAAACACAGTAGATTAGAAGAGTGCTCTTTTCTCAAAAGCATAGTGTGTTTCTTGCAAGGCAAGCTAGCGTATTTTCCCAGTCCTAAATGGAGTTGAATCCCATGCAGTTTCTGGTCCTACGAGCAAGAGTTGTTTTCTGGTAAGAAGAGCATCTATTGAGCATTCATTGCCATACACAGTGCAAATAGCACTGGAGTCTGTTCCCAGCAAGTACAATGTATTGGACTGAAGAGGAGCTACTGTTCTTGTCAGTTTCCTAAGCAGAGTTGAACTAGATACGGCCCGTGTGTGTATGAAGCACAGTTCTTTTGTTCTGAGCAAGCTCACAGTTCGGACCTCATAGGTAACACAGTAGGGTAGAAAGGTGCTCTTTTCTCAAAAGCAGAGTGTGTTTCTTGTAAGGCGAGCTAGTGTTTGTTTGCCAGTCCTAAATGGAGTTGAATCACATGCTGTTTCAGGTCCTACGAGCAAGAGTTGTTTTCTGGTAAGAAGAGTCACTATTTTGCTCCCATTGTCATACACAGGGCAAATAGCTCTGGCGTCTGTTCACAGCATGTACTGTGTATTGGACTCAAGAGATTCTACTGTTCTTGTGAGTTGCCTAAGCTGAGTTGAACTAGCTATGTCCCGTGTGTGTAGGAACTACAGTTCTTTTGTTCTGAGCAAGCTCACTGTTATGGCCCTAAAGGAAACACAGTAGAGTAGAAGAGTGCTCTTTTCTCAAAAGCAGAGTGTGTTTCTTGTAAGGCGAGCAAGCGTTTGTTTCCAGTCAGAAACGGAGTTGAATCCCATGCAGGTTCTCATCCTACGATCAAGAGTTGTTTTCTGGTAAGAAGAGTCACTATTGTGCTCCCAGTGCCATACACAGTGCAAATAGCACTGGCGTCTGTTCCCAGCAAGTACAGTGTATTGGACTGAAGAGGATCTTGTGTTCTTGTCAGTTTCCTAAGCAGAGTTGAACTAGATATGGCCCGTGTATGAAGGAAGCACAGTTCATTTGTTCTGAGCATGCTCACTGTTTGGACCCCATAGGAAACACAGAAGAGTAGAAGAGTGCTCTTTTCCCAAAAGCAGATTGTGTTTCTTGTTAGGCGAGCTAGTGTTTGTTTCCCAGTCAGAAATGGAGTTGAATCCCATGCAGTTTCTAGTCCTATGAGAAAGAGTTGTTTTCTGGTAAGAAGAGTCACTATTGCGCTCCCATTGCCATAAACAGTGCAAATAGCACTCGCGTCTGTTCCCAGCAAGTACAGTGTATTGGACTCAAGAGGAGATCCTGTTCTTGTCAATTTCCTAAGCAGAGTTGAACTAGATATGGCCCGTGTGTACGAAGCACAGTTCTTTTGTTCTGAGCAAGCTCACTGTTCGGACCCCATAGGAAACACAGTAGAGTAGAAGAGTGCTCTTTTCTCAAAAGCATAGTGTGTTTCTTGCAAGGCAAGCTAGCGATTTTTCCCAGTCCTAAATGGAGTTGAATCCCATGCAGTTTCTGGTCCTACGAGCAAGAGTTGTTTTCTGGTAAGAAGAGCATCTATTGAGCATTCATTGCCATACACAGTGCAAATAGCACTGGAGTCTGTTCCCAGCAACTACAGTGTATTGGACTGAAGAGGAGCTACTGTTCTTGTCAGTTTCCTAAGCAGAGTTGAACTAGATATGGCCCGTGTGTGTATGAAGCACAGTACTTTTGTTCTGAGCAAGCTCACAGTTCGGACCTTATAGGTAACACAGTAGGGTAGAAAGGTGCTCTTTTCTCAAAAGCAGAGTGTGTTTCTTGTAAGGCGAGCTAGTGTTTGTTTGCCAGTCCTAAATGGAGTTGAATCACATGCTGTTTCAGGTCCTACGAGCAAGAGTTGTTTTCTGGTAAGAAGAGTCACTATTTTGCTCCCATTGTCATACACAGGGCAAATAGCTCTGGCGTCTGTTCCCAGCATGTACTGTGTATTGGACTCAAGAGATTCTACTGTTCTTGTCAGTTGTCTAAGCAGAGTTGAACTAGCTATGTCCCGTGTGTGTAGGAACTACAGTTCTTTTGTTCTGAGCAAGCTCACTGTTATGGCCCTAAAGGAAACACAGTAGAGTAGAAGAGTGCTCTTTTCTCAAAAGCAGAGTGTGTTTCTTGTAAGGCGAGCAAGCGTTTGTTTCCCAGTCAGAAACGGAGTTGAATCCCATGCAGGTTCTCATCCTACGATCAAGAGTTGTTTTCTGGTAAGAAGAGTCACTATTGTGCTCCCATTGCCATACACAGTGCAAATAGCACTGGCGTCTGTTCCTAGCAAGTACAGTGTATTGGACTGAAGAGGATCTCCTGTTCTTGTCAGTTTCCTAAGCAGAGTTGAACTAGATATGGCCCGTGTGTGTAGGAAGCACAGTTCATTTGTTCTGAGCATGCTCACTGTTCGGACCCCATAAGAAACACAGAAGAGTAGAAGAGTGCTCTTTTCCCAAAAGCAGACTGTGTTTCTTGTTAGGCGAGCTAGTGTTTGTTTCCCAGTCAGAAATGGAGTTGAATCCCATGCATTTTCTAGTCCTACGAGAAAGAGTTGTTTTCTGGTAAGAAGAGTCACTATTGCGCTCCCATTGCCATAAACAGTGCAAATAGCACTCGCGTCTGTTCCCAGCAAGTACAGTGTATTGGACTGAAGAGGAGATCCTGTTCTTGTCAGTTTCCTAAGCAGAGTTGAACTAGATATGGCCGTGTGTGTAGGAGGCACAGTTCTTTTGTTCTGAGCAAGCTCACAGTTCGGACCCCATAGGTAACACAGTAGGGTAGAAAGGTGCTCTTTTCTCAAAAGCAGAGTGTGTTTCTTGTAAGGCGAGCTAGCGTTTGTTTCCCAGTCCTAAATGGAGTTGAATCACATGCAGTTTCTGGTCCTACGAGAAAGAGTTGTTTTCTGGTAAGATGAGTAACTATTGCGCTCCCTTGTCAACACAGGGCAAATAGCACTGGCATCTGTTCCCAGCATGTACAGTGTATTGGACGGATGAGGAGCTACTATTCTTGTCAGTTTCATAAGCAGAGTTGAACTAGATATGGCCCCTGTGTGTAGGAGGCACAGTTCTTTTGTTCTGAGCAAGCTCACTGTTCTGGCCCTTTAGGAAACACAGTAGAACAGAAAAGTGCTCTTTTCTCAAAAGCAGAGTGTGTTTCTTGTAAGGCGAGCTAGCATTTGTTTCCCAGTCCTAAATGGAATTGAATTACATGCAGTTTCTGGTACCACGAGCAAGAGTTGTTTTCTGGTAAGGAAAGTCACTATGGTGCTCCCATTGCCATACACAGTGCAAATAGCACTCGCGTCTGCTCCCAGCAAGTCCAGTGTATTGGACTGAAGAGGAGCTACTGTTCTTGTCAGTTTCCGAAGCAGATTTGAACTAGGTATGGCCCATGTGTGTAGGAAGCACAGTTCTTTTGTTCTGAGCAAGCTCACTGTTCGGACCCCATAGGAATCACAGTAGAGTAGAAGAGTGCTCTTTTCTCAAAAGCATAGTGTGTTTCTTGTAAGGCAAGCTAGCGTTTTTTCCCAGTCCAAAATGGAGTTGAATTCCATGCAGTTTCTGGTCCTACGAGCAAGAGTTGTTTTCTGGTAAGAAGAGTCTCTATTGTGCTCCCATTGTCATACACAGGGCAAATAGCACGGGCGTCTGTTCCGAGCATGTAAATTGTATTGGACTGAAGAGGATCTACTCTTCTTGTCAGTTTCCTAAGCAGAGTTGAACTAGATATGGCCGTGTGTGTAGGAAGCACAGTTCTTTTGTTCTGAGCAAGCTCACTGTTCTGGCCCTATAAGAAACACAATAGAGTAGAAGAGTGCTCTTTTCTCAAAAGCAGAGTGTGTTTCTTCTAAGGCGAGCTATGGTTTGTTTCCCAGTCCTAAATGGAGTTGAATCACATGCAGTTTCTGGTCCTACAGGCAAGAGTTGTTTTCTGGTGGGAAGAGTCACTATTGAGCTCCCATTGTCATACACAGTGCAAATAGCTCTCGCGTCTGCTCTCAGCAAGTACATTGTATTAGACAGAAGAGGAGCTACTGTTCTTGTCAGTTTTCTATGCAGAGTTGAACTAGATATGGCCCGTGTGTGTAGAAAGCACAGTTCTTTTTTCTGAGCAAGCTCACGGTTCCGAGCCCATAGGAAACACAGTAGAGTAGAAGAGTGCTCTTTTCTCAAAAGCAGAGTGTGTTTCTTGTAAGGGGAGCTAGCGTTTGTTTCCCAGTCCTAAATGGAGTTGAATCACATGCAGTTTCTGGTCCTATGAGTAAGAGTTTTTTTCTGTTAAGAAGAGTCACTATTACGCTCCCATTGTCATACACAGCGAAATAGCACTGTCGTCTGTTCCCAGCATGTACAATGTATTGGACTGAAGAGGATCTACTGTTCTTGTCAGTTTCCAAAGCAGAGTTGAACTAGATATGGCCCGTTTGTGTAGGAACCACAGTTCTTTTGTTCTGAGCAAGCACACTTTTCTTGCCCTGTAGGAAACACAGTAGAGTAGAAGAGTGCTCTTTTCTCAAAAGCAGAATGTGTTTCTTGTAAGGCGAGCTAGCATTTGTTTGCCAGTCCTAAATGGAGTTGAATCCCATGCAGTTTCTGGTCCTACGAGCAAGAGTTATTTTCTGGTAAGAAGAGTCACTATTGCGCTCCCATTGTCATACACAGGGCAAATAGCACTGGCATCTGTTCCCAGCATGTACAGTGTGTTAGACTGAAGAGGATCTACTGTTCTTGTCAGTTTCCTATGCAGAGTTGAACTAGATATGGCCCGTGTGTATAGGAAGCACAGTTCTTTTGTTCTGAGCAAGCTCACTCTTCTGGCCCTATAGGAAACACAGTAGAGTAGAAGAGTGCTCTTTTCTCAAAAGCAGAGTGTGTTTCTTGTAAGGAGAGCTAGCTTTTGTTTCCCAGTCCTAAATGGAGTTGAATCCCATGCAGTTTCTGGTCCTACGAGCAAGAGTTGTTTTCTGGTAAAAAACAGTCACTATTGCGCTCCCATTTCCATACACAGTGCAAATAGCACTCGCGTCTGTTCCCAGCAAGAACAGTGTATTGTACAGTAGAGGAGCTACTGTTCTTGTCAGTTTCCTAAACAGAGTTGAACTAGATATGGCCCGTGTGTGTAGGAAGCACAGTTCTTTTGTTCTGAGCAAGCTCACTGTTTTGGCACTTTAGGAAACACAGTAGAGTAGAAGAATGCTCTTTTCTCAAAAGCAGAGTGTGTTTCTTGTAAGGGGAGCTAGCGTTTGTTTCCCAGTCCTAAATGGAATTGAATCACATGCAGTTTCTGGTACTATGAGCAACAGTTGTTTTCTGGTAAGGAAAGTCACTATGGTGCTCCCTTTGCCATACACAGTGCAAATAGCACTCGCGTCTGCTCTCGGCAAGTACAGTGTATTGGACTGAAGAGGAGCTACTGTTCTTGTCAGTTTCCGAAGCAGAGTTGAACTAGATATGGCCCATGTGTTTAGAAAGCACAGTTCTTTTGTTCTGAGCAAGCTTACTGTTCGGACCCCATAGGAAACACAGTAGAGTAGAAGAGTGCTCTTTTCTTAAAAGCAGAGTGTGTTTCTTGTAAGGGGAGCTAGCGTTTGTTTTCCAGTCCTAAATGGAGTTGAATCCCATGCAGATTCTGGTCCTACGAGCAAGAGTTGTTTTCTGGTAAGAAGAGTCACTATTGTGCTCCCATTGTCGTACACAGGGCAAATAGCACGGGCGTCTGTTCCCAGCATGTAAAGTGTATTGGACTGAAGAGGATCTACTCTTCTTGTCAGTTTCCTAAGCAGAGTTGAACTAGATATGGCCCGTGTGTGTAGGAAGCACAGTTCTTTTGTTCTGAGCAAGCTCACTGTTCTGGCCCTATAAGAAACACAGTAGAGTAGAAGAGTGCTCTTTTCTCAAAAGCAGAGTGTGTTTCTTCTAAGGCGAGCTATGGTTTGTTTCCCAGTCCTAAATGGAGTTGAATCACATGCAGTTTCTGGTCCTACAGGCAAGAGTTGTTTTCTGGTGGGAAGAGTCACTATTGAGTTCCCATTGTCATACACAGTGCAAATAGCTCTCGCGTCTGCTCCCAGCAAGTGCATTGTATTAGACAGAAGAGGAGCTATTGTTCTTGTCAGTTTCCTAGGCAGAGTTGAACTAGATATGGCCCGTGTGTGTAGGAAGCACATTTCTTTTGTTCTGAGCAAGCTCACTGTTCTGAACCTATAGGAAACACAGTAGAGTAGAAGAGTGCTCTTTTCTCAAAAGCAGAGTGTGTTTCTTGTAAGGCTAGCTAGTGTTTGTTTCCCAGTGAGAAATGAATTTGAATCCCATGCAGTTTCTGGTCCTACGAGCAAGAGTTGTTTTCTGGTAAGAAGAGTCACTATTGCGCTCCCAAGGCCATACACAGTGCAAATAGCACTCACGTCTGCTCCTAGCAAGTACAGTGTATTGGACTGAAGAGGAGCTACTGTTCTTGTCAGTTTCCTTGAGCAGAGTTGAACTAGATATGGCCCGTGTGTAGGAAGCACAGTTCTTTTGTTCTGAGCAAGCTCACTGTTCTGGCCCTTTAGGAAACACATTAGAGTAGAAGAATGCTCTTTTCTCAAAAGCAGAGTGTGTTTCTTGTCAGGGGAGCTAGCGTTTGTTTCCCAGTCCTAAATGGAATTGAATCACATGCAGTTTCTGGTACTACGAGCAACAGTTGTTTTCTGGTAAAGAAAGTCACTATGGTGCTCCCTTTGTCATACACAGTGCAAATAGCACTCATGTCTGCTCCCAGCAAGTACAGTGTATTGGACTGAGGAGGAGCTACTGTTCTTGTCAGTTTCCGAAGCAGAGTTGAACTAGATATGTCCCATGTGTGTAGGAAGCTCAGTTCTTTTGTTCTGAGCAAACTCTCTGTTCGGACCCCTTAGGAAATACAGTAGAGTAGAAGAGTGCTCTTTTCTCAAAAGCAGAGTGTGTTTCTGTAAGGCAAGCTAGCGTTTGTTTCCAAGTCCTAAATGGAGTTGAGTCCCATGCAGTTTCTGGTCCTATGAGCAAGAGTTGTTTTCTGGTAAGAAGAGTCACTATTGTGCTCCCATTGTCATACACAGGGCAAATAGCACTGGCGTCTGTTCCCAGCAAGTACAGTGTATTGGACAGAAGAGGAGCTACTGTTCTTGTAAGTTTCCTAAGCAGAGTTGAAATAAATATGGCCCCTGTGTGTAGGAAGCACAGTTTTTTGTTCTGAGCAAGCTCACTGTTCTGGCCCTAAAGGAAACACAGTAGAGTAGAAGAGTGCTCTTTTCTCAAAAGCAGAGTGCGTTTCTTCTAAGGCGAGCTAGGGTTTGTTTACCAGTCCAAAATGGAGTTGAATCACATGGAGATTCTGGTCCTACAAGCAAGAGTTGTTTTCTGGTAATAAGATTCACTATTACGCTCCCATTGTCATACACAGCACAAATAGCACTGTCGTTTGTTCCCAGCATGTACAATGTATTGGACTGAAGAGGATCTACTGTTCTTGTCAGTTTCCAAAGCAGAGTTGAACTAGATATGGCCCGTGTGTGTAGGAAGCACAGTTCTTTTGTTCTGAGCAAGCTCACACTTCTGGCTCTATAGGAAACACAGTTGAGTAGAAGAGTGCTCTTTTTTAAAAAGCAGAGTGTGTTTCTTGTAAGGCGAGCTAGCGTTTGTTTCCCAGTCCTAAATGACGTTGAATCCCATGCAGCTTCTGGTCCTACGAGCAAGATTTTTTTTCCGGTAAGAAGAGTCACTATTGAGCTCCCATTGTCATACATAGGGCAAATAGCACTGGCGTCTGTTCCCAGCATGTACAGTGTATTGGACTGAAGAGGATCTACTGTTCTTGTCAGTTTCCTGAGCAGAGTTGAACTAGATATGGCCCGTGTGTATAGGAAGCACAGTTCTTTTGTTCTGAGCAAGCTCACTGTTCTGGCCCTATAGGAAACACAGTAGAGTAGAAGAGTGCTCTTTTCTCAAAAGCAGAGTGTGTTTCTTCTAAGGCGAGCTATGGTTTGTTTCCCAGTCCTAAATGGAGTTGAATCACATGCAGTTTCTGGTCCTACAGGCAAGAGTTGTTTTCTGGTGGGAAGAGTCACTATTGAGTTCCCATTGTCATACACAGTGCAAATAGCTCTCGCGTCTGCTCCCAGCAAGTACATTGTATTAGACAGAAGAGGAGCTACTGTTCTTGTCAGTTTCCTATGCAGAGTTGAACTAGATATGGCCCGTGTGTGTAGGAAGCACAGTTCTTTTGTTCTGAGCAAGCTCACTGTTCTGGCCCTTTAGGAAACTCAGTAGCGTAGAAGAATGCTCTTTTCTCAAAAGCAGAGTGTGTTACTTGTAAGGGGAGCTAGCGTTTGTTTCCCAGTCCTAAATGGAATTGAATCACATGCAGTTTCTGGTACTACGAGCAACAGTTGTTTTCTGGTAAGGAAAGTCACTATGGTGCTCCCTTTGTCATACACAGTGCAAATAGCACTCATGTCTGCTCCCAGCAAGTACAGTGTATTGGACTGAGGAGGAGCTACTGTTCTTGTCAGTTTCCAAAGCAGAGTTGAACTAGATATGTCCCATGTGTGTAGGAAGCTCAGTTCCTTTGTTCTGAGCAAACTCTCTGTTCGGACCCCTTAGGAAATACAGTAGAGTAGAAGAGTGCTCTTTTCTCAAAAGCAGAGTGTGTTTCTTGTAAGGCAAGCTAGCGTTTGTTTCCAAGTCCTAAATGGAGTTGAGTCCCATGCAGTTTCTGGTCCTATGAGCAAGAGTTGTTTTCTGGTAAGAATAGTCACTATTGTGCTCCCATTGTCATACACAGGGCAAATAGCACTGGCGTCTGTTCCCAGCAAGTACAGTGTATTGGACAGAAGAGGAGCTACTGTTCTTGTAAGTTTCCTAAGCAGAGTTGAAATAAATATGGCCCCTGTGTGTAGGAAGCACAGTTTTTTGTTCTGAGCAAGCTCACTGTTCTGGCCCTAAAGGAAACACAGTAGAGTAGAAGAGTGCTCTTTTCTCAAAAGCAGAGTGCGTTTCTTCTAAGGCGAGCTAGGGTTTGTTTACTAGTCCAAAATGGAGTTGAATCACATGCAGATTCTGGTCCTACAAGCAAGAGTTGTTTTCTGGTAATAAGATTCACTATTACGCTCCCATTGTCATACACAGCGCAAATAGCACTGTCGTTTGTTCCCAGCAAGTACAAGGTATTGGACTGAAGAGGATCTACTGTTCTTGTCAGTTTCCAAAGCAGAGTTGAACTAGATATGGCCCCTGTGTGTAGGAAGCACAGTTCTTTTGTTCTGAGCAAGCTCACTGTTCTGGCCCTTTAGGAAACACAGTAGAGCAGAAGAGTGCTCTTTTCTCAAAAGCAGAGTGTGTTTCTTGTAAGGCGAGCTAGTGTTTGTTTCCCAGTCCTAAATGGAATTGAATCACATGCAGTTTCTGGTACTACGAGCAAGAGTTGTTTTCTGGTAAGGAAAGTCACTATGGTGCTCCCATTGCCATACACAGGGCAAACAGCACTCGCGTCTGCTCCCAGCAAGTACAGTGTATTGGACTGAAGAGGAGCTACTGTTCTTGTCAGTTTCCAAAGCAGAGTTGAACTAGATATGGCCCATGTGTGTAGGAAGCAGAGTTCTTTTGTTCTGAGCAAGCTCACTGTTCGGACCCCATAGGAAACACAGTAGAGTAGAAGAGTGCTCTTTTCTCAAAAGCATAGTGTGTTTCCTGCAAGGCAAGCTAGCGTTTTTTCCCAGTCCTAAATGGAGTTGAATCCCATGCAGTTTCTGGTCCTACGAGCAAGAGTTGTTTTCTGGTAAGAAGAGTCACTATTGTGCTCCCATTGTCATACACAGGGCAAATAGCACGGGCGTCTGTTCCCTGCATGTAAAGTGTATTGGATTGAAGAGGATCTACTCTTCTTGTCAGTTTCCTAAGAAGAGTTGAACTAGATATGGCCCGTGTGTGTAGGAAGCACAGTTCTTTTGTTCTGAGCAAGCTTACTGTTCTGAACCTATAGGAAACACAGTAGAGTAGAAGAGTGCTCTTTTCTCAAAAGCAGAGTGTTTTTCTTGTAAGGCTAGCTAGAGTTTGTTTCCCAGTGAGAAATGAAGTTGAATCCTATGCAGTTTCTGGTCCTACGAGCAAGAGTTGTTTTCTGGTAAGAAGAGTCACTATTGAGCTCCCATTGTCATACATAGGGCAAATAGCACTGGCGTCTGTTCCCAGCATGTACAGTGTATTGGACTGAAGAGGATCTACTGTTCTTGTCAGTTTCCTGAGCAGAGTTGAACTAGATATGGCCCGTGTGTATAGGAAGCACAGTTCTTTTGTTCTGAGCAAGCTCACTGTTCTGGCCCTATAGGAAACACAGTAGAGTAGAAGAGTGCTCTTTTCTCAAAAGCAGACTGTGTTTCTTCTAAGGCGAGCTATGGTTTGTTTCCCAGTCCTAAATGGAGTTGAATCACATGCAGTTTCTGGTCCTACAGGCAAGAGTTGTTTTCTGGTGGGAAGAGTCACTATTGAGTTCCCATTGTCATACACAGTGCAAATAGCTCTCGCGTCTGCTCCCAGCAAGTACATTGTATTAGACAGAAGAGGAGCTACTGTTCTTGTCAGTTTCCTATGCAGAGTTGAACTAGATATGGCCCGTGTGTGTAGGAAGCACAGTTCTTTTGTTCTGAGCAAGCTCACTGTTCTGGCCCTTTAGGAAACTCAGTAGCGTAGAAGAATGCTCTTTTCTCAAAAGCAGAGTGTGTTTCTTGTAAGGGGAGCTAGCGTTTGTTTCCCAGTCCTAAATGGAATTGAATCACATGCAGTTTCTGGTACTACGAGCAACAGTTGTTTTCTGGTAAGGAAAGTCACTATGGTGCTCCCTTTGTCATACACAGTGCAAATAGCACTCATGTCTGCTCCCAGCAAGTACAGTGTATTGGACTGAGGAGGAGCTACTGTTCTTGTCAGTTTCCAAAGCAGAGTTGAACTAGATATGTCCCATGTGTGTAGGAAGCTCAGTTCCTTTGTTCTGAGCAAACTCTCTGTTCGGACCCCTTAGGAAATACAGTAGAGTAGAAGAGTGCTCTTTTCTCAAAAGCAGAGTGTGTTTCTTGTAAGGCAAGCTAGCGTTTGTTTCCAAGTCCTAAATGGAGTTGAGTCCCATGCAGTTTCTGGTCCTATGAGCAAGAGTTGTTTTCTGGTAAGAATAGTCACTATTGTGCTCCCATTGTCATACACAGGGCAAATAGCACTGGCGTCTGTTCCCAGCAAGTACAGTGTATTGGACAGAAGAGGAGCTACTGTTCTTGTCAGTTTCCTAAGCAGAGTTGAAATAAATATGGCCCCTGTGTGTAGGAAGCACAGTTTTTTGTTCTGAGCAAGCTCACTGTTCTGGCCCTAAAGGAAACACAGTAGAGTAGAAGAGTGCTCTTTTCTCAAAAGCAGAGTGCGTTTCTTCTAAGGCGAGCTAGGGTTTGTTTACTAGTCCAAAATGGAGTTGAATCACATGCAGATTCTGGTCCTACAAGCAAGAGTTGTTTTCTGGTAATAAGATTCACTATTACGCTCCCATTGTCATACACAGCGCAAATAGCACTGTCGTTTGTTCCCAGCAAGTACAAGGTATTGGACTGAAGAGGATCTACTGTTCTTGTCAGTTTCCAAAGCAGAGTTGAACTAGATATGGCCCCTGTGTGTAGGAAGCACAGTTCTTTTGTTCTGAGCAAGCTCACTGTTCTGGCCCTTTAGGAAACACAGTAGAGCAGAAGAGTGCTCTTTTCTCAAAAGCAGAGTGTGTTTCTTGTAAGGCGAGCTAGTGTTTGTTTCCCAGTCCTAAATGGAATTGAATCACATGCAGTTTCTGGTACTACGAGCAAGAGTTGTTTTCTGGTAAGGAAAGTCACTATGGTGCTCCCATTGCCATACACAGGGCAAACAGCACTCGCGTCTGCTCCCAGCAAGTACAGTGTATTGGACTGAAGAGGAGCTACTGTTCTTGTCAGTTTCCAAAGCAGAGTTGAACTAGATATGGCCCATGTGTGTAGGAAGCAGAGTTCTTTTGTTCTGAGCAAGCTCACTGTTCGGACCCCATAGGAAACACAGTAGAGTAGAAGAGTGCTCTTTTCTCAAAAGCATAGTGTGTTTCCTGCAAGGCAAGCTAGCGTTTTTTCCCAGTCCTAAATGGAGTTGAATCCCATGCAGTTTCTGGTCCTACGAGCAAGAGTTGTTTTCTGGTAAGAAGAGTCACTATTGTGCTCCCATTGTCATACACAGGGCAAATAGCACGGGCGTCTGTTCCCTGCATGTAAAGTGTATTGGATTGAAGAGGATCTACTCTTCTTGTCAGTTTCCTAAGAAGAGTTGAACTAGATATGGCCCGTGTGTGTAGGAAGCACAGTTCTTTTGTTCTGAGCAAGCTTACTGTTCTGAACCTATAGGAAACACAGTAGAGTAGAAGAGTGCTCTTTTCTCAAAAGCAGAGTGTTTTTCTTGTAAGGCTAGCTAGAGTTTGTTTCCCAGTGAGAAATGAAGTTGAATCCTATGCAGTTTCTGGTCCTACCAGCAAGAGTTGTTTTCTGGTAAGAAGAGTCACTATTGTGCTCTCATTGCCATACACAGTGCAAATAGCACTCGCGTCTGCTCCTAGCAAGTACAGTGTATTGGACTGAAGAGGATCTACTGTTCTTGTCAGTTTCCTAAGCAGAGTTGAACTAGATATGGCCCGTGTGTAGGAAGCACAGTTCTTTTGTTCTGAGCAAGCTCACTGTTCTGGCCCTTTAGGAAACACAGTAGAGTAGAAGAATGCTCTTTTCTCAAAAGCAGAGTGTGTTTCTTGTAAGGGGAGCTAGCGTTTGTTTCCCAGTCCTACATGGAATTGAATCACATGCAGTTTCTGGTACTACGAGCAAGAGTTGTTTTCTGGTAAGGAAAGTCACTATGGTGCTCCCTTTGCCATACACAGTGCAAATAGCACTCGCGTCTGCTCCCGGCAAGTACAGTGTATTGGACTGAAGAAGAGCTACTGTTCTTGTCAGTTTCTGAAGCAGAGTTGAACTAGATATGGCCCGTGTGTGTAGGAAGAACAGTTCTTCTGTTCTGAGAAGCTCACTGTTCTGACCATATAGGAAACACAGTAGAGTAGAAGAGTGCTCTTTTCTCAAAGGCAGAGTGTGTTTCTTGTAAAGGAAGCTAGCGTTTGTTTCCCAGTTTTAAATGGAGTTGAATCACATGCAGTTTCTGTTCCTACGAGCAAGAGTTGTTTTCTTTTAAGGAAAGTCACTATTGTGCTCCCTTAGCCACACACAGTGCAAATAGCACTCGCGTATGTTCCCAGCAAGTACAGTATATTGAAAAGAAGAGTATATACTGTTCTTGTCATTTTTCTAAGCAGAGTGGAACTAGATATGACCCGTGTGTGTAGGAAGCACAGTTCTTTTTTCAGAGCAAGCTCACGGTTCCGAGCACATAGGAAACACAGTAGAGTAGAAGAGTGCTCTTTTCTCAAAAGCAGAGTGTGTTTCTTGTAAGGCGAGCTAGCGTTTGTTTCCCAGTCCTAAATGGAGTTGAATCCCATGCAGTTTCTGGTCCTACGAGCAAGAGTTGTTTTCTGGTAAAAAGTCACTATTGCGCTCCCATTTCCATACACAGTGCAAATAGCACTCGCGTCTGTTCCCAGCATGTACAGTGTATTGTACAGTAGAGGAGCTACTGTTCTTGTCAGTTTCCTAAGCAGAGTTGAACTAGATATGGCCAGTGTGTGTAGGAAGCACAGTTCTTTTGTTCTGAGCAAGCTCACTGTTCTGGCCCTTTAGGAAACACAGAAGAGCAGAAGAGTGCTCTTTTCTCAAAAGCAGAGTGTGTTTCTTGTAAGGCGAGCTAGCGTTTGTTTACCAGTCCTAAATGGAATTGAATCACATGCAGTTTCTGGTACTATGAGCAAGAGTTGTTTTCTGGTAAGGAAAGTCACTATGGTGCTCCCATTGCCATACACAGGGCAAATAGCACTCGCGTCTGCTCCCAGCAAGTACAGTGTATTGGACTGAAGAGGAGCTACTGTTCTTGTCAGTTTCCGAAGCAGATTTGAACTAGATATGGCCCATGTGTGTAGGAAGCACAGTTCTTTTGTTCTGAGCAAGCTCACTGTTCGGACCCCATAGGAAACACAGTAGATTAGAAGAGTGCTCTTTTCTCAAAAGCATAGTGTGTTTCTTGCAAGGCAAGCTAGCGTATTTTCCCAGTCCTAAATGGAGTTGAATCCCATGCAGTTTCTGGTCCTACGAGCAAGAGTTGTTTTCTGGTAAGAAGAGCATCTATTGAGCATTCATTGCCATACACAGTGCAAATAGCACTGGAGTCTGTTCCCAGCAAGTACAATGTATTGGACTGAAGAGGAGCTACTGTTCTTGTCAGTTTCCTAAGCAGAGTTGAACTAGATACGGCCCGTGTGTGTATGAAGCACAGTTCTTTTGTTCTGAGCAAGCTCACAGTTCGGACCTCATAGGTAACACAGTAGGGTAGAAAGGTGCTCTTTTCTCAAAAGCAGAATGTGTTTCTTGTAAGGCGAGCTAGTGTTTGTTTGCCAGTCCTAAATGGAGTTGAATCACATGCTGTTTCAGGTCCTACGAGCAAGAGTTGTTTTCTGGTAAGAAGAGTCACTATTTTGCTCCCATTGTCATACACAGGGCAAATAGCTCTGGCGTCTGTTCACAGCATGTACTGTGTATTGGACTCAAGAGATTCTACTGTTCTTGTGAGTTGCCTAAGCTGAGTTGAACTAGCTATGTCCCGTGTGTGTAGGAACTACAGTTCTTTTGTTCTGAGCAAGCTCACTGTTATGGCCCTAAAGGAAACACAGTAGAGTAGAAGAGTGCTCTTTTCTCAAAAGCAGAGTGTGTTTCTTGTAAGGCGAGCAAGCGTTTGTTTCCAGTCAGAAACGGAGTTGAATCCCATGCAGGTTCTCATCCTACGATCAAGAGTTGTTTTCTGGTAAGAAGAGTCACTATTGTGCTCCCAGTGCCATACACAGTGCAAATAGCACTGGCGTCTGTTCCCAGCAAGTACAGTGTATTGGACTGAAGAGGATCTTGTGTTCTTGTCAGTTTCCTAAGCAGAGTTGAACTAGATATGGCCCGTGTATGAAGGAAGCACAGTTCATTTGTTCTGAGCATGCTCACTGTTTGGACCCCATAGGAAACACAGAAGAGTAGAAGAGTGCTCTTTTCCCAAAAGCAGATTGTGTTTCTTGTTAGGCGAGCTAGTGTTTGTTTCCCAGTCAGAAATGGAGTTGAATCCCATGCAGTTTCTAGTCCTATGAGAAAGAGTTGTTTTCTGGTAAGAAGAGTCACTATTGCGCTCCCATTGCCATAAACAGTGCAAATAGCACTCGCGTCTGTTCCCAGCAAGTACAGTGTATTGGACTGAAGAGGAGATCCTGTTCTTGTCAATTTCCTAAGCAGAGTTGAACTAGATATGGCCCGTGTGTACGAAGCACAGTTCTTTTGTTCTGAGCAAGCTCACTGTTCGGACCCCATAGGAAACACAGTAGAGTAGAAGAGTGCTCTTTTCTCAAAAGCATAGTGTGTTTCTTGCAAGGCAAGCTAGCGATTTTTCCCAGTCCTAAATGGAGTTGAATCCCATGCAGTTTCTGGTCCTACGAGCAAGAGTTGTTTTCTGGTAAGAAGAGCATCTATTGAGCATTCATTGCCATACACAGTGCAAATAGCACTGGAGTCTGTTCCCAGCAACTACAGTGTATTGGACTGAAGAGGAGCTACTGTTCTTGTCAGTTTCCTAAGCAGAGTTGAACTAGATATGGCCCGTGTGTGTATGAAGCACAGTACTTTTGTTCTGAGCAAGCTCACAGTTCGGACCTTATCGGTAACACAGTAGGGTAGAAAGGTGCTCTTTTCTCAAAAGCAGAGTGTGTTTCTTGTAAGGCGAGCTAGTGTTTGTTTGCCAGTCCTAAATGGAGTTGAATCACATGCTGTTTCAGGTCCTACGAGCAAGAGTTGTTTTCTGGTAAGAAGAGTCACTATTTTGCTCCCATTGTCATACACAGGGCAAATAGCTCTGGCGTCTGTTCCCAGCATGTACTGTGTATTGGACTCAAGAGATTCTACTGTTCTTGTCAGTTGTCTAAGCAGAGTTGAACTAGCTATGTCCCGTGTGTGTAGGAACTACAGTTCTTTTGTTCTGAGCAAGCTCACTGTTATGGCCCTAAAGGAAACACAGTAGAGTAGAAGAGTGCTCTTTTCTCAAAAGCAGAGTGTGTTTCTTGTAAGGCGAGCAAGCGTTTGTTTCCCAGTCAGAAACGGAGTTGAATCCCATGCAGGTTCTCATCCTACGATCAAGAGTTGTTTTCTGGTAAGAAGAGTCACTATTGTGCTCCCATTGCCATACACAGTGCAAATAGCACTGGCGTCTGTTCCTAGCAAGTACAGTGTATTGGACTGAAGAGGATCTCCTGTTCTTGTCAGTTTCCTAAGCAGAGTTGAACTAGATATGGCCCGTGTGTGTAGGAAGCACAGTTCATTTGTTCTGAGCATGCTCACTGTTCGGACCCCATAAGAAACACAGAAGAGTAGAAGAGTGCTCTTTTCCCAAAAGCAGACTGTGTTTCTTGTTAGGCGAGCTAGTGTTTGTTTCCCAGTCAGAAATGGAGTTGAATCCCATGCATTTTCTAGTCCTACGAGAAAGAGTTGTTTTCTGGTAAGAAGAGTCACTATTGCGCTCCCATTGCCATAAACAGTGCAAATAGCACTCGCGTCTGTTCCCAGCAAGTACAGTGTATTGGACTGAAGAGGAGATCCTGTTCTTGTCAGTTTCCTAAGCAGAGTTGAACTAGATATGGCCGTGTGTGTAGGAGGCACAGTTCTTTTGTTCTGAGCAAGCTCACAGTTCGGACCCCATAGGTAACACAGTAGGGTAGAAAGGTGCTCTTTTCTCAAAAGCAGAGTGTGTTTCTTGTAAGGCGAGCTAGCGTTTGTTTCCCAGTCCTAAATGGAGTTGAATCACATGCAGTTTCTGGTCCTACGAGAAAGAGTTGTTTTCTGGTAAGATGAGTAACTATTGCGCTCCCTTGTCAACACAGGGCAAATAGCACTGGCATCTGTTCCCAGCATGTACAGTGTATTGGACGGATGAGGAGCTACTATTCTTGTCAGTTTCATAAGCAGAGTTGAACTAGATATGGCCCCTGTGTGTAGGAGGCACAGTTCTTTTGTTCTGAGCAAGCTCACTGTTCTGGCCCTTTAGGAAACACAGTAGAACAGAAAAGTGCTCTTTTCTCAAAAGCAGAGTGTGTTTCTTGTAAGGCGAGCTAGCATTTGTTTCCCAGTCCTAAATGGAATTGAATTACATGCAGTTTCTGGTACCACGAGCAAGAGTTGTTTTCTGGTAAGGAAAGTCACTATGGTGCTCCCATTGCCATACACAGTGCAAATAGCACTCGCGTCTGCTCCCAGCAAGTCCAGTGTATTGGACTGAAGAGGAGCTACTGTTCTTGTCAGTTTCCGAAGCAGATTTGAACTAGGTATGGCCCATGTGTGTAGGAAGCACAGTTCTTTTGTTCTGAGCAAGCTCACTGTTCGGACCCCATAGGAATCACAGTAGAGTAGAAGAGTGCTCTTTTCTCAAAAGCATAGTGTGTTTCTTGTAAGGCAAGCTAGCGTTTTTTCCCAGTCCAAAATGGAGTTGAATTCCATGCAGTTTCTGGTCCTACGAGCAAGAGTTGTTTTCTGGTAAGAAGAGTCTCTATTGTGCTCCCATTGTCATACACAGGGCAAATAGCACGGGCGTCTGTTCCGAGCATGTAAATTGTATTGGACTGAAGAGGATCTACTCTTCTTGTCAGTTTCCTAAGCAGAGTTGAACTAGATATGGCCGTGTGTGTAGGAAGCACAGTTCTTTTGTTCTGAGCAAGCTCACTGTTCTGGCCCTATAAGAAACACAATAGAGTAGAAGAGTGCTCTTTTCTCAAAAGCAGAGTGTGTTTCTTCTAAGGCGAGCTATCGTTTGTTTCCCAGTCCTAAATGGAGTTGAATCACATGCAGTTTCTGGTCCTACAGGCAAGAGTTGTTTTCTGGTGGGAAGAGTCACTATTGAGCTCCCATTGTCATACACAGTGCAAATAGCTCTCGCGTCTGCTCTCAGCAAGTACATT
This sequence comes from Peromyscus eremicus, assembly GCF_949786415.1. Classification (NCBI taxonomy): domain Eukaryota; kingdom Metazoa; phylum Chordata; class Mammalia; order Rodentia; family Cricetidae; genus Peromyscus; species Peromyscus eremicus. The sequence goes on from NW_026734293.1 coordinate 3,113,378, forward strand.
GTATTAGACAGAAGAGGAGCTACTGTTCTTGTCAGTTTTCTATGCAGAGTTGAACTAGATATGGCCCGTGTGTGTAGGAAGCACAGTTCTTTTTTCTGAGCAAGCTCACGGTTCCGAGCCCATAGGAAACACAGTAGAGTAGAAGAGTGCTCTTTTCTCAAAAGCAGAGTGTGTTTCTTGTAAGGGGAGCTAGCGTTTGTTTCCCAGTCCTAAATGGAGTTGAATCACATGCAGTTTCTGGTCCTATGAGTAAGAGTTTTTTTCTGTTAAGAAGAGTCACTATTACGCTCCCATTGTCATACACAGCGAAATAGCACTGTCGTCTGTTCCCAGCATGTACAATGTATTGGACTGAAGAGGATCTACTGTTCTTGTCAGTTTCCAAAGCAGAGTTGAACTAGATATGGCCCGTTTGTGTAGGAACCACAGTTCTTTTGTTCTGAGCAAGCACACTTTTCTTGCCCTGTAGGAAACACAGTAGAGTAGAAGAGTGCTCTTTTCTCAAAAGCAGAATGTGTTTCTTGTAAGGCGAGCTAGCATTTGTTTGCCAGTCCTAAATGGAGTTGAATCCCATGCAGTTTCTGGTCCTACGAGCAAGAGTTATTTTCTGGTAAGAAGAGTCACTATTGCGCTCCCATTGTCATACACAGGGCAAATAGCACTGGCATCTGTTCCCAGCATGTACAGTGTGTTAGACTGAAGAGGATCTACTGTTCTTGTCAGTTTCCTATGCAGAGTTGAACTAGATATGGCCCGTGTGTATAGGAAGCACAGTTCTTTTGTTCTGAGCAAGCTCACTCTTCTGGCCCTATAGGAAACACAGTAGAGTAGAAGAGTGCTCTTTTCTCAAAAGCAGAGTGTGTTTCTTGTAAGGAGAGCTAGCTTTTGTTTCCCAGTCCTAAATGGAGTTGAATCCCATGCAGTTTCTGGTCCTACGAGCAAGAGTTGTTTTCTGGTAAAAAACAGTCACTATTGCGCTCCCATTTCCATACACAGTGCAAATAGCACTCGCGTCTGTTCCCAGCAAGAACAGTGTATTGTACAGTAGAGGAGCTACTGTTCTTGTCAGTTTCCTAAACAGAGTTGAACTAGATATGGCCCGTGTGTGTAGGAAGCACAGTTCTTTTGTTCTGAGCAAGCTCACTGTTTTGGCACTTTAGGAAACACAGTAGAGTAGAAGAATGCTCTTTTCTCAAAAGCAGAGTGTGTTTCTTGTAAGGGGAGCTAGCGTTTGTTTCCCAGTCCTAAATGGAATTGAATCACATGCAGTTTCTGGTACTATGAGCAACAGTTGTTTTCTGGTAAGGAAAGTCACTATGGTGCTCCCTTTGCCATACACAGTGCAAATAGCACTCGCGTCTGCTCTCGGCAAGTACAGTGTATTGGACTGAAGAGGAGCTACTGTTCTTGTCAGTTTCCGAAGCAGAGTTGAACTAGATATGGCCCATGTGTTTAGAAAGCACAGTTCTTTTGTTCTGAGCAAGCTCACTGTTCGGACCCCATAGGAAACACAGTAGAGTAGAAGAGTGCTCTTTTCTTAAAAGCAGAGTGTGTTTCTTGTAAGGGGAGCTAGCGTTTGTTTTCCAGTCCTAAATGGAGTTGAATCCCATGCAGATTCTGGTCCTACGAGCAAGAGTTGTTTTCTGGTAAGAAGAGTCACTATTGTGCTCCCATTGTCGTACACAGGGCAAATAGCACGGGCGTCTGTTCCCAGCATGTAAAGTGTATTGGACTGAAGAGGATCTACTCTTCTTGTCAGTTTCCTAAGCAGAGTTGAACTAGATATGGCCCGTGTGTGTAGGAAGCACAGTTCTTTTGTTCTGAGCAAGCTCACTGTTCTGGCCCTATAAGAAACACAGTAGAGTAGAAGAGTGCTCTTTTCTCAAAAGCAGAGTGTGTTTCTTCTAAGGCGAGCTATGGTTTGTTTCCCAGTCCTAAATGGAGTTGAATCACATGCAGTTTCTGGTCCTACAGGCAAGAGTTGTTTTCTGGTGGGAAGAGTCACTATTGAGTTCCCATTGTCATACACAGTGCAAATAGCTCTCGCGTCTGCTCCCAGCAAGTGCATTGTATTAGACAGAAGAGGAGCTATTGTTCTTGTCAGTTTCCTAGGCAGAGTTGAACTAGATATGGCCCGTGTGTGTAGGAAGCACATTTCTTTTGTTCTGAGCAAGCTCACTGTTCTGAACCTATAGGAAACACAGTAGAGTAGAAGAGTGCTCTTTTCTCAAAAGCAGAGTGTGTTTCTTGTAAGGCTAGCTAGTGTTTGTTTCCCAGTGAGAAATGAATTTGAATCCCATGCAGTTTCTGGTCCTACGAGCAAGAGTTGTTTTCTGGTAAGAAGAGTCACTATTGCGCTCCCAAGGCCATACACAGTGCAAATAGCACTCACGTCTGCTCCTAGCAAGTACAGTGTATTGGACTGAAGAGGAGCTACTGTTCTTGTCAGTTTCCTTGAGCAGAGTTGAACTAGATATGGCCCGTGTGTAGGAAGCACAGTTCTTTTGTTCTGAGCAAGCTCACTGTTCTGGCCCTTTAGGAAACACATTAGAGTAGAAGAATGCTCTTTTCTCAAAAGCAGAGTGTGTTTCTTGTCAGGGGAGCTAGCGTTTGTTTCCCAGTCCTAAATGGAATTGAATCACATGCAGTTTCTGGTACTACGAGCAACAGTTGTTTTCTGGTAAAGAAAGTCACTATGGTGCTCCCTTTGTCATACACAGTGCAAATAGCACTCATGTCTGCTCCCAGCAAGTACAGTGTATTGGACTGAGGAGGAGCTACTGTTCTTGTCAGTTTCCGAAGCAGAGTTGAACTAGATATGTCCCATGTGTGTAGGAAGCTCAGTTCTTTTGTTCTGAGCAAACTCTCTGTTCGGACCCCTTAGGAAATACAGTAGAGTAGAAGAGTGCTCTTTTCTCAAAAGCAGAGTGTGTTTCTGTAAGGCAAGCTAGCGTTTGTTTCCAAGTCCTAAATGGAGTTGAGTCCCATGCAGTTTCTGGTCCTATGAGCAAGAGTTGTTTTCTGGTAAGAAGAGTCACTATTGTGCTCCCATTGTCATACACAGGGCAAATAGCACTGGCGTCTGTTCCCAGCAAGTACAGTGTATTGGACAGAAGAGGAGCTACTGTTCTTGTAAGTTTCCTAAGCAGAGTTGAAATAAATATGGCCCCTGTGTGTAGGAAGCACAGTTTTTTGTTCTGAGCAAGCTCACTGTTCTGGCCCTAAAGGAAACACAGTAGAGTAGAAGAGTGCTCTTTTCTCAAAAGCAGAGTGCGTTTCTTCTAAGGCGAGCTAGGGTTTGTTTACCAGTCCAAAATGGAGTTGAATCACATGGAGATTCTGGTCCCACAAGCAAGAGTTGTTTTCTGGTAATAAGATTCACTATTACGCTCCCATTGTCATACACAGCACAAATAGCACTGTCGTTTGTTCCCAGCATGTACAATGTATTGGACTGAAGAGGATCTACTGTTCTTGTCAGTTTCCAAAGCAGAGTTGAACTAGATATGGCCCGTGTGTGTAGGAAGCACAGTTCTTTTGTTCTGAGCAAGCTCACACTTCTGGCTCTATAGGAAACACAGTTGAGTAGAAGAGTGCTCTTTTTTAAAAAGCAGAGTGTGTTTCTTGTAAGGCGAGCTAGCGTTTGTTTCCCAGTCCTAAATGACGTTGAATCCCATGCAGCTTCTGGTCCTACGAGCAAGATTTTTTTTCCGGTAAGAAGAGTCACTATTGAGCTCCCATTGTCATACATAGGGCAAATAGCACTGGCGTCTGTTCCCAGCATGTACAGTGTATTGGACTGAAGAGGATCTACTGTTCTTGTCAGTTTCCTGAGCAGAGTTGAACTAGATATGGCCCGTGTGTATAGGAAGCACAGTTCTTTTGTTCTGAGCAAGCTCACTGTTCTGGCCCTATAGGAAACACAGTAGAGTAGAAGAGTGCTCTTTTCTCAAAAGCAGAGTGTGTTTCTTCTAAGGCGAGCTATGGTTTGTTTCCCAGTCCTAAATGGAGTTGAATCACATGCAGTTTCTGGTCCTACAGGCAAGAGTTGTTTTCTGGTGGGAAGAGTCACTATTGAGTTCCCATTGTCATACACAGTGCAAATAGCTCTCGCGTCTGCTCCCAGCAAGTACATTGTATTAGACAGAAGAGGAGCTACTGTTCTTGTCAGTTTCCTATGCAGAGTTGAACTAGATATGGCCCGTGTGTGTAGGAAGCACAGTTCTTTTGTTCTGAGCAAGCTCACTGTTCTGGCCCTTTAGGAAACTCAGTAGCGTAGAAGAATGCTCTTTTCTCAAAAGCAGAGTGTGTTTCTTGTAAGGGGAGCTAGCGTTTGTTTCCCAGTCCTAAATGGAATTGAATCACATGCAGTTTCTGGTACTACGAGCAACAGTTGTTTTCTGGTAAGGAAAGTCACTATGGTGCTCCCTTTGTCATACACAGTGCAAATAGCACTCATGTCTGCTCCCAGCAAGTACAGTGTATTGGACTGAGGAGGAGCTACTGTTCTTGTCAGTTTCCAAAGCAGAGTTGAACTAGATATGTCCCATGTGTGTAGGAAGCTCAGTTCCTTTGTTCTGAGCAAACTCTCTGTTCGGACCCCTTAGGAAATACAGTAGAGTAGAAGAGTGCTCTTTTCTCAAAAGCAGAGTGTGTTTCTTGTAAGGCAAGCTAGCGTTTGTTTCCAAGTCCTAAATGGAGTTGAGTCCCATGCAGTTTCTGGTCCTATGAGCAAGAGTTGTTTTCTGGTAAGAATAGTCACTATTGTGCTCCCATTGTCATACACAGGGCAAATAGCACTGGCGTCTGTTCCCAGCAAGTACAGTGTATTGGACAGAAGAGGAGCTACTGTTCTTGTCAGTTTCCTAAGCAGAGTTGAAATAAATATGGCCCCTGTGTGTAGGAAGCACAGTTTTTTGTTCTGAGCAAGCTCACTGTTCTGGCCCTAAAGGAAACACAGTAGAGTAGAAGAGTGCTCTTTTCTCAAAAGCAGAGTGCGTTTCTTCTAAGGCGAGCTAGGGTTTGTTTACTAGTCCAAAATGGAGTTGAATCACATGCAGATTCTGGTCCTACAAGCAAGAGTTGTTTTCTGGTAATAAGATTCACTATTACGCTCCCATTGTCATACACAGCGCAAATAGCACTGTCGTTTGTTCCCAGCAAGTACAAGGTATTGGACTGAAGAGGATCTACTGTTCTTGTCAGTTTCCAAAGCAGAGTTGAACTAGATATGGCCCGTGTGTGTAGGAAGCACAGTTCTTTTGTTCTGAGCAAGCTCACACTTCTGGCTCTATAGGAAACACAGTTGAGTAGAAGAGTGCTCTTTTTTAAAAAGCAGAGTGTGTTTCTTGTAAGGCGAGCTAGCGATTGTTTCCCAGTCCTAAATGACGTTGAATCCCATGCAGCTTCTGGTACTACGAGCAAGATTTTTTTTCCGGTAAGAAGAGTCACTATTGAGCTCCTATTGTCATACATAGGGCAAATAGCACTGGCGTCTGTTCCCAGCATGTACAGTGTATTGGACTGAAGAGGATCTACTGTTCTTGTCAGTTTCCTGAGCAGAGTTGAACTAGATATGGCCCGTGTGTATAGGAAGCACAGTTCTTTTGTTCTGAGCAATCTCACTGTTCTGGCCCTATAGGAAACACAGTAGAGTAGAAGAGTGCTCTTTTCTCAAAAGCAGAGTGTGTTTCTTGTAGGGTGAGCTAGAGTTTGTTTCGCAGTCCTAAATGGATTTGAATCACATGCAGTTTCTGGTACTAGGAGCAAGAGTTGTTTTCAGGTAAGGAAAGTCACTATTGTGCTCCCTTTGCCATACACAGTGCAAATAGCACTCACGTCTGTTCCCAGCACGTACAGTGTATTGGACTGAAGAGGAGCTACTGTTCTTGTCAGTTTCCTAAGAAGAGTTGAACTAGATATGGTCCGTATGTGTAGGAAGCACAGTTCTATTGTTCTGAGCAAGCTCACTGATCTGGCCCTATAGGAAACACAGTAGAGTAGAAGAGGGCTCTTTTCTCAAAAGCAGAGCGTGTTTCTTGTAAGGCTAGCTAGTGTTTGTTTCCCATTCAGAAACGAAGTTGAATCCCATGCAGTTTCTGGTCCTACGAGCAAGAGTTGTTTTCTGGTAAGAAGAGTCACTATTGCGCTCCCATTGCCATACACAGTGCAAATAGCACTCGTGTCTGCTCCCAGCAAGTACAGTGTATTGGACTGAAGAGGAGATACTGTTCTTGTCAGTTTCTGAAGCAGAGTTGAACTAGATATGGCCCGTGTGTGTAGGAAGCACAGTTCTTTTTTTCTGAGCAAGCTCACTGTTCGGACACCATAGGAAACACAGTAGAGTAGAAGAGTGCTCTTTTCTCAAAAGCAGAGTGTGTTTCTTGTAAGGCGAGCTAGCATTCCTTTCCCAGTCATAAATGGAGTTGAATCTCATGCAGTTTCTGGTCCTACGAGAAAGAGTTGTTTTCTGGTAAGAAGAGTCACAATTACGCTCCCATTGTCATACACAGGGCAAATAGCACGGGTGTCTGTTCCCAGCATGTACAGTGTATTGGACTGAGTAGGATCTACTGTTCTTGTCAGTTTCCTAAGCAGAGTTGAAATAGATATGGCCCGTGTGTGTAGGAAGCACAGTTCTTTTGTTCTGAGCAAGCTCACTGTTCGGACCCCATAGGAAACACTGTAGAGTAGGCAAGTGCTCTTTTCTCAAAAGCAGAGTGTGTTTCTTGTAAGGCGAGCTAGCGTTTGTTTCCCAGTCCTAAATGGAATTGAATCACATTCAGTTGCTGGTACTACAAGCAAGAGTTGTTTTCTGGTAAGGAAAGTCACTATGGTGCTCCCTTTTCCATACACAGTGCAAATAGCACTCGGGTCTGCTCCCAGCAATTACAGTGTATTGGACTGAAGAGGATCTGCTGTTCTTGTCAGTTTCCAAAGCAGAGTTGAACTAGCAATGGCCCATGTGTGTAGGAAGCACAGTTCTTTTGTTCTGAGCAAGCTCACTCTTCTGGCTCCATAGGAAACACAGTTGAGTAGAAGAGTGCTCTTTTCTTAAAAGCAGAGTGTGTTTCTTGTAAGGCGAGCTAGCGTTTGTTTCCCAGTCCTATATGGAGTTGAATCACATGCAGTTTCTGGTCCTACGAGCAAGAGTTGTTTTCTGGTAAGAAGATTCATTATTGAGCTCCCATTGTCATACATAGGGCAAATAGCACTCGCGTCTGTTCCCAGCATGTACAGTGTATTGGACTGAAGAGGATCTACTGTTCTTGTCAGTTTCCTGAGCAGAGTTGAACTAGATATGGCCCGTGTGTTTAGGAAGCACAGTTCTTTTTTTCTGAGCAATCTCACTGTTCTGGCCCTATAGGAAACACAGTAGAGTAGAAGCGAGCTCTTTTCTCAAAAGCAGAGTGTGTTTCTAGTACGGCGATCTAGGGTTTGTTTCCCAGTCCTAAATGGAGTTGAATCACATGCAGTTTTTGGTCCTACGAGCAAGAGTTGTTTTCTGGTAAGGAAAGTCACTATTGTGCTCCCTTAGCCACACACAGTTCAAATAGCGCTCGCGTCTTCTCCCAGCAAGTACAGTGTATTGGAAAGAAGAGGAGCTTCTGTTCTTGTCAGTTTCCTAAGCAGAGTTGAACTAGATATGACCCGTGTGTGTAGTAAGCACAGTTCTTTTGTTCTGAGCAAGCTCACTGTTCGGACCCATTGTAAACACAGTAGAGTAGAAGAGTGCTCTTTTCTTAAAAGCAGAGTGTGTTTCTTGTAAGGCTAGCTAGTGTTTGTTTCCCAGTCAGAAACGTAGTTGAATCCCACGCAGTTTCTGGTCCTGCAAGCAAGAGTTGTTTTCTGGTAAGAAGAGTCACTATTGCCTTCCCTTGCCATACACAGTGCAAATAGCACTCGCGTCTGTTCCCAGCAAGTACAGTGTATTGGATTGAAGAGGAACTACTGTTCTTGTCAGTTTCCTAAGCATAGTTGAACTAGATATGGCCCGTGTGTGTAGGAGGCACAGTTCTTTTGTTCTGAGCAAGCTCACTGTTCTGGCCCTATAGGAAACACAGTAGAGTAGAAGAGTGCTCTTTTCTCAAAAGCAGAGTGTGTTTCTTGTAGGGTGAGCTAGAGTTTGTTTCCCAGTCCTAAAAGGATTTGAATCACATGCAGTTTCTGGTACTACGAGCAAGAGTTGTTTTCTGGTAAGGAAAGTCACTATTGTGCTCCCTTTGCCATACACAGTGCAAATAGCACTCGCGTCTGTTCCCAGCATGTATACTGTATTGGACTGAAGAGGAGCTAATGTTCTTGTCAGTTTTTTAAGAAGAGTTGAACTAGATATGGTCCGTGTGTAGGAAGCACAGTTCTATTGTTCTGAGCAAGCTCACTGTTCTGGCCCTATAGGATACACAGTAGAGTAGAAGAATGCTCTTTTCTCAAAAGCAGAGTTTGTTTCTTGTAAGGCTAGCTAGTGTTTGTTTCCCAGTCAGAAACGAAGTTGAATTCCATGCAGTTTCTGGTCCTACGAGCAAAAGTTGTTTTCTGGTAAGAAGAGTCACTATTGCGCTCCCATTGCCATACACAGTGCAAATAGCACTCGTGTCTGCTCCCAGCAAGTACAGTGTATTGATCTGAAGAGGAGATACTGTTCTTGTCAGTTTCCTAAGCAGAGTTGAACTAGATATGGCCCGTGTGTGTAGGAAGCACAGTTCTTTTGTTCTGAGCAAGCTCACTGTTCGGACACCATAGGAAACACAGTAGAGTAGAAGAGTGCTCTTTTCTCAGAAACAGAGTGTGTTTCTTGTAAGGCGAGCTAGCATTCGTTTCCCAGTCATAAATGGAGTTGAATCCCATGCAGTTTCTGGTCCTACGAGCAAGAGTTGTTTTCTGGTAAGAAGAGTCACAATTACGCTCCCATTTTCATACACAGGGCAAATAGCACGGGTGTCTGTTCCCAGCATGTACAGTGTATTGGACTGAGGAGGATCTACTGTTCTTGTCAGTTTCCTAAGCAGAGTTGAACTAGGTATGGCCCGTGTGTGTAGGAAGCACAGTTCTTTTGTTGTAAGCAAGCTCACTCTTCTGGCCTTATAGGAAACACAGTAGAGTAGAAGAGTGCTCTTTTCTCAAAAGCAGAGTGTGTTTCTTGTAAGGCTAGCTAGTGTTTGTTTCCCAGTCAGAAACGGAGTTGAATCCCATGCAGTTTCTGGTCCTGTGAGCAAGAGTTGTTTTCTGGTAAGAAGAGTCACTATTGCGCTCCCATTGCCATATACAGTGCAAATAGCACTCGCGTCTGTTCCCAGCAAGTACAGTGTATTGGACAGAAGAGGAGATAGTGTTCTTGTCAGTTTTCTAACAAGAGTTGAACTAGGTATGGCCCGTGTGTGTAGGAAGCACAGTTCTTTTGTTCTGAGCAAGCTCACTGTTCGGACCCCATAGGAAACACAGTAGAGTAGAAGAGTGCTCTTTTCTCAAAAGCAGAGTGTGTTTCTTGTAAGGCAAGCTAGCATTTTTTCCCAGTCATAAATGGAGATGAATCCCATGCAGTTTCTGGTCCTACGAGCAAGAGTTGTTTTCTGGTAAGAAGAGTCACTATTGTGCTCCCATTGTCATACACAGGGCAAATAGCACGGGCGTCTGTTCCCAGCATGTACATTGTATTGGACTGAAGAGGATATACTCTTCTTGTCAGTTTCCTAAGCAGAGTTGAACTAGATATGGCCCGTGTGTGTAGGAAGCACAGTTCTTTTGTTCTTAGCAAGCTCACTGTTCGGACCCCATAGGAAACACAGTAGAGTAGAAAAGTGCTCTTTTCTCAAAAGCAGAGTGTGTTTTTTGTAAGGCACGCTAGCGTTTGTTTCCCAGTCCTAAATGGAGTTGAATCACATGCAGTTTCTGGTCCTACGAACAAGAGTTGTTTTCTGGTAAGGAAAGTCACATTGCGCTCCCATTGCCATACACAGTGCAAATAGCACTCGCGTGGGTTCCCAGCAAGTACAGTGTATTGCACTGAATAGGTGCTACTATTCTTGTCAGTTTCCTAAGCAGAGTTGAACTAGATATGATCCGTGTGTGTAGGAAGCACAGTTCTTTTGTTCTGAGCAAGCTCACTGTTTGGAACCCATAGGAAACACAGTAGAGTAGAAGAGTGCTCTTTTCTCTAAAGCAGAGTGTGTTTTTTGTAAGGCGAGCTAGCGTTTGTTTCGCAGTCCTAAATATAGATGAATCCCATGCAGATTTTGGTACTACGAGCAAGAGTTGTTTTCTGGTAAGAAGACTCACTATTGCGCTGCCATTGCCATACACAGGACAAATAGCACTGGCGTCTGTTCGCAGCAAGTACAGTGTATTGGACTGAAGAAGATCCACTGTTCTTGTCAGGTTCCTAAGCAGACTATAACTAGATATGGCCGTGTGTGTAGGAAGCACAGTTTTTTTGTTCTGAGCAAGCTCACTGTTCGGACCCAATAGGGAACACAGTAGAATAGAAGAGTGCTTTTTTCTCAAAAGCAGAGTGTGTTTCTTGTAAGGCGTGCTAGCGTTTGTTTTCCATTCCTAAATGGAGTTGAATCACATGCAGTTTCTGGTCCTACGAGCAAGAGTTGTTTTCTGGTAAGGAAAGTCACTATTGCGCTCTCATTGCCATACACAGTGCAAATAGCCCTCCCTTCTGTTCCCAGCAAGTACAGTGTATTGGACTGAAGAGGAGCTACTGTTCTTCTCAGTTTCCTAAGCAGAGTTGAACTAGATATGGCCCGTGTGTGTAGGAAGCACAGTTCTTTTTTTCTGAGCAAGCTCACTGTTTTGGCCCTGTAGGAAACACAGTAGAGTAGAAGAGTGCTCTTTTCTCAAAAGCAGAGTGTGTTTCTTGTAAAGCGAGCTAGAGTTTGTTTCCCAGTCCTAAATGGAGTTGAGTCACATGCACTTTCTGGTCCTACGAGCAAGAGTTGTTTTATGTTAAGAATAGTCACTATTGCGCTGCCATTGCCATACACAGGACAAATAGCACTCGCGTATGTTCCCAGCAAGTACAGTGTATTGGACTGAAGAGGAGCTACTGTTCTCAGTTTCCTAGGCAGAGTTGAACAGGTATGGCCCGTGTTTGTAGGAAGCACAATTCTTTTGTTCTGAGCAAGCTCACTGTTCGGACCACATAAGAAACACAGTAGAGTAGATGAATGTTCATTTCTCAAAAGTAGAGTGTGTTTCTTGTAAGGCTAGCTAGCATTTGTTTCCCAGGCCTAAATGGAGATGAATCACATGCAGTTTCTGGTCCTATGAGCAAGAGTTGTTTTCTGGTAAAAAGAGTCTCTATTGTGCTCTGTTGCTAGAGAATTTCTCTCCAACTCCCGCCACCAAGTCTGGCCAGTCTCAGAGCCCACTTATAAAATAAACACACAGACTCTTACATTATTTAAACTGCTTGGCCATTAGCTCAGGCCTGTTATTGTCTAGCTCTTACTCTTATATTTAGCCCATTTCTATTAATCTTTACTTTGCCACGTGGCTTGTGGCTTACCGGTACTTTACATCTTCCTTGTCCTGATGGCGGCTGGCAGTGTCCCTCTCTCAGCCTTCCACTTCCCAGAATTCTTTTCCTTGTCCCGCCTATACTTCCTGCCTAGCCAATGGCCAATCAGTGATTTATTTACTGACCAATCAGCAACACACTTGACATACAGACCATCCCACAGCACTTCCCCTTTTTCTTTTCTTAAAAAGGAAGGTTTTAACTTTAACATAGTAAAATTACATATAACAAAACAATTATCAAGCAAGAATTACAGTTACAATATTAAAGAAGAGATCCTATCTATCTTATATTTGTAAGTTTAAGGTTTTATATCTAACTTATCTTTTATTATAACTAAGGAAAATTGTAAGTATCTAGTCTTTAACCACATCAAAGACCTCAGAAGGATATACTACTACCTGAGAAATGGAGAAGGATATAAGCAACTTTTAGGAGTCTTGTAGGGTAGACAGAGACAGCTGGCAGCTTGGACAGTCATTCAAAGTTCTCTTGTAAAGTTGGGGCATCTGTCTTCAGCCCACAGGCCTAGAGTCTCTTATTCACTTTTCTGTGTCCTGTAGAATGTCTGGCAGTTTTCTCTGCAAAGCAGGAACCCGAAGGACCATTTGGTCAAGCAAAGTTCAGTGGTCACCTTTGTATGGGTCCTGCATGTCCAGTTGATCAGGCAGTCCAGGCAAGAACAGTTTCTTGCCCAAATGGCTATTTTTGTCAAGGTGAAGATAAACTCCGTATGGAGTGTCTTCGATGCCCATCCTCCTCTCTGAAGTAAATCGGTGCTGTCAGGAGCAGACATGTCTCACTGTCCAGAAAGTCTAAATTTTTAAAACATTTTAAATGCCATATTCTGTAGGTCTTTGAAGTGTTTGAAGACTACCTATCTATCTGAAATATAACTATGTATACCTAGAAGACTTAACTAACATGGCTACAAATATGATTATCATAGATGACTAATTATTAATCTATTTTTTAATTATCCATTGTAATTTTAAATGAGTTACATAAACATAATACCTCAAACAAGAATAGAAATATATATACAGTATAACAAAATTAAGTTTAAATTTGTATCAATAAACTAAAATCTATAGCAATGTAAAACATTTTAAACAAGTTGTTACTCTTTAAAAGTAGGTTCATTAATCTACTTTCATCCTATCATATCTAAACTACCCCCCTTTTTGTTTTAGAAAGAGATTGTATTTATAATCAACCTGATTTAAATAAAAATATTGTTTTTTCTCTGTCCCACACCAGAGGGCTCTTCTGATTTGGGACACAAGAATCTCTTAACCATTTTTTTTTTTGAGCAATATGTCTGGGTTTAGAGGGGGAGTGAGCCAATTCCATCTCTAAAGCCAGCTTGGTATATTTGGGAATTTGGGCGTAGCTTCTCTTACTACTTCCTGCTGGAGGGGGGCGCTGTATCTTATGGGGACACGAAGAAAATTTTAGGATCATGGAGTAGTCCATGAGGCTGTATCGTCTGAGCCAGTTGTCTTGAAACCATTCTGGATGTTGAATCATCTGGGCCATGGTGTTACTGGAGACCTTTCAGGGGGTCTTGGCTGGTCAAATTGATGTATCTTAATCTGGAACAAATCCATAGTCTCTGGCTTTCTGTGGAAACAAAAGCAGAGACTCTTTTCCAAAGCAACATATCCTTATATCCAAATTTTGAAGTCAAGGTACCTTTAAAATATACATTTTGGCATAACTCAACAGCTTTTACAATCAAATGTTTTTCTGTAGTTACGAATATCAAAGAGAACATAATCCAGATTCTCTGTGTGGTAGTCATCTTTACGTGGCTTTTTTTTTTATATTAGCTTGAGCCTATTGCTTTAAAGTGCAGCCTTCTAAGCCTGAAACGGCCCAGTGGCTGCTGGCTCCGTCCACTTCAGCTTCCCAACATGGCGGCGGTCCGCTTTCCGCCAGCTCTGGGAGCCATAACTCTCAGAAATAGTGGGTCTACACTTTTACCAAAGTAGCGTGTAGCCCAGAAACCTCTTTTTTTGTTTTGTACTAGCAAAGGCTAAATTCACCACACAGTTTAATGTGCTACTTGCAGAGGCCTCATTCCCGCCATACTGCAGGTCGAGCATGCACGCCAGGAACCCGCCAGTAGCTCAAACCGGCAGCTGCCGCTCATTTGAGAGAGACAATTAGGAAGCTGTTTTTAGGTCCGTTTTAGAATCTTTTTTCTAAGTTTTTAGGTGGAAACTCTTGCCACCACGTTGGACGCCATTTGTTGCTAGAGAATTTCTCTCCAACTCCCGCCACCAAGTCCGGCCAGTCTCAGAGCCCACTTATAAAATAAACACACAGACTCTTACATTATTTAAACTGCTTGGCCATTAGCTCAGGCCTGTTATTGTCTAGCTCTTACTCTTATATTTAGCCCATTTCTATTAATCTTTACTTTGCCACGTGGCTTGTGGCTTACCGGTACTTTACATCTTCCTTGTCCTGATGGCGGCTGGCAGTGTCCCTCTCTCAGCCTTCCACTTCCCAGAATTCTTTTCCTTGTCCCGCCTATACTTCCTGCCTAGCCAATGGCCAATCAGTGATTTATTTACTTACCAATCAGCAACACACTTGACATACAGACCATCCCACAGCAGTGCTCCCATTGCCATACACAGTACAAATAGCTCTCGCATCTGTTCCCAGCAAGTACAGTGTATTGGACTGAAGAGGAGCTACTGTTGTTGTCAGTTTCCTAAGCAGAATTGAACTAGATATGGCCGTGTGTGTAGGAAGCACAGTTCTTTTGTTCTGAGCAAGCTCACTGTTCAGGCCCTATAGGAAAAACAGTAGAGTAAAAGAGTGCTCTTTTCTCAAAAGCAAAGTGTGTTTCTTGTAAGGCCAGCTAGCGTTTGTTTCCCAGTCCTAAATGGAGTTGAATCACATGCAGTTTTTGTTTCTACAAGCAAGAGTTGTTTTCTGGTAAGGATAGTCACTATAGCGCTCTCATTGACATACACAGTGAAAATAGCACTCGCGTCTGTTCCCAGCAAGTACAGTGAATTGGACTGAAGAGGAGCTACTTTTCTTGTCAGTTTCCTAGGCAGAGATGAACAGGTATGGCCCGTGTTTGTAGGAAGCACAATTCTTTTGTTCTGAGAAAGCTCACAGTTCGCACCCCATAGGAAACACAGTAGAGTAGAAAAATGCTCATTTCTCAAAAGTAGAGTGTGTTTCTTGTAAGGCGAGCTAGTGTTTGTTTTCCAGTCCTAAATCGAGTTGAATCACATGCAGTCTCTGGTCCTACGAGCAAGAGTTGTTTTCTGGTAAGGAAAGTCACTATTGAGCTCCAATTGCCATACACAGGGCAAATAGCACTCGAGGCTTTTCCCAGCAAGTACAGTGTATTGGACTGAGTAGGAGCTCCTGTTCTTGTCAGTTTCCTAAGCAGAGTTGAACTACATATGGTTCGTGTGTAGGAAGCACAGTTCTTTTGTTCGGAGCAAGCTCACTGTTTGGACCCCATAGGAAACACTGTAGAGTAGAAGAGTGCTCTTTTCTCTAAAGCAGAGTGTGTTTCTTGTAAGGCAAGCTAGCGTTTGTTTCCCAGTCATAAATGGAGTGGAATCACATGCACTTTCTGGTCCTACGAGCAAGAGTTGTTTTATGTTAAGAATAGTCACTATTGCGCTGCCATTGCCATACACAGGACAAATAGCACTGGCGTCTGTTCCCAGCAAGTACAGTGTATTGGACTGAAGAGGACCTACTGCTCTTGTCAGGTTCCTAAGCAGAGTTGAACTAGATATGGCCCGTGGGCGTAGGAAGCACAGTTCTTTTGTTCTGAGCAAGCTCACTGTTCGGACCCCATAGGAAGCACAGTAGAGTAGAAGAGTGCTCTTTTCTCAAAAGCAGAGTGTGTTTCTTGTAAGGCGAGCTAGCATTTGTTTCCCAGTCCTAAATGGAGTTGAATCACATGCACTTTCTAGTCCTACGATCAAGAGCTGTTTTCTAGTAAGAAGAGTTACTATTGTACTCCCATTGCCATATGCAGTGCAAAAAGCACTCGCGTCTTTTCCCAGCAAGTACCGTGTATTGGACTGAAGAAGAGCTACTGTTCTTGTTAGTTTCCTAAGCAGAGTTGAACTAGATATGGCCCCTGTGTGTAGGAAGCACAGTACTTTTTTTCTGAGCAAGCTCACTGTTCTGGCCCTATACGAAACACAGTAGAGTAGATGAATGCTCATTTCTCAAAAGTAGAGTGTGTTTCTTGTAGGGCGAGCTAGCATTTGTTTCCCAGGCCTAAATGGAGATGAATCACATGCAGTTTCTGGTCCTATGAGCAAGAGTTGTTTTCTGGTAAGAAGAGTCTCTATTGTGCTCCCATTGCCATACACAGTACAAATAGCTCTCACGTCTGTTCCCAGCAAGTACATTGTATTGGACTGAAGAGGAGCTACTGTTCTTGTCAGTTTCCTAAGCAGAGTTGAACTAGATATGGCCCGTGGGTGTAGGAATCACAGTACTTTTGTTCTGAGCAAGCTCATTGTTCGGACACCATAGGAAACACAGTAGATTAGAAGAGTGCTCTTTTCTCAAAAGCAGAGTGTGTTTCTTGTAAGGCGAGCTAGCGTTTGTTTCACAGTCCTAAATGGAGTTGAATCACATTTAGTTTCTAGTCCTACAATCAAGAGCTGTTTTCTAGTAAGAAGAGTTACTATTGCACTCCCATTGCCATACACAGTGCAAATAGCACTCGCGTCTTTTCCCAGCAAGTACCGTGTATAGGACAGAAGAATAGCTACTGTTCTTGTCAGTTTCCTAAGCAGAGTTGAACTAGATATGGCCCGTGTGTGTAGGAAGCACAGTTCTTTTGTTCTGAGCAAGCTCACTGTTCTGGCCTTATAGGAAACACAGTAGAGTAGATGAAGGCTCATTTCTCAAAAGTAGAGTGTGTTTCTTGTAAGGCGAGCCTGCGTTTGTTTCCCAGTCCTAAATGGAGTTGAGTCACATGCAGTTTCTGGTCCTACGAGCAAGTGTTGTTTTCTGGTAAGAATAGTCTCTATTGTGCTCCCATTGTCATACACAGGGCAAATAGCACTGGCGTCTGTTCCCAGCAAGTACAGTGTATTGTACTGAAGAGAAGCTACTGTTCTTGTCAGTTTCCTAAGCAGAATTTAACTAGATATGGGCCATGTATTAGAAAGCACAGTTCTTTGGTCTGAGCAACCTCACTGTTCGGACACCATTGGAAACACACTAGAGTAGATGAGTGCTCTTTTCTCAAAAGCAGAGTGTGTTTCTTGTAAGGCGAGCTAGCGTTTGTTTCCCAGTCCTAAATGGAGTTGAATCACATGCTGTTTCTAGTCCTACGATCAAGATTTGTTTTCTAGTAAGAAGAGTCACTATTGTGCTCCCATTGCCATACACAGTGCAAAGCACTCTTGTCTGTTCCCAGCAAGTACAGTGTATTGGACTGAAGAGGAGCTACTGTTCTTGTCATTTTCCCAGTAATAAATGGAGTTGAATCACATGCAGTTCCTGGTCCTACGAGGAAGAGTTGTTTTCTGGTAGAAGAGTCACTTCTGCGCTCCATTCCCATACACAGTGCTAATAGCACTCGCATCTGTTCCCAGCAAGTACAGTGTATTGGACTGAAGAGGAGCTACTGTTCTTGTCAGATTCCTAAGCAGAGTTGAACTAGATATGGCCCGTGTGTAGGAAGCACAGTTCTTTTGTTATGTGCAAGCTCACTGTTCAGACACCATAGGAAACACAGTAGAGTAGAAGAGTGCTCTTTTCTAAAAAGCAGAGTGTGTTTCTTGTAAGGCGAGCTAGCGTTTGTTTCCCAGTCCTAAATAAAGTTGAATCACATGAGATTTCTGTTCCTACGAGCAAGTGTTGTTTTCTGGTAAGAAGAGTCACTATTGTGCTCCCATTGACATACACAGTGCAAATAGCACTCGCGTCTGTTCCCAGAAAGAACAGTGATTTGGACTGAAGAGGAGCTACTGTTCTTGTCAGTTTCCAAAGCAGAGTTGAACTAGATATGACCCGTGTGTGTAGGAAGCACAGTTCTTTTGTTCTGAGCAAGCTCACTGTTCTGGCCCAATAGGAAACACAGTAGAGTAGAAGAATGCTCATTTCTCAAAAGTAGAGTGTGTTTCTTGTAAGGCGAGCTAGTGTTTTTTTCCCAGTCCTAAATGGAGTTTATTCACATGCAGTTTCTGGTCCTACGAGCAAGAGTTGTTTTCTGGTAAGAAGAGTCACTATTGCGCTCCCATTGCCATACACAGTGCAAATAGCACTCGTGTCTGTTTCCAGCAAGTACAGTGTATTGGACTGAAGAGTGGCTACTGTTCTTGTCAGGTTACTAAGCAGAGTTGAACTAGATATGGCCCGTGTGTGTAGGAAGCACAGTTCTTTTTTTCTGAGCAAGCTCACTGTTTGGAACCCATAGGAAATTACAGTTCTTTTGCTCTGAGCAAGCTTACTGTTCTGGCCCTAAAGGAAACACAGTAGAGTAGAAGAGTGCTCTTTTCTCAAAAGCAGAGTGTGTTTCTTTAAGGCGACCTAGTGTTTGTTTTCCAGTCAGAAATAGAGTTGAGTCCCATGTAGATTCTGGTCCTACGAGCAAGAGTTGTTTTCTGGTAAGAAGAGTCACTATTGTGCTCCCATTGCCATACACGGTTCAAATAGCACTCGCGTCTGCTCCCAGCAAGTACAGTGTATTGGTCTGAAGAGGAGCTACTGTTCTTTCAGTTTCCTAAGTAGAGTTGAACTAGATATGGCCCGTTTGTGTAGGAAGCACAGTTCTTTTGTTCTGAGCAAGCTCACTGTTCGGACACCGTAGGAAACACAGTAGAGTAGAAGAGTGCTCTTTTCTCAAAAGCAGAGTGTGTTTCTTGTAAGGCGAGCTAGCATTTGTTTCCCAGTCCTAAAAGGAGTTGAATCACATGCAGTTTCTGGTTCTACAAGCAAGAGTTGTTTTCTGGTAAGAAGAGTCACTATTATGCTCCCATTGCCATACACAGGGCAAATAGCACTGGCATATGTTCCCAGCAAGTACAGTGTATTGGACTGAAGTGGAGCTACTGTTCTTGTCAGTTTCCTAAGCAGTGTTGAACTAGATATGGCCCCTGTGTGTAGGAAGCACAGCTCTTTTGTTTTAAGCAAGCTCACTGTTCTGGCCCTATAGGAAACACAGTAGGGTAGAAGAGTGCTCTTTTCTCAAAAGCAGAGTGTGTTTTTTGTAAGGTAAGCTAGCGTTTGTTTCCCAGTCCTATATGGAGTTGAACCACATGCAGTTTCTGGTCCTACAAGCAAGAGTTCTTTTCTGGTAAGAAGAGTCACTATTGCGCTCCCATTGCCAAACACAGTGCAAATAGCACTCGCGTCTGTTCCCAGCAAGTACAGTGTATTGGACTGAAGAGGAGCAACTGTTCTTGTCAGTTTCCTAAGCAGACTTGAACTAGATATGTCCCGTGTGTGTAGGAAGCACAGTTCTTTTGTTATGAACAAGCTCACTTTTCGGACCGCATAGGAAACACAGTAGAGTTGAAGAGTGCTCTTTTCTCAAAAGCGGAGTGTGTTTCTTAGAAGGTCAGCCAGCGATTGTTTCTCAGTCATAAATGGAGTTGAATCACATGCAGTTTTTGGTCCTCTGAGCATTAGTTGTTTTCTGGTAAGGAAAGTCACTATTTTGCTCCCTTTGCCATACACAGTGCAAATAGCACTCGCGTCTGTTCCCAGCAAGTACAGTGTATCGAACTGAAGAGGACATACTGTTCTTGTCAGTTTCCTAAGCAAAGTTGAACTAGATATGGCCCGTGAGTGTATGAAGCACAGTTTTTTTGTTCTGAGCAAGCTCACTGTTCGGATATCATAGGAAACACAGTAGAGTAGAATAGTGCTCTTTTCTCAAAAGAAGACTGTGTTTCTTGTAAGGCGAGCTAGCGTTTGTTTCCCAGTCCTAAATGGAGTAGAATCACATGCAGTATCTGGTCCTACGAGCAAGAGTTGTTTTTTGGTAAGAAGAGTCACTATTGTGCTTCCATTGCCATACACAGTGCAAATAGCACTCGCGTCTGTTCCCAGCAAGTACAGTGTATTGGACTGAAGAGGAGCTACTGTTCCTGTCAGTTTCTTAAGCAGAGTTGAAATAGATATGGCCCGTGTGTGTAGGAAGCACAGTTCTTTGGTTCTGAGCAAGCTCATTGTTTGGACTATATAGGACAAACAGTAGAGTAGAAGAGTGCTCTTCTCTCAAAAGCAGAGTGTGTTTCTTGTAAGGCGAGCTAGCGTTTGTGTATCAGTACTAAATGGAGTTGAGTCACATGCAGATTCTGGTCCTACAAGCAAGAGTTGTTTTCTGGTAAGAAGAGTCACTATTGCGCTCCCATTGTCATACACAGGGCAAATAGCCCTGGCGACTGTTCCCAACATGTACAGTGTATTGGACTGAAGAGGATCTACTTACTGTTCCTGTCAGTTTCCTAAGCAGATTGAACTAGATATGGCCCCTGTGTGTAGGAAGCACAGTTCTTTTGTTCTGAGCAAGCTCACTGTTCTGGCCCTATAGGAAACACAGTAGAGTAGAAGAGTGCTCTTTTTTCAAAAGCAGAGTGTGTTTCTTGTAAGGTAAGCTAGCGTTTGTTTCCCAGTCCTAAATGGAGTTGAATCATATGCAGTTTCTGGTACTACGAGCAAGAGTTCTTTTCTGGTAAGAAGAGTCGCTATCGTGCTCCCATTTTCATACACAGGGTAAATAGCACTGGCGTCTCTTCCCAGCATGTACAGTGTATTGGACTGAAGAGGATCTACTGTTCTTGTCAGTTTCCTATGCAGAATTGAAGTAGATATGCCGTGTGTGTAGGAAGCCCAGTTCTTTTGTTCTGAGCAAGCTCACTCTTCTGGCGCTATAGGAAACACAGTAGAGTAGAAGAGTGTTCTTTTCTCAAAAGCAGATTGTGTTTCTTGTAAGGCGATCTAGCGTTTGTTTCCCAGTCCTAAATGGAGTTGAATCACATGCAATTTTTGGTCCTATGAGCAAGAGTTGTTTTCTGGTAAGGAAAGTCACTATTGCGCTCCCATTGCCAAATACAGTGCAAATAGCCCTCGCGTCTGTTCCCATCAAGTACAGTGTATTGGACTGAAGAGGAGCTACTGTTCTTGTCAGTTTCCTAAGCAGAGTTGAACTAGACATGGCCCCTGTGTGTAGGAAGCACAGTTCTTTTGTTCTGAGCAAGCTCACAGTTCAGACCCCTAGGAAACACAGTAGAGTAGATGAGGGCTCTTTTCTCAAAAGCAGAGTGTGTTTCTTGTAAGGCGAGCTAGCATTTGTTTCCCAGTTGTAAATGGAGTTGAATCACATGAAGTTTCTGGTCCTACAAGCAAGAGTTGTTTTCTGGTAAGAAGAGTCACTCTTGCACTGCCATTGCCATACACAGGGCAAATAGCACTGGCGTCTGTTCCCAGCATGTACTGTGTATTGGACTAAGAGGATCTACTGTTCTTGTCAGTTTCCTAAGCAAAGTTGAACTAGATATGGCCCGTGTGTGTAGGAAGCACAGTTCTTTTGTTCTGAGCAATCTCACTGTTCGGACACCATAGGAAACACAGTAGAGTAGAAGAGTGCTCTCTTCTCAAAAGCAGACTGTGTTTCTTGTAAGGCGAGCTAGCGTTTCTTTCCCAGTCCTAAATGGAGTAGAATCACATGCAGTTTCATGGTCCTACAAGCAAGAGTTGTTTTCTGGTAGAAGAGTCACTATTGCGCTCCCATTGCCATACACAGTGCAAATAGCACTCGCGTCTGTTCCCAGCAAGTACAGTGTAATGGACTGAAGAGGATCTACTTTTCTTGTCAGGTTCCTAAGCAGAATTGAACTAGATATGGCCATGTGTTTAGGAAGCACAGTTCTTTTGTTCTGAGCAAGCTCACTGTTCGGACCCCATAGGAAACACAGTAGAGTAGAAGAGTGCTCTTTCCTCAAAAGCAGAGTGTGTTTCATGTAAGGCGAGCTAGCATTTGTTTCCCAGTCTTAAATTGAGTTGAATCACATGCATTTTCTGGTCCTACGAGCAAGAGTTGTTTTCTGGAAAGGAAAGTCACTATTACGCTCCCATTGCCATACACAGTGCAAATATCACTCGCTTCTGTTCACCACAAGTACAGTGTATCGGACTGAAGAGGAGCTACTGTTCTTGTCAGTTTCCTAAGCAGAGTTGAACTAGATATGGCCCGTGTGTGTAGGAAGCACAGTTCTTATGTTCTGAGCAAGCTCACTGTTCTGGCCCTATAGGAAACACAGTAGAGTAGAAGAGTGCTCTTTTCTCAAAAGCAGAGTGTGTTTCATGTAAGGCGAGCTAGCATTTGTTTCCCAGTCCTAAATTGAGTTGAATCACATGCAGTTTCTGGTCCTACGAGCAAGAGTTGTTTTCTGGAAAGGAAAGTCACTATTACGCTCCCATTGCCATACACAGTGCAAATATCACTCGCTTCTTTTCACCACAATTACAGTGTATCGGACTGAAGAGGAGCTACTGTTCTTGTCAGTTTCCTAAGCAGAGTTGAACTAGATATGGCCCGTGTGTGTAGGAAGCACAGTTCTTATGTTCTGAGCAAGCTCACTGTTCTGGCCCTATAGGAAACACAGTAGAGTAGAAGAGTGCTCTTTTCTCAAAAGCAGAGTGTGTTTCTTGTAAAGCGAGCTAGGGTTTGTTTCCCAGTCCTAAATGGAGTTGAATCACATTCAGTTTCTGGTCCTACGAACAAGAGTTGTTTTCTTGTAAGGAAAGTCACTATTGCGCTCCCATTGCCCTACACAAGGCAAATAGCACTCGCGACTTTTCCCAGCAAGTACAGTGTATTGGACTGAATAGGAGCTACTGTTCTTGTCAGTTTCCTAACCAGAGTTGAACTAGATGTGGTCCGTGTGTGTATTAAGCACAGTTCTTTTATTCTGAGCAAGTTCACTGTTTGGACCCCATAGGAAACACAGTAGAGTAGAAGAGTGCTATTTTCTCTAAAGCAGAGTGTGTTTCTTGTAAGGCGAGCTAGCATTTGTTTCCCAGTCCTAAATGGAGTGGAATCACATGCAGTTTCTAGTCCTATGAGCAAGAGTTGTTTTCTGGTAAGGAAAGTCACTATTGCGCTCCCATTGCCATACACAGTGCAAATAGCACTCGCGTCTGTTCTCAGCAAGTACAGTGTATTGGACTGAAGAGGAGCTACTGTTCTTGTCAGTTTCCTAAGCAGAGTTGAACTAGATGTGGCCCGTGTGTATTAAGCACAGTTCTTTTGTTCTGAGCAAGCTCACTGTTCTGGCCCTCATAGGAAACACAGTAGAGTAGAAGAGTGCTCTTTTCTCTAAAGCAGAGTGTGTTTCTTGTAAGGTGAGCTAGCTTTTGTTTGCCAGTCCTAAATGGAGTTGAATCACATGCAGTTTCTGGTCCTATGACCAAGAGCTGTTTTCTGGTAAGGAAAGTCACTATTTTGCTCCCATTGCCATCCACAGTGCAAATAGCCCTCCCGTCTGTTCCCAGCAAGTACAGTGTATTGGACGGAAGAGGAGCTACTGTTCTTGTCAGTTTCCTAAGCAGAGTTGAACTAGTTATGGCCCTGTGGTGGAAGCACAGTTCTTTTGTTCTGAGCAAGCTCACTGTTCTGGCCCTATAGGAAACACAGTAGAGTAGAAGAGTGCTCTTTCCACAAAAGCAGAGTGTGTTTCTTGTAAGGTGAGCTAGCTTTTGTTTCCCAGTCCTAAATGGAGTTGAATCACATGCAGTTTCTGGTCCTACGAGCAAGAATTGTTTTATAGTAAGAAGAGTCACTATTGCGCTGCCATTGCCATACACAGGACAAATAGCACTGGCGTCTGTTCCCAGCAAGTACAGTGTATTGGACTGAAGAGGATCTACTGTTCTTGTCAGGTTCCTAAACAGAATTGAACTAGATATGGTCTTGTATGCAGGAAGCACAGTTCTTTTGTTCTGAGCAGGCTCACTGTTCGGACCCCATAGGAAACACAGTAGAGTAGAAGAGTGCTCTTTTATCAAAAGCAGAGTGTGTTTCTTGTAAGGCGAGCTAGCATTTGTTTCCTAGTCCTAAATGGAGTTGAGTCACATGCAGTTTCTGGTCCTACGAGCAAGAGTTGTTTTCCGGTAAGACGAGTCACTATTGTGCTCCATTTGCCATACACAGTGCAAATAGCACTCGCGTCTGTTCCCCGCAAGTACACTGTATTGGACTGAAGAGGAGCTACTGTTCTTGTCAGTTTCCTAAGCAGAGTTGAACTAGATATGGCCCGTGTGTGTAGGAAGCACAGTTCTTTTGTTCTGAGCAAGCTCACTGTTAGGACCCCATAGGAAGCACAGTAGAGTAGAAGAGTGCTCTTTTCTCAAAAGCAGAGTGTGTTTCATGTAAGGCGAGCTAGCATCTGTTTCCCAGTCCTAAATGGAGTTGAATCACATGCAGTTTCTGGTCCTACGAGCAAGAGTTGTTTTCTGGTAAAGAAAGTCACTATTGCGCTCCCATTGCCATACACAGTGCAAATAGCACTCGCGTCTGTTCTCAGCAAGTACAGGGTATTGGACTGAAGAGGAGCTACTGTTCTTGTCAGTTTCCTAAGCAGAGTTGAACTAGATGTGGCCCGTGTGTATTAAGCACAGTTCTTTTGTTCTGAGCAAGCTCACTGTTCTGGCCCTATAGGAAACACAGTAGAGTAGAAGAGTGCTCTTTTCTCTAAAGCAGAGTGTGTTTCTTGTAAGGTGAGCTAGCTTTTGTTTGCCAGTCCTAAATGGAGTTGAATCACATGCAGTTTCTGGTCCTACAAGCAAGAGTTGTTTTATGGTACGAAGAGTCACTATTGCGCTGCCATTGCCATACACAGGACAAATAGCACTGGCGTCTGTTCCCAAAAAGTACAGTGTATTGGACTGAAGAGGATCTACTGTTCTTGTCAGGTTCCTAAGCAGAATTGAACTAGTTATAGCCATGTGTGTAGGAAGCACAGTTCTTTTGTTCTGAGCAAGCTCACTGTTCAGACCCAATAGGAAACACAGTAGAGTAGAAGAGTGCTCTTTTCTCAAAAGCAGAGTGTGTATCTTGTAAGGCGAGCTAGCATTTGTTTCCCAGTCCTAAATGGAGTTGAATCACATGCAGTTTCTGGTCCTAAGAGCATGAGTTGTTTTCTGGTAAGGAAAGTCACTATTGTGCTCCCCTTGCCATACACAGTGCAAATAGCTCTCGCGTCTGTTCCCAGCAAGTACAGTGTATCGGACTTAAGAGGAGCTACTGTTCTTGTCAGTTTCCTAAGCAGAGTTGAACATGATATGGCCCTTGTGTGTAGGAAGCACAGTTCTTATGTTCTGAGCAAGCTCACTCTTCTGGCCCTATAGGAAACACAGTAGAGTAGAAGCGTGCTCTTTTCTCAAAAGCAGAGTGTGTTTTTGTAAGGCGAGCTAGCGTTTGTTTCCTAGTTAAATGGAGTTGAATCACATGCAGTTTCTGGTCCTACGAAGAAGAGTTGTTTTCTGGTAAAGAAAGTCACTATTGCGCTCCCATTGGCATACACAGTGCAAATAGCACTCGCGTCTGTTCCCAGCAAGTACAGTGTATCGGACTGAAGAGGAGCTACTGTTCTTGTCAGTTTCCTAAGCAGAGTTGAACTAGATAAGGCCCGTGTGTAGGAAGCACAGTTCTTTTGTTCTGAGCAAGCTCACTGTTCTGGCCCTATAGGAAACACAGTAGAGTAGAAGAGTGCTCTTTTCTCAAAAGCAGAGTGTGTTTCATGCAAGGAGAGCTAGCATTTATATCCCAGTCCTAAATGGAGTTGAACCACATGAAGTTTCTGGTCCTATGAGCAAGAGATGTTTTCTGGTAAGGAAAGTCACTATTGTGCTCCCATTGCCATACACAGTGCAAATAGCACTCGCGTCTGTTCCCAGCAAGTACAGTGTTTCGGACTGAAGAGGAGCTACTGTTTCTGTCAGTTTCCTAAGCAGAGTTGAACTAGTTATGGCCCGTGTGTAGGAAGCACAGTTCTTTTGTTCTGACCAAGCTCACTGTTCTGGCCATATAGGAAACACAGTAGAGTAGAAGAGTGCTCTTTTCTCAAAAGCAGAGTGTGTTTCATGTAAGGCGAGCTAGCATTTGTTTCCCAGTTCTAAATGGAGTTGAATCAAATGCAGTTTCTGGTCCTACGAGCAAGAGTTGTTCACTGGAAAGGAGAGTCACTATTGCGCTCCCCTTGCCATACACATTGCAAATAGCTCTCGCGTCTGTTCCCAGCAAGTACAGTGTATCAGGCTGAAGAAGAGCTACTGTTTTTGTCAGTTTCCTAATCAGAGTTGAACTAGATATGGCCCGTGTGTGTAGGAAGCACAGTTCTTATGTTCTGAGCAAGTTCACTCTTCTGGCCCTATAGGAAACACAGTAGAGTAGAAGAGTGCTCTTTTCTCAAAAGCAGAGTGTATTTTTGTAAGGCGAGCTAGCGTTTGTTTCCTAGTCCTAAATGGAGTTGAATCACATGCAGTTTTTGGTCCTATGAACAAGAGTTGTTTTCTGGTAAGGAAAGTCACTATTGCGCTCCCAATACCCTTCACAAGGCAAATAGCACTCGCGTCTTTTCCCAGCAAGTACAGTGTATTGGACTGAATAGGAGCTACTCTTCTTGTCATTTTACTAAGCAGAGTTGAACTGGAATTGGTCCGTGTGTGTAGTAAGCACAGTTCTTTTGTTCTGAGCAAGCTCACTGTTTGGACCCCATAGGAAACACAGTAGAGTAGAAGAGTGCTCTTTTCTCTAAAGCAGAGTGTGTTTCTTGTAAGGCAAGCTACCGTTTGTTTCCCAGTCCTAAATGGAGTGGAATCACATGCAGTTTCTGGTCCTACGAGCAAGAGTTGTTTTCTGGTAAGGAAAGTCACTATTGAGCTCCCTTTACCATACACAGTGCAAATAGCCCTCCCGTCTGTTCCCAGGAAGTACAGTGTATTGGACTGAAGAGGAGCTACTGTTCTTGTCAGTTTCCTAAGCAGAGTTGAACTAGATATGGCCCGTGTGTGTAGGAAGCACATTTCTTATGTTCTGAGCAAGGTCACTCTTCTGGCCCTATAGGAAAAACAGTAGAGTAGAAGAGTGCTCTTTTCTCAAAAGCAGAGTGTGTTTCTTGTAAAGCGAGCTTGAGTTTGTTTCCCAGTCCTAAATGGAGTTGAATCACATGCAGTTTCTGGTCCTACGAGCAAGAGTTGTTTTCTGGGAAGAAGAGTCACTATTGCGCTGCCATTGCCATACACAGGACTAATAGCACTGGCGTCTGTTCCCAGCAAGTACAGTGTATTGGACTGTAGAGGATCTACTGTTCTTGTCAGGTTCCTAAGCAGAATTGAACTAGATATGGCCGTGAGTGTAGGAAGCACAGTTCTTTTGTTCTGAGCAAGCTCAATTTTCGGAACACATAGGAAACACAGTAGAGTAGAAGAGTGCCCTTTTCTCTAAAGCAGAGTGTGTTTCTTGTAAGGCGAGCTACCGTTTGTTTCCCAGTCCTAAATGGAGTGGAATCACATGCAGTTTCTGGTCCTACGAGCAAGAGTTGTTTTCTGGTAAGGAAAGTCACTATTGTGCTCCCATTGCCATACACAGTGCAAATAACCCTCCCATCTTTTTTCAGCAAGTGCAGTGTATTGGACTGAATAGGAACAACTGTTCTTGTCTGTTTACTAAGCAGAGTTGAACTAGATATGGCTGTGTGAGTAGGAAGTACAGTTTTTTTGTTCTGAGCAAGCTCACTGTTCGGACACCATAGGAAACACAGTAGAGTAGAAGAGTGCTCTTTTCTCAAAAGCAGAGTGTGTTTCTTGTAAGGCGAGCTAGCTTTTGTTTCCCAGTCCTAAATGGAGTTGAATCACATGCAGTTTCTGGTCCTACGAGCAAGAGTTGTTTTATGGTAAGAAGAGTCACTATTGTGCTGCCATTGACATATACAGGACAAATAGCACTGGCGTCTGTTCCCAGCAAGTACAGTGTATTGGACTGAAGAGGATCTACTGTTCTTGTCAGGTTCTTAGCAGAATTGAACTAGATATGGCCGTGTGTGTAGGAATCACAGTTCTTTTGTTCTGAGCAAGCTCACTGTTCGGACACCATAGGAAACACAGTAGAGTAGAAGAGTGCTCTTTTCTCAAAAGCAGAGTGTGTTTTTGTAAGGCGAGCTAGCGTTTATTTCCTAGTCTTAAATGGAGTTGAATCACATGCAGTTTCTGGTCCAATGAACAAGAGTTGTTTTCTGGTAAGGAAAGTCACTATTGTGCTCCCATTACCCTTCACAAGGCAAATAGCACTCGCGTCTTTTCCCAGCAAGTACAGTGTATTGGACTGAATAGGAGCTACTCTTCTTGTTAGTTTACTAAGCAGAGTTGAACTAGATATGGTCCGTGTGTGTAGGAAGCACTGTTCTTTTGTACTGAGCAATCTCACTGTTTGGACCCCATAGGAAACACAGTAGAGTAGAAGAGTGCTCTTTTCTCTAAAGCAGGTTGTGTTTCTTGTAAGGCATGCTACCGTTTGTTTCCCAGTCCTAAATGGAGTGGAATCACATGCAGTTTCTGGTCCTACGAGCAAGAGTTGTTTTCTGGTAAGGAAAGTCACTATTGCGCTCCCTTTGCCATACACAGTGCAAATAGCCCTTCCGTCTGTTCCCAGCAAGTACAGTGTATTAGACTGAAGAGGAGCTACTGTTCTTCTCAGTTTCCTAAGCAGAGTTGAACTACATATGGTCCGTGTGTGTAGGAAGCACAGTTCTTTTGTTCCGAGCAAGCTCACTCTTCTGGCCCTATAGGAAACACAGTAGAGTAGAAGAGTGCTCTTTTCTCAAAAGCAGAGTGTGTTTCTTGTAAAGCAAGCTAGAGTTTGTTTCCCAGTCCTAAATGGAGTTGAATCACATGCAGTTTCTGATCCTACGAGCAAGAGTTGTTTTCTGGTAAGAAGTCACTATTGCGCTGCCATTGCCATACACAGGACAAATAGCACTGGCGTCTGTTCCCAGCAAGTACAGTGTATTGGACTGAAGAGGATATACTGTTCTCGTCAGGATCCTAAGCAGACTTGAACTAGATATGGCCGTGTGAGTAGGAAGTATAGTTTTTTTGTTCTGAGCAAGCTCACTGTTCGGAACACATAGGAAACACAGTAGAGTAGAAGAGTGCTCTTTTCTCAAAAGCAGAGTGTGTTTCATGTAAGGCGAGCTAGCGTTTGTTTCCCAGTCCTAAATGGAGTTGAGTCACATGCAGTTTTTTGTCCTACGAGCAAGAGTTGTTTTCTGGTAAGACAAGTCACTATTGTGCTCCAATGCCATACACAGTGCAAATAGCACTCGCGTCTGTTCCCCGCAAGTACAGTGTATTGGACTGAAGAGGAGCTACTGTTCTTGTTGGTTTCCTAAGCAGAGTTGAACTAGTTATGGCCCGTGTGTGTAAGAAGCACAGTTCTTTTGTTCTGAGCAAGCTCACTGTTCGGACCCGATAGGAAACACAATAGAGTAGAAGAGTGCTCTTTTCTCAAATGCAGAGTGTGTTTCATGTAAGGCGAGCTAGCATTTGTTTCCCAGTCCTAAATGGAGTTGAATCACATGCAGTTTCTGGTCCTACGAGCAAGAGTTGTTTTCTGGTAAGAAGAGTCACTATTGCGCTGTCATTGCAATACACAGGACTAAGAGCACTGGCGTCTGTTCCCAGCAAGTACAGTGTATTGGACTGTAGAGGATCTACTGTTCTTGTCAGGTTCCTAAGCAGAATTGAACTAGATATGGCCGTGTGTGTAGGAAGCACAGTTCTTTTGTTCTGAGCAAGCTCACTTTTCGGAACACATAGGAAACACAGTAGAGTAGAAGAGTGCTCTTTCCACAAAAGCAGAGTGTGTTTCTTGTAAGGTGAGCTAGCTTTTGTTTCCCAGTCCTAAATGGAGTTGAATCACATGCAGTTTCTGGTCCTACGAGCAAGAGTTGTTTTATAGTAAGAAGAGTCACTATTGCGCTGCCATTGCCATACACAGGACAAATAGCCCTGGCGTTTGTTCCCAGCAAGTACAGTGTATTGGACTGAAGAGGATCTACTGTTCTTGTCAGGTTCCTAAACAGATATGGTCTTGTATGTAGGAAGCACAGTTCTTTTGTTCTGAGCAGGCTCACTGTTCGGACCCCATAGGAAACACAGTAGAGTACAAGAGTGCTCTCTTCTCAAAAGCAGACTGTGTTTCTTGTAAGGCGAGCTAGCGTTTCTTTCCCAGTCCTAAATGGAGTAGAATCACATGCAGTTTCTGGTCCTACGAGCAAGAGTTGTTTTCTGGTAGAAGAGTCACTATTGCGCTCCCATTGCCATACACAGTGCAAATAGCACTCGCGTCTGTTCCCAGCAAGTACAGTGTATTGGACTGAAGAGGAGCTACTGTTCTTGTCCGTTTCCTAAGCAGAGTTGAACTATATATGGCCCGTGTGTGTAGGAAGCACAGTTCTTTTGTTATGACCAAGCTCACTGTTCGGAACCCATAGGAAACACAGTAGAGTAGAAGAGTGCTCTTTTCTCAAAAGCAGACTGTGTTTCTTGTAAAGCGAGCTAGAGTTTGTTTCCCAGTCCTAAATGGAGTGGAATCACATGCAGTTTCTGGTCCTACGAGCAAGAGTTGTTTTCTGGTAAGGAAAGTCACTATTGCGCTCCACTTGCCATACATAGTGCAAATAGCTCTCGCGTCTGTTCCCAGCAAGTACAGTGTATTGGACTGAAGAGGAGCTACTGTTCTTGTCAGTTTCCTAAGCAGAGTTGAACTAGATATGGCCCGTGTGTGTAGGAAGCACAGTTCTTTTGTTCTGAGCAAGCTCACTGTTCAGACCCAATAGGAAACACAGTAGAGGAGAAGAGTGCTCTTTTCTCAAAAGCAGAGTGTGTTCCTTGTAAGGCGAGCTAGCGTTTGTTTCCCAGTCCTAAATGGATTTGAGTCACATGCAGTTTCTGGTCCTAAGAACAAGAGTTGTTTTCTGGTAAGGAAAGTCACTAGTGCGCGCCCATTGCCTTACACAAGGCAAATAGCACTCGCGTCTTTTCCCAGCAAGTACAGTGTATTGGACTGAATAGGAGTTACTGTTCTTGTCAGTTTCCTAAGTAGAGTTGAACTAGATATGGCCCGTGTGTGTAGGAAGCACAGTTCTTTTGTTCTGAGCAAGCTCACTGTTCTGGCCCTATAAGAAACACAGCAGAGTAGAAGAGTGCTCTTTGCTCTAAAGCAGAGTGTGTTTCTTGTAAGGTCAGCTAGCTTTTGTTTCCCAGTCCTAAATGGAGTTGAATCACATGCAGTTTCTGGTCCTACGAGCAAGAGTTGTTTTATGGTAAGAAGAGTCACTATTGCGCTGCCATTGCCATACACAGGACATATAACACTGGCGTCTCTTCCCAGCAAGTACGGTGTATTGGACTGAAGAGAAGCTACTGTTCTTGTCAGGTTCCTAAGCAGAATTGAACTAGATATGGCCGTGTGTGTAGGAAGCACAGTTCTTTTGTTCTGAGGAAGCTCAGTGTTCGGACCCCATAGGAAACACAGTGTAGTAGAAGAGTGCTCTTTTCTCAAAAGCAGAGTGTGTTTCTTTTAAGGCGAGCTAGCGTTTGTTTCCCAGTCCTAAATTGAGTTGAGTCACGTGCAGGTTTTTGTCCTAGGAGCAAGAGTTGTTTTCTGGTAGGGTGAGTCACTATTGTGCTCCAATTGCCATACACAGTGCAAATAGCTCTCGCGTCTGTTCCCAGCAAGTACAGTGTATCAGACTGAAGAGGAGCTACTGTTCTTGTAGGTTTCCTAAGCAGAGTTGAACATGATATGGCCCTTGTGTGTAGGAAGCACAGTTCTTATGTTCTGAACAAGCTAACTCTTCTGGCCCTATAGGAAACACAGTAGAGTAGAAGCGTGCTCTTTTCTCAAAAGCAGAGTGTGTTTTTGTAAGGCGAGCTAGCGTTTGTTTCCTAGTTAAATGGAGTTGAATCACATGCAGTTTCTGGTCCTACGAAGAAGAGTTGTTTTCTGGTAAAGAAAGTCACTATTGCGCTCCCATTGCCATACACAGTGCAAATAGCACTCGCGTCTGTTCCCAGCAAGTACAGTGTATCGGACTGAAGAGGAGCTACTGTTCTTGTCAGTTTCCTAAGCAGAGTTGAACTAGATAAGGCCCGTGTGTAGGAAGCACAGTTCTTTTGTTCTGAGCAAGCTCACTGTTCTGGCCCTATAGGAAACACAGTAGAGTAGAAGAGTGCTCTTTTCTCTAAAGCAGAGTGTGTTTCTTGTAAGGTGAGCTAGCGTTTGTTTCCCAGTCCTAAATGGAGTTGAATCACATGTAGTTTCTGGTCCTACGAGCAAGAGTTGTTTTATGGTAAGAAGAGTCACTATTGCGCTGCCATTGCCATACACAGGACAAATAGCACTGGCGTCTGTTCCCAGGAAATACAGAGTATTGGACTGAAGAGGATCTACTGTTCTTGTCAGGTTCCTAAGCAGAATTGAACTAGTTATGGCCGTGTGTGTATAAAGCACAGTTCTTTTGTTCTGAGCAAGCTCACTGTTCAGACCCAATAGGAAACACAGTAGAGTAGAAGAGTGCTCTTTTCTCAAAAGCAGAGTGTGTTTCTTGTAAGGCGAGCTAGCGTTTGTTTCCCAGTCCTAAATGGAGTTGAGTCACGTGCAGTTTTTTGTCCTACGAGCAAGAGTTGTTTTCTGGTAAGACGAGTCACTATTGTGCTCCAATTGCCATACACAGTGCAAATAGCTCTCGCGTCTGTTCCCCCAAAGTACAGTGTATTGGACTGAAGAGGATCTACTGTTCTTGTCAGTTTCCTAAGTAGAGTTGAACTACATATGGCCCGTGTGTAGGAAGCTCAGTTGTTTTGTACTGAGCAAGCTCACTGTTCGGACCCCATAGGAAACACAGTAGAGTAGAAGAGTGCTCTTTTCTCAAAAGCAGACTGTGTTTCTTGTAAAGCGAGCTAGAGTTTGTTTCCCAGTCCTAAATGGAGTGGAATCACATGCAGTTTCTGGTCCTACGAGCAAGAGTTGTTTTATGGTAAGGAAAGTCACTATTGTGCTCCCCTTGCCATACATAGTGCAAATAGCTCTCGCGTCTGTTCCCAGCAAGTACAGTGTATCG
Organism: Peromyscus eremicus; assembly: GCF_949786415.1. Taxonomy (NCBI): domain Eukaryota; kingdom Metazoa; phylum Chordata; class Mammalia; order Rodentia; family Cricetidae; genus Peromyscus; species Peromyscus eremicus. The sequence continues at coordinate 3,146,045 of NW_026734293.1, forward strand.
GACTGAAGAGGAGCTACTGTTCTTGTCAGTGTCCTAAGCAGAGTTGAACTAGATGTGGCCCGTGTGTTTAGGAAGCACAGTTCTTTTGTTCTGAGCAAGCTCACTGTTCAGACCCAATAGGAAACACAGTAGAGGAGAAGAGTGCTCTTTTCTCAAAAGCAGAGTGTGTTCCTTGTAAGGCGAGTTAGCGTTTGTTTCCCAGTCCTAAATGGATTTGAGTCACATGCAGTTTCTGGTCCTAAGAACAAGAGTTGTTTTCTGGTAAGGAAAGTCAATATTGCGCGCCCATTGCCTTACACAAGGCAAATAGCACTCGCGTATTTTCCCAGCAAGTACAGTGTATTGGACTGAATAGGAGTTACTGTTCTTGTCAGTTTCCTAAGTAGAGTTGAACTAGATATGGCCCATGTGTGTAGGAAGCACAGTTCTTTTGTTCTGAGTAAGCTCACTGTTCTGGCCCTATAGGAAACACAGCAGAGTAGAAGAGTGCTCTTTTCTCTAAAGCAGAGTGTGTTTCTTGTAAGGTCAGCTAGCTTTTGTTTCCCAGTCCTAAATGGAGTTGAATTACATGCAGTTTCTGGTCCTACGAGCAAGAGTTGTTTTATGGTAAGAAGAGTCACTATTGTGCTGCCATTGCCATACACAGGACAAATAACACTGGCGTCTGTTCCCAGCAAGTACGGTGTATTGGACTGAAGAGAAGCTACTGTTCTTGTCAGGTTCCTAAGCAGAATTGAACTAGATATGGCCGTGTGTGTAGGAAGCACAGTTCTTTTGTTCTGAGGAAGCTCAGTGTTCGGACCCCATAGGAAACACAGTGTAGTAGAAGAGTGCTCTTTTCTCAAAAGCAGAGTGTGTTTCTTTAAGGCGAGCTAGCGTTTGTTTCCCAGTCCTAAATGGAGTTGAGTCACGTGCAGGTTTTTGTCCTAGTAGCAAGAGTTGTTTTCTGGTAGGGCGAGTCACTATTGTGCTCCAATTGCCATACACAGTGCAAATAGCACTCGCGTCAGTTCCCTGCAAGTACAGTATATGGGACTGAAGAGGAGCTACTGTTCTTGTCAGTTTCCTAAGCAGAGTTGAACTAGATATGGCCCCTGTGTAGGAAGCACAGTTCTTTGTTCTGAGCAAGCTCACAGTTCTGGCCCTATAGGAAACACAGTAGAGTAGAAGAGTGCTCTTTTCTCTAAAGCAGAGTGTGTTTCTGTAAGGTGAGCTAGCTTTTGTTTCCCAGTCCTAAATGGAGTTGAATCACATGAAGTTTCTGGTCCTACGAGCAAGAGTTGTTTTCTGGTAAGGAAAGTCACTATTGCGCTCCCATTACCCTACACAAGGCAAATAGCACTCGCGTCTTTTCCCAGCAAGTGCAGTGTATTGGAGTGAATAGGAGCTACTGTTCTTGTCAGTTTCTAAAGCAGAGTTGAACTAGATATGGTCCGTATGTGTATGAAGCACAGTTCTTTTGTTCTGAGCAAGCTCACTGTTTGGATCCCATAGGAAACACAGTAGAGTAAAAGAGTGCTCTTTTCTTTAAAGCAAAGTGTGTTTGAAAGGCGAGCTAACATTTGTTTCCCAGTCCTAAATGGAGTGGAATCACATGCAGTTTCTGGTCCTACGAGCAAGAGTTGTTTTCTGGTAAGGAAACTCACTATTGTGCTCCCATTGCCATACACATTGCAAATAGCCCTCCCGTCTGTTTCCAGCAAGTACAGCGTATTGGACTGAAGAGGATCTACTGTTCCTCTCAGTTTCCTAAGAAAAGTTGAACTAGATATGGTCCGTGTGTGTAGGAAGCACAGTTCTTTTTTTCTGAGCAAGCTCACTGTTCTAGCCCTATAGGAAACACAGTAGAGTAGAAGAGTGCTCTTTTCTCAAAAGCAGAGTGTGTTTCTTGTAAAGCGAGCTTGAGTTTGTTTCCCAGTCCTAAATGGAGTTGAATCACATGCTGTTTCTAGTCTAAGAGCAAGAGTTGTTTTATGGTAACAAGAGTCACTATTGCTCTGCCATTGCCATACACAGGACAAATAGCACTGGCGTCTGTTCCCAGCAAGTACAGTGTAATGGACTGAAGAGGATCTACTTTTCTTGTCAGGTTCCTAAGCAGAATTGAACTAGATATGGCCATGTGTTTAGGAAGCACAGTTCTTTTGTTCTGAGCAAGCTCACTGTTCAGACCCCATAGGAAACACAGTAGAGTAGAAGAGTGCTCTTTTCTCAAAAGCAGAGTGTGTTTCATGTAAGGCGAGCTAGCATTTGTTTCCCAGTCCTAAATTGAGTTGAATCACATGCAGTTTCTGGTCCTACGAGCAAGAGTTGTTTTCTGGAAAGGAAAGTCACTATTACGCTCCCATTGCCATACACAGTGCAAATATCACTCGCTTCTGCTCACCACAAGTACAGTGTATCGGACTGAAGAGGAGCTACTGTTCTTGTCAGTTTCCTAAGCAGAGTTGAACTAGATATGGCCCGTGTGTGTAGGAAGCACAGTTCTTATGTTCTGAGTAAGCTCACTGTTCTGGCCCTATAGGAAACACAGTAGAGTAGAAGAGTGCTCTTTTCTCAAAAGCAGAGTGTGTTTCTTGTAAAGCGAGCTAGAGTTTGTTTCCCAGTCCTAAATGGAGTTGAATCACATGCAGTTTCTGGTCCTACGAACAAGAGTTGTTTTCTTGTAAGGAAAGTCACTATTGCGCTCCCATTGCCCTACACAAGGCAAATAGCACTCGCGTCTTTTCCCAGCAAGTACAGTGTATTGGACTGAAGAGGATCTGTTCTTGTCAGTTTCCTAACCAGAGTTGAACTAGATGTGGTCCTTGTGTGTATTAAGCACAGTTCTTTTATTCTGAGCAAGTTCACTGTTTGGACCCCATAGGAAACACAGTAGAGTAGAAGAGTGCTATTTTCTCTAAAGCAGAGTGTGTTTCTTGTAAGGCGAGCTAGCATTTGTTTCCCAGTCCTAAATGGAGTGGAATCACATGCAGTTTCTAGTCCTATGAGCAAGAGTTGTTTTCTGGTAAGGAAAGTCACTATTGCGCTCCCATTGCCATACACAGTGCAAATAGCACATGCGCCTGTTGCCAGCAAGTACAGTGTATTGGACTGAAGAGGAGCTACTGTTCTTGTCAGTTTCCTAAGCAGAGTTGAACTAGATATGGCCCGTGTGTGTAGGAAGCACAGTTCTTTTGTTCTGAGCAAGCCCTTGTTCGGACCTCATAGGAAACACAGTAGAGTAGAAGAGTGCTCTTTAATCAAAAGCAGAGTGTATTTCATGTAAGGCGAGCTGGCATTTGTTTCCCAGTCCTAAATGGAGTTGAATCACATGCAGTTTCTGGTCCTATGACCAAGAGCTGTTTTCTGGTAAGGAAAGTCACTATTTTGCTCCCATTGCCATCCACAGTGCAAATAGCCCTCCTGTCTGTTCCAAGCAAGTACAGTGTATTGGACGGAAGAGGAGCTACTGTTCTTGTCAGTTTCCTAAGCAGAGTTGAACTAGTTATGGCCCTGTGTTGGAAGCACAGTTCTTTTGTTCTGAGCAAGCTCACTGTTCTGGCCCTATAGGAAACACAGTAGAGTGAAAGAGTGCTCTTTCCACAAAAGCAGAGTGTGTTTCTTGTAAGGTGAGCTAGCTTTTGTTTCCCAGTCCTAAATGGAGTTGAATCACATGCAGTTTCTGGTCCTACGAGCAAGAGTTGTTTTATAGTAAGAAGAGTCACTATTGCGCTGCCATTGCCATACACAGGACAAATAGCACTGGCGTCTGTTCCCAGCAAGTACAGTGTATTGGACTGAAGAGGATCTACTGTTCTTGTCAGGTTCCTAAACAGAATTGAACTAGATATGGTCTTGTATGTAGGAAGCACAGTTCTTTTGTTCTGAGCAGGCTCACTGTTCGGACCCCATAGGAAACACAGTAGACTAGAAGAGTGCTCTTTTATCAAAAGCAGAGTGTGTTTCTTGTAAGGCGAGCTAGCATTTGTTTCCCAGTCCTAAATGGAGTTGAGTCACATGCAGTTTCTGGTCATATGAGCAAGAGTTGTTTTCCGGTAAGACGAGTCACTATTGTGCTCCATTTGCCATACACAGTGCAAATAGCACTCGCGTCTGTTCCCCGCAAATACACTGTATTGGACTGAAGAGGAGCTACTGTTCTTGTCAGTTTCCTAAGCAGAGTTGAACTAGATATGGCCCGTGTGTGTAGGAAGCACAGTTCTTTTGTTCTGAGCAAGCTCACTGTTCGGACCCCATAGGAAGCACAGTAGAGTAGAAGAGTGCTCTTTTCTCAAAAGCAGAGTGTGTTTCTTGTAAGGCGAGCTAGCATTTGTTTCCCAGTCCTAAATGGAGTTGAATCACATGCAGTTTCTGGTCCTAAGAGCATGAGTTGTTTTCTGGTAAGGAAAGTCACTACTGCGCTCCCCTTGCCATACACAGTGCAAATAGCTCTCGCGTCTGTTCCCAGCAAGTACAGTGTATCGGACTGAAGAGGAGCTACTGTTCTTGTCAGTTTCCTAAGCAGAGTTGAACATGATATGGCCCTTGTGTGTGGGAAGCACAGTTCTTATGTTCTGAGCAAGCTCACTCTTCTGGCCCTATAGGAAACACAGTAGAGTAGAAGCGTGCTCTTTTCTCAAAAGCAGAGTGTGTTTTTGTAAGGCGAGCTAGCGTTTGTTTCCTAGTTAAATGGAGTTGAATCACATGCAGTTTCTGGTCCTACGAAGAAGAGTTGTTTTCTGGTAAAGAAAGTCACTATTGTGCTCCCATTGCCATACCCAGTGCAAATAGCACTTGCGTCTGTTCCCAGTAAGTACAGTGTATCGGACTGAAGAGGAGCTACTGTTCTTGTCAAGTTCCTAAGCAGAGTTGAACTAGATAAGGCCCGTGTGTAGGAAGCACAGTTCTTTTGTTCTGAGCAAGCTCACTGTTCTGGCCCTATAGGAAACACAGTAGAGTAGAAGAGTGCTCTTTTCTCTAAAGCAGAGTGTGTTTCTTGTAAGGTGAGCTAGCGTTTGTTTCCCAGTCTTAAATGGAGTTGAATCACATGTAGTTTCTGGTCCTACGAGCAAGAGTTGTTTTATGGTAAGAAGAGTCACTATTGTGCTGCCATTGCCATACACAGGACAAATAGCACTGGCGTCTGTTCCCAGGAAATACAGAGTATTGGACTGAAGAGGATCTACTGTTCTTGTCAGGTTCCTAAGCAGAATTGAACTAGTTATGGCGGTGTGTGTATAAAGCACAGTTCTTTTGTTCTGAGCAAGCTCACTGTTCAGACCCAATAGGAAACACAGTAGAGTAGAAGAGTGCTCTTTTCTCAAAAGCAGAGTGTGTTTCTTGTAAGGCGAGCTAGCGTTTGTTTCCTAGTCCTAAATGGAGTTAAGTCACGTGCAGTTTTTTGTCCTACGAGCAAGAGTTGTTTTCTGGTAAGACGAGTCACTATTGTGCTCCAATTGCCATACACAGTGCAAATAGCTCTCGCGTCTGTTCCCCCAAAGTACAGTGTATTGGACTGAAGATGATCTACTGTTCTTGTCAGTTTCTTAAGCAGAGTTGAACTAGATATGGCCCGTGTGTGTAGGAAGCACAGTTCTTTTGTTCTGAGCTAGCTCACTGTTTGGACCCCATAGGAAACACAGTAGAGTAGAAGAGTGCTCTTTTCTCAAAAGCAGAGTGTGTTCATGGAAGGCGAGCTAGCATTTATATCCCAGTCCTAAATGGAGTTGAACCACATGAAGTTTCTGGTCCTATGAGCAAGAGATGTTTTCTGGTAAGGAAAGTCACTATTGTGCTCCCATTGCCATACACAGTGCAAATAGCACTCGCGTCTGTTCCCAGCAAGTACAGTGTTTCGGACTGAAGAGGAGCTACTGTTCTTGTCAGTTTCCTAAGCAGAGTTGAACTAGTTATGGCCCGTGTGTAGGAAGCACAGTTCTTTTGTTCTGACCAAGCTCACTGTTTTGGCCATATAGGAAACACAGTAGAGTAGAAGAGTGCTCTTTTCTCAAAAACAGAGTGTGTTTCATGTAAGGCGAGCTAGCATTTGTTTCCCAGTTCTAAATGGAGTTGAATCACATGCAGTTTCTGGTCCTACGAGCAAGAGTTGTTCACTGGAAAGGAGAGTCACTATTGCGCTCCCCTTGCCATATACATTGCAAATAGCTCTCGCGTCTGTTCCCAGCAAGTACAGTGTATCAGACTGAAGAGGAGCTACTGTTTTTGTCAGTTTCCTAATCAGAGTTGAACTAGATATGGCCCGTGTGTGTAGGAAGCACAGTTCTTATGTTCTGAGCAAGTTCATTCTTCTGGCCCTATAGGAAACACAGTAGAGTAGAAGAGTGCTCTTTTCTCTAAAGCAGAGTGTGTTTTTGTAAGGCGAGCTAGCATTTGTTTCCTAGTCCTAAATGGAGTTGAATCACATGCAGTTTTTGGTCCTATGAACAAGAGTTGTTTTCTGGTAAGGAAAGTCACTATTGCGCTCCCATTACCCTACACAAGGCAAATAGCACTCGCGTCTTTTCCCAGCAAGTACAGTGTATTGGACTGAATAGGAGCTACTGTTCTTGTCAGTTTCCTAACCAGAGTTGAACTAGATGTGGTCCTTGTGTGTATTAAGCACAGTTCTTTTATTCTGAGCAAGTTCACTGTTTGGACCCCATAGGAAACACAGTAGAGTAGAAGAGTGCTATTTTCTCTAAAGCAGAGTGTGTTTCTTGTAAGGCGAGCTAGCATTTGTTTCCCAGTCCTAAATGGAGTGGAATCACATGCAGTTTCTAGTCCTATGAGCAAGAGTTGTTTTCTGGTAAGGAAAGTCACTATTGCGCTCCCATTGCCATACACAGTGCAAATAGCACATGCGCCTGTTGCCAGCAAGTACAGTGTATTGGACTGAAGAGGAGCCTCTGTTCTTGTCAGTTTCCTAAGCAGAGTTGAACTAGATATGGCCCGTGTGTGTAGGAAGCACAGTTCTTTTGTTCTGAGCAAGCCCTTGTTCGGACCTCATAGGAAACACAGTAGAGTAGAAGAGTGCTCTTTAATCAAAAGCAGAGTGTATTTCATGTAAGGCGAGCTGGCATTTGTTTCCCAGTCCTAAATGGAGTTGAATCACATGCAGTTTCTGGTCCTATGACCAAGAGCTGTTTTCTGGTAAGGAAAGTCACTATTTTGCTCCCATTGCCATCCACAGTGCAAATAGCCCTCCTGTCTGTTCCAAGCATGTACAGTGTATTGGACGGAAGAGGAGCTACTGTTCTTGTCAGTTTCCTAAGCAGAGTTGAACTAGTTATGGCCCTGTGTTGGAAGCACAGTTCTTTTGTTCTGAGCAAGCTCACTGTTCTGGCCCTATAGGAAACACAGTAGAGTGAAAGAGTGCTCTTTCCACAAAAGCAGAGTGTGTTTCTTGTAAGGTGAGCTAGCTTTTGTTTCCCAGTCCTAAATGGAGTTGAATCACATGCAGTTTCTGGTCCTACGAGCAAGAGTTGTTTTATAGTAAGAAGAGTCACTATTGCGCTGCCATTGCCATACACAGGACAAATAGCACTGGCGTCTGTTCCCAGCAAGTACAGTGTATTGGACTGAAGAGGATCTACTGTTCTTGTCAGGTTCCTAAACAGAATTGAACTAGATATGGTCTTGTATGTAGGAAGCACAGTTCTTTTGTTCTGAGCAGGCTCACTGTTCGGACCCCATAGGAAACACAGTAGAGTAGAAGAGTGCTCTTTTATCAAAAGCAGAGTGTGTTTCTTGTAAGGCGAGCTAGCATTTGTTTCCCAGTCCTAAATGGAGTTGAGTCACATGCAGTTTCTGGTCCTATGAGCAAGAGTTGTTTTCCGGTAAGACGAGTCACTATTGTGCTCCATTTGCCATACACAGTGCAAATAGCACTCGCGTCTGTTCCCCGCAAATACACTGTATTGGACTGAAGAGGAGCTACTGTTCTTGTCAGTTTCCTAAGCAGAGTTGAACTAGATATGGCCCGTGTGTGTAGGAAGCACAGTTCTTTTGTTCTGAGCAAGCTCACTGTTCGGACCCCATAGGAAGCACAGTAGAGTAGAAGAGTGCTCTTTTCTCAAAAGCAGAGTGTGTTTCTTGTAAGGCGAGCTAGCATTTGTTTCCCAGTCCTAAATGGAGTTGAATCACATGCAGTTTCTGGTCCTAAGAGCATGAGTTGTTTTCTGGTAAGGAAAGTCACTACTGCGCTCCCCTTGCCATACACAGTGCAAATAGCTCTCGCGTCTGTTCCCAGCAAGTACAGTGTATCGGACTGAAGAGGAGCTACTGTTCTTGTCAGTTTCCTAAGCAGAGTTGAACATGATATGGCCCTTGTGTGTGGGAAGCACAGTTCTTATGTTCTGAGCAAGCTCACTCTTCTGGCCCTATAGGAAACACAGTAGAGTAGAAGCGTGCTCTTTTCTCAAAAGCAGAGTGTGTTTTTGTAAGGCGAGCTAGCGTTTGTTTCCTAGTTAAATGGAGTTGAATCACATGCAGTTTCTGGTCCTACGAAGAAGAGTTGTTTTCTGGTAAAGAAAGTCACTATTGTGCTCCCATTGCCATACCCAGTGCAAATAGCACTCGCGTCTGTTCCCAGTAAGTACAGTGTATCGGACTGAAGAGGAGCTACTGTTCTTGTCAAGTTCCTAAGCAGAGTTGAACTAGATAAGGCCCGTGTGTAGGAAGCACAGTTCTTTTGTTCTGAGCAAGCTCACTGTTCTGGCCCTATAGGAAACACAGTAGAGTAGAAGAGTGCTCTTTTCTCTAAAGCAGAGTGTGTTTCTTGTAAGGTGAGCTAGCGTTTGTTTCCCAGTCTTAAATGGAGTTGAATCACATGTAGTTTCTGGTCCTACGAGCAAGAGTTGTTTTATGGTAAGAAGAGTCACTATTGTGCTGCCATTGCCATACACAGGACAAATAGCACTGGCGTCTGTTCCCAGGAAATACAGAGTATTGGACTGAAGAGGATCTACTGTTCTTGTCAGGTTCCTAAGCAGAATTGAACTAGTTATGGCCGTGTGTGTATAAAGCACAGTTCTTTTGTTCTGAGCAAGCTCACTGTTCAGACCCAATAGGAAACACAGTAGAGTAGAAGAGTGCTCTTTTCTCAAAAGCAGAGTGTGTTTCTTGTAAGGCGAGCTAGCGTTTGATTCCTAGTCCTAAATGGAGTTAAGTCACGTGCAGTTTTTTGTCCTACGAGCAAGAGTTGTTTTCTGGTAAGACGAGTCACTATTGTGCTCCAATTGCCATACACAGTGCAAATAGCTCTCGCGTCTGTTCCCCCAAAGTACAGTGTATTGGACTGAAGATGATCTACTGTTCTTGTCAGTTTCCTAAGCAGAGTTGAACTAGATATGGCCCGTGTGTGTAGGAAGCACAGTTCTTTTGTTCTGAGCTAGCTCACTGTTCGGACCCCATAGGAAACACAGTAGAGTAGAAGAGTGCTCTTTTCTCAAAAGCAGAGTGTGTTCATGGAAGGCGAGCTAGCATTTATATCCCAGTCCTAAATGGAGTTGAACCACATGAAGTTTCTGGTCCTATGAGCAAGAGATGTTTTCTGGTAAGGAAAGTCACTATTGTGCTCCCATTGCCATACACAGTGCAAATAGCACTCGCGTCTGTTCCCAGCAAGTACAGTGTTTCGGACTGAAGAGGAGCTACTGTTCTTGTCAGTTTCCTAAGCAGAGTTGAACTAGTTATGGCCCGTGTGTAGGAAGCACAGTTCTTTTGTTCTGACCAAGCTCACTGTTCTGGCCATATAGGAAACACAGTAGAGTAGAAGAGTGCTCTTTTCTCAAAAACAGAGTGTGTTTCATGTAAGGCGAGCTAGCATTTGTTTCCCAGTTCTAAATGGAGTTGAATCACATGCAGTTTCTGGTCCTACGAGCAAGAGTTGTTCACTGGAAAGGAGAGTCACTATTGCGCTCCCTTTGCCATACACATTGCAAATAGCTCTCGCGTCTGTTCCCAGCAAGTACAGTGTATCAGACTGAAGAGGAGCTACTGTTTTTGTCAGTTTCCTAATCAGAGTTGAACTAGATATGGCCCGTGTGTGTAGGAAGCACAGTTCTTATGTTCTGAGCAAGTTCACTCTTCTGGCCCTATAGGAAACACAGTAGAGTAGAAGAGTGCTCTTTTCTCTAAAGCAGAGTGTGTTTTTGTAAGGCGAGCTAGCGTTTGTTTCCTAGTCCTAAATGGAGTTGAATCACATGCAGTTTTTGGTCCTATGAACAAGAGTTGTTTTCTGGTAAGGAAAATCACTATTGCGCTCCCATTACCCTACACAAGGCAAATAGCACTCGCGTCTTTTCCCAGCAAGTACAGTGTATTGGACTGAATAGGAGCTACTGTTCTTGTCAGTTTCCTAACCAGAGTTGAACTAGATGTGGTCCTTGTGTGTATTAAGCACAGTTCTTTTATTCTGAGCAAGTTCACTGTTTGGACCCCATAGGAAACACAGTAGAGTAGAAGAGTGCTATTTTCTCTAAAGCAGAGTGTGTTTCTTGTAAGGCGAGCTAGCATTTGTTTCCCAGTCCTAAATGGAGTGGAATCACATGCAGTTTCTAGTCCTATGAGCAAGAGTTGTTTTCTGGTAAGGAAAGTCACTATTGCGCTCCCATTGCCATACACAGTGCAAATAGCACATGCGCCTGTTGCCAGCAAGTACAGTGTATTGGACTGAAGAGGAGCCTCTGTTCTTGTCAGTTTCCTAAGCAGAGTTGAACTAGATATGGCCCGTGTGTGTAGGAAGCACAGTTCTTTTGTTCTGAGCAAGCCCTTGTTCGGACCTCATAGGAAACACAGTAGAGTAGAAGAGTGCTCTTTAATCAAAAGCAGAGTGTATTTCATGTAAGGCGAGCTGGCATTTGTTTCCCAGTCCTAAATGGAGTTGAATCACATGCAGTTTCTGGTCCTATGACCAAGAGCTGTTTTCTGGTAAGGAAAGTCACTATTTTGCTCCCATTGCCATCCACAGTGCAAATAGCCCTCCTGTCTGTTCCAAGCAAGTACAGTGTATTGGACGGAAGAGGAGCTACTGTTCTTGTCAGTTTCCTAAGCAGAGTTGAACTAGTTATGGCCCTGTGTTGGAAGCACAGTTCTTTTGTTCTGAGCAAGCTCACTGTTCTGGCCCTATAGGAAACACAGTAGAGTGAAAGAGTGCTCTTTCCACAAAAGCAGAGTGTGTTTCTTGTAAGGTGAGCTAGCTTTTGTTTCCCAGTCCTAAATGGAGTTGAATCACATGCAGTTTCTGGTCCTACGAGCAAGAGTTGTTTTATAGTAAGAAGAGTCACTATTGCGCTGCCATTGCCATACACAGGACAAATAGCACTGGCGTCTGTTCCCAGCAAGTACAGTGTATTGGACTGAAGAGGATCTACTGTTCTTGTCAGGTTCCTAAACAGAATTGAACTAGATATGGTCTTGTATGTAGGAAGCACAGTTCTTTTGTTCTGAGCAGGCTCACTGTTCGGACCCCATAAGAAACACAGTAGAGTAGAAGAGTGCTCTTTTATTAAAAGCAGAGTGTGTTTCTTGTAAGGCGAGCTAGCATTTGTTTCCCAGTCCTAAATGGAGTTGAGTCACATGCAGTTTCTGGTCCTATGAGCAAGAGTTGTTTTCCGGTAAGACGAGTCACTATTGTGCTCCATTTGCCATACACAGTGCAAATAGCACTCGCGTCTGTTCCCCGCAAATACACTGTATTGGACTGAAGAGGAGCTACTGTTCTTGTCAGTTTCCTAAGCAGAGTTGAACTAGATATGGCCCGTGTGTATAGGAAGCACAGTTCTTTTGTTCTGAGCAAGCTCACTGTTCGGACCCCATAGGAAGCACAGTAGAGTAGAAGAGTGCTCTTTTCTCAAAAGCAGAGTGTGTTTCTTGTAAGGCGAGCTAGCATTTGTTTCCCAGTCCTAAATGGAGTTGAATCACATGCAGTTTCTGGTCCTAAGAGCATGAGTTGTTTTCTGGTAAGGAAAGTCACTATTGCGCTCCCCTTGCCATACACAGTGCAAATAGCTCTCGCGTCTGTTCCCAGCAAGTACAGTGTATCGGACTGAAGAGGAGCTACTGTTCTTGTCAGTTTCCTAAGCAGAGTTGAACATGATATGGCCCTTGTGTGTGGGAAGCACAGTTCTTATGTTCTGAGCAAGCTCACTCTTCTGGCCCTATAGGAAACACAGTAGAGTAGAAGCGTGCTCTTTTCTCAAAAGCAGAGTGTGTTTTTGTAAGGCGAGCTAGCGTTTGTTTCCTAGTTAAATGGAGTTGAATCACATGCAGTTTCTGGTCCTACGAAGAAGAGTTGTTTTCTGGTAAAGAAAGTCACTATTGTGCTCCCATTGCCATACCCAGTGCAAATAGCACTCGCGTCTGTTCCCAGTAAGTACAGTGTATCGGACTGAAGAGGAGCTACTGTTATTGTCAAGTTCCTAAGCAGAGTTGAACTAGATAAGGCCCGTGTGTAGGAAGCACAGTTCTTTTGTTCTGAGCAAGCTCACTGTTCTGGCCCTATAGGAAACACAGTAGAGTAGAAGAGTGCTCTTTTCTCTAAAGCAGAGTGTGTTTCTTGTAAGGTGAGCTAGCGTTTGTTTCCCAGTCTTAAATGGAGTTGAATCACATGTAGTTTCTGGTCCTACGAGCAAGAGTTGTTTTATGGTAAGAAGAGTCACTATTGTGCTGCCATTGCCATACACAGGACAAATAGCACTGGCGTCTGTTCCCAGGAAATACAGAGTATTGGACTGAAGAGGATCTACTGTTCTTGTCAGGTTCCTAAGCAGAATTGAACTAGTTATGGCGGTGTGTGTATAAAGCACAGTTCTTTTGTTCTGAGCAAGCTCACTGTTCAGACCCAATAGGAAACACAGTAGAGTAGAAGAGTGCTCTTTTCTCAAAAGCAGAGTGTGTTTCTTGTAAGGCGAGCTAGCGTTTGTTTCCTAGTCCTAAATGGAGTTAAGTCACGTGCAGTTTTTTGTCCTACGAGCAAGAGTTGTTTTCTGGTAAGACGAGTCACTATTGTGCTCCAATTGCCATACACAGTGCAAATAGCTCTCGCGTCTGTTCCCCCAAAGTACAGTGTATTGGACTGAAGATGATCTACTGTTCTTGTCAGTTTCCTAAGCAGAGTTGAACTAGATATGGCCCGTGTGTGTAGGAAGCACAGTTCTTTTGTTCTGAGCTAGCTCACTGTTCGGACCCCATAGGAAACACAGTAGAGTAGAAGAGTGCTCTTTTCTCAAAAGCAGAGTGTGTTCATGGAAGGCGAGCTAGCATTTATATCCCAGTCCTAAATGGAGTTGAACCACATGAAGTTTCTGGTCCTATGAGCAAGAGATGTTTTCTGGTAAGGAAAGTCACTATTGTGCTCCCATTGCCATACACAGTGCAAATAGCACTCGCGTCTGTTCCCAGGAAGTACAGTGTTTCGGACTGAAGAGGAGCTACTGTTCTTGTCAGTTTCCTAAGCAGAGTTGAAGTAGATATGGCCCGTGTGTAGGAAGCACAGTTCTTATGTTCTGAGCAAGCTCACTGTTCTGGCCCTATAGGAAACACAGTAGAGTAGAAGAGTGCTCTTTTCTCAAAAACAGAGTGTGTTTCATGTAAGGCGAGCTAGCATTTGTTTCCCAGTTCTAAATGGAGTTGAATCACATGCAGTTTCTGGTCCTACGAGCAAGAGTTGTTCACTGGAAAGGAGAGTCACTATTGCGCTCCCCTTGCCATACACATTGCAAATAGCTCTCGCGTCTGTTCCCAGCAAGTACAGTGTATCAGACTGAAGAGGAGCTACTGTTTTTGTCAGTTTCCTAATCAGAGTTGAACTAGATATGGCCCGTGTGTGTAGGAAGCACAGTTCTTATGTTCTGAGCAAGTTCACTCTTCTGGCCCTATAGGAAACACAGTAGAGTAGAAGAGTGCTCTTTTCTCTAAAGCAGAGTGTGTTTTTGTAAGGCGAGCTAGCGTTTGTTTCCTAGTCCTAAATGGAGTTGAATCACATGCAGTTTTTGGTCCTATGAACAAGAGTTGTTTTCTGGTAAGGAAAGTCACTATTGCGCTCCCATTACCCTTCACAAGGCAAATAGCACTCACGTCTTTTCCCAGCAAGTACAGTGTATTGGACTGAATAGGAGCTACTCTTCTTGTCATTTTACTAAGCAGAGTTGAACTAGAATTGGTCCGTGTGTGTAGGAAGCACAGTTCTTTTGTTCTGAGCAAGCTCACTGTTTGGACCCCATAGGAAACACAGTAGAGTAGAAGAGTGCTCTTTTCTCTAAAGCAGAGTGTGTTTCTTGTAAGGCAAGCTACCGTTTGTTTCCCAGTCCTAATGGAGTGGAATCACATGCAGTTTCTGGTCCTACGAGCAAGAGTTGTTTTCTGGTAAGGAAAGTCACTATTGCGCTCCCTTTGCCATACACAGTGCAAATAGCCCTCCCGTCTGTTCCCAGCAAGTACAGTGTATTGGACTGAAGAGGAGCTACTGTTCTTCTCAGTTTCCTAAGCAGAGTTGAACTAGATATGGTCCGTGTGTGTAGGAAGCACAGTTCTTTTGTTCTGAGCAAGCTCACTGTTCGGACCCGATAGGAAACACAATAGAGTAGAAGAGTGCTCTTTTCTCAAATGCAGAGTGTGTTTCATCTAAGGCGAGCTAGCATTTGTTTCCCAATCCTAAATGGAGTTGAATCACATGCAGTTTCTGCTCCTACGAGCAAGAGTTGTTTTCTGGTAAGAAGAGTCACTATTGCGCTGTCATTGCCATACACAGGACTAACAGCACTCTCGTCTGTTCCCAGCAAGTACAGTGTATTGGACTGTAGAGGATCTACTGTTCTTGTCAGGTTCCTAAGCAGAATTGAACTAGATATGGCCGTGTGTGTAGGAAGCACAGTTCTTTTGTTCTGAGCAAGCTCACTTTTTGGAACACATAGGAAACACAGTAGAGTAGAAGAGTGCTCTTTTCTCAAAAGCAGAGTGTGTTTTTGTAAGGCGAGCTAGCGTTTGTTTCCTAGTCCTAAATGGAGTTGAATCACATGCAGTTTCTGGTCCTATGAACAAGAGTTGTTTTCTGGTAAGGAAAATCACTTTTGTGCTCCCATTGCCCTTTACAAGGCAAATAGCACTCGCGTCTTTTCCCAGCAAGTACAGTGTATTGGACTGAATAGGAGCTACTGTTCTTGTCAGTTTACTAAGCAGAATTGAACTAGATATGGTCCGTGCGTGTAGGAAGCACAGTTCTTTTGTTCTGAGCAAGCTCACTGTTTGTACCCCATAGGAAACACAGTACAGTAGAAGAGTGCTCTTTTCTCAAAAGCAGATTGTGTTTCATGTAAGGCGAGCTAGCATTTGTTTCCCAGTCCTAAATGGAGTTGATCATATGCAGTTTCTGGTCCTACGATCAAGAGTTGTTTTCTGGTAAGGAAAGTCACTATTGCGCTCCCATTGCCATACACAGTGCAAATAGCACTCGCGTCTGTTCCCAGCAAGTACAGTGTATCGGACTGAAGAGGATCTACTGTTCTTTTCAGTTTCCTAAGCAGAGTTGAACTAGTTATGGCCCCTGTGTAGGAAGCACACTTCTTTTGTTCTGAGCAAGCTCACTGTTCTTGCCCTATAGGAAACACAGTAGAGAGGAAGAGTGCTCTTTTCTCTAAAGCAGAGTGTGTTTCTTGGAAGGCGAGCTAGCGTTTGTTTCCCAGTCCTAAATGGAATTGAATCACATGCAGTTTCTAGTCCTACGAGCAAGAGTTGTTTTCTGGTAAGAAGAGTCACTATTGCGCTGCCATTGCCATACATAGGACAAATAGCACTCGAGTCTGTTCCCAGCAAGTACAGTGTATTGGACTGAAGAGGATCTACTGTTCTTGTCAGGTTCCTAAGCAGAATTGAACTAGATATGGCCGTGTGTGTAGGAAGCACAGTTCTTTTGTTCTGAGCAAGCTCACTGTTCGGACACCATAGGAAACACAGTAGAGTAGAAGAGTGCTCTTTTCTCTAAAGCAGAGTGTGTTTCTTGTAAGGCGAGCTAGCGTTTGTTTCCCAGTCCTAAATGGAGTTGAATCACATGCAGTTTCCGGTCCTAAGAGCAAGAGTTGTTTTCTGGTAAGGAAAGTCACTATTGTGCTCCCCTTGCCATACATAGTGCAGATAGCTCTCACGTCTGTTCCCAGCAAGTACAGTGTATCGGACTGAAGAGGAGCTACTGTTCTTGTCAGTTTCCTAAGCAGAGTTGAACTAGATATGGCCCGCGTGTGTAGGAAGCACAGATCTTTTGTTCTGAGCAAGCTCACTGTTTGGACCCATAGGAAACACAGTAGAGTAGAAGAGTGCTCTTTTCTCTAAAGCAGAATGTGTTTCTTGTAAGGCGAGCTAGCGTTTGTTTCCCTGTCCTAAATGGAGTGGAATCACATGCAGTTTCTGGTCCTACGAGCAGGAGTTGTTTTCTGGTAAGGAAAGTCACTATTGCGCTCCCATTGCCATACACAGTGCAAATAGCCCTCCCGTATGTTCCCAGTAATTTCAGTGTATTGGACTGAAAAGGAGCTACTGTTCTTCTCAGTTTCCTAAGCAGAGTTGAACTAGATATGGCCCGTGTGTGTAGGAAGTACAGTTCTTTTTTTCTGAGCAAGCTCACTGTTCTGGCCCTATAGGAAACACAGAAGGGTAGAAGAGTGCTCTTTTCTCAAAAGCAGAGTGTGTTTCTTGTAAAGCGAGCTAGAGTTTGTTTCCCAGTCCTAAATGGAGTCTAATCACATGCAGTTTCTGGTCCTGCGAGCAAGATTTGTTTTCTGGTAAGAAGAGTCACTATTGCGCTGCCATTGCCATACACAGGACAAATAGCACTGGCGTCTGTTCCCAGCAAGTACAGTGTATTTAACTGAAGAGGATCTACTGTACTTGTCAGGTTCCTAAGCAGACTTGAACTAGACATGGCCGTGTGTGTAGGAAGCACAGTTTTTTTGTTCTGAGCAAGCTCACTTTTTGGAACACATAGGAAACACAGTAGAGTAGAAGAGTGCTCTTTTCTCAAAAGCAGAGTGTGTTTTTGTAAGGCGAGCTAGCGTTTGTTTCCTAGTCCTAAATGGAGTTGAATCACATGCAGTTTCTGGTCCAATGAACAAGAGTTGTTTTCTGGTAAGGAAAGTCACTATTGCGCTCCCATTGCCCTTTACAAGGCAAATAGCACTCGCGTCTTTTCCCAGCAATTACAGTGTATTGGACTGAATAGGAGCTACTGTTCTTGTCAGTTTACTAAGCAGAATTGAACTAGATATGGTCCGTGCGTGTAGGAAGCACAGTTCTTTTGTTCTGAGCAAGCTCACTGTTTGGACCCCATAGGAAACACAGTAGAGTAGAAGAGTGCTCTTTTCTCAAAAGCAGAGTGTGTTTCTTGGAAGTCGAGCTAGCATTTCTTTCCCAGTCCTAAATGGAGTTGAGTCACATGCAGTTTTTTGTCCTACGAGCAAGAGTTGTTTTCTGGTAAGTCAAGTCACTATTGTGCTCCAATTGCCATACACAGTGCAAATAGCCCTCGCGTCTGTTCCCAGGAAGTACAGTGTATCGGACTGAAGAGCAGCTACTGTTCTTGTCAGTTTCCTAAGCAGAGTTGAACTAGTTATGGCCCGTATGTGTAGGAAGCATAGTTCTTTAGTTCTGAGCAAGCTCACTGTTCTGGCCCTATAGGAAACACAGTAGAGTAGAAGAGTGCTCTTTTCTCAAAAGCAGAGTGTGTTTCTTGTAAAGCGAGCTAGAGTTTGTCTCCCAGTCCTAAATGGAGTGGAATCACATGCAGTTTCTGGTCCTACGAACAAGTGTTGTTTTCTGGTAAGAAGAGTCACTATTGCGCTGCCATTGCCATACACAGGACAAACAGCACTGGCGTCTGTTCCCAGCAATTACAGTGTATTGGACTGAAGAGGATCTACTGTTCCTGTCAGGTTCCAAAGCAGAATTGAACTAGATATGGCCGTGTGTGTAGGAAGCACAGTTCTTTTGTTCTGAGCAATCTCACTGTTCTGGCCCTATAGGAAACACAGAAGGGTAGAAGAGTGCTCTTTTCTCAAAAGCAGAGTGTGTTTCTTGTAAAGCGAGCTAGAGTTTGTTTCCCAGTTCTAAATGGAGTCTAATCACATGCAGTTTCTGGTCCTATGAACAAGAGTTGTTTTCTGGTAAGGAAAGTCACTATTGCGCTCCCATTGCCCTTTACAAGGCAAATACCACTCGCGTCTTTTCCCAGCAAGTACAGTGTATTGGACTGAATAGGAGCTACTGTTCTTGTCAGTTTACTAAGCAGAATTGAACTAGATATGGTCCGTGCGTGTAGGAAGCACAGTTCTTTTGTTCTGAGCAAGCTCACTGTTTGGACCCCATAGGAAACACAGTAGAGTAGAAGAGTGCTCTTTTCTCAAAAGCAGAGTGTTTTTCTTGGAAGTCGAGCTAGCATTTCTTTCCCAGTCCTAAATGGAGTTGAGTCACATGCAGGTTTTTGTCCTACGAGCAAGAGTTGTTTTCTGGTAAGTCAAGTCACTATTGTGCTCCAATTGCCATACACAGTGCAAATAGCCCTCGCGTCTGTTCCCAGGAAGTACAGTGTATCGGACTGAAGAGCAGCTACTGTTCTTGTCAGTTTCCTAAGCAGAGTTGAACTAGTTATGGCCCGTATGTGTAGGAAGCACAGTTCTTTTGTTCTGAGCAATCTCACTGTTCTGGCCCTATAGGAAACACAGTAGAGTAGAAGAGTGCTCTTTTCTCAAAAGCAGAGTGTGTTTCTTTTTCGGCAAGCTAGCGTTTGTTTCCCAGTCCTAAATGGAGTGGAATCACATGCAGTTTCTGGTCCTACGAGCAAGAGTCGTTTTCTGGTAAGAAGAGACACTATTGCACTGCCATTGCCATACACAGGACAAATAGCACTGGCGTCTGAACCCAGCAAGTACAGTGTATTGGACTGAAGAGGATCTACTGTTCTTGTCAGGTTCCTAAGCAGACTTGAACTAGATATGCCCGTGTGTGTAGGAAGCACAGTTCTTTTGTTCTGAGCAAGCTCACTGTTTGGACCCCATAGGAAACACAGTAGAGTAGAAGAGTGCTCTTTTCTCAAAAGCAGAGTGTGTTTCTTGGAAGTCGAGCAAGCATTTCTTTCCCAGTCCTAAATGGAGTTGAGTCACATGCAGTTTTTTGTCCTACGAGCAAGAGTTGTTTTCTGGTAAGACAAGTCACTATTGTGCTCCCAGTGCCATACACAGTGCAAATAGCACTCGCGTCTGTTCCCAGCAAGTACAGTGTATTGGACTGAAAAGGAGCTACTGTTCTTCTCAGTTTCCGGAGCAGAGTTGAACTGGATATGGCCAGTGTGTGTAGGAAGTACAGTTCTTTTTTTCTGAGCAAGCTCACTGTTCTGGCCCTATAGGAAACACAGAAGAGTAGAAGAGTGCTCTTTTCTCAAAAGCAGAGTGTGATTCTTGTAAAGCGAGCTAGAGTTTGTTTCCCAGTCCTAAATGGAGTGGAATCACATGAAGTTTCTGGTCCTACGAGCAAGATTTGTTTTCTGGTAAGAAGAGTCACTATTGCGCTGCCATTGCCATACACAGGACAGTAGCACTGGCGTCTGTTCCCAGCAAGTACAGTGTATTGAACTGAAGAGGATCTACTGTTCTTGTCAGGTTCCTAAGCAGACTTGAACTAGATATGGCCGTGTGTGTAGGAAGCACAGTTTTTTTGTTCTGAGCAAGCTCACTTTTCGGAACCCATAGGAAACACAGTAGAGTAGAAGAGTGCTCTTTTCTCAAAAGCAGAGTGTGTTTTTGTAAGGCGAGCTAGCGTTTGTTTCCTAGTCCTAAATGGAGTTGAATCACATGCAGTTTCTGGTCCTATGAACAAGAGTTGTTTTCTGGTAAGGAAAGTCACTATTGCGCTCCCATTGCCCTTTACAAGGCAAATACCACTCGCGTCTTTTCCCAGCAAGTACAGTGTATTGGACTGAATAGGAGCTACTGTTCTTGTCAGTTTACTAAGCAGAATTGAACTAGATATGGTCCGTGCGTGTAGGAAGCACAGTTCTTTTGTTCTGAGCAAGCTCACTGTTTGGACCCCATAGGAAACACAGTAGAGTAGAAGAGTGCTCTTTTCTCAAAAGCAGAGTGTTTTTCTTGGAAGTCGAGCTAGCATTTCTTTCCCAGTCCTAAATGGAGTTGAGTCACATGCAGGTTTTTGTCCTACGAGCAAGAGTTGTTTTCTGGTAAGTCAAGTCACTATTGTGCTCCAATTGCCATACACAGTGCAAATAGCCCTCGCGTCTGTTCCCAGGAAGTACAGTGTATCGGACTGAAGAGCAGCTACTGTTCTTGTCAGTTTCCTAAGCAGAGTTGAACTAGTTATGGCCCGTATGTGTAGGAAGCACAGTTCTTTTGTTCTGAGCAATCTCACTGTTCTGGCCCTATAGGAAACACAGTAGAGTAGAAGAGTGCTCTTTTCTCAAAAGCAGAGTGTGTTTCTTTTTCGGCAAGCTAGCGTTTGTTTCCCAGTCCTAAATGGAGTGGAATCACATGCAGTTTCTGGTCCTACGAGCAAGAGTCGTTTTCTGGTAAGAAGAGACACTATTGCACTGCCATTGCCATACACAGGACAAATAGCACTGGCGTCTGAACCCAGCAAGTACAGTGTATTGGACTGAAGAGGATCTACTGTTCTTGTCAGGTTCCTAAGCAGACTTGAACTAGATATGCCCGTGTGTGTAGGAAGCACAGTTCTTTTGTTCTGAGCAAGCTCACTGTTTGGACCCCATAGGAAACACAGTAGAGTAGAAGAGTGCTCTTTTCTCAAAAGCAGAGTGTGTTTCTTGGAAGTCGAGCAAGCATTTCTTTCCCAGTCCTAAATGGAGTTGAGTCACATGCAGTTTTTTGTCCTACGAGCAAGAGTTGTTTTCTGGTAAGACAAGTCACTATTGTGCTCCCAGTGCCATACACAGTGCAAATAGCACTCGCGTCTGTTCCCAGCAAGTACAGTGTATTGGACTGAAAAGGAGCTGCTGTTCTTCTCAGTTTCCTAAGCAGAGTTGAACTGGATATGGCCCGTGTGTGTAGGAAGTACAGTTCTTTTTTTCTGAGCAAGCTCACTGTTCTGGCCCTATAGGAAACACAGAAGAGTAGAAGAGTGCTCTTTTCTCAAAAGCAGAGTGTGATTCTTGTAAAGCGAGCTAGAGTTTGTTTCCCAGTCCTAAATGGAGTGGAATCACATGAAGTTTCTGGTCCTACGAGCAAGATTTGTTTTCTGGTAAGAAGAGTCACTATTGCGCTGCCATTGCCATACACAGGACAAGTAGCACTGGCGTCTGTTCCCAGCAAGTACAGTGTATTGAACTGAAGAGGATCTACTGTTCTTGTCAGGTTCCTAAGCAGACTTGAACTAGATATGGCCGTGTGTGTAGGAAGCACAGTTTTTTTGTTCTGAGCAAGCTCACTTTTCGGAACACATAGGAAACACAGTAGAGTAGAAGAGTGCTCTTTTCTCAAAAGCAGAGTGTGTTTTTGTAAGGCGAGCTAGCGTTTGTTTCCTAGTCCTAAATGGAGTTGAATCACATGCAGTTTCTGGTCCAATGAACAAGAGTTGTTTTCTGGTAAGGAAAGTCACTATTGCGCTCCCATTGCCCTTTACAAGGCAAATACCACTCGCGTCTTTTCCCAGCAAGTACAGTGTATTGGACTGAATAGGAACTACTGTTCTTGTCAGTTTACTAAGCAGAATTGAACTAGATATGGTCCGTGCGTGTAGGAAGCACAGTTCTTTTGTTCTGAGCAAGCTCACTGTTTGGACCCCATAGGAAACACAGTAGAGTAGAAGAGTGCTCTTTTCTCAAAAGCAGAGTGTGTTTCTTGGAAGTCGAGCTAGCATTTCTTTCCCAGTCCTAAATGGAGTTGAGTCACATGCAGTTTTTTGTCCTACGAGCAAGAGTTGTTTTCTGGTAAGTCAAGTCACTATTGTGCTCCAATTGCCATACACAGTGCAAATAGCCCTCGCGTCTGTTCCCAGGAAGTACAGTGTATCGGACTGAAGAGGAGCTACTGTTCTTGTCAGTTTCCTAAGCAGAGTTGAACTAGTTATGGCCCGTGTGTAGGAAGCACAGTTCTTTTGTTCTGAGCAAGCTCACTGTTCTGGCGCTATAGGAAACACTATAGAGTAGAAGAGTGTTCTTTTCTCTAAAGCAGAGTGTGTTTCTTGTAAGGCGAGGTAGCGTTTGTTTCCCAGTCATAAATGGAGTTGAATCACATGAAGTTTCTAGTCCTAAGAGCAAGAGTTGTTTTATGGTAAGAAGAGTCACTATTGCGCTGCCATTGCCATACACAGGACAAATAGCACTCGCGTCTGTTTCCCGCAAGTACAGTGTATTGGACTGAAGAGGAGCTACTGTTCTTGTTTGTATCCTAAGCAGAGTTGAATTAGATATGGCCGTGTGTGTAGAAAGCACAGTTCTTTTGTTCTGAGCAAGCTCATCGTTCGGACCCCATAGGAAACACGGTAGAGTAGAAGAGTGCTCTTTTCTCAAAAGCAGAGTGTGTTTCTTGTAAGGCGAGCTAGCATTTGTTTCCCAGTCCTAAATGGAGTTGAATCACATGCAGTTTCTGGTCCTACGAGAAAGAGTTGTTTTCTGGTAAAAAAAAGTCACTATTGCGCTCCCATTGCCATACACAGTGCAAAAAGCACTCGCGTCTGTTCCCAGCAAGTACAGTGTATCGGACTGAAGAGGAGCTACTGTTCTTTTCAGTTTCCTAAGCAGAGTTGAACTAGTTATGGCCCGTGTGTAGGAAGCACAGTTCTTTTGTTCTGAGCAAGCTCACTGTTCTGGCCCTATAGGAAACACAGTAGAGTAGAAGAGTGCTCTTTTCTCAAAAGCAGAGTGTGTTTCTTGTAAGGCGAGCTAGCATTTGTTTCCCAGTCCTAAATGGAGTGGAATCTCATGCAGTTTCTGGTCCTACGAGCAAGATTTGTTTTCTGGTAAGAAGAGTCACTATTGCGCTCCCATTGCCATACACAGTGCAAATAGCACATGCGTCTGTTCCCAGCAATTACATTGAATTGGACTGAAGAGGAGCTACTGTTCTTGTCAGGTTCCTAAGCAGAGTTGAACTAGATATGGCCCGTGTGTGTAGGAAGCACAGTTCTTATGTTCTGAGCAAGCTCACTGCTCTGGCCCCATAGGAAACACAGTAGAGTAGAAGAGTGCTCTTTTCTCTAAAGCAGAGTATGTTTCTTGTAAGGAAAGCTAGCGTTTGTTTCCCAGTCCTAAATGGAGTTGAGTCACATGCAGTTTTTTGTCCTACGAGCAAGAGTTTTTTTCTGGTAAGACGAGTCAGTATTGTGCTCCAATTGCCATACACAGTGAAAATAGCACTAGCGTCTGTTCCCAGCAAGTACAGTGTATCGGACTGAAGAGGAGCTACTGTTCTTGTCAGTTTCCTAAGCAGAGTTGAACTATATATGGCCTGTGTGTAGGAAGCACAGTTCTTTTGTTCTAAGTAAGCTCACTGTTCGGAGCCAATAGGAAACACAGTAGAGTAGAAGAGTGCTCTTTTCTCAAAAGCAGAGTGTGTTTTTGTAAGGCGAGCTAGCGTTTGTTTCCTAGTCCTAAATGGAGTTGAATCACATGCAGTTTCTGGTCCTATGAACAAGAGTTGTTTTCTGGTAAGGAAAGTCACTATTGCGCTCCCATTGCCCTTTACAAGGCAAATAGCACTCGCGTCTTTTCCCAGCAAGTACAGTGTATTGGACTGAATAGGAGCTACTGTTCTTGTCAGTTTACTAAGCAGAATTGAACTAGATATGGTCCCTGCGTGTAGGAAGCACAGTTCTTTTGTTCTGAGCAAGCTCACTGTTTGTACCCCATAGGAAACACAGTAGAGTAGAAGAGTGCTCTTTTCTCAAAAGCAGAGTGTGTTACATGTAAGGCGAGCTAGCATTTGTTTCCCAGTCCTAAATGGAGTTGATCATATGCAGTTTCTGGTCCTACGATCAAGAGTTGTTTTTTGGTAAGGAAAGTCACTATTGCGCTCCCATTGCCATACACAGTGCAAATAGCACTCGCGTCTGTTCCCAGCAAGAACAGTGAATTGGTCTGAAGAGGAGCAACTGTTCTTGTCAGTTTCCTAAGCAGAGTTGAACTAGTTATGGCCCGTGTGTGTAGCAAGTACAGTTCTTTTTCTGAGCACGCTCACTTTTCAGGCCTTATAGGAAACACAGTAGAGTAGAAGAATGCTCACTTCTCAAAAGCAGAGTGTGTTTCTCGTAAAGCGAGCTAGCATTTGTTTCCCAGTCCTAAATGGAGATGAATCACATGCAGTTTCAGGTCCTATGAGAAAGAGTTGTTTTCTAGTAATAAGAGTCACTATTGAGCTTCCATTGCCGTAGACAATGCAAATAGCACTCATGTCTGTTCCCAGCAAGAACAGTGAATTGGACTGAAGATGAGCTACTGTTCTTGTCAGTTCCCTAAGAAGAGTTGAACTAGATATGGCCCATGTGTGTAGGAATTACAGTTCTTTTGCTCTGAGCAAGCTTACTGTTCTGGCCCTAAAGGAAACACAGTAGAGTAGAAGAGTGTCTCTTTTCTCAAAAGCAGAGTGTGTTTCTTGTAAGGCGAGCTAGCATTTGTTTCCCAGTCCTAAATAATGTTGAATCACATGAGATTTCTGTTCCTACGAGCAAGTGTTGTTTTCTGGTAAGAAGAGTCACTATTGTGCTCCCATTGCCATACACAGTGCAAATAGCACTCGCGTCTGTTCCCAGAAAGAACAGTGAATTGGACTGAAGAGGAGCTACTGTTCTTGTCAGTTTCCTAAGCAGAGTTGAACTAGATATGACCCGTGTGTGTAGGAAGCACAGTTTTTTTGTTCTGAGCAAGCTCACTGTTCTGGCCCAATCGGAAACACAGTAGAGTAGAAGAATGCTCATTTCTCAAAAGTAGAGTGTGTTTCTTGTAAGGCAAGCTAGTGTTTGTTTCCCAGTCCCAAATGGAGTTTATTCACATGCAGTTTCTGGTCCTACGAGCAAGAGTTGTTTTCTGGTAAGAAGAGTCACTATTGCGCTCCCATTGCCATACACAGTGCAAATAGCACTCGCGTCTGTTCCCAGCAAGTACAGTGTATTGGACTGAAGAGTGGCT
The DNA here is from genome assembly GCF_949786415.1 of Peromyscus eremicus. NCBI lineage: Eukaryota > Metazoa > Chordata > Mammalia > Rodentia > Cricetidae > Peromyscus > Peromyscus eremicus. Next base: position 3,171,159 of record NW_026734293.1, read on the forward strand.
ACTGTTCTTGTCAGGTTCCTAAGCAGAGTTGAACTAGATATGGCTCGTGTGTGTAGGAAGCACAGTTCTTTTTTTCTGAGCAAGCTCACTGTTTGGAACCCATAGGAAACACAGTAGAGTAGAAGGGTGCTCTTTTTTCAAAAGCAGAGTGTGTTTCTTGTAAGGCAAGCTAGCGTTTGTTTCCCAGTCCTAAATGGAGTTGAATCACATGCAGTTTCTGGTCCTACGAGCAAGAGTTGTTTTTGGTAAGAAGAGTCACTATTGCGCTCCCATTGTCATACACAGGGCAAATAGCACTGGCATCTCTTCCCAGCATGTACAGTGTATTGGACTGAAGAGGATCTACTGTTCTTGTCAGTGTCCTAAGCAGAATTGAACTAGATATGGTTCGTGTGTGTAGGAAGCACTTTTCTTTTGTTCTTAGCAAGCTCAGTGTTCGGACCCAATAGGAAACACAGTACACTAGAAGAGTGCTCTTTTCTCAAAAGCAGATTGTGTTTCTCGTAATGCGAGCTAGCGTTTGTTTCCCAGTCCTAAATGGAGATGAATCACATGCAGTTTCAGGTCCTATGAGCAAGAGTTGTTTTGTAATAATAAGAGTCACTATTGAGCTTCCATTGCCGTAGACAATGCAAATAGCACTCATGTCTGTTCCCAGCAAGAACAGTGAATTGGACTGAAGATGAGCTACTGTTCTTGTCAGTTTCCTAAGAAGAGTTGAACTAGATATGGCCCATGTGTGTAGGAATTACAGTTCTTTTCCTCTGAGCAAGCTTACTGTTCTGGCCCTAAAGGAAACACAGTAGAGTAGAAGAGTGCTCTTTTCTCAAAAGCAGAGTGTGTTTCTTTAAGGCGACCTAGTGTTTGTTTCCCAGTCAGAAATAGAGTTGAGTCCCATGTAGATTCTGGTCCTACGAGCAAGAGTTGTTTTCTGGTAAGAAGAGTCACTATTGTGCTCCCATTGCCATACACGGTTCAAATAGCACTCGCGTCTCCTCCCAGCAAGTACAGTGTATTGGTCTGAAGAGGAGCTACTGTTCTTGTCAGTTTCCTAAGTAGAGTTGAACTAGATATGGCCCGTTTGTGTAGGAAGCACATTTTTTTTGTTCTGAGCAAGCTCACTGTTCGGACACCTTAGGAAACACAGTAGAGTAGAAGAGTGCTCTTTTCTCAAAAGCAGAGTGTGTTTCTTGTAAGGCAAGCTAGCATTTGTTTCCCAGTCCTAAAAGGAGTTGAATCACATGCAGTTTCTGGTCCTACAAGCAAGAGTTGTTTTCTGGTAAGAAGAGTCACTATTGTGCTCCCATTGCCATACACAGGGCAAATAGCACTGGCATATGTTCCCAGCAAGTACAGTGTATTGGACTGAAGAGGAGCTACTGTTCTTGTCAGTTTCCTAAGCAGAGTTGAACTAGATATGGCCCCTGTGTGTAGGAAGCACAGCTCTTTTGTTTTAAGCAAGCTCACTGTTCTGGCCCTATAGGAAACACAGTAGGGTAGAAGAGTGCTCTTTTCTCAAAAGCAGAGTGTGTTTTTTGTAAGGTAAGCTAGCGTTTGTTTCCCAGTCCTATATGGAGTTGAACCACATGCAGTTTCTGGTCCTACAAGCAAGAGTTCTTTTCTGGGAAGAAGAGTCACTATTGTGCTCCCATTGCCATACACAGTGCAAATAGCACTCGATTCTGTTCCCAGCAAGTACAGTGTATTGGACTGAAGAGGACCTACTGTTCTTGTCAGTTTACTAAGCAGAGTTGAACTAGATATGGCCTGTGTGTGTAGGAAGCACATTTCTTTTGTTCTGAGCAAGCTCACTTTTCGGACCCCATAGGAAACACAGTAGAGTAGAAGAGTGCTCTTTTCTCAAAGCAGAGTGTGTATCTTGTAAGGCGAGCTAGTGTTTGTTTCCCAGTCCTAAGTAGAGTTGAATCACATGCAGTTTTTGGTCCTAAGAGCAAGAGTTGTTTTCTGATAAGGAAAGTCACTATTGTGCTCCCTTTGCCATACACAGTACAAATAGCCCTCACGGCTGTTCCCAGCAAGTACAGTGTATTGGACTGAAGAGGAGCTACTGTTCCTGTCAGTTTCCTAAGCAGAGTTGAACTAGATATGGCCCGTGAGTGTAAGAAGCACAGTTCTTTTGTTATGAGCAAGCTCATTGTTCAGACACCATAGCAAAAACAGTATTGTAGAAGAGTGCTCTTTTCTCAAAAGCAGAGTGTGTTTCTTGTAAGATGAGCTAGCGTTTGTGTCCCAGTCCTAAATGGCGTTGAATCACATGCAGATTCTGGTCCTACAAGCAAGAGTTGTTTTCTGGTATGAAGAGTCACTATTGCGCTCCCATTGTCATACACACGGCAAATAGCCCTGGCGACTGTTCCCAGCAAGTACAGTGTATTGGACTGAAGAGGAGCTACTCTTCTTGTCAGTTCCCTAAGCAGAGTTGAACTAGATATGGCCCCTGTGTGCAGGAAGCACAGTTCTTTTGTTCTGAGCAATCTCACTGTTCGGACCCCATAGGAAACACAGTAGAGTAGAAGAGTGCTCTTTTCTCAAAAGCGGAGTGTGTTTCTTAGAAGGTCAGCCAGCGATTGTTTCTCAGTCATAAATGGAGTTGATCACATGCAGTTTTTGGTCCTATGAGCAATAGTTGTTTTCTGGTAAGGAAAGTCACTATTGTGCTCCCTTTGCCATACACAGTGCAAATAGCATTCGTGTCTTTTCCTAGCAAGTACAGTGTATCGAACTGAAGAGGACATACTGTTCTTGCCAGTTTCCTAAGCAAAGTTGAACTAGATATGGCCCGTGAGTGTATGAAGCACAGTTTTTTTGTTCTGAGCAAGCTCACTGTTCGGATATCATAGGAAACACAGTAGAGTAGAATAGTGCTCTTTTCTCAAAAGAAGACTGTGTTTCTTGTAAGGCGAGCTAGCGTTTGTTTCCCAGTCCTAAATGGAGTAGAATCACATGCAGATTCTGGTCCTACAAGCAAGAGTTGTTTACTGGTAAGAAGAGTCACTATTGAGCTCCCATTGTCATACACACGGCAAATAGCCCTGGCGACTGTTCCCAACATGTACAGTGTATTGGACAGAAGAGGATCTACTTACTGTTCTTGTCAGTTTCCTAAGCAGATTGAACTAGATATGGCCCCTGTGTGTAGGAAGCACAGTTCTTTTGTTCTGAGCAAGCTCACTGTTCTGGCCCTATAGGAAACACAGTAGAGTATAAGAGTGCACTTTTTTCAAAAGCAGAGTGTGTTTCTTGTAAGGTAAGCTAGCGTTTGTTTCCCAGTCCTAAAAGGAGTTGAATCACATGCAGTTTCTGGTCCTACGAGCAAGAGTTCTTTTCTGATAAGAAGAGTCGCTATTGTGCTCCCATTTTCATACACAGGGCAAATAGCACTGGCGTCTCTTCCCAGCATGTACAGTGTATTGGACGGAAGAGGATCTACTGTTCTTGTCAGTTTCCTATGCAGAATTGAACTAGATATGCCGTGTGTTTAGGAAGCCCAGTTCTTTTGTTCTGAGCAAGCTCACTCTTCTGGCGCTATAGGAAACACAGTAGAGTAGAAGAGTGTTCTTTTCTCAAAAGCAGAGTGTGTTTCTTGTAAGGCGATCTAGCGTTTGTTTCCCAGTCCTAAATGGAGTTGAATCACATGCAGTTTTTGGTCCTACGAGCAAGAGTTGTTTTCTGGTAAGGAAAGTCACTATTGTGCTCCCATTGCCAAATACAGTGCAAATAGCCCTCGCTTCTGTTCCCATCAAGTACAGTGTACCGGACTGAAGAGAAGCTACTGTTCTTGTCAGTTTCCTAAGCTGAGTTGAACTAGATATGGCCCGTGTGTTTAGGAAGCACCATTCTTATGTTCTGAGCAAGATCACTGTTCTGGCCCTATAGGAAACACAGTAGAGTAGAAGAGTGCTCTTTTCTCAAAAGCAGAGTATGTTTTTGTAAGGCGAGCTAGCGTTTGTTTCCTAGTCCTAAATGGAGTTGAATCACATGCAGTTTCTGGTCTTACGAACAAGAGTTTTTTTCTGGTAAGGAAAGTCACTATTGCGCTCCCATTGCCCTACACAAGGCAAATAGCACTCGCGCCTTTTCCCAGCAAGTACAGTGTATTGGACTGAATAGGAGCTACTGTTCTTGTCAGTTTCCTAAGCAGAGTTGAACTAGATATGGTCCGTGTGTAGGAAACACAGTTCTTTTGTTCTGAGCAAGCTCACTGTTTGGACCCTATAGGAAAAACAGTAGAGTAGAAGAGTGCTCTTTTATCTAAAGCAGAGTGTGTTTCTTGTAAGGCGAGCTAGCGTTTGTTTCCCAGTTCTAAATGGAGTTGAGTCACATGCAGTTTTTTGTCCTACGAGCAAGAGTTGTTTTCGGGTAAGACGAGTCACTATTGTGCTCCAATTGCCATACACAGTGCAAATAGCCCTCCCGTCTGTTCCATGCAAGTAAAGTGTATTGGACTGAAGAGGAGCTACTGTTCTTGTCAGTTACCTAAGCAGAGTTGAACTATATATGGCCCGTGTGTGTAGGAAGCACAGTTCTTTCGTTCTGAGCAAGCTCACTGTTCGGACCCCATAGGAAACACTGTAGAGTAGACGAGTGCTCTTTTCTCAAAAGCAGAGTGTGTTTCATGTAAGGCGAGCTAGCATTTGTTTCCCAGTCCTTAATGGAGTTGAATCACATGCAGTTTCTGGTCCTACGAGCAAGAGTTGTTTTCTGGTAAGAAGTGTCACTATTGCGCTGCCATTGCCATTCACAGGACAAATAGCACTGGCGTCTGTTCCCAGCAAGTACAGTGTATTGGACTGAAGAGGAGCTACTGTTCTTGTTTGTTTCCTAAGCAGAGTTGAACTAGATATGGCCCGTGTATGTAGAAAGCACAGTTCTTTTGTTCTAAGCAAGCTCAGTGTTCGGACCCCATAGGAAACACAGTCGAGTAGAAGAGTGCTCTTTTCTCAAAAGCAGAGTGTGTTTCCTGTAAGGCGAGCTAGCATTTGTTTCCCAGTCCTAGATGGTGTTGAATCACATGCAGTTTCTGGTCCTACGACCAAGAGTTGTTTTCTGGTAAGGAAAGTCACTATTGCGCTCCCATTGCCCTACACAAGGCAAATAGCACTCGCGACTTTTCCCAGCAAGTACAGTGTATTGGACTGAATAGGAGCTACTGTTCTTGTCAGTTTCCTAAGCAGAGTTGAACTAGATATGGTCCGTGTGTGTAGGAAGCACAGTTCTTTTGTTCTGAGCAAGCTCACTGTTTGGACCCCATAGGAAACACAGTAGAATAGAAGAATGCTCTTTTCTCTAAAGCAGAGTGTGTTTTTTGTAAAGCGAGCTAGAGTTTGTTTCCCAGTCCTAAATGTAGTGGAATCACATGCAGTTTCTGGTCCTACGAGGAAGAGTTGTTTTCTGGTAAGACAAGTCACTATTGTGGTCCAACTGCCATACACAGTGCAAATAGCACTCGTGTCTGTTCTCCACAAGTACAGTGTATTGGACGGAAGAGGAGCTACTGTTCTTGTCAGTTTCCTAAGCAGAGTTGAACTAGATATGGTCCGTGTGTGTAGGAAGCACAGTTCTTTTGTTCTGAGCAAGCTCACTGTTCGGACCCCATAGGAAACACAGTAGAGTAGAATAGTGCTCTTTTCTCAAAAACAGAGTGTGTTTTATGTAAGGTGAGCTAGCATTTGTTTCCCAGTCCTAAATGGAGTTGAATCACATGCAGTTTCTGGTCCTACGAGCAAGAGTTGTTTTCTAGTAAGGAAAGTCACTATTGCGCTGCCATTGCCATACACAGTGCAAATAGCACTCGCGTCTGTTCCCAGCAAGTACAGTGTATCAGACTGAAGAGGAGGTACTCTTCTTGTCAGTTTCCTAAGCAGAGTTGAACTAGATATGGCCCGTGTGTAGGAAGCACAGTTCTTATGTTCTGAGCAAGTTCACTCTTCTGGCCCTATAGGAAACACAGTAGAGTAGAAGAGTGCTCTTTTCTCAAAAGCAGAGTGTGTTTTTGTAAGGCGAGCTAGCGTTTGTTTCCTAGTCCTAAATGGAGTTGAATCATATGCAGTTTCTGGTCCTATGAACAAGAATTGTTTTCTGGTAAGAAAAGTCACTATTGTGCTCCCATTGCCCTACACAAGGCAAATAGCACTCGCGTCTTTTCCCAGCAAGTACAGTGTATTGGACTGAATAGGAGCTACTGTTCTTGTCAGTTTACTAAGCAGAGTTGAACTAGATATGGTCCCTGTTTGTAGGAAGCACAGTTCTTTTGTTCTGAGCAAGCTCACTGTTTGGACCCCATAGGAAACACAGTAGAATAGAAGAGTGCTCTTTTCTCTAAAGCAGAGTGTGTTTCTTGTAAGGCGAGCTACCGTTTGTTTCCCAGTCCTAAATGGAGTGGAATCACATGCAGTTTCTGGTCCTACGAGCAAGAGTTGTTTTCTGGTAAGGAAAGTCACCATTGTGCTCCCATTGCCATACACAGTGCAAATAGCCCTCCCGTCTGTTCCCAGCAATTACAGTGTATTGGACTGAAGAGGAGCTACTGTTCTTCTCAGTTTCCTAAGCAGAGTTGAACTAGATATGGCCAGTGTGTGTAGGAAGCACAGATCTTTTTTTTTTAGCAAGCTCACTGTTCTGGCCCTATAGGAAACACAGTAGAGTAGAAGAGTGCTCTTTTCTCAAAAGCAAAGTGTGTTTCTTGTAAAGCGAGCTAGAGTTTGTTTCCCAGTCCTAAATGGAGTTTAATCACATGAAGTTTCTGGTCCTACGAGCAAGAGCTGTTTTCTGGTAAGAAGAGTCACTATTGTGCTGCCATTGCCATACACAGGACAAATAGCACTGGCGTCTGTTCCCAGCAAGTACACTGTATTGGACTGAAGAGGATCTACTGTTCTTGTCAGGTTCCTAAGCAGAATTGAACCAGATATGGCCGTGTGTGTAGGAAGCACAGTTCTTTGTTCTGAGCAAGCTCACTGTTCTGACCCCATAGGAAACACTGTAGAGTAGACGAGTGCTCTTTTCTCAAAAGCATAGTGTGTTTCATGTAAGGCGAGCTAGCATTTGTTTCCCAGTCCTTAATGGAGTTGAATCACATGCAGTTTCTGGTCCTACGAGCAAGAGTTGTTTTCTGGTAAGAAGTGTCACTATTGCGCTGCCATTGCCATACACAGGACAAATAGCACTGGCGTCTGTTCCCAGCAAGTACAGTGTATTGGACTGAAGAGGAGCTACTGTTCTTGTTTGTTTCCTAAGCAGAGTTGAACTAGATATGGCCCGTGTATGTAGAAAGCACAGTTCTTTTGTTCTGAGCAAGCTCAGTGTTCGGACCCCATAGGAAACACAGTCGAGTAGAAGAGTGCTCTTTTCTCAAAAGCAGAGTGTGTTTCCTGTAAGGCGAGCTAGCATTTGTTTCCCAGTTTCCTAGATGGTGTTGAATCACATACAGTTTCTGGTCCTACGACCAAGAGTTGTTTTCTGGTAAGGAAAGTCACTATTGCGCTCCCATTGCCCTACACAAGGCAAATAGCACTCGCGACTTTTCCCAGCAAGTACAGTGTATTGGACTGAATAGGAGCTACTGTTCTTGTCAGTTTCCTAAGCAGAGTTGAACTAGATATGGTCCGTGTGTGTAGGAAGCACAGTTCTTTTGTTCTGAGCAAGCTCACTGTTTGGACCCCATAGGAAACACAGTAGAATAGAAGAATGCTCTTTTCTCTAAAGCAGAGTGTGTTTTTTGTAAAGCGAGCTAGAGTTTGTTTCCCAGTCCTAAATGTAGTGGAATCACATGCAGTTTCTGGTCCTACGAGGAAGAGTTGTTTTCTGGTAAGACAAGTCACTATTGTGGTCCAACTGCCATACACAGTGCAAATAGCACTCGTGTCTGTTCTCCACAAGTACAGTGTATTGGACGGAAGAGGAGCTACTGTTCTTGTCAGTTTCCTAAGCAGAGTTGAACTAGATATGGTCCGTGTGTGTAGGAAGCACAGTTCTTTTGTTCTGAGCAAGCTCACTGTTCGGACCCCATAGGAAACACAGTAGAGTAGAATAGTGCTCTTTTCTCAAAAACAGAGTGTGTTTTATGTAAGGTGAGCTAGCATTTGTTTCCCAGTCCTAAATGGAGTTGAATCACATGCAGTTTCTGGTCCTACGAGCAAGAGTTGTTTTCTAGTAAGGAAAGTCACTATTGCGCTGCCATTGCCATACACAGTGCAAATAGCACTCGCGTCTGTTCCCAGCAAGTACAGTGTATCAGACTGAAGAGGAGGTACTCTTCTTGTCAGTTTCCTAAGCAGAGTTGAACTAGATATGGCCCGTGTGTAGGAAGCACAGTTCTTATGTTCTGAGCAAGTTCACTCTTCTGGCCCTATAGGAAACACAGTAGAGTAGAAGAGTGCTCTTTTCTCAAAAGCAGAGTGTGTTTTTGTAAGGCGAGCTAGCGTTTGTTTCCTAGTCCTAAATGGAGTTGAATCATATGCAGTTTCTTGTCCTATGAACAAGAATTGTTTTCTGGTAAGAAAAGTCACTATTGTGCTCCCATTGCCCTACACAAGGCAAATAGCACTCACGTCTTTTCCCAGCAAGTACAGTGTATTGGACTGAATAGGAGCTACTGTTCTTGTCAGTTTACTAAGCAGAGTTGAACTAGATATGGTCCCTGTTTGTAGGAAGCACAGTTCTTTTGTTCTGAGCAAGCTCACTGTTTGGACCCCATAGGAAACACAGTAGAATAGAAGAGTGCTCTTTTCTCTAAAGCAGAGTGTGTTTCTTGTAAGGCGAGCTACCGTTTGTTTCCCAGTCCTAAATGGAGTGGAATCACATGCAGTTTCTGGTCCTACGAGCAAGAGTTGTTTTCTGGTAAGGAAAGTCACCATTGTGCTCCCATTGCCATACACAGTGCAAATAGCCCTCCCGTCTGTTCCCAGCAATTACAGTGTATTGGACTGAAGAGGAGCTACTGTTCTTCTCAGTTTCCTAAGCAGAGTTGAACTAGATATGGCCAGTGTGTGTAGGAAGCACAGATCTTTTTTTTTTAGCAAGCTCACTGTTCTGGCCCTATAGGAAACACAGTAGAGTAGAAGAGTGCTCTTTTCTCAAAAGCAAAGTGTGTTTCTTGTAAAGCGAGCTAGAGTTTGTTTCCCAGTCCTAAATGGAGTTTAATCACATGCAGTTTCTGGTCCTACGAGCAAGAGCTGTTTTCTGGTAAGAAGAGTCACTATTGTGCTGCCATTGCCATACACAGGACAAATAGCACTGGCGTCTGTTCCCAGCAAGTACACTGTATTGGACTGAAGAGGATCTACTGTTCTTGTCAGGTTCCTAAGCAGAATTGAACCAGATATGGCCGTGTGTGTAGGAAGCACAGTTCTTTGTTCTGAGCAAGCTCACTGTTCTGACCCCATAGGAAACACAGTAGAGTAGAAGAGTGCTCTTTTCTCAAAAGCAGAGTGTGTTTCTTGTAAGGCGAGCAAGCGTTTGTTTCCCAGTCCTAAATGGAGTTGAGTCACATGCAGTTTTTTGTCCTATGAGCAAGAGTTGTTTTCTGGTAAGGAAAGTCACTATTGCGCTCCCCTTGCCATACATAGTGCAAATAGCTCTCGTGTCTGTTCCCAGCAAGTACAGTGTATCGGACTGAAGAGGAGCTACTGTTCTTGTCAGGTTCCTAAGCAGAGTTGAACTAGATATGGCCCGTGTGTGTAGGAAGCACCGTTCTAATGTTCTGAGCAAGCTCACTGTTCTGGCCCTATAGGAAACACAGTAGAGTAGAAGAGTGCTCTTTTCTCAAAAGCAGACTGTGTTTTTGTAAGGTGAGCTAGCATTTGTTTCCTAGTCCTAAATGGAATTGAAACACATGCAGTTTCTGGTCCTACGAACAAGAGTTTTTTTCTGGTAAGGAAAGTCACTATTGTGCTCCCATTGCCCTACACAAGGCAAATAGCACTCGCGTCTTTTCCCAGCAAGTACAGTGTATTGGACTGAATAGGAGCTACTGTTCTTGTCAGTTTCCTAAGCAGAGTTGAACTAGATATGGTCCGTGTGTGTAGGAAGCACAGTTCTTTTGTTCTGAGCAAGCTCACTGTTTGGACCCCATAGGAAACACAGTAGAATAGAAGAATGCTCTTTTCTCTAAAGCAGAGTGTGTTTCTTGTAAAGCGAGCTAGAGTTTGTTTCCCAGTCATAAATGTAGTGGAATCACATGCAGTTTCTGGTCCTACTAGCAAGAGTTGTTTTCTGGTAAGAAGAGTCACTATTTCCCTCCCATTGTCATACACAGGGCAAATAGGACTGGCGTCTATTTCCAGCATGTACAGTGTATTGGACTGAAGATGATCTACTGTTCTTGTCAGTTTCCTAAGCAGAGTTGAACTAGATATGGCCCGTGTGTTTAGGAAGCACAGGTTTTTGTTCTGAGCAAGCTCACTTTTCAGGAACATATAGGAAACACAGTAGAGTAGATGAGTGCTCTTTTCTCAAAAGCAGAGTGTGTTTCTTGGAAGTTGAGCTAGCATTTGTTTCCCAGTCCTAAATGGAGTTGAGTCACATGCAGTTTTTTTTCCTAGGAGCAAGAGCTGTTTTCTGGTAAGACAAGTCACTATTGTGCTCCAATTGCCATACACAGTGCAAATAGCACTCGCGTCTCTTCTCCGCAAGTACAGTGTATTGGACGGAAGAGGAGCTACTGTTCTTGTCAGTTTCCTAAGCAGAGTTGAACTAGATATGGCCCGTGTGTGTAGGAAGCACAGTTCTTTTATTCTGAGCAAGCTCACTGTTCGGACCCCATAGGAAACACAGTAGAGTACAAGAGTGCTCTTTTCTCAAAAACAGAGTGTGTTTCATGTAAGGTGAGCTAGCATTTGTTTCCCAGTCCTAAATGGAGTTGAATCACATGCAGTTTCTGGTCTTACGAGCAAGAGTTGTTTTCTGGTAAGGAAAGTCACTATTGCACTCCCATTGCCATACACAGTGCAAATAGCACTCGCGTCTGTTCCCAGCAAGTACAGTGTATCAGACTGAAGAAGAGCTACTGTTCTTGTCAGTTTCCTAAGAAGAGTTGAACTAGACATGGCCCGTGTGTAAGAAGCACAGTTCTTTTGTTCTGAGCAAGCTCACTGTTCTGGCCCTATATAAAACACAGTAGAGTAGAAGAGTGCTCTTTTCTCAAAAGCAGAGTGTGTTTTTGTAAGGCGAGCTAGCATTTGTTTCCTAGTCCTAAACGGAGCTGAATCATATGCAGTTTCTGGTCCTATGAACAAGAATTGTTTTCTGGTAAGGAAAGTCACTATTGTGCTCCCATTGCCCTACACAAGGCAAATAGCACTCGCATCTTTTCCCAGCAAGTACAGTGTATTGGACTTAATAGGAGCTACTGTTCTTGTCAGTTTCCTAAGCAGAGTTGAACTAGATATGGTCCGTGTGTGTAGGAAGCACAGTTCTTTTGTTCTGAGCAAGCTCACTGTTTGGACCCCATAGGAAACACAGTAGAATAGAAGAGTGCTCTTTTCTCTAAAGCAGAGTGTGTTTCTTGTAAGGCGAGCTAGAGTTTGTTTCCCAGTCCTAAATGTAGTGGAATCACATGCAGTTTCTGGTCCTACGAGCAAGAGTTGTTTTCTGGTAAGACAAGTCACCATTGTGCTCCCATTGCCATACACAGTGCAAATAGCCCTCCCGTCTGTTCCCAGCAAGTACAGTGTATTGGACTGAATAGGAGCTACTGTTCTTGTCAGTTTACTAAGCAGAGTTGAACTAGATATGGTCCGTGTTTGTAGGAAGCACAGTTCTTTTGTTCTGAGCAAGCTCACTGTTCGAACCCCATAGGAAACACAGTAGAGTAGAAGAGTGCTCTTTTCTCAAAAACAGAGTGTGTTTCATGTAAGGTGAGCTAGCATTTGTTTCCCAGAACTAAATGGAGTTTAATCACATGCAGTTTCTGGTCCTACGAGCAAGAGTTGTTTTCTGGTAAGGAAAGTCACTATTGCACTCCCATTGCCATACACAGTGCAAATAGCACTCGCGTCTGTTCCCAGCAAGTACAGTGTATCAGACTGAAGAGGAGCTACTGTTCTTGTCAGTTTCCTAAGCAAGTTGAACTAGATATGGCCCGTGTGTAGGAAGCACAGTTCTTATGTTCTGAGCAAGTTCACTGTTCTGGCCCTATAGGAAACACAGTAGAGTAGAAGAGTGCTCTTTTCTCAAAAGCAGAGTGTGTTTTTGTAAGGCGAGCTAGCGTTTGTTTCCTAGTCCTAAATGGAGTTGAATCATATGCAGTTTCTGGTCCTATGAACAAGAATTGTTTTCTGGTAAGGAAAGTCACTATTGTGCTCCCATTGCCCTACACAAGGCAAATAGCACTCGCGTCTTTTCCCAGCAAGTACAGTGTATTGGACTGAATAGGAGCTACTGTTCTTGTCAGTTTTCTAAGCAGAGTTGAACTAGATATGGTCCATGTTTGTAGGAAGCACAGTTCTTTTGTTCTGAGCAAGCTCACTGTTTGGACCCCATAGGAAACACAGTAGAATAGAAGAGTGCTCTTTTCTCTAAAGCAGAGTGTGTTTCTTATAAGGTGAGCTACCGTTTGTTTCCCAGTCCTAAATATTCTGGAATCACATGCAGTTTCTGGTCCTACGAGCAAGAGTTGTTTTCTGGTAAGGAAAGTCACCATTGTGCTCCCATTGCCATACACAGTGCAAATAGCCCTCCCGTCTATTCCCAGCAATTACAGTGTATTGGACTGAAGAGGAGCTACTGTTCTTCTCAGTTTCCTAAGCAGAGTTGAACTAGATATGGCCAGTGTGTGTAGGAAGCACAGTTCTTTTTTTTTTTAGCAAGCTCACTGTTCTGGCCCTATAGGAAACACAGTAGAGTAGAAGAGTGCTCTTTTCTCAAAAGCAAAGAATGTTTCTTGTAAAGCGAGCTAGAGTTTGTTTCCCAGTCCTAAATGGAGCTTAATCACATGCAGTTTCTGGTCCTACGAGCAAGAGCTGTTTTCTGGTAAGAAGAGTCACTATTGCGCTGCCATTGCCATACACAGGACAAATAGCACTGGCGTCTGTTCCCAGCAAGTACAGTGTATTGGATTGAAGAGGATATACTGTTTTGTCAGATTCCTAAGCAGACTTGAACTACATATGGCCGTGAGTGTAGGAAGCACAGTTCTTTGTTCTGAGCAAGCTCACTGTTCGGAACATATAGGAAACACAGTAGAGTAGAAGAGTGCTCTTTTCTCAAAAGCAGAGTGTGTTTCTTGGAAGTCGAGCTAGCATTAGTTTCCCAGTCCTAAATGGAGTTGAGTCACATGCAGTTTTTTGTCCTACGAGCAAGAGTTGTTTTCTGGTAAGACATGTCACTATTGTGCTCCAATTGCCATACACAGTGCAAATAGCACTCGCGTCTGTTCCCCGAATTTACAGTGTATTGGACTGAAGAGGAGCTACTGTTCTTCTCAGTTTCCTAAGCAGAGTTGAACTAGATATGGCCCGTGTGTGTAGGAAGCACAGTTCTTTTGTTCTGAGCAAGCTCACTGTTCAGACCCCATAGAAAACACAGTAGAGTAGAAGAGTGCTCTTTTCTCAAAAGGAGAGTGTGTTTCATGTGACGTGAGCTAGCTTTTGTTTCCCAGTCCTAAATGGAGTTGAATCACATGCAGTTTCTGGTCCTACGAGCAAGAGTTGTTTTCTGGTAAGAAGAGTCACTATTGTGCTGCCATTGCCATACACAGGACAAATAGCACCTGCGTCTGTTCCCAGCAAGTACAGTGTATTGGACTGAAGAGGATCTACTGTTCTTGTCAGGTTCCTAAGCAGAATTGAACTAGATATGGCCGTGTGTGTAGGAAGCACAGTTCTTTGTTCTGAGCAAACTCACTGTCCTGACCCCATAGGAAACACAGTAGAGTAGAAGAGTGCTCTTTTCTCAAAAGCAGAGAGTGTTTCTTGTAAGGCGAGCTAGCGTTTGTTTCCCAGTCCTAAATGGAGTTGAGTGACATGCAGTTTTTTGTCCTATGAGCAAGAGTTGTTTTCTGGTAAGGAAAGTCACTATTGCGCTCCCCTTGCCATACAGAGTGCAAATAGCTCTCGTGTCTGTTACCAGCAAGTACAGTGTATCGGACTGAAGAGGAGCTACTGTTCTTGTCAGTTTCCTAAGCAGAGTTGAACTAGATATGGCCCGTGTGTGTAGGAAGCACCATTCTTATGTTCTGAGCAAGCTCACTCTCTGGCCCTATAGGAAACACAGTAGAGTAGAAGAGTGCTCTTTTCTCAAAAGCAGAGTGTGTTTTTGTAAGGTGAGCTAGCGTTTGTTTCCTAGTCCTAAATGGAATTGAATCACATGCAGTTTCTGGTCCTACGAACAAGAGTTTTTTTCTGGTAAGGAAAGTCACTATTGCGCTCCCATTGCCCTACACAAGGCAAATAGCACTCGCGTCTTTTCCCAGCAAGTACAGTGTATTGGACTGAATAGGAGCTACTGTTCTTGTCAGTTTCCTAAGCAGAGTTGAACTAGATATGGTCCGTGTGTGTAGGAAGCACAGTTCTTTTGTTCTGAGCAAGCTCATTGTTTGGACCCCATAGGAAACACAGTAGAATAGAAGAATGCTCTTTTCTCTAAAGCAGAGTGTGTTTCTTGTAAAGCGAGCTAGAGTTTGTTTCCCAGTCCTAAATGTAGTGGAATCACATGCAGTTTCTGGTCTTACAAGCAAGAGTTGTTTTCTGGTAAGAAGAGTCACTATTGCGCTGCCATTGCCATACACAGGACAAATAGCACTGGCGTCTGTTCCCAGCAAGTACAGTGTATTGGACTGAAGAGGATCTACTGTTCTTGTCAGGTTCCTAAGCAGACTTGAACTAGATATGGCCGTGTGTGTAGGAAGCACAGTTTTTTTGTTCTGAGCAAGCTCACTTTTCGGAACACATAGGAAACACAGTAGAGTAGAAGAGTGCTCTTTTCTCAAAAGCAGAGTGTGTTTCTTGGAAGATGAGCTAGCATTTGTTTCCCAGTCCTAAGTGGAGTTGAGTCACATGCAGTTTTTTTTCCTAGGAGCAAGAGCTGTTTTCTGGTAAGACAAGTCACTATTGTGCTCCAATTGCCATACACAGTGCAAATAGCACTCGCGTCTCTTCTCCGCAAGTACAGTGTATTGGACGGAAGAGGAGCTACTGTTCTTGTCAGTTTCCTAAGCAGAGTTGAACTAGATATGGCCCGTGTGTGTAGGAAGCACAGTTCTTTTGTTCTGAGGAAGCTCACTCTTCGGACCCCATAGGAAACACAGTAGAGTAGAAGAGTGCTCTTTTCTCAAAAACAGAGTGTGTTTCATGTAAGGTGAGCTAGCATTTGTTTCCCAGTCCTAAATGGAGTTGAATCACATGCAGTTTCTGGTCTTACGAGCAAGAGTTGTTTTCTGGTAAGGAAAGTCACTATTGCACTCCCATTGCCATACACAGTGCAAATAGCACTCGCGTCTGTTCCCAGCAAGTACAGTGTATCAGACTGAAGAGGAGCTACTGTTCTTGTCAGTTTCCTAAGAAGAGTTGAACTAGACATGGCCCGTGTGTAAGAAGCACAGTTCTTTTGTTCTGAGCAAGCTCACTGTTCTGGCCCTATAGGAAACACAGTAGAGTAGAAGAGTGCTCTTTTCTCAAAAGCAGAGTGTGTTTCTTGTAAAGCGAGCTAGAGTTTGTTTCCCAGTCCTAAACGGAGTTGAATCACATGCAGTTTCTGGTCCTACGAGCAAGAGTTGTTTTCTGGTAAGAAGAGTCACAATTGCACTGCCATTGCCCTACACAGGACAAATAGCACTGGCGTCTGTTCCCAGCAAGTACAGTGTATTGGACTGAAGAGGATCTACTGTTCTTGTCAGGTTCCTAAGCAGACTTGAACGAGATATGACCGTGTGTGTAGGAAGCACTGTTTTTTTGTTCTGAGCAACCTCAATTTTCGGAACACATAGGAAACACAGTAGAGTAGAAGAGTGCTCTTTTCTCAAAAGCAGAGTGTGTTTCTTGGAAGTCGAGCTAGCGTTTGTTTCCCAGTCCTAAATGGAGTTGAGTCACATGCAGTTTTTTGTCCTACGAACAAGAGTTGTTTTCTGGTAAGACAAGTCACTATTGTGCTCCATTTGCCATACACAGTGCAAATAGCACTCGCGTCTGTTCCCCGCAAGTACAGTGTACTGGAGTGAAGAGGAGCTACTGTTCTTGTTTGTTTCCTAAGCAGAGTTGAACTAGTTATGGCCCGTGTGTGTAGAAAGCACAGTTCTTTTGTTCTGAGCAAGCTCACTGTTCAGACCCCATAGAAACACAGTAGAGTAGAAGAGTGCTCTTTTCTCAAAAGCAGAGTGTGTTTCTTGTAAGGCGAGCTAGCATTTGTTTCCCAGTCCTAAATGGTGTTGAATCACGTGCAGTTTCTGGTCCTACGAGCAAGAGTTGTTTTCTAGTAAGGATAGTCACTATTGCGCTGCCATTGCCATACACAGTGCAAATAGCACTTGCGTCTGTTCCCAGCAAGTACAGTGTATCAGACTGAAGAGGAGGTACTCTTCTTGTCAGTTTCCTAAGCAGAGTTGAACTAGATATGGCCCGTGTGTATAGGAAGCACAGTTCTTATGTTCTGAGAAAGTTCACTCTTCTGGCCCTATAGGAAACACAGTAGAGTAGAAGAGTGCTCTTTTCTCAAAAGCAGAGTGTGTTTTTGTAAGGCGAGCTAGCGTTTGTTTCCTAGTCCTAAATGTAGTTGAACCATATGCAGTTTCTGGTCCTATGAACAAGAATTGTTTTCTGGTAAGAAAAGTCACTATTGTGCTCCCATTGCCCTACACAAGGCAAATCGCACTCGTGTCTTTTCCCAGAATGTACAGTGTATTGGACTGAATAGGAGCTACTGTTCTTGTCAGTTTACTAAGCAGAGTTGAACTAGATATGGTCCCTGTTTGTAGGAAGCACAGTTCTTTTGTTCTGAGCAAGCTCACTGTTTGGACCCCATAGGAAACACAGTAGAATAGAAGAGTGCTCTTTTCTCTAAAGCAGAGTGTGTTTCTTGTAAGGCGAGCTACCGTTTGTTTCCCAGTCCTAAATGGAGTGGAATCACATGCAGTTTCTGGTCCTACGAGCAAGAGTTGTTTTCTGGTAAGGAAAGTCACCATTGTGCTCCCATTGCCATACACAGTGCAAATAGCCCTCCCGTCTGTTCTCAGCAATTACAGTGTATTGGACTGAAGAGGAGCTACTGTTCTTCTCTGTTTCCTAAGCAGAGTTGAACTAGATATGGCCAGTGTGTGTAGGAAGCACAGATCTTTTTTTTTTTTAGCAAGCTCACTGTTCTGGCC
The DNA here is from genome assembly GCF_949786415.1 of Peromyscus eremicus. NCBI lineage: Eukaryota > Metazoa > Chordata > Mammalia > Rodentia > Cricetidae > Peromyscus > Peromyscus eremicus. The sequence goes on from NW_026734293.1 coordinate 3,188,476, forward strand.
CTATAGGAAACACAGTAGAGTAGAAGAGTGCTCTTTTCTCAAAAGCAAAGTGTGTTTCTTGTAAAGCGAGCTAGAGTTTGTTTCCCAGTCCTAAATGGAGTTGAATCACATGCAGTTTCTGGTCCTACGAGCAAGAGCTGTTTTCTGGTAAGAAGAGTCACTATTGTGCTGCCATTGCCATACACAGGACAAATAGCACTGGCGTCTGTTCCCAGCAAGTACAGTGTATTGGACTGAAGAGGATCTACTGTTCTTGTCAGGTTCCTAAGCAGAATTGAACCAGATATGGCCGTGTGTGTAGGAAGCACAGTTCTTTGTTCTGAGCAAGCTCACTGTTCTGACCCCATAGGAAACAGAGTAGAGTAGAAGAGTGCTCTTTTCTCAAAAGCAGAGTGTGTTTCTTGTAAGGCGAGCTAGCGTTTGTTTCCCAGTCCTAAATGGAGTTGAGTCACATGCAGTTTCATGTCCTATGAGCAAGAGTTGTTTTCTGGTAAGGAAAGTCACTATTGCGCTCCCCTTGCCATACATAGTGCAAATAGCTCTCGTGTCTGTTCCCAGCAAGTACAGTGTATCGGACTGAAGAGGAGCTACTGTTCTTGTCATGTTCCTAAGCAGAGTTGAACTAGATATGGCCCGTGTGTGTAGGAAGCACCGTTCTAATGTTCTGAGCAAGCTCACTGTTCTGGCCCTATAGGAAACACAGTAGAGTAGAAGAGTGCTCTTTTCTCAAAAGCAGAGTGTGTTTTTGTAAGGTGAGCTAGCGTTTGTTTCCTAGTCCTAAATGGAATTGAATCACATGCAGTTTCTGGTCCTACGAACAAGAGTTTTTTTCTGGTAAGGAAAGTCACTATTGCGCTCCCATTGCCCTACACAAGGCAAATAGCACTCGCGTCTTTTCCCAGCAAGTACAGTGTATTGGACTGAATAGGAGCTACTGTTCTTGTCAGTTTCCTAAGCAGAGTTGAACTAGATATGGTCCGTGTGTGTAGGAAGCACAGTTCTTTTGTTCTGAGCAAGCTCACTGTTTGGACCCCATAGGAAACACAGTAGAATAGAAGAATGCTCTTTTCTCTAAAGCAGAGTGTGTTTCTTGTAAAGCGAGCTAGAGTTTGTTTCCCAGTCATAAATGTAGTGGAATCACATGCAGTTTCTGGTCCTACTAGCAAGAGTTGTTTTCTGGTAAGAAGAGTCACTATTTCCCTCCCATTGTCATACACAGGGCAAATAGGACTGGCGTCTATTTCCAGCATGTACAGTGTATTGGACTGAAGATGATCTACTGTTCTTGTCAGTTTCCTAAGCAGAGTTGAACTAGATATGGCCCGTGTGTGTAGGAAGCACAGGTTTTTGTTCGGAGCAAGCTCACTTTTCAAGAACATATAGGAAACACAGTAGAGTAGAAGAGTGCTCTTTTCTCAAAAGCAGAGTGTGTTTCTTGGAAGTTGAGCTAGCATTTGTTTCCCAGTCCTAAATGGAGTTGAGTCACATGCAGTTTTTTTTCCTAGGAGCAAGAGCTGTTTTCTGGTAAGACAAGTCACTATTGTGCTCCAATTGCCATACACAGTGCAAATAGCACTCGCGTCTCTTCTCCGCAAGTACAGTGTATTGGACGGAAGAGGAGCTACTGTTCTTGTCAGTTTCCTAAGAAGAGTTGAACTAGATATGGCCCGTGTGTGTAGGAAGCACAGTTCTTTTATTCTGAGCAAGCTCACTGTTCGGACCCCATAGGAAACACAGTAGAGTAGAAGAGTGCTCTTTTCTCAAAAACAGAGTGTGTTTCATGTAAGGTGAGCTAGCATTTGTTTCCCAGTCCTAAATGGAGTTGAATCACATGCAGTTTCTGGTCTTACGAGCAAGAGTTGTTTTCTGGTAAGGAAAGTCACTATTGCACTCCCATTGCCATACACAGTGCAAATAGCACTCGCGTCTGTTCCCAGCAAGTACAGTGTATCAGACTGAAGAGGGGCTACTGTTCTTGTCAGTTTCCTAAGAAGAGTTGAACTAGACATGGCCCGTGTGTAAGAAGCACAGTTCTTTTGTTCTGAGCAAGCTCACTGTTCTGGCCCTATAGGAAACACAGTAGAGTAGAAGTGTGCTCTTTTCCCTAAAGCAGAGTGTGTTTCTTGTAAAGCGAGCTAACGTTTGTTTCCCAGTCCTAAAAAAGTTGAATCACATGCAGTTTCTAGTCCTACGAGCACGAGTTGTTTTATGGTAAGAAGAGTCACTTTTGCGCTGCCATTGCCATACACAGGACAAATAGCACTGGCGTCTGTTCCCAGCAAGTACAGTGTATTGGACTGAAGAGGATCTACTGTTCTTGTCAGGTTCCTAAGCAGAATTGAACTAGATATGGCCGTGTGTGTAGAAAGCACAGTTCTTATGTTCTGAGCAAGTTCACTCTTCTGGCCCTATATAAAACACAGTAGAGTAGAAGAGTGCTCTTTTCTCAAAAGCAGAGTGTGTTTTTGTAAGGCGAGCTAGCATTTGTTTCCTAGTCCTAAATGGAGTTGAATCATATGCAGTTTCTGGTCCTATGAACAAGAATTGTTTTCTGGTAAGGAAAGTCACTATTGTGCTCCCATTGCCCTACACAAGGCAAATAGCACTCGCATCTTTTCCCAGCAAGTACAGTGTATTGGACTTAATAGGAGCTACTGTTCTTGTAAGTTTCCTAAGTAGAGTTGAACTAGATATGGTCCGTGTGTGTAGGAAGCACAGTTCTTTTGTTCTGAGCAAGCTCACTGTTTGGACCCCATAGGAAACACAGTAGAATAGAAGAGTGCTCTTTTCTCTAAAGCAGAGTGTGTTTCTTGTAAGGCGAGCTAGAGTTTGTTTCCCAGTCCTAAATGTAGTGGAATCACATGCAGTTTCTGGTCCTACGAGCAAGAGTTGTTTTCTGGTAAGACAAGTCACCATTGTGCTCCCATTGCCATACACAGTGCAAATAGCCCTCCCGTCTCTTCCCAGCAAGTACAGTGTATTGGACTAAATAGGAGCTACTGTTCTAGTCAGTTTACTAAGCAGAGTTGAACTAGATATGGTCCGTGTTTGTAGGAAGCACAGTTCTTTTGTTCTGAGCAAGCTCACTGTTCGAACCCCATAGGAAACACAGTAGAGTAGAAGAGTGCTCTTTTCTCAAAAACAGAGTGTGTTTCATGTAAGGTGAGCTAGCATTTGTTTCCCAGAACTAAATGGAGTTTAATCACATGCAGTTTCTGGTCCTACGAGCAAGAGTTGTTTTCTGGTAAGGAAAGTCACTATTGCACTCCCATTGCCATACACAGTGCAAATAGCACTCGCGTCTGTTCCCAGCAAGTACAGTGTATCAGACTGAAGAGGAGCTACTGTTCTTGTCAGTTTCCTAAGCAGAGTTGAACTAGATATGGCCCGTGTGTAGGAAGCACAGTTCTTATGTTCTGAGCAAGTTCACTCTTCTGGCCCTATAGGAAACACAGTAGAGTAGAAGAGTGCTCTTTTCTCAAAAGCAGAGTGTGTTTTTGTAAGGCGAGCTAGCGTTTGTTTCCTAGTCCGAAATGGAGTTGAATCATATGCAGTTTCTGGTCCTATGAACAAGAATTGTTTTCTGGTAAGGAAAGTCACTATTGTGCTCCCATTGCCCTATGCAAGGCATATAGCACTCGCGTCTTTTCCCAGCAAGTACAGTGTATTGGACTGAATAGGAGCTACTGTTCTTGTCAGTTTACTAAGCAGAGTTGAACTAGATATGGTCCGTGTTTGTAGGAAGCACAGTTCTTTTGTTCTGAGCAAGCTCACTGTTTGGACCCCATAGGAAACAAAGTAGAATAGAAGAGTGCTCTTTTCTCTAAAGCAGAATGTGTTTCTTGTAAGGTGAGCTACCGTTTGTTTCCCAGTCCTAAATATTCTGGAATCACATGCAGTTTCTGGTCCTACGAGCAAGAGTTGTTTTCTGGTAAGGAAAGTCACCATTGTGCTCCCATTGCCATACACAGTGCAAATAGCCCTCCCGTCTGTTCCCAGCAATTACAGTGTATTGGACTGAAGAGGAGCTACTGTTCTTCTCAGTTTCCTAAGCAGAGTTGAACTAGATATGGCCAGTGTGTGTAGGAAGCACAGTTCTTTTTTTTTTTAGCAAGCTCACTGTTCTGGCCCTATAGGAAACACAGTAGAGTAGAAGAGTGCTCTTTTCTCAAAAGCAAAGTGTGTTTCTTGTAAAGCGAGCTAGAGTTTGTTTCCCAGTCCTAAATGGAGTTTAATCACATGCAGTTTCTGGTCCTACGAGCAAGAGCTGTTTTCTGGTAAGAAGAGTCACTATTGCGCTGCCATTGCCATACACAGGACAAATAGCACTGGCGTCTGTTCCCAGCAAGTACAGTGTATTGGATTGAAGAGGATATACTGTTTTGTCAGATTCCTAAGCAGACTTGAACTACATATGGCCGTGAGTGTAGGAAGCACAGTTCTTTGTTCTGAGCAAGCTCACTGTTCGGAACATATAGGAAACACAGTAGAGTAGAAGAGTGCTCTTTTCTCAAAAGCAGAGTGTGTTTCTTGGAAGTCGAGCTAGCATTAGTTTCCCAGTCCTAAATGGAGTTGAGTCACATGCAGTTTTTTGTCCTACGAGCAAGAGTTGTTTTCTGGTAAGACATGTCACTATTGTGCTCCAATTGCCATACACAGTGCAAATAGCACTCGCGTCTGTTCCCCGAATTTACAGTGTATTGGACTGAAGAGGAGCTACTGTTCTTCTCAGTTTCCAAAGCAGAGTTGAACTAGATATGGCCCGTGTGTGTAGGAAGCACAGTTCTTTTGTTCTGAACAAGCTCACTGTTCAGACCCCATAGAAAACACAGTAGAGTAGAAGAGTGCTATTTTCTCAAAAGGAGAGTGTGTTTCATGTGACGTGAGCTAGCTTTTGTTTCCCAGTCCTAAATGGAGTTGAATCACATGCAGTTTCTGGTCCTACGAGCAAGAGTTGTTTTCTGGTAAGAAGAGTCACTATTGTGCTGCCATTGCCATACACAGGACAAATAGCACCTGCGTCTGTTCCCAGCAAGTACAGTGTATTGGACTGAAGAGGATCTACTGTTCTTGTCAGGTTCCTAAGCAGAATTGAACTAGATATGGCCGTGTGTGTAGGAAGCACAGTTCTTTGTTCTGAGCAAACTCACTGTCCTGACCCCATAGGAAACACAGTAGAGTAGAAGAGTGCTCTTTTCTCAAAAGCAGAGTGTGTTTCTTGTAAGGCGAGCTAGCGTTTGTTTCCCAGTCCTAAATGGAGTTGAGTGACATGCAGTTTTTTGTCCTATGAGCAAGAGTTGTTTTCTGGTAAGGAAAGTCACTATTGCGCTCCCCTTGCCATACAGAGTGCAAATAGCTCTCGTGTCTGTTACCAGCAAGTACAGTGTATCGGACTGAAGAGGAGCTACTGTTCTTGTCAGTTTCCTAAGCAGAGTTGAACTAGATATGGCCCGTGTGTGTAGGAAGTACCATTCTTATGTTCTGAGCAAGCTCACTCTCTGGCCCTATAGGAAACACAGTAGAGTAGAAGAGTGCTCTTTTCTCAAAAGCAGAGTGTGTTTTTGTAAGGTGAGCTAGCGTTTGTTTCCTAGTCCTAAATGGAATTGAATCACATGCAGTTTCTGGTCCTACGAACAAGAGTTTTTTTCTGGTAAGGAAAGTCACTATTGCGCTCCCATTGCCCTACACAAGGCAAATAGCACTCGCGTATTTTCCCAGCAAGTACAGTGTATTGGACTGAATAGGAGCTACTGTTCTTGTCAGTTTCCTAAGCAGAGTTGAACTAGATATGGTCCCTGTTTGTAGGAAGCACAGTTCTTTTGTTCTGAGCAAGCTCACTGTTTGGACCCCATAGGAAACACAGTAGAATAGAAGAGTGCTCTTTTCTCTAAAGCAGAGTGTGTTTCTTGTAAGGCGAGCTACCGTTTGTTTCCCAGTCCTAAATGGAGTGGAATCACATGCAGTTTCTGGTCCTACGAGCAAGAGTTGTTTTCTGGTAAGGAAAGTCACCATTGTGCTCCCATTGCCATACACAGTGCAAATAGCCCTCCCGTCTGTTCCCAGCAATTACAGTGTATTGGACTGAAGAGGAGCTACTGTTCTTCTCTGTTTCCTAAGCAGAGTTGAACTAGATATGGCCAGTGTGTGTAGGAAGCACAGATCTTTTTTTTTTTTAGCAAGCTCACTGTTCTGGCCCTATAGGAAACACAGTAGAGTAGAAGAGTGCTCTTTTCTCAAAAGCAAAGTGTGTTTCTTGTAAAGCGAGCTAGAGTTTGTTTCCCAGTCCTAAATGGAGTTTAATCACATGCAGTTTCTGGTCCTACGAGCAAGAGCTGTTTTCTGGTAAGAAGAGTCACTATTGTGCTGCCATTGCCATACACAGGACAAATAGCACTGGCGTCTGTTCCCAGCAAGTACAGTGTATTGGACTGAAGAGGATCTACTGTTCTTGTCAGGTTCCTAAGCAGAATTGAACCAGATATGGCCGTGTGTGTAGGAAGCACAGTTCTTTGTTCTGAGCAAGCTCACTGTTCGGACCCCATAGGAAACAGAGTAGAGTAGAAGAGTGCTCTTTTCTCAAAAGCAGAGTGTGTTTCTTGTAAGGCGAGCTAGCGTTTGTTTCCCAGTCCTAAATGGAGTTGAGTCACATGCAGTTTTTTGTCCTATGAGCAAGAGTTGTTTTCTGGTAAGGAAAGTCACTATTGCGCTCCCCTTGCCATACATAGTGCAAATAGCTCTCGTGTCTGTTCCCAGCAAGTACAGTGTATCGGACTGAAGAGGAGCTACTGTTCTTGTCAGGTTCCTAAGCAGAGTTGAACTAGATATGGCCCGTGTGTGTAGGAAGCACCGTTCTAATGTTCTGAGCAAGCTCACTGTTCTGGCCCTATAGGAAACACAGTAGAGTAGAAGAGTGCTCTTTTCTCAAAAGCAGAGTGTGTTTTTGTAAGGTGAGCTAGCGTTTGTTTCCTAGTCCTAAATGGAATTGAATCACATGCAGTTTCTGGTCCTACGAACAAGAGTTTTTTTCTGGTAAGGAAAGTCACTATTGCGCTCCCATTGCCCTACACAAGGCAAATAGCACTCGCGTCTTTTCCCAGCAAGTACAGTGTATTGGACTGAATAGGAGCTACTGTTCTTGTCAGTTTCCTAAGCAGAGTTGAACTAGATATGGTCCGTGTGTGTAGGAAGCACAGTTCTTTTGTTCTGAGCAAGCTCACTGTTTGGACCCCATAGGAAACACAGTAGAATAGAAGAATGCTCTTTTCTCTAAAGCAGAGTGTGTTTCTTGTAAAGCGAGCTAGAGTTTGTTTCCCAGTCATAAATGTAGTGGAATCACATGCAGTTTCTGGTCCTACTAGCAAGAGTTGTTTTCTGGTAAGAAGAGTCACTATTTCCCTCCCATTGTCATACACAGGGCAAATAGGACTGGCGTCTATTTCCAGCATGTACAGTGTATTGGACTGAAGATGATCTACTGTTCTTGTCAGTTTCCTAAGCAGAGTTGAACTAGATATGGCCCGTGTGTGTAGGAAGCACAGGTTTTTGTTCGGAGCAAGCTCACTTTTCAAGAACATATAGGAAACACAGTAGAGTAGAAGAGTGCTCTTTTCTCAAAAGCAGAGTGTGTTTCTTGGAAGTTGAGCTAGCATTTGTTTCCCAGTCCTAAATGGAGTTGAGTCACATGCAGTTTTTTTTCCTAGGAGCAAGAGCTGTTTTCTGGTAAGACAAGTCACTATTGTGCTCCAATTGCCATACACAGTGCAAATAGCACTCGCGTCTCTTCTCCGCAAGTACAGTGTATTGGACGGAAGAGGAGCTACTGTTCTTGTCAGTTTCCTAAGCAGAGTTGAACTAGATATGGCCCGTGTGTGTAGGAAGCACAGTTCTTTTATTCTGAGCAAGCTCACTGTTCGGACCCCATAGGAAACACAGTAGAGTAGAAGAGTGCTCTTTTCTCAAAAACAGAGTGTGTTTCATGTAAGGTGAGCTAGCATTTGTTTCCCAGTCCTAAATGGAGTTGAATCACATGCAGTTTCTGGTCTTACGAGCAAGAGTTGTTTTCTGGTAAGGAAAGTCACTATTGCACTCCCATTGCCATACACAGTGCAAATAGCACTCGCGTCTGTTCCCAGCAAGTACAGTGTATCAGACTGAAGAGGAGCTACTGTTCTTGTCAGTTTCCTAAGAAGAGTTGAACTAGACATGGCCCGTGTGTAAGAAGCACAGTTCTTTTGTTCTGAGCAAGCTCACTGTTCTGGCCCTATAGGAAACACAGTAGAGTAGAAGTGTGCTCTTTTCCCTAAAGCAGAGTGTGTTTCTTGTAAAGCGAGCTAACGTTTGTTTCCCAGTCCTAAATGGAGTTGAATCACATGCAGTTTCTAGTCCTACGAGCACGAGTTGTTTTATGGTAAGAAGAGTCACTTTTGCGCTGCCATTGCCATACACAGGACAAATAGCACTGGCGTCTGTTCCCAGCAAGTACAGTGTATTGGACTGAAGAGGATCTACTGTTCTTGTCAGGTTCCTAAGCAGAATTGAACTAGATATGGCCGTGTGTGTAGAAAGCACAGTTCTTATGTTCTGAGCAAGTTCACTCTTCTGGCCCTATATAAAACACAGTAGAGTAGAAGAGTGCTCTTTTCTCAAAAGCAGAGTGTGTTTTTGTAAGGCGAGCTAGCATTTGTTTCCTAGTCCTAAATGGAGTTGAATCATATGCAGTTTCTGGTCCTATGAACAAGAATTGTTTTCTGGTAAGGAAAGTCACTATTGTGCTCCCATTGCCCTACACAAGGCAAATAGCACTCGCATCTTTTCCCAGCAAGTACAGTGTATTGGACTTAATAGGAGCTACTGTTCTTGTCAGTTTCCTAAGTAGAGTTGAACTAGATATGGTCCGTGTGTGTAGGAAGCACAGTTCTTTTGTTCTGAGCAAGCTCACTGTTTGGACCCCATAGGAAACACAGTAGAATAGAAGAGTGCTCTTTTCTCTAAAGCAGAGTGTGTTTCTTGTAAGGCGAGCTAGAGTTTGTTTCCCAGTCCTAAATGTAGTGGAATCACATGCAGTTTCTGGTCCTACGAGCAAGAGTTGTTTTCTGGTAAGACAAGTCACCATTGTGCTCCCATTGCCATACACAGTGCAAATAGCCCTCCCGTCTCTTCCAGCAAGTACAGTGTATTGGACTAAATAGGAGCTACTGTTCTTGTCAGTTTACTAAGCAGAGTTGAACTAGATATGGTCCGTGTTTGTAGGAAGCACAGTTCTTTTGTTCTGAGCAAGCTCACTGTTCGAACCCCATAGGAAACACAGTAGAGTAGAAGAGTGCTCTTTTCTCAAAAACAGAGTGTGTTTCATGTAAGGTGAGCTAGCATTTGTTTCCCAGAACTAAATGGAGTTTAATCACATGCAGTTTCTGGTCCTACGAGCAAGAGTTGTTTTCTGGTAAGGAAAGTCACTATTGCACTCCCATTGCCATACACAGTGCAAATAGCACTCGCGTCTGTTCCCAGCAAGTACAGTGTATCAGACTGAAGAGGAGCTACTGTTCTTGTCAGTTTCCTAAGCAGAGTTGAACTAGATATGGCCCGTGTGTAGGAAGCACAGTTCTTATGTTCTGAGCAAGTTCACTCTTCTGGCCCTATAGGAAACACAGTAGAGTAGAAGAGTGCTCTTTTCTCAAAAGCAGAGTGTGTTTTTGTAAGGCGAGCTAGCGTTTGTTTCCTAGTCCTAAATGGAGTTGAATCATATGCATTTTCTGGTCCTATGAACAAGAATTGTTTTCTGGTAAGGAAAGTCACTATTGTGCTCCCATTGCCCTACGCAAGGCAAATAGCACTCGCGTCTTTTCCCAGCAAGTACAGTGTATTGGACTGAATAGGAGCTACTGTTCTTGTCAGTTTACTAAGCAGAGTTGAACTAGATATGGTCCGTGTTTGTAGGAAGCACAGTTCTTTTGTTCTGAGCAAGCTCACTGTTTGGACCCCATAGGAAACACAGTAGAATAGAAGAGTGCTCTTTTCTCTAAAGCAGAATGTGTTTCTTGTAAGGTGAGCTACCGTTTGTTTCCCAGTCCTAAATATTCTGGAATCACATGCAGTTTCTGGTCCTACGAGCAAGAGTTGTTTTCTGGTAAGGAAAGTCACCATTGTGCTCCCATTGCCATACACAGTGCAAATAGCCCTCCCGTCTGTTCCCAGCAATTACAGTGTATTGGACTGAAGAGGAGCTACTGTTCTTCTCAGTTTCCTAAGCAGAGTTGAACTAGATATGGCCAGTGTGTGTAGGAAGCACAGTTCTTTTTTTTTTTAGCAAGCTCACTGTTCTGGCCCTATAGGAAACACAGTAGAGTAGAAGAGTGCTCTTTTCTCAAAAGCAAAGTGTGTTTCTTGTAAAGCGAGCTAGAGTTTGTTTCCCAGTCCTAAATGGAGTTTAATCACATGCAGTTTCTGGTCCTACGAGCAAGAGCTGTTTTCTGGTAAGAAGAGTCACTATTGCGCTGCCATTGCCATACACAGGACAAATAGCACTGGCGTCTGTTCCCAGCAAGTACAGTGTATTGGATTGAAGAGGATATACTGTTTTGTCAGATTCCTAAGCAGACTTGAACTACATATGGCCGTGAGTGTAGGAAGCACAGTTCTTTGTTCTGAGCAAGCTCACTGTTCGGAACATATAGGAAACACAGTAGAGTAGAAGAGTGCTCTTTTCTCAAAAGCAGAGTGTGTTTCTTGGAAGTCGAGCTAGCATTAGTTTCCCAGTCCTAAATGGAGTTGAGTCACATGCAGTTTTTTGTCCTACGAGCAAGAGTTGTTTTCTGGTAAGACATGTCACTATTGTGCTCCAATTGCCATACACAGTGCAAATAGCACTCGCGTCTGTTCCCCGAATTTACAGTGTATTGGACTGAAGAGGAGCTACTGTTCTTCTCAGTTTCCAAAGCAGAGTTGAACTAGATATGGCCCGTGTGTGTAGGAAGCACAGTTCTTTTGTTCTGAACAAGCTCACTGTTCAGACCCCATAGAAAACACAGTAGAGTAGAAGAGTGCTCTTTTCTCAAAAGGAGAGTGTGTTTCATGTGAGGTGAGCTAGCTTTTGTTTCCCAGTCCTAAATGGAGTTGAATCACATGCAGTTTCTGGTCCTACGAGCAAGAGTTGTTTTCTGGTAAGAAGAGTCACTATTGTGCTGCCATTGCCATACACAGGACAAATAGCACCTGCGTCTGTTCCCAGCAAGTACAGTGTATTGGACTGAAGAGGATCTACTGTTCTTGTCAGGTTCCTAAGCAGAATTGAACTAGATATGGCCGTGTGTGTAGGAAGCACAGTTCTTTGTTCTGAGCAAACTCACTGTCCTGACCCCATAGGAAACACAGTAGAGTAGAAGAGTGCTCTTTTCTCAAAAGCAGAGTGTGTTTCTTGTAAGGCGAGCTAGCGTTTGTTTCCCAGTCCTAAATGGAGTTGAGTGACATGCAGTTTTTTGTCCTATGAGCAAGAGTTGTTTTCTGGTAAGGAAAGTCACTATTGCGCTCCCCTTGCCATACAGAGTGCAAATAGCTCTCGTGTCTGTTACCAGCAAGTACAGTGTATCGGACTGAAGAGGAGCTACTGTTCTTGTCAGTTTCCTAAGCAGAGTTGAACTAGATATGGCCCGTGTGTGTAGGAAGCACCATTCTTATGTTCTGAGCAAGCTCACTCTCTGGCCCTATAGGAAACACAGTAGAGTAGAAGAGTGCTCTTTTCTCAAAAGCAGAGTGTGTTTTTGTAAGGTGAGCTAGCGTTTGTTTCCTAGTCCTAAATGGAATTGAATCACATGCAGTTTCTGGTCCTACGAACAAGAGTTTTTTTCTGGTAAGGAAAGTCACTATTGCGCTCCCATTGCCCTACACAAGGCAAATAGCACTCGCGTATTTTCCCAGCAAGTACAGTGTATTGGACTGAATAGGAGCTACTGTTCTTGTCAGTTTCCTAAGCAGAGTTGAACTAGATATGGTCCGTGTGTGTAGGAAGCACAGTTCTTTTGTTCTGAGCAAGCTCATTGTTTGGACCCCATAGGAAACACAGTAGAATAGAAGAATGCTCTTTTCTCTAAAGCAGAGTGTGTTTCTTGTAAAGCGAGCTAGAGTTTGTTTCCCAGTCCTAAATGTATTGGAATCACATGCAGTTTCTGGTCTTACGAGCAAGAGTTGTTTTCTGGTAAGAAGAGTCACTATTGCGCTGCCATTGCCATACATAGGACAAATAGCACTGGCGTCTGTTCCCAGCAAGTACAGTGTATTGGACTGAAGAGGATCTACTGTTCTTGTCAGGTTCCTAAGCAGACTTGAACTAGATATGGCCGTGTGTGTAGGAAGCACAGTTTTTTTGTTCTGAGCAAGCTCACTTTTCGGAACACATAGGAAACACAGTAGAGTAGAAGAGTGCTCTTTTCTCAAAAGCAGAGTGTGTTTCTTGGAAGATGAGCTAGCATTTGTTTCCCAGTCCTAAATGGAGTTGAGTCACATGCAGTTTTTTTTCCTAGGAGCAAGAGCTGTTTTCTGGTAAGACAAGTCACTATTGTGCTCCAATTGCCATACACAGTGCAAATAGCACTCGCGTCTCTTCTCCGCAAGTACAGTGTATTGGACGGAAGAGGAGCTACTGTTCTTGTCAGTTTCCTAAGCAGAGTTGAACTAGATATGGCCCGTGTGTGTAGGAAGCACAGTTCTTTTGTTCTGAGGAAGCTCACTCTTCGGACCCCATAGGAAACACAGTAGAGTAGAAGAGTGCTCTTTTCTCAAAAACAGAGTGTGTTTCATGTAAGGTGAGCTAGCATTTGTTTCCCAGTCCTAAATGGAGTTGAATCACATGCAGTTTCTGGTCTTACGAGCAAGAGTTGTTTTCTGGTAAGGAAAGTCACTATTGCACTCCCATTGCCATACACAGTGCAAATAGCACTCGCGTCTGTTCCCAGCAAGTACAGTGTATCAGACTGAAGAGGAGCTACTGTTCTTGTCAGTTTCCTAAGAAGAGTTGAACTAGACATGGCCCGTGTGTAAGAAGCACAGTTCTTTTGTTCTGAGCAAGCTCACTGTTCTGGCCCTATAGGAAACACAGTAGAGTAGAAGAGTGCTCTTTTCTCAAAAGCAGAGTGTGTTTCTTGTAAAGCAAGCTAGAGTTTGTTTCCCAGTCCTAAACGGAGTTGAATCACATGCAGTTTCTGGTCCTATGAGCAAGAGTTGTTTTCTGGTAAGAAGAGTCACAATTGCACTGCCATTGCCCTACACAGGACAAATAGCACTGGCGTCTGTTCCCAGCAAGTACAGTGTATTGGACTGAAGAGGATCTACTGTTCTTGTCAGGTTCCTAAGCAGACTTGAACGAGATATGACCGTGTGTGTAGGAAGCACTGTTTTTTTGTTCTGAGCAACCTCAATTTTCGGGACACATAGGAAACACAGTAGAGTAGAAGAGTGCTCTTTTCTCAAAAGCAGAGTGTGTTTCTTGGAAGTCGAGCTAGCGTTTGTTTCCCAGTCCTAAATGGAGTTGAGTCACATGCAGTTTTTTGTCCTACGAACAAGAGTTGTTTTCTGGTAAGACAATTCACTATTGTGCTCCAATTGCCATACACAGTGCAAATAGCACTCGCGTCTGTTCCCCGCAAGTACAGTGTACTGGAGTGAAGAGGAGCTACTGTTCTTGTTTGTTTCCTAAGCAGAGTTGAACTAGTTATGGCCCGTGTGTGTAGAAAGCACAGTTCTTTTGTTCTGAGCAAGCTCACTGTTCAGACCCCATAGGAAACACAGTAGAGTAGAAGAGTGCTCTTTTCTCAAAAGCAGAGTGTGTTTCTTGTAAGGCGAGCTAGCATTTGTTTCCCAGTCCTAAATGGTGTTGAATCACGTGCAGTTTCTGGTCCTACGACCAAGAGTTGTTTTCTGGTAAGGAAAGTCACTATTGCGCTCCCATTGCAATACACAGTGCAAATAGCACTCGCGTCTGTTCCCAGCAAGTACAGTGTATCGGACTGAAGAGGAGCTACTGTTCTTGTCAGTTTCCTAAGCAGAGTTGAACTAGATATGGCCCGTGTGTGTAGGAAGCACAGTTGTTTTGTTCTGAGCAGGCTCACTGTTCTGGCCCTATAGGAAACACAGTAGAGTAGAAGAGTGCTCTTTTCTCAAAAGCAAAGTGTGTTTCTTATAAAGCGAGCTAGAGTTTGTTTCCCAGTCCTAAATGGAGTTTAATCACATGCAGTTTCTGGTCCTACGAGCAAGAGCTGTTTTCTGGTAAGAAGAGTCACTATTGCGCTGCCATTGCCATACACAGGACAAATAGCACTGGCGTCTGTTCCCAGCAAGTACAGTGTATTGGATTGAAGAGGATATACTGTTTTGTCAGGTTCCTAAGCAGACTTGAACTAGATATGGCCATGTGAGTAGGAAGCACAGTTTTTTTGTTCTCAGCAAGCTCACTGTTCGGAACATATAGGAAACACAGTAGAGTAGAAGAGTGCTCTTTTCTCAAAAGCAGAGTGTGTTTCTTGGAAGTCGAGCTAGCGTTTGTTGCCCAGTCCTAAATGGAGTTGAGTCACATGCAGTTTTTTGTCCTACGAGCAAGAGTTGTTTTCTGGTAAGACATGTCACTATTGTGCTCCAATTGCCATACACAGTGCAAATAGCACTCGCGTCTGTTCCCCGCAAGTACAGTGTATTGTACTGAAGAGGATCTACTGTTCTTGTCAGTTTCCTAAGCAGAGTTGAACTAGATATGGCCCGTGTGTGTAGGAAGCACAGTTGTTTTGTTCTGAGCAAGCTCACTGTTCAGACCCCATAGAAAACACAGTAGAGTAGAAGAGTGCTCTTTTCTCAAAAGCAGAGTGTGTTTCATGTGAGGTGAGCTAGCTTTTGTTTCCCAGTCCTAAATGGAGTTGAATCACATGCAGTTTCTGGTCCTACGAGCAAGAGTTGTTTTCTGGTAAGAAGAGTCACTATTGCGCTGCCTTTGCCATACACAGGACAAATAGCACTGGCGTCTGTTCCCAGCAAGTACAGTGTATTGGACTGAAGAGCATCTACTGTTCTTGTCAGGTTCCTAAGCAGAATTGAACTAGATATGGCCGTGTGTGTAGGAAGCACAGTTCTTTGTTCTGAGCAAACTCACTGTTCTGACTCCATAGGAAACACAGTAGAGTAGAAGAGTGCTCTTTTCTCAAAAGCAGAGTGTGTTTCTTGTAAGGCGAGCTAGCGTTTGTTTCCCAGTCCTAAATGGAGTTCAGTCACATGCAGTTTTTTGTCCTATGAGCAAGAGTTGTTTTCTGGTAAGGAAAGTCACTATTGGGCTCCCCTTGCCATACATAGTGCAAATAGCTCTCGTGTCTGTTCCCAGCAAGTATAGTGTATCGGACTGAAGAGGAGCTACTGTTCTTGTCAGTTTCCTAAGCAGAGTTGAACTGGATATGGCCCGTGTGTGTAGGAAGCACCGTACTTAGGTTCTGAGCAAGCTCACTGTTCTGGCCTTATAGGAAACACAGTAGAGTAGAAGAGTGCTCTTTTCTCAAAAGCAGAGTGTGTTTTTGTAAGGTGAGCTAGCATTTGTTTACTAGTCCTAAATGGAATTGAATCACATGCAATTTCTGGTCCTACGAACAAGAGTTTTTTTCTGGTAAGGAAAGTCACTATTGCGCTCCCATTGCCCTACATAAGGCAAATAGCACTCGCGTCTTTTCCCAGCAAGTACAGTGTATTGGACTGAATAGGAGCTACTGTTCTTGTCAGTTTTTTAAGCAGAGTTGAACTAGATATGGTCCGTGTGTGTAGGAAGCACAGTTCTTTTGTTCTGAGCAAGCTCACTGTTTGGACCCCATAGGAAACACAGTAGAATAGACGAATGCTCTTTTCTCTAAAGCAGAGTGTGTTTCTTGTAAAGCGAGCTAGAGTTTGTTTCCCAGTCCTAAATGTAGTGGAATCACATGCAGTTTCTGGTCTTACGAGCAAGAGTTGTTTTCTGGTAAGAAGAGTCACTATTGCGCTGCCATTGCCATACACAGGACAAATAGCACTGGCGTCTGTTCCCAGCAAGTACAGTGTATTGGACTGAAGAGGATCTACTGTTCTTGTCAGGTTCCTAAGCAGACTTGAACTAGATATGGCCGTGTGTGTAGGAAGCACAGTTTTTTTGTTCTCAGCAAGCTCACTGTTCGGAACATATAGGAAACACAGTAGAGTAGAAGAGTGCTCTTTTCTCAAAAGCAGAGTGTGTTTCTTGGAATTCGAGCTAGCGTTTGTTTCCCAGTCCTAAATGGAGTTGAGTCACATGCAGTTTTTTGTCCTATGAGCAAGAGTTGTTTTCTGGTAAGACATGTCACTATTGTGCTCCAATTGCCATACACAGTGCAAATAGCACTCGCGTCTGTTCCCCGCAAGTACAGTGTATTGTACTGAAGAGGATCTACTGTTCTTGTCAGTTTCCTAAGCAGAGTTGAACTAGATATGGCCCGTGTGTGTAGGAAGCACAGTTGTTTTGTTCTGAGCAAGCTCACTGTTCAGACCCCATAGGAAACACAGTAGAGTAGAAGAGTGCTCTTTTCTCAAAAACAGAGTGTGTTTCTTGTAAGGCGAGCTAGCATTTGTTTCCCAGTCCTAAATGGAGTTGAATCACATGCAGTTTCTGGTCTTACGAGCAAGAGTTGTTTTCTGGTAAGGAAAGTCACTATTGCACTCCCATTGCCATACACAGTGCAAATAGCACTCGCGTCTGTTCCCAGCAAGTACAGTGTATTAGACTGAAGAGGAGCTACTGTTCTTGTCAGTTTCCTAAGAAGAGTTGAACTAGACATGGCCCGTGTGTAGGAAGCACAGTTCTTTTGTTCTGAGCAAGCTCACTGTTCTGGCCCTATAGGAAACACAGTAGAGTAGAAGTGTGCTCTTTTCCCTGAAGCAGAGTGTGTTTCTTGTAAAGCGAGCTAACGTTTGTTTCCCAGTCCTAAATGGAGTTGAATCACATGCAGTTTCTAGTCCTACGAGCACAAGTTGTTTTATGGTAAGAAGAGTCACTATTGCGCTGCCATTGCCATACACAGGACAAATAGCACTGGCGTCTGTTACCAGCAAGTACGGTGTATTGGACTGAAGAGGATCTACTGTTCTTGTCAGGTTCCTAAGCAGAATTGAACTAGATATGGCCGTGTGTGTAGGAAGCACAGTTCTTATGTTCTGAGCAAGTTCACTCTTCTGGCCCTATATAAAACACAGTAGAGAAGAAGAGTGCTCTTTTCTCAAAAGCAGAGTGTGTTTTTGTAAGGCAAGCTAGCATTTGTTTCCTAGTCCTAAATGGAGTTGAATCATATGCAGTTTCTGGTCCTATGAACAAGAATTGTTTTCTGGTAAGGAAAGTCACGATTGCGCTCCCATTGCCCTACACAAGGCAAATAGCACTCGCGACTTTTCCCAGCAAGTACAGTGTATTGGACTGAATAGGAGCTACTGTTCTTGTCAGTTTCCTAAGCAGAGTTGAACTAGGTATGGTCCGTGTGTGTAGGAAGCACAGTCCTTTTGTTCTGAGCAAGCTCACTGTTTGGACCCCATAGGAAACACAGTAGAATAGAAGAATGCTCTTTTCTCTAAAGCAGAGTGTGTTTTTTGTAAAGCGAGCTAGAGTTTGTTTCCCAGTCCTAAATGTAGTGGAATCACATGCAGTTTCTGGTCCTACGAGGAAGAGTTGTTTTCTGGTAAGACAAGTCACTATTGTGCTCCAACTGCCATACACAGTGCAAATAGCACTCGTGTTTGTTCTCCACAAGTACAGTGTATTGGACGGAAGAGGAGCTACTGTTCTTGTCAGTTTCCTAAGCAGAGTTGAACTAGATATGGCCCGTGTGTGTAGGAAGCACAGTTCTTTTGTTCTGAGCAAGCTCACTGTTCGGACCCCATAGGAAACACAGTAGAGTAGAATAGTGCTCTTTTCTCAAAAACAGAGTGTGTTTTATGTAAGGTGAGCTAGCATTTGTTTCCCAGTCCTAAATGGAGTTGAATCACATGCAGTTTCTGGTCCTACGAGCAAGAGTTGTTTTCTAGTAAGGAAAGTCACTATTGCGCTGCCATTGCCATACACAGTGCAAATAGCACTCGCGTTTGTTCCCAGCAAGTACAGTGTATCAGACTGAAGAGGAGGTACTCTTCTTGTCAGTTTCCTAAGCAGAGTTGAACTAGATATGGCCCGTGTGTAGGAAGCACAGTTCTTATGTTCTGAGCAAGTTCACTCTTCTGGCCCTATAGGAAACACAGTAGAGTAGAAGAGTGCTCTTTTCTCAAAAGCAGAGTGTGTTTTTGTAAGGCGAGCTAGCGTTTGTTTCCTAGTCCTAAATGGAGTTGAATCATATGCAGTTTCTGGTCCTATGAACAAGAATTGTTTTCTGGTAAGAAAAGTCACTATTGTGCTCCCATTGCCCTACACAAGGCAAATAGCACTCGCGTCTTTTCCCAGCAAGTACAGTGTATTGGACTGAATAGGAGCTACTGTTCTTGTCAGTTTACTAAGCAGAGTTGAACTAGATATGGTCCATGTTTGTAGGAAGCACAGTTCTTTTGTTCTGAGCAAGCTCACTGTTTGGACCCCATAGGAAACACAGTAGAATAGAAGAGTGCTCTTTTCTCTAAAGCAGAGTGTGTTTCTTGTAAGGCGAGCTACCGTTTGTTTCCCAGTCCTAAATGGAGTGGAATCACATGCAGTTTCTGGTCCTACGAGCAAGAGTTGTTTTCTGGTAAGGAAAGTCACCATTGTGCTCCCATTGCCATACACAGTGCAAATAGCCCTCCCGTCTGTTCCCAGCAATTACAGTGTATTGGACTGAAGAGGAGCTACTGTTCTTCTCAGTTTCCTAAGCAGAGTTGAACTAGATATGGCCAGTGTGTGTAGGAAGCACAGTTCTTTTTTTTTTTAGCAAGCTCACTGTTCTGGCCCTATAGGAAACACAGTAGAGTAGAAGAGTGCTCTTTTCTCAAAAGCAAAGTGTGTTTATTGTAAAGCGAGCTAGAGTTTGTTTCCCAGTCCTAAATGGAGTTTAATCACATACAGTTTCTGGTCCTACGAGCAAGAGCTGTTTTCTGGTAAGAAGAGTCACTATTGTGCTGCCATTGCCATACACAGGACAAATAGCACTGGCGTCTGTTCCCAGCAAGTACAGTATATTGGACTGAAGAGGATCTACTGTTCTTGTCAGGTTCCTAAGCAGAATTGAACCAGATATGGCCGTGTGTGTAGGAAGCACAGTTCTTTGTTCTGAGCAAGCTCATTGTTCTGACCCCATAGGAAACACAGTAGAGTAGAAGAGTGCTCTTTTCTCAAAAGCAGAGTGTGTTTCTTGTAAGGCGAGCTAGCGTTTGTTTCCCAGTCCTAAATGGAGTTGAGTCACATGCAGTTTTTTGTCCTATGAGCAAGAGTTGTTTTCTGGTAAGGAAAGTCACTATTGCGCTCCCCTTGCCATACATAGTGCAAATAGCTCTCGTGTCTGTTCCCAGCAAGTACAGTGTATCGGACTGAAGAGGAGCTACTGTTCTTTTCAGGTTCCTAAGCAGAGTTGAACTAGATATGGCCCGTGTGTGTACAAAGCACCGTTCTAATGTTCTGAGCAAGCTCACTGTTCTGGCCCTATAGGAAACACAGTAGAGTAGAAGAGTGCTCTTTTCTCAAAAGCAGAGTGTGTTTTTGTAAGGTGAGCTAGCGTTTGTTTGCTAGTCCTAAATGGAATTGAATCACATGCAGTTTCTGGTCCTAAGAATAAGAGTTTTTTTCTGGTAAGGAAAGTCACTATTGCGCTCCCATTGCCCTACACAAGGCAAATAGCACTCGCGTCTTTTCCCAGCAAGTACAGTGTATTGGACTGAATAGGAGCTACTGTTCTTGTCAGTTTCCTAAGCAGAGTTGAACTAGATATGGTCCGTGTGTGTAGGAAGCACAGTTCTTTTGTTCTGAGCAAGCTCACTGTTTGGACCCCATAGGAAACACAGTAGAATAGAAGAATGCTCTTTTCTCTAAAGCAGAGTGTGTTTCTTGTAAATCGAGCTAGAGTTTGTTTCCCAGTCATAAATGTAGTGGAATCACATGCAGTTTCTGGTCCTACTAGCAAGAGTTGTTTTCTGGTAAGAAGAGTCACTATTTCCCTCCCATTGTCATACACAGGGCAAATAGGACTGGCGTCTATTTCCAGCATGTACAGTGTATTGGACTGAAGATGATCTACTGTTCTTGTCAGTTTCCTAAGCAGAGTTGAACTAGATATGGCCCGTGTGTGTAGGAAGCACAGGTTTTTGTTCTGAGCAAGCTCACTTTTCAGGAACACATAGGAAACACAGTAGAGTAGAAGAGTGCTCTTTTCTCAAAAGCAGAGTGTGTTTCTTGGAAGTTGAGCTAGCATTTGTTTCCCAGTCCTAAATGGAGTTGAGTCACATGCAGTTTTTTTTCCTAGGAGCAAGAGCTGTTTTCTGGTAAGACAAGTCACTATTGTGCTCCAATTGCCATACACAGTGCAAATAGCACTCGCGTCTCTTCTCCGCAAGTACAGTGAATTGGACGGAAGAGGAGCTACTGTTCTTGTCAGTTTCCTAAGCAGAGTTGAACTAGATATGGCCCGTGTGTGTAGGAAGCACAGTTCTTTTGTTCTGAGCAAGCTCACTGTTCGTACCCCATAGGAAACACAGTAGAGTAGAAGAGTGCTCTTTTCTCAAAAACAGAGTGTGTTTCATGTAAGGTGAGCTAGCATTTGTTTCCCAGTCCTAAATGGAGTTGAATCACATGCAGTTTCTGGTCTTACGAGCAAGAGTTGTTTTCTGGTAAGGAAAGTCACTATTGCACTCCCATTGCCATACACAGTGCAAATAGCACTCGCGTCTGTTCCCAGCAAGTACAGTGTATCAGACTGAAGAGGAGCTACTGTTCTTGTCAGTTTCCTAAGAAGAGTTGAACTAGACATGGCCCGTGTGTAAGAAGCACAGTTCTTTTGTTCTGAGCAAGCTCACTGTTCTGGCCCTATAGGAAACACAGTAGAGTAGAAGTGTGCTCTTTTCCCTAAAGCAGAGTGTGTTTCTTGTAAAGCGAGCTAACGTTTGTTTCCCAGTCCTAAATGGAGTTGAATCACATGCAGTTTCTAGTCCTACGAGCACGAGTTGTTTTATGGTAAGAAGAGTCACTATTGCGCTGCCATTGCCATACACAGGACAAATAGCACTGGCGTCTGCTCCCAGAAAGTACAGTGTATTGGACTGAAGAGGATCTACTGTTCTTGTCAGGTTCCTAAGCAGAATTGAACTAGATATGGCCGTGTGTGTAGGAAGCACAGTTCTTATGTTCTGAGCACGTTCACTCTTCTGGCCCTATATAAAACACAGTAGAGTAGAAGAGTGCTCTTTTCTCAAAAGCAGAGTGTGTTTTTGTAAGGCGAGCTAGCATTTGTTTCCTAGTCCTAAATGGAGTTGAATCATATGCAGTTTCTGGTCCTATGAACAAGAATTGTTTTCTGGTAAGGAAAGTCACCATTGTGCTCCCATTGCCATACACAGTGCAAATAGCCCTCCCGTCTCTTCCCAGCAATTACAGTGTATTGGACTGAAGAGGAGCTACTGTTCTTCTCAGTTTCCTAAGCAGAGTTGAACTAGATATGGCCAGTGTGTGTAGGAAGCACAGTTCTTCTTTTCTGAGCAAGCTCACTGTTCTGGCCCTATAGGAAACACAGTAGAGTAGAAGAGTGCTCTTTTCTCAAAAGCAAAGTGTGTTTCTTGTAAAGTGAGCTAGAGTTTGTTTCCCAGTCCTAAATGGAGTTTAATCACATGCAGTTTCTGGTCCTACGAGCAAGAGTTGTTTTCTGGTAAGAAGAGTCACTATTGCGCTGCCATTGCCATACACACGACAAATAGCACTGGCGTCTGTTCTCAGCAAGTACAGTGTATTGGATTGAAGAGGATTTACTGTTTTGTCAGGTTCCTAAGCAGACTTGAACTAGATATGGCCGTGTGAGTAGGAAGCACAGTTTTTGTGTTCTGAGCAAGCTCACTGTTCGGAACACATAGGAAACACAGTAGAGTAGAAGAGTGCTCTTTTCTTCAAAGCAGAGTGTGTTTCTTGGAATTCGAGCTAGCGTTTGTTTCCCAGTCCTAAATGGAGTTGAGTCACATGAAGTTTTTTGTCCTACGAGCAAGAGTTGTTTTCTGGTAAGACAAGTCACTATTGTGCTCCAATTGCCATACACAGTGCAAATAGCACTCGCGTCTGTTCCCCGCAAGTACAGTGTATTGTACTGAAGAGGATCTACTGTTCTTGTCAGTTTCCTAAGCAGAGTTGAAGTAGATATGGCTCGTGTGTGTAGGAAGCACAGTTGTTTTGTTTTGAGCAAGCTCACTGTTGAGACCCCATAGGAAACAAAGTAGAGTAGAAGAGTGCTCTTTTCTCAAAAGCAGAGTGTGTTTCATGTGAGGTGAGCTAGCTTTTGTTTCCCAGTCCTAAATGGAGTTGAATCACATGCAGTTTCTGGTCCTACGAGCAAGAGTTGTTTTCTGGTAAGAAGAGTCACTATTGCGCTGCCATTGCCATGCACAGGACAAATAGCACTGGCGTCTGTTCCCAGCAAGTACAGTGTATTGGACTGAAGAGGATCTACTGTTCTTGTCAGGTTCCTAAGCAGAATTGAACTAGATTTGGCCGTGTGTGTAGGAAGCACAGTTCTTTGTTCTGAGCAAGCTCACTGTTCTGACCCCATAGGAAACAGAGTAGAGTAGAAGAGTGCTCTTTTCTCAAAAGCAGAGTGTGTTTCTTGTAAGGCGAGCTAGCGTTTGTTTCCCAGTCCTAAATGGAGTTGAGTCACATGCAGTTTTCTGTCCTATGAGCAAGAGTTTTTTTCCAGTAAGGAAAGTCACTATTGTGCTCCCCTTGCCATACATAGTGCAAATAGCTCTCGCATCTGTTTCCCGCAAGTACAGTGTATCGGACTGAAGAGGAGCTACTGTTCTTGTCAGTTTCCTAAGCAGAGTTGAACTAGATATGGCCCGTGTGTGTAGGAAGCACCGTTCTAATGTTCTGAGCAAGCTCACTGTTCTGGCCCTATAGGAAACACAGTAGAGTAGAAGAGTGCTCTTTTCTCAAAAGCAGAGTGTGTTTTTGTAAGGTGAGCTAGCGTTTGTTTCCTAGTCCTAAATGGAATTGAATCACATGCAGTTTCTGGTCCTACGAACAAGAGTTTTTTTCTGGTAAGGAAAGTCACTATTGCGCTCCCATTGCCCTACACAAGGCAAATAGCACTCGCGTCTTTTCCCAGCAAGTACAGTGTATTGGACTGAATAGGAGCTACTGTTCTTGTCAGTTTCCTAAGCAGAGTTGAACTAGATATGGTCCGTGTGTGTAGGAAGCACAGTTCTTTTGTTCTGAGCAAGCTCACTGTTTGGACCCCATAGGAAACACAGTAGAATAGAAGAATGCTCTTTTCTCTAAAGCAGAGTGTGTTTCTTGTAAAGCGAGCTAGAGTTTGTTTCCCAGTCATAAATGTAGTGGAATCACATGCAGTTTCTGGTCCTACTAGCAAGAGTTGTTTTCTGGTAAGAAGAGTCACTATTTCCCTCCCATTGTCATACACAGGGCAAATAGGACTGGCGTCTATTTCCAGCATGTACAGTGTATTGGACTGAAGATGATCTACTGTTCTTGTCAGTTTCCTAAGCAGAGTTGAACTAGATATGGCCCGTGTGTGTAGGAAGGACAGGTTTTTGTTCTGAGCAAGCTCACTTTTCAGGAACACATAGGAAACACAGTAGAGTAGAAGAGTGCTCTTTACTCAAAAGCAGAGTGTGTTTCTTGGAAGTTGAGCTAGCATTTGTTTCCCAGTCCTAAATGGAGTTGAGTCACATGCAGTTTTTTTTCCTAGGAGCAAGAGCTGTTTTCTGGTAAGACAAGTCACTATTGTGCTCCAATTGCCATACACAGTGCAAATAGCACTCGCGTCTCTTCTCCGCAAGTACAGTGTATTGGACAGAAGAGGAGCTACTGTTCTTGTCAGTTTCCTAAGCAGAGTTGAACTAGATATGGCCCGTGTGTGTAGGAAGCACAGTTCTTTTGTTCTGAGCAAGCTCACTGTTCGGACCCCATAGGAAACACAGTAGAGTAGAAGAGTGCTCTTTTCTCAAAAACAGAGTGTGTTTCATGTAAGGTGAGCTAGCATTTGTTTCCCAGTCCTAAATGGAGTTGAATCACATGCAGTTTCTGGTCTTACGAGCAAGAGTTGTTTTCTGGTAAGGAAAGTCACTATTGCACTCCCATTGCCATACACAGTGCAAATAGCACTCGCGTCTGTTCCCAGCAAGTACAGTGTATCAGACTGAAGAGGAGCTACTGTTCTTGTCAGTTTCCGAGGAAGAGTTGAACTAGACATGGCCCGTGTGCAAGAAGCACAGTTCTTTTGTTCTGAGCAAGCTCACTGTTCTGGCCCTATAGGAAACACAGTAGAGTAGAAGTGTGCTCTTTTCCCTAAAGCAGAGTGTGTTTCTTGTAAAGCGAGCTAACGTTTGTTTCCCAGTCCTAAATGGAGTTGAATCACATGCAGTTTCTAGTCCTACGAGCACGAGTTGTTTTATGGTAAGAAGAGTCACTATTGCGCTTCCATTGCCATACACAGGACAAATAGCACTGGCGTCTGTTCCCAGAAAGTACAGTGTATTGGACTGAAGAGGATCTACTGTTCTTGTCAGGTTCCTAAGCAGAATTGAACTAGATATGGCCGTGTGTGTAGGAAGCACAGTTCTTATGTTCTGAGCACGTTCACTCTTCTGGCCCTATATAAAACACAGTAGAGTAGAAGAGTGCTCTTTTCTCAAAAGCAGAGTGTGTTTTTGTAAGGCGAGCTAGCATTTGTTTCCTAGTCCTAAATGGAGTTGAATCATATGCAGTTTCTGGTCCTATGAACAAGAATTGTTTTCTGGTAAGGAAAGTCACTATTGTGCTCCCATTGCCCTACACAAGGCAAATAGCACTCGCATCTTTTCCCAGCAAGTACAGTGTATTGGACTTAATAGGAGCTACTCTTCTTGTCAGTTTACTAAGCAGAGTTGAACTAGATATGGTCCGTGTTTGTAGGAAGCACAGTTCTTTTGTTCTGAGCAAGCTCACTGTTTGGACCCCATAGGAAACACAGTAGAATAGAAGAGTGCTCTTTTCTCTAAAGCAGAGTGTGTTTCTTGTAAGGCGAGCTACCGTTTGTTTCCCAGTCCTAAATGGAGTGGAATCACATGCAGTTTCTGGTCCTACGAGCAAGAGTTGTTTTCTGGTAAGGAAAGTCACCATTGTGCTCCCATTGCCATACACAGTGCAAATAGCCCTCCCGTCTCTTCCCAGCAATTACAGTGTATTGGACTGAAGAGGAGCTACTGTTCTTCTCAGTTTCCTAAGCAGAGTTGAACTAGATATGGCCAGTGTGTGTAGGAAGCACAGTTCTTCTTTTCTGAGCAAGCTCACTGTTCTGGCCCTATAGGAAACACAGTAGAGTAGAAGAGTGCTCTTTTCTCAAAAGCAAAGTGTGTTTCTTGTAAAGTGAGCTAGAGTTTGTTTCCCAGTCCTAAATGGAGTTTAATCACATGCAGTTTCTGGTCCTACGAGCAAGAGTTGTTTTCTGGTAAGAAGAGTCACTATTGCGCTGCCATTGCCATACACACGACAAATAGCACTGGCGTCTGTTCTCAGCAAGTACAGTGTATTGGATTGAAGAGGATTTACTGTTTTGTCAGGTTCCTAAGCAGACTTGAACTAGATATGGCCGTGTGAGTAGGAAGCACAGTTTTTGTGTTCTGAGCAAGCTCACTGTTCGGAACACATAGGAAACACAGTAGAGTAGAAGAGTGCTCTTT
The DNA here is from genome assembly GCF_949786415.1 of Peromyscus eremicus. Classification (NCBI taxonomy): domain Eukaryota; kingdom Metazoa; phylum Chordata; class Mammalia; order Rodentia; family Cricetidae; genus Peromyscus; species Peromyscus eremicus. The sequence goes on from NW_026734293.1 coordinate 3,214,321, forward strand.
TCTTCAAAGCAGAGTGTGTTTCTTGGAAGTCGAGCTAGCGTTTGTTTCCCAGTCCTAAATGGAGTTGAGTCGCATGAAGTTTTTTGTCCTACGAGCAAGAGTTGTTTTCTGGTAAGACAAGTCACTATTGTGCTCCAATTGCCATACACAGTGCAAATAGCACTCGCGTCTGTTCCCCGCAAGTACAGTGTATTGTACTGAAGAGGATCTACTGTTCTTGACAGTTTCCTAAGCAGAGTTGAAGTAGATATGGCCCGTGTGTGTAGGAAGCACAGTTGTTTTGTTCTGAGCAAGCTCACTGTTCAGACCCCATAGGAAACACAGTAGAGTAGAAGAGTGCTCTTTTCTCAAAAGCAGAGTGTGTTTCATGTGAGGTGAGCTAGCTTTTGTTTCCCAGTCCTAAATGGAGTTGAATCACATGCAGTTTCTGGTCCTACGAGCAAGAGTTGTTTTCTGGTAAGAAGAGTCACTATTGCGCTGCCATTGCCATGCACAGGACAAATAGCACTGGCGTCTGTTCCCAGCAAGTACAGTGTATTGGACTGAAGAGGATCTACTGTTCTTGTCAGGTTTCTAAGCAGAATTGAACTAGATTTGGCCGTGTGTGTAGGAAGCACAGTTCTTTGTTCTGAGCAAGCTCACTGTTCTGACCCCATAGGAAACAGAGTAGAGTAGAAGAGTGCTCTTTTCTCAAAAGCAGAGTGTGTTTCTTGTAAGGCGAGCTAGCGTTTGTTTCCCAGTCCTAAATGGAGTTGAGTCACATGCAGTTTTTTGTCCTACGAGCAAGAGTTGTTTTCTGGTAAGACAAGTCACTATTGTGCTCCAATTGCCATACACAGTGCAAATAGCACTCGCGTCTGTTCCCCGCAAGTACAGTGTATTGGAGTGAAGAGGAGCTACTGTTCTTGTTTGTTTCCTAAACAGAGTTGAACTAGATATGGCCCGTGTGTGTAGAAAGCACAGTTCTTTTGTTCTGAGCAAGCTCACTGTTCAGACCCCATAGGAAACACAGTAGAGTAGAAGAGTGCTCTTTTCTCAAAAGCAGAGTGTGTTTTTTGTAAGGCGAGCTAGCATTTGTTTCCCAGTCCTAAATGGTGTTGAATCACATGCAGTTTCTGTTCCTACGACCAAGAGTTGTTTTCTGGTAAGGAAAGTCACTATTGCGCTCCCATTGTAATACACAGTGCAAATAGCACTCGCGTCTGTTCCCTGAAAGTACAGGGTATCGGACTTAAGAGGAGCTACTGTTCTTGTCAGTTTCCTAAGCAGAGTTGAACTAGATATGGCCCGTGTGTAGGAAGCACAGTTCTTTTGTTCTGAGCAAGCTCACTGTTCTGGCCCTATAGGAAACACAGTAGAGTAGAAGAGTGATCTTTTCTCTAAAGCAGAGTGTGTTTCTTGTAAGGCGAGCTAGCGTTTGTTTCCCAGTCCTAAATGGAGTTGAATCACATGCAGTTTCTTGTCCTGAGAGCAAGAGTTGTTTTATGGTAAGAAGAGTCACTATTGCGCTGCCATTGCCATACACAGTACAAATAGCACTGGCGTCTGTTCCCAGCAAGTACAGTGTATTGGACTGAAGAGGATCTACTGTTCTTGTCAGGTTCCTAAGCAGAATTGAACTAGATATGGATGTGTGTGTAGGAAGCACAGTTCTCATGTTCTGAGCAAGCTCACTGTTCGGACAGCATAGGAAATACAGTAGAGTAGAAGAGTGCTCTTTTCTCAAAAGCAGAGTGTGTTTTTTGTAAGGCGAGCTAGCGTTTGTTTCCCAGTCCTAAATGGAGTTGAATCACATGCAGTTTATGGTTCTAAGAGCAACAGTTGTTTTCTGGTAAGGAAAGTCACTATTGCGCTCCCCTTGCCATACATAGTGCAAATAGCTCTCACGTGTGTTCCGAGCAAGTACAGTGTACCGGTCTGAAGAGGAGCTACTGTTCTTGTCAGTTTCCTAAGCAGAGTTGAACTAGATATGGCCCGTGTGTGTAGGAAGCACCATTCTTATGTTCTGAGCAAGCTCACTGTTCTGGCCCTATAGGAAACACAGTAGAGTAGAAGAGTGCTCTTTTCTCAAAAGCAGAGTGTGTTTTTGTAAGGCGAGCTAGCGTTTGTTTCCTAGTCCTAAATGGAGTTGAATCACATGCAGTTTCTGGTCTTACGAACAAGAGTTTTTTTCTGGTAAGGAAAGTCACTATTGCGCTCCCATTGCACTACACAATGCAAATAGCACTCGCGCCTTTTCCCAGCAAGTACAGTGTATTGGACTGAAAAGGAGCTACTGTTCTTGTCAGTTTCCTAAGCAGAGTTGAACTAGATATGGTCCGTGTGTGTAGGAAGCACAGTTCTTTTGTTCTGAGCAAGCTCACTGTTTGGACCCCATAGGAAACACAGTAGAGTAGAAGAGTGCTCTTTTCTCTAAAGCAGAGTGTGTTTCTTGTAAGGCGAGCTAGTGTTTGTTTCCCAGTTCTAAATGGAGTTGAGTCACATGCAGTTTTTTGTCCTACGAGCAAGAGTTGTTTTCTGGTAGGAAGAGTCACTATTGCGCTGCCATTGCCATACACAGGACAAATAGCACTGGCGTCTGTTTCCAGCAAGTACAGTGTATTGGACTGAAGAGGAGCTACTGTTCTTGTTTGTTTCCTAAGCAGAGTTGAACTAGATATGGCCCGTGTGTGTAGAAAGCACAGTTCTTTTGTTCTGAGCAAGCTCACTGTTCGGACCCCATAGGAAAGACTGTAGAGTAGAAGAGTGCTCTTTTCTCAAAAGCAGAGTGTGTTTCTTCTAAGGCGAGCTAGCATTTGTTTCCCAGTCCTAGATGGTGTTGAATCACATGCAGTTTCTGGTCCTACGACCAAGAGTTGTTTTCTGGTAAGGAAAGTCACTATTGCGCTCCCATTGCAATACACAGTGCAAATAGCACTCGCGTTTGTTCCCAGCAAGTACAGTGTATCAGACTGAAGAGGAGCTACTGTTCTTGTCAGTTTCCTAAGCAGAGTTTAACTAGATATGGCCCGTGTTTAGGAAGCACAGTTCTTTTGTTCTGAGCAAGCTCACTGTTCTGGCCCTATAGGAAACACAGTAGAGTAGAAGAGTGCTCTTTTCTCTAAAGCAGAGTGTGTTTCTTGTAAGGCGAGCTAGCGTTTGTTTCCCAGTCCTAAATGGAGTTGAATCACATGCAGTTTATTGTCCTAAGTGCAAGAGTTGTTTTATGGTAAGAAGAGTCACTATTGCGCTGCCATTGCCATACAGTACAAATAGCACTGGTGTCTGTTCCCAGCAAGTACAGTGTATTGGACTGAAGAGTATCTACTGTTCTTGTCAGGTTCCTAAGCAGAATTGAACTAGATATGGCCGTGTGTGTAGGAAGCACAGTTCTTATGTTCTGAGCAAGCTCACTGTTCGGACACAAGAGGAAATACAGTAGAGTAGAAGAGTGCTCTTTTCTCAAAAGCAGAGTGAGATTCTTGTAAGGCGAGCTAGCGTTTGTTTCCCAGTCCTAAATGGAGTTGAATCACATGCAGTTTCTGGTCCTAAGAGCAAGAGTTGTTTTCTGGTAAGGAAAGTCACTATTGCGCTCCCCTTGCCATACATAGTGCAAATAGCTCTCACGTGTGTTCCGAGCAAGTACAGTGTACCGGACTGAAGAGGAGCTACTGTTCTTGTCAGTTTCCTAAGCAGAGTTGAACTAGATATGGCCCGTGTGTGTAGGAAGCACCATTCTTATGTTCTGAGCAAGCTCACTGTTCTGGCCCTATAGGAAACACAGTAGAGTAGAAGAGTGCTCTTTTCTCAAAAGCAGAGTGTGTTTTTGTAAGGCGAGCTAGCGTTTGTTTCCTAGTCCTAAATGGAGTTGAATCACATGCAGTTTCTGGTCTTACGAACAAGAGTTTTTTTCTGGTAAGGAAAGTCACTATTGCGCTCCCATTGCACTACACAATGCAAATAGCACTCGCGCCTTTTCCCAGCAAGTACAGTGTATTGGACTGAAAAGGAGCTACTGTTCTTGTCAGTTTCCTAAGCAGAGTTGAACTAGATATGGTCCGTGTGTGTAGGAAGCACAGTTCTTTTGTTCTGAGCAAGCTCACTGTTTGGACCCCATAGGAAACACAGTAGAGTAGAAGAGTGCTCTTTTCTCTAAAGCAGAGTGTGTTTCTTGTAAGGCGAGCTAGTGTTTGTTTCCCAGTTCTAAATGGAGTTGAGTCACATGCAGTTTTTTGTTCTACGAGCAAGAGTTGTTTTCTGGTAAGAAGAGTCACTATTGCGCTGCCATTGCCATACACAGGACAAATAGCACTGGCGTCTGTTTCCAGCAAGTACAGTGTATTGGACTGAAGAGGAACTACTGTTCTTGTTTGTTTCCTAAGCAGAGTTGAACTAGATATGGCCCGTGTGTGTAGAAAGCACAGTTCTTTTGTTCTGAGCAAGCTCACTGTTCGGACCCCATAGGAAAGACAGTAGAGTAGAAGAGTGCTCTTTTCTCAAAAGCAGAGTGTGTTTCTTCTAAGGCGAGCTAGCATTTGTTTCCCAGTCCTAGATGGTGTTGAATCACATGCAGTTTCTGGTCCTACGACCAAGAGTTGTTTTCTGGTAAGGAAAGTCACTATTGCGCTCCCATTGCAATACACAGTGCAAATAGCACTCGCGTCTGTTCCCAGCAAGTACAGTGTATCAGACTGAAGAGGAGCTACTGTTCTTGTCAGTTTCCTAAGCAGAGTTTAACTAGATATGGCCCGTGTGTAGGAAGCACAGTTCTTTTGTTCTGAGCAAGCTCACTGTTCTGGCCCTATAGGAAACACAGTAGAGTAGAAGAGTGCTCTTTTCTCTAAAGCAGAGTGTGTTTCTTGTAAGGCGAGCTAGCGTTTGTTTCACAGTCCTAAATGGAGTTGAATCACATGCAGTTTCTTGTCCTAAGAGCAAGAGTTGTTTTATGGTAAGAAGAGTCACTATTGCGCTGCCATTGCCATACAGTACAGATAGCACTGGTGTCTGTTCCCAGCAAGTACAGTGTATTGGACTGAAGAGTATCTACTGTTCTTGTCAGGTTCCTAAGCAGAATTGAACTAGATATGGCCGTGTGTGTAGGAAGCAAAGTTCTTATGTTCTGAGCAAGCTCACTGTTCGGACACCATAGGAAATACAGTAGAGTAGAAGAGTGCTCTTTTCTCAAAAGCAGAGTGAGTTTCTTGTAAGGCGAGCTAGCGTTTGTTTCCCAGTCCTAAATGGAGTTGAATCCCATGCAGTTTCTGGTCCTAAGAGCAAGAGTTGTTTTCTGGTAAGGAAAGTCACTATTGCGCTCTTCTTGATACATAGTGCAAATAGCTCTCGCGTCTGTTCCCAGCAAGTACATTGTATTGGACTGAATAGGAGCTACTGTTCTTGTCAGTTTCCTAAGCAGAGTTGAACTAGATATGGCCCGTGTGTGTAGGAAGCACAGTTCTTTCCTTCTGAGCAAGCTCACTATTGTGGCCTGTAGGAAAATACAGTAGAGTAGAAGAGTGCTCTTTTCTCTAAAGCAGTGTGTTTCTTGTAAGGCGAGCTAGCGTTTGTTTCCCAGTCCTAAATGGAGTTGAATCACATGCAGTTTCTGGTCCTACGAGCAAGAGTTTTTTTATGGTAAGAATAGTCACAATGCGCTGCCATTGCCATACACAGTACAAATAGCACTGGTGTCTGTTCCCAGCAAGTACAGTGTATTGAACTCAAGAGGATCTACTGTTCTTGTCAGGTTCCTAAGCAGAATTGAACTAAATATGGCCGTGTGTGTAGGAAGCACAGTTCTTTTATTCTGAGCAAGCTTACTGTTTTGGCCCTATAGGAAACACAGTAGAGTAGATGAGTGCTCTTTTCTCTAAAGCAGAGTGTGTTTCTTGTAAGGCGAGCTAGCGTTTGTTTCGCAGCCCTAAATGGAGTTGAATCCCATGCAGTTTCTGGTACTACGAGCAAGAGTTGTTTCCTGTTAAGAAGAGTCATTATTGTGCTCCAAATGCCATACACAGTGCAAATAGCACTAGCGTCTGTTCCCAGCATGTACAGTGTATTGGACTGAATAGGAGCTACTGTTCATGTCAGTTTCCTAAGCAGAGTTGAACTAGATATGGCCCGTGTGTGTAGGAAGCACAGTTCTTATGTTCTGAGCAAGCTCACTGTTCTGGCCCTATAGGAAACACAGTAGAGAAGATGAGTGCTCTTTTCTCTAAAGCAGAGTGTGTTTCTTGTAAGGCGAGCTAGCGTTTGTTTCCTAGTTTTAAATGGAGTTGAATCACATGCAGTTTCTGGTCCTACGAACAAGAGTTGTTTTCTGGTAAGGAAAGTCACATTGTGCACCCATTGCCATACACAATGCAAATAGCACTCGCGTCTGTTCCCAGCAAGTACAGTGTATTGGACTGAATAGGTGCTATTGTTCTTGTCTGTTTTCTAAGCAGAGTTGAAGTAGATATGGCCCGTGTGTGTAGGAAGCACAGTTCTTTTGTTCTTAGCAAGCTCACTGTTTGGACCCCATAGGAAACACAGTAGAGTAGAAGAGTGCTCTTTTCTCTAAAGCAGAGTGTGTTTCTTGTAAGGCGAGCTAGCGTTTGTTTCGCAGTCCTAAATGGAGTTGAATCCCATGCAGTTTCTGGTACTACGAGCAAGAGTTGTTTTCTGGTAAGAAGAGTCACTATTGTGCTCCAAATGCCATACACAATACAAATAGCACTCGCGTCTGTTCCAGGCATGTACAGTGTATTGGACTGAATAGGAGATACTGTTCTTGTCAGTTTCCTAAGCAGAGTTGAACTAGATATGGTCCATGTGTGTAGGAAGCACAGTTCTTTTGTTCTGAGCAAGCTCACTGTTTGGACCCCATAGGAAACACAGTAGAGTAGAAGAGTGCTCTTTTCTAAAAAGCAGAGAGTGTTTCTTGTAAGGCGAGCTAGCATTTGTTTCCCAGTCCTAAGTGGCGTTGAATCACATGCAGTTTGTGTTTCTACGAGCAAGAGTTGTTTTCTTTTAAGGAGAGTCACTATTGCGCTCTCATTGCCACACACAGTGCAAATAGCACTGGCATCTCTTCCCAGCAAGTACAGTGTATCGGACTGAAGAGGAGCTACTGTTCTTGTCAGTTTCTTAAGCAGAGTTGAGCTAGATATGGCCCGTGTGTGTAGGAAGAACAGTTCTTTTGTTCTGAGCAAGCTCACTGTTTGGACCCCATAGGAAACACAGTAGAGTAGAAGAGTGATCTTTTCTAAAAAGCAGAGAGTGTTTCTTGTAAGGCGAGCTAGCATTTGTTTCCCAGTCCTAAGTGGCGTTGAATCACATGCAGTTTGTGTTCCTACAAGCAAGAGTTGTTTTCCGGTAAGGAAAGTCACAATTGCGCTCTCATTGCCATACACAGTGCAAATAGCACTGGCATCTCTTTCCAGAAGTACAGTGTATTGGACTGAATAGGAGCTACTGTTCTTGTCAGTTTCATAAGCAGAGTTTAATTAGATATGATCCGTGTGTGTAGGAAGCACAGTTCTTTTGTTCTGAGCACGCTCACTGTTTGGACCCCATAGGAAACACAGTAGAGTAGAAGAGTGCTCTTTTCTCTAAAGCAGAGTGTGTTTCTTGTAAGGTGAGCTCGCATTTGTTTCCCAGTCCTAAGTGGATTTGAGTCACATGCAGTTTTTGGTCCTAAGAGCAAGAGTTGTTTTCTGATAAGAAGAGTCACTATTGTGCTCCAAGTGCCATACACAGTGCAAATAGCACTCGCGTCTGTTCCCTGCATGTACAGTGTATTGAACTGAATAGGAGCTACTGTTCTTGTCAGTTTCCTAAGCAGAGTTGAACTAGATATGGTCCATGTGTGTAGGAAGCACAGTTCTTTTGTTCTGAGCAAGCTCACTGTTTGGACCCCATAAAAAACACAGTAGAGTAGAAGAGTGCTCTTTTCTCAAAAGCAGAGTGTGTTTCTTGTAAGGCGAGCTAGCGTTTGTTTCCCAGGCCTAAATGGAGTGGAATCACATGCAGTTTCTGGTCCTACGATCAAGAGTTGTTTTATGGTAAGAAGATTCACTATTGCGCTGCCATTGCCATACACAGGACAAATAGCACTGGCGTCTGTTCCCAGCAAGTACAGTGTATTAGACTGAAGAGGATCTACTGTTCTTGTCAGGTTCCTAAGCAGAATTGAACTAGATATGGCCGTGTGTGTAGGAAGCACAGTTCTTTTGTTCTGAGCAAGCTCACTGTTCGGACCCCATAGGAAACACAGTAGAGTAGAAGACTGCTCATTTCTGAAAAGCAGAGTGTGTTTCTTGTAAGGCAAGCTAGGGTTTGTTTCCTAGTCCTAAATGGAGTTGAATCACATGCAGTTTCTAGTCCTACGAACAAGAGTTGTTTTCTGGTAAGGAAAGTCACTATTGCGCTCCCATTGCCATACACAGGGCAAATAGCACTCGCGTCTTTTCCCAGCAAGTACAGTGTATTGGACTGATTAGGAGCTACTGTTCTTGTCAGTTTCCTAAGCAGAGTTGAACTACATATGGTCCTTGTGTGTAGGAAGCATAGTTATTATGTTCTGAGCAAGCTCACTGTTCTGGCCCTATAGGAAACACAGTAGAGTAGAAGAGTGCTCTTTTCTCTAAAGCAGAGTGTGTTTCTTGTAAGGCGAGCTCGCGTTTCTTTCCCAGTCCTAAATGGAGTTGAGTCACAGACAGTTTTTGGTCCTACGAGCAAGAGTTGTTTTCTGGTAAGAAGAGTCACTATTGTGCTCCAAATGCCATACACAGTGCAAATAGCACTCGCATCTGTTCCCAGCAAGTACAGTGTATTGGACTGAATAGGAGCTACTGTTCTTGTCAGTTTCCTAAGCAGAGTTTAACTAGATATGATCCGTGTGTGTAGGAAGCACAGTTCTTTTGTTCTGAGCAAGCTCACTGTTTGGACCCCATAGGAAACACAGTAGAGTAGAAGAGTGCTCTTTTCTCTAAAGCAGAGTGTGTTTCTTGTAAGGCGAGCTCGCGTTTGTTTCCCAGTCCTAAATGGATTTGAGTCACATGCAGTTTTTGGTCCTAAGAGCAAGAGTTGTTTTCTGGTAAGAAGAGTCACTATTGCGCTGTCATTGCCATACACAGTGCAAATAGCACTCGCGTCTGTTCCCAGCAAGTACAGTGTATTGGACTGAATAGGAGCTACTGTTCTTGTCAGTTTCCTAAGCAGAGTTTAACTAGATATGATCCGTGTGTGTAGGAAGCACAGTTCTTTTGTTCTCAGCAAGCTCACTGTTTGGACCCCATAGGAAACACAGTAGAGTAGAAGAGTGCTCTTTTCTCTAAAGCAGAGTGTGTTTCTTGTAAGGCGAGCTATCGTTTGTTTCCCAGTCCTAAATGGAGTTGAATCACATGCAGTTTGTGTTCCTACGAGCAAGAGTTGTTTTCTGGTAAATAGAGTCACTATTGCGCTGTCATTGCCATACACAGTGCAAATAGCACTCGCGTCTGTTCCCAGCAAGTACAGTATATCAGACTGAAGAGGAGCTACTGTTCTTGTCAGTTTCTTAAGCAGAGTTGAGCTAGATATGGCCCGTGTGTGTAGGTAGAACAGTTCTTATGTTCTGAGCAAGCTCACTGTTTTGACATTATAGGAAACACAGTAGAGTAGATGAGTGCTCTTTTCTCTAAAGCAGAGTGTGTTTCTTGTAAGGCGAGCTAGCGTTTGTTTCCTAGTCCTAAATGGAGTGGAATCACATGCAGTTTCTGGTTCTACGAGCAAGAGTTGTTTAATGGTAAGAAGATTCACTATTGCGCTGCCATTGCCATACACAGGACAAATAGCACTGGCGTCTGTTCCAGCAACTACAGTGTATTGGACTGAAGAGGATCTACTGTTCTTGTCAGGTTCCTAAGCAGAATTGAACTAGATATGGACGTGTGTGTAGGAAGCACAGTTCTTTTGTTCTGAGCAAGCTCACTTTTCGGACCCAAAAGGAAACACAGTAGAGTAGAAGAGTGCTCTTTTCTCAAAAGCAGAGTGTGTTTCTTTTAAGGCAAGCTAGCGTTTGTTTCCCAGTCCTAAATGGAGTGGAATCACATGCAGTTTCTGTTCCTACGAGCAAGAGTTGTTTTCTGGTAAGGAAAGTCACTATTGCGCTCTCATTGCCATACAAAGTGCAAATAGCACTGGCGTCTCTTCCCAGAAGTACAGTGTATTGGACTGAATAGGAGCTACTGTTCTTGTCAGTTTCCTAAGCAGAGTTGAACTAGATATGGTCCATGTGTGTAGGAAGCACAGTTCTTTTGTTCTGAGCAAGCTCACTGTTCTGGCCCTATAGGAAACACAGTAGAGTAGAAGAGTGCTCTTTTCTCTAAAGCAGAGTGTGTTTCTTGTAAGGCGAGCTCGCGTTTGTTTCGCAGTCCTAAATGGAGTTGAATCCCATGCAGTTTCTGGTACTACGAGCAAGAGTTGTTTTCTGGTAAGAAGAGTCACTATTGTGCTCCAAATGCCATACACAGTGCAAATAGCACTCGCGTCTGTTCCAGGCATGTACAGTGTATTGAACTGAATAGCAGCTACTGTTCTTGTCAATTTCCTAAGCAGAGATGAACTAGATATGGTCCATGAGTGTAGGAAGCACAGTTCTTTTGTTCTGAGCAAGCTCACTGTTTGGACCCCATAGAAAACACAGTAGAGTAGAAGAGTGCTCTTTTCTAAAAAGCAGAGAGTGTTTCTTTTAAGGCGAGCTAGCATTTGTTTCCCAGTCCTAAGTGGCGTTGAATCACATGCAGTTTGTGTTCCTACGAGCAAAAGTTGTTTTCTGGTAAGGAAAGTCACTATTGCGCTCTCTTTGCCATACACAGTGCAAATAGCCCTGGCGTCTCTTCCCAGCAAGTACAGTGTATTGGACTGAAGAGGAGCTACTGTTCTTGTCAGTTTACTAAGCAGAGTTGAACTAGATATGGTCCATGTGTGTAGGAAGCACAGTTCTTTTGTTCTAAGCAAGCTCACTGTTCTGGCCCTATAGGAAACACATTAAAGTAGAAGAGTGCTCTTTTCTCTAAAGCAGAGTGTGTTTCTTGTAAGGCAAGCTCGCGTTTGTTTCCCAGTCCTAAATGGAGTTGAGTCACAGACAGTTTTTGGTCCTACGAGCAAGAGTTGTTTTCTGGTAAGAAGAGTCACTATTGCGCTCCAAATGCCATACACAGTGCAAATAGCACTCGCGTCTGTTCCCACCAGGTACAGTGTGTTGGACTGAAGAGAAGCTACTGTTCTTGTCAGTTTCCTAAGCAGAGTTGAACTAGATATGGTCCATGTGTGTAGGAAGCACAGTTCTTTTGTTCTGAGCAAGCTCACTGTTTGGACCCCATAGAAAACACAGTAGAGTAGAAGAGTGCTCTTTTGTCAAAAGCAGAGTGTGTTTCTTGTAAGGTGAGCTAGCGTTTGTTTCCCAGGCCTAAATGGAGTGGAATCACATGCAGTTTCTGGTCCTACGAGCAAGAGTTGTTTTCTGGTAAGAAGAGTCACTATTGTGCTCCAAATGCCATACACAGTGCAAATAGCACTCGCATCTGTTCCCAGCAAGTACAGTGTATTGGACTGAATAGGAGCTACTGTTCTTGTCAGTTTCCTAAGCAGAGTTTAACTAGATATGATCCGTGTGTGTAGGAAGCACAGTTCTTTTGTTCTGAGCAAGCTCACTGTTCTGGCCCTATAGGAAACACAGTAGAGTAGAAGAGTGCTCTTTTCTCTAAAGCAGAGTGTGTTTCTTGTAAGGCGAGCTCGCGTTTGTTTCGCAGTCCTAAATGGAGTTGAATCCCATGCAGTTTCTGGTACTACGAGCAAGAGTTGTTTTCTGGTAAGAAGAGTCACTATTGTGCTCCAAATGCCATACACAGTGCAAATAGCACTCGCGTCTGTTCCAGGCATGTACAGTGTATTGAACTGAATAGCAGCTACTGTTCTTGTCAGTTTCCTAAGCAGAGATGAACTAGATATGGTCCATGAGTGTAGGAAGCACAGTTCTTTTGTTCTGAGCAAGCTCACTGTTTGGACCCCATAGGAAACACAGTAGAGTAGAAGAGTGCTCTTTTCTAAAAAGCAGAGAGTGTTTCTTTTAAGGCGAGCTAGCATTTGTTTCCCAGTCCTAAGTGGCGTTGAATCACATGCAGTTTGTGTTCCTACGAGCAAAAGTTGTTTTCTGGTAAGGAAAGTCACTATTGCGCTCTCTTTGCCATACACAGTGCAAATAGCCCTGGCGTCTCTTCCCAGCAAGTACAGTGTATTGGACTGAAGAGGAGCTACTGTTCTTGTCAGTTTACTAAGCAGAGTTGAACTAGATATGGTCCATGTGTGTAGGAAGCACAGTTCTTTTGTTCTAAGCAAGCTCACTGTTCTGGCCCTATAGGAAACACATTAAAGTAGAAGAGTGCTCTTTTCTCTAAAGCAGAGTGTGTTTCTTGTAAGGCAAGCTCGCGTTTGTTTCCCAGTCCTAAATGGAGTTGAGTCACAGACAGTTTTTGGTCCTACGAGCAAGAGTTGTTTTCTGGTAAGAAGAGTCACTATTGCGCTCCAAATGCCATACACAGTGCAAATAGCACTCGCGTCTGTTCCCACCAGGTACAGTGTGTTGGACTGAAGAGAAGCTACTGTTCTTGTCAGTTTCCTAAGCAGAGTTGAACTAGATATGGTCCATGTGTGTAGGAAGCACAGTTCTTTTGTTCTGAGCAAGCTCACTGTTTGGACCCCATAGAAAACACAGTAGAGTAGAAGAGTGCTCTTTTGTCAAAAGCAGAGTGTGTTTCTTGTAAGGTGAGCTAGCGTTTGTTTCCCAGGCCTAAATGGAGTGGAATCACATGCAGTTTCTGGTCCTACGAGCAAGAGTTGTTTTCTGGTAAGAAGAGTCACTATTGTGCTCCAAATGCCATACGCAGTGCAAATAGCACTCGCATCTGTTCCCAGCAAGTACAGTGTATTGGACTGAATAGGAGCTACTGTTCTTGTCAGTTTCCTAAGCAGAGTTTAACTAGATATGATCCGTGTGTGTAGGAAGCACAGTTCTTTTGTTCTGAGCAAGCTCACTGTTTGGACCCCATAGGAAACACAGTAGTGTAGAAGAGTGCTCTTTTCTCTAAAGCAGAGTGTGTTTCTTGTAAGGCGAGCTCGCGTTTATTTCCCAGTCCTAAATGGATTTGAGTCACATGCAGTTTTTGGTCCTAAGAGCAAGAGTTGTTTTCTGGTAAGAAGAGTCACTATTGCGCTGTCATTGCCATACACAGTGCAAATAGCACTCGCGTCTGTTCCCAGCAAGTACAGTGTATTGGACTGAATAGGAGCTACTGTTCTTGTCAGTTTCCTAAGCAGAGTTTAACTAGATATGATCCGTGTGTGTAGGAAGCACAGTTCTTTTGTTCTCAGCAAGCTCACTGTTTGGACCCCATAGGAAACACAGTAGAGTAGAAGAGTGCTCTTTTCTCTAAAGCAGAGTGTGTTTCTTGTAAGGCGAGCTCGCGTTTGTTTCCCAGTCCTAAATGGAGTTGAGTCACAGACAGTTTTTGGTCCTATGAGCAAGAGTTGTTTTCTGGTAAGAAGAGTCACTATTGCGCTCCAAATGCCATACACAGTGCAAATAGCACTCGCGTCTGTTCCCACCAGGTACAGTGTGTTGGACTGAAGAGAAGCTACTGTTCTTGTAAGTTTCCTAAGCAGCGTTGAACTAGATATGGTCCATGTGTGTAGGAAGCACAGTTCTTTTGTTCTGAGCAAGCTCACTGTTTGGACCCCATAGAAAACACAGTAGAGTAGAAGAGTGCTCTTTTCTCAAAAGCAGAGTGTGTTTCTTGTAAGGCGAGCTAGCGTTTGTTTCCCAGTCCTAAATGGAGTGGAATCACATGCAGTTTCTGGTCCTACGAGCAAGAGTTGTTTTATGGTTAGAATAGTCACTATTGCGCTGCCATTGCCATACACAGGACAAATAGCCCTGGCGTCTGTTCCCAGCAAGTACAGTGTAATAGACTGAAGAGGATCTACTGTTCTTGTCAGGTTCCTAAGCCGAATTGAACTAGATATGGACGTGTGTGTAGGAAGCACAGTTCTTTTGTTCTGAGCAAGCTCACTGTTCGGACCCCATAGGAAACACAGTAGAGTAGAAGAGTGCTCATTTCTGAAAAGCAGAGTGTGTTTCTTGTAAGGCGAGCTAGGGTTTGTTTCCTAGTCCTAAATGGAGTTGAATCACATGCAGTTTCTAGTCCTACCAACAAGAGTTGTTTTCTGGTAAGGAAAGTCACTATTGCGCTCCCATTGCCATACACAGGGCAAATAGAACTCGTGTCTTTTCCCAGCAAGTACAGTGTATTGGACTGAATAGGAGCTACTGTTCTTGTCAGTTTACTAAGCAGAGTTGAACTACATATGGTCCTTGTGTGTAGGAAGCACAGTTATTATGTTCTGAGCAAGCTCACTCTTCTGGCCCTATAGGAAACACAGTAGAGTAGAAGAGTGCTCTTTTCTCTAAAGCAGAGTGTGTTTCTTGTAAGGCGAGCTCGCGTTTGTTTCCCAGTCCTAAATGGAGTTGAGTCACATGCAGTTTTTGGTCCTACGAGGAAGAGTTGTTTTATGGTAAGAAGAGTCACTATTGTGCTCCAAATGCCAAACACAGTGCAAATAGCACTCGCATCTGTTCCCAGCAAGTACAGTGTATTGGACTGAATAGGAGCTACTGTTCTTGTCAGTTTCCTAAGCAGAGATGAACTAGATATGATCCGTGCGTGTAGGAAGCACAGTTCTTTTGTTCTGAGCAAGCTCACTTTTTGGACCCGATAGGAAACACAGTAGAGTAGAAGAGTGCTCTTTTCTCTAAAGCAGAGTGTGTTTCTTGTAAGGCGAGCTCGCGTTTGTTTCCCAGTCCTAAATTGATTTGAGTCACATGCAGTTTTTGGTCCTAAGAACAAGAGTTGTTTTCTGGTAAGAAGAGTCACTATTGTGCTCCAAATGCCATACATAGTGCAAATAGGACTCGCGTCTGTTCCCTGCATGTACAGTGTATTGGACTGAATAGGAGCTACTGTTCTTGTCAGTTTCCTAAGTAGAGTTGAACTAGATATGGTCCATGTGTGTAGGAAGCACAGTTCTTTTGTTCTGAGCAAGCTCACTGTTTGGACCCCATAGGAAACACAGTAGAGTAGAAGAGTGCTCTTTTCTAAAAAGCAGAGAGTGTTTCTTGTAAGGCGAGTTAGCATTTGATTCCCAGTCCTAAATGGAGTTGCATCACATGCAGTTTGTGTTCCTACGAGCAAGAGTTGTTTTCTGGTAAGGAAAGTCACTATTGCGCTCTCATTGCCATATACAGTGCAAATAGCACTCGCGTCTGTTCCCAGCAAGTACAGTGTATCGGACTGAAGAGGAGCTACTGTTCTTGTCAGTTTCTTAAGCAGAGTTGAGCTAGATATGGCCCGTGTGTGTAGGAAGAACAGTTCTTATGTTCTGAGCAAGCTCACTGTTCTGGCCCTATAGGAAACACAGTAGAGTAGATGAGTGCTCTTTTCTCTAAAGCAGAGTGTGTTTCTTGTAAGGCGAGCTAGCGTTTGTTTCCTAGTCCTAAATGGAGTTGAATCCCATGCAATTTCAGGTACTACGAGCAAGAGTTGTTTTCTGGTAAGAAGAGTCAATATTGTGCTCCAAATGCCATACACAGTGCAAATAGCACTCGCGTCTGTTCCAGGCATGTACAGTGTATTTGACTGAATAGGAGCTACTGTTCTTGTCAGTTTCCTAAGCAGATTTGAACTAACTATGGTCCATGTGTGTAGGAAGCACAGTTCTTTTGTTCTGAGCAAGCTCACTGTTTGGACCCCATAGCAAACACATTAGAGTAGAATACTGCTCTTTTCTCAAAAGCAGAGTGTGTTTCTTGTAAGGCGAGCTAGAGTTTGTTTCCCAGTCCTAAATGAAGTTGAGTCACATGCAGTTTTTTGTCCTATGAGCAAGAGTTGTTTTCTGGTAAGGAAAGTCACTATTGCGCTCTCATTGCCATACACAGTGCAAATAGCACTCGCGTCTGTTCCCACCAGGTACAGTGTGTTGGACTGAAGAGAAGCTACTGTTCTTGTCAGTTTCCTAAGCAGCGTTGAACTAGATATGGTCCATGTGTGTAGGAAGCACAGTTCTTTTGTTCTGAGCAAGCTCACTGTTTGGACCCCATAGAAAACACAGTAGAGTAGAAGAGTGCTCTTTTCTCAAAAGCAGAGTGTGTTTCTTGTAAGGCGAGCTCGCGTTTGTTTCCCAGGCCTAAATGGAGTTGAGTCACATGCAGTTTTTGGTCCTACGAGGAAGAGTTGTTTTATGGTAAGAAGAGTCACTATTGTGCTCCAAATGCCATACACAGTGCAAATAGCACTCGCATCTGTTCCCAGCAAGTACAGTGTATTGGACTGAATAGGAGCTACTGTTCTTGTCAGTTTCCTAAGCAGAGTTGAACTAGATATGATCCGTGCGTGTAGGAAGCACAGTTCTTTTGTTCTGAGCAAGCTCACTTTTTGGACCCGATAGGAAACACAGTAGAGTAGAAGAGTGCTCTTTTCTCTAAAGCAGAGTGTGTTTCTTGTAAGGCGAGCTCGCGTTTGTTTCCCAGTCCTAAATGGATTTGAGTCACATGCAGTTTTTGGTCCTAAGAACAAGAGTTGTTTTCTGGTAAGAAGAGTCACTATTGTGCTCCAAATGCCATACATAGTGCAAATAGGACTCGCGTCTGTTCCCTGCATGTACAGTGTATTGGACTGAATAGGAGCTACTGTTCTTGTCAGTTTCCTAAGTAGAGTTGAACTAGATATGGCCGTGTGTGTAGGAAGCACAGTTCTTTTGTTCTGAGCAAGCTCACTGTTCGGACCCCATAGGAAACACAGTAGAGTAGAAGAGTGCTCTTTTCTAAAAAGCAGAGAGTGTTTCTTGTAAGGCGAGTTAGCATTTGATTCCCAGTCCTAAATGGAGTTGCATCACATGCAGTTTATGTTCCTACGAGCAAGAGTTGTTTTCTGGTAAGGAAAGTCACTATTGCGCTCTCATTGCCATATACAGTGCAAATAGCACTCGCGTCTGTTCCCAGCAAGTACAGTGTATCGGACTGAAGAGGAGCTACTGTTCTTGTCAGTTTCTTAAGCAGAGTTGAGCTAGATATGGCCCGTGTGTGTAGGAAGAACAGTTCTTATGTTCTGAGCAAGTTCACTCATCTGGCCCTATAGGAAACACAGTAGAGTAGATGAGTGCTCTTTTCTCTAAAGCAGAGTGTGTTTTTTGTAAGGCGAGCTAGCGTTTGTTTCCTAGTCCTAAATGGAGTTGAATCCCATGCAATTTCAGGTACTACGAGCAAGAGTTGTTTTCTGGTAAGAAGAGTCAATATTGTGCTCCAAATGCCATACACAGTGCAAATAGCACTCGCGTCTGTTCCAGGCATGTACAGTGTATTGGACTGAATAGGAGCTACTGTTCTTGTCAGTTTCCTAAGCAGATTTGAACTAAATATGGTCCATGTGTGTAGGAAGCACAGTTCTTTTGTTCTGAGCAAGCTCACTGTTTGGACCCCATAGCAAACACATTAGAGTAGAATACTGCTCTTTTCTCAAAAGCAGAGTGTGTTTCTTGTAAGGCGAGCTAGAGTTTGTTTCCCAGTCCTAAATGAAGTTGAGTCACATGCAGTTTTTTGTCCTATGAGCAAGAGTTGTTTTCTGGTAAGGAAAGTCACTATTGCGCTCTCATTGCCATACACAGTGCAAATAGCACTCGCGTAGGTTCCCAGCAAGAACAGTGTATTGGAATGAAGAGGAGCTACTGTTCTTGTCAGTTTCCTAAGCAGAGTTGAACTACATATGGTCCGTGTGTGTAGGAAGCACAGTTCTTTTGTTCTGAGCAAGCTCTCTGTTTGGACCCCATAGGAAACACAGTAGAGTAGATGTGTGCTCTTTTCTCTAAAGCAGAGTGTGTTTCTTGTAAGGCCAGCTAGCGTTTGTTTCCCAGTCCTAAATGGAGTTGAATCACATGCAGTTTCTGGTCCTATGAGCAAGAGTTGTTTTCTGGTAAGGAAAGTTACTATTGCGCTCCCATTGCCATACACAGTGCAAATAGCACTGGCATCTCTTCCAGCAAGTACAGTGTATTGGACTGAAGAGGAGCTACTGTTCTTCTCAGTTTCCTAAGCAGAGTTGAACTACATATGGTCCGTGTGTGTAGGAAGCACAGTTCTTTTGTTCTGAGCAAGCTCACTGTTTGGACCCCATAGGAAACACAGTAGAGTAGAAGAGTGCTCTTTTCTCTAAAGCAGAGTGTGTTTCTTGTAAGGCGAGCTAGCGTTTGTTTCCCAGTCCTAAATGGATTTGAGTCACATGCAGTTTTTGGTTCTATGAGCAAGAGTTGTTTTCTGGTAAGAAGATTCACTATTGCGCTGCCATTGCCATACACAGGACAAATAGCACTGGCATCTGTTCGCAGCAAGTACAGTGTATTGGACTGAAGAGGATCTACTGTTCTTGTCAGGTTCCTAAGCAGAATTGAACTAGATATGGACGTGTGTGTAGGAAGCACAGTTCTTTTGTTCTGAGCAAGCTCACTTTTCGGACCCAAAAGGAAACAAAGTAGAGTAGAAGAGTGCTCTTTTCTCAAAAGCAGAGTGTGTTTTTTGTAAGGCAAGCTATCGTTTGTTTCCCAGTCCTAAATGGAGTTGAATCACATGCAGTTTCTGGTCCTATGAGCAAGAGTTGTTTTCTGGTAAGGAAAGTCACTATTGCGCTCTCATTGCCATACACATTGCAAATAGTACTCGCGTCTGTTCCCAACAAGTACAGTGTATTGGACTGAAGAGGAGCTACTGTTCTTGTCAGTTTCCTAAGCAGATTGAACTAGATATGGCCCGTGTGTGTAGGAAGCACAGTTCTTTTGTTCTGAGCAAGCTCACTGTTATGGCCCTATAGGAAACACAGTAGAGTAGATGAGTGCTCTTTTCTCTAAAGCAGAATGTGTTTCTTGTAAGGCGAGCTACCGTTTGTTTCCCAGTCATAAATGTAGTTGAATCACATACAGTTTCTGGTCCTATGTGCAAGAGTTGTTTTATGGTAAGAAGAGTTACTATTGCGCAGCCATTGTCATGCACAGGACAAATTGCCCTGGCGTCTGTTCCCAGCAAGTACAGTGTATTGGACTGAAGAGGATCTACTGTTCTTGTCAGGTTCCTAAGCAGAATTGAACTAGATATGGCCGTGTGTGCAGGAAGCACAGTTCTTTTGTTCTGAGCAATCTCACTGTTAGGACCCCATAGGAAACACAGTAGAGTAGAAGAGTGCTCTTTTCTCAAAAGCAGAGTGTGTTTCTTGTAAGGCAAGCTAGCGTTTGTTTCCCAGTCCTAAATGGAGTTGAGTCACAGGCAGTTTTTTGTCCTACGAGCAAGAGTTGTTTTCTGGTAATAAGAGTCACTATTGCGCTCCCATTGCCATACACAGTGCATATAGCACTGGCGTCTGTTCCCTGCATTTACAGAGTATTGGACTGAATAGGAGCTACTGTTCTTGTCAGTTTCCTAAGCAGAGTTAAACTAGATATGGCCTGTGTGTGGAGGAAGCACAGTTCTTTTGTTCTGAGCAAGTTCACTGTTCTGGCCCTTTAGGAAACACAGTAGAGTAGAAGAGTGCTCTTTTCTCTAAAGCAGAGTCTGTTTCTTGTAAGGCGAGCTTGCGTTTCTTTCCCAGTCCTAAATGGAGGTGAGTCACATGCAGTTTCTGGTCCTATGAGCAAGAGTTGTTTTCTGGTAAGGAATGTCACTATTGTGCTCCCTTTGCCATACACAGTGCAAATAGCACTCGCGTCTGTTCCCAGCAAGTACAGTGTATTGGACTGAAGAGGAGCTACTGTTCTTGTCAGTTTCCTAAGCAGGGTTGAACTAGATATGGCACGTGTGTGTAGGAAGCACAGTTCTTTTTTTCTGAGCAAGCTCACTGTTCGGACCCCATAGGAAACACAGTAGAGTAGGAGAGTGCTCTTTTCTCAAAAGCAGAGTTTGTTTCTTGTAAGGCAAGCTAGCGTTTGTTTCCCAGTCCTAAATGGAGTTGAATCACATGCAGTTTCTGGTCCTACGAGCAAGATTTGTTTTCTGGTACTAAGAGTCACTATTGCGCTCCCATTGTCATACACAGGGCAAATAGCACTCGCGTCTGTTCCCAGCATGTACAGTGTATTGGACTGAAGAGGATCTATTGTTCTTGACAGTTTCCTAAGCAGAATTGAACTAGATATGGCC
This sequence comes from Peromyscus eremicus, assembly GCF_949786415.1. Classification (NCBI taxonomy): domain Eukaryota; kingdom Metazoa; phylum Chordata; class Mammalia; order Rodentia; family Cricetidae; genus Peromyscus; species Peromyscus eremicus. The sequence continues at coordinate 3,234,551 of NW_026734293.1, forward strand.
GTGTATGTAGGAAGCACAGTTCTTTTGTTCTGAGCAAGCTCTCTCTTCAGGCCCTATAGGAAACACAGTAGAGTAGAAGAGTGCTCTTTTTCAAAAGCAGAGTGTTTTTCTTGTAAGGCGAGCTAGTGTTTGTTTCCCAGTTCTAAATGGAGTTGAATCACATGCAGTTTTTGGTCCTACCAGCAAGAGTTGTTTTCTGGTAAGGAAAGTCACTATTGCGCTCCCTTTGCCATACACAGTGCAAATAGCACTTGCGTCTGTTTCCAGCAAGTACAGTGTATTAGTCTGAAGAGGAGCTACTGTTCTTGTCAGTTTCCTAAGCAGAGTTGAACTAGATACAGCCCGTGTGTGTAGGAAGCACAGTTCTTTTGTTCTGAGCAAGCTCACTGTTCGAACCCCATAGGAAACACAGTAGAGTAGAAGAGTGCTCTTTTCTCAAAAGCAGAGTGTGTTTCTTGTAAGGCGAGCTAGCGTTTGTTTCCCAGTCCTAAATGGAGTTGAATCACATGCAGTTTTTGGTCCTACCAGCAAGAGTTGTTTTCTAGTAAGGAAAGTCACTATTGCGCTCCCTTTGCCATACACAGTGCAAATAGCACTCGCGTCTGTTTCCAGCAAGTACAGTGTATTGGACTGAAGAGGAGCTACTGTTCTTGTCAGTTTCCTAAGCAGAGTTGAACTAGATATGGCACATGTGTGTAGGAAGCACAGTTCTTTTTTTCTGAGCAAGCTCACTGTTCGGACCCCATAGGAAACACAGTAGAGTAGGAGAGTGCTCTTTTCTCAAAAGCAGAGTGTGTTTCTTGTAAGGCGAGCTAGCGTTTGTTTCCCAGTCCTAAATGGAGTTGAATCACATGCAGTTTTTGGTCCTACCAGCAAGAGTTGTTTTCTAGTAAGGAAAGTCACTATTGCGCTCCCTTTGCCATACACAGTGCAAATAGCACTCGCGTCTGTTTCCAGCAAGTACAGTGTATTGGACTGAAGAGGAGCTACTGTTCTTGTCAGTTTCCTAAGCAGAGTTGAACTAGATATGGCACGTGTGTGTAGGAAGCACAGTTCTTTTTTTCTGAGCAAGCTCACTGTTCGGACCCCATAGGAAACACAGTAGAGTAGGAGAGTGCTCTTTTCTCAAAAGCAGAGTGTGTTTCTTGTTAGGCGAGCTAGCGTTTGTTTCCCAGTCCTAAATGGAGTTGAATCACATGCACTTTCTAGTCCTACGAGCAAGAGTTGTTTTCTGGTAAGAAGAGACACTATTGTGCTCCCATTGTCATACACATGGCAAATAGCACTGGCATTGGTTCCCAGCAAGTACAGTGTATTGGAATGAAGAGGAGCTACTGTTCTTGTCAGGTTCCTAAGCAGAATTGAACTAGATATGGCCATGTGTGTAGAAAGCACAGTTCTTTTGTTCTGAGCAAGCTCACTGTTTGGACCCCATAGGAAACACAGTAGAGTAGAAAAGTGCTATTTTCTCAAAAGCAGAGTGTGTTAATTGAAAAGCGAGCTAGTGTTTGTTTCCCAGTCAGAAATGGAATTGAATCCCGTGCAGTTTCTGGTCCAAATAGCAAGAGTTTTTTTCTTGTAAAAAGTGTCACTTTTGCACTCCCATTGCCATACTCAGTGTAAATAGCACTCGCGTCTGTTCCCAGCATGTGCAGTGTATTTGACTGAAGAGGGTATACTGTTCTTGTCAGTTTCCTAAGCTGAATTGAACTAGATATGGCCGTGTGTGTAGGAAGCACACTTCTTTTGTTCTGTGCAAGCTTATTGTTCTGGCCCTATAGGAAACACAGTAGAGTAGAAGAGTGCTCTTTTCTCAAAAGCAGAGTGTGTTTCTTGTAAGGCGAGCTAGCATTTATTTCCCAGTTCTAAATGGAGTTGAATCAAATGCTGTTTTTTTTCCTATGAGCAAGAGTTGTTTTCTGGTAAGGAATGTCACTATTGTGCTCTCATTGCCATACACAGTGCAAATAGCACTCGCGTCTGTTCCCAGCAAGTACAGTGTATTGGACTGAAGAGGAGCTACTGTTCTTGTCAGTTTTCTAAGCAGAGTTGAACTATATATGGCCCGTGTATGTAGGAAGCACAGTTCTCTTGTTCTGATAAAGCACACTGTTCGGACTCCATAGGAAACACAGTAGAGTAGAAGAGTGCTCTTTTCTCAAAAGCAGAGTGTGTTTCTTGTAAGGCCAGCCAGCGTTTTTTTCCCAGTCCTATATGGAGTTGAATCACATGCAGTTTCTGGTCCTACGAGCAAGAGTTGTTTTCTGGTAAGAAGAGTCACTATTGCGCTCCCATTGTCATACACAGGGCAAATAGCGCTTGCGTCTGTTCCCAGCATGTACAGTGTATTGGACTGAAAAGGATCTATTTTCTTGTCAGTTTCCTAAGCAGAATTGAACTAGATATGGCCTTGTATGTAGGAAGCACAGTTCTTTTGTTCTGAGCTATCTCTCTGTTCTGGCACTCTAGGAAACACAGTAGAGTAGAAGAGTGCTCTTTTCTCAAAAGCAGAGTGTGTTTCTTGAAAGGCGAGCTAGCGTTTGTTTCCCAGTCCTAAATTGAGTTGAATCACATGCAGTTTCTAATCCTACGAGCAAGAGTTCTTTTATGGTAAGAATAGTCACTATTGCGCTGCCATTGACATACACGGGACAAATAGCACTGGCGTCTGTTCCCAGCCAGTACGGTGTATTGCACTGAAGAGGATCTACTGTTCTTGTCAGGTTCCTAAGCAGAATTTAACCAGATATGGCCGTGTGTGTAGGAAGCACAGTTCTTTTGTTCAGAGCAAGCTCACTGTTCGGACCCTATAGGAAACACAGTAGACTAGAAGAGTGCTCTGTTCTCAAAAGCAGAGTGTGTTTCTTGTACGGCAAGCTAGCGTTTGTTTCCCAGTCCTAAATGGAGTTGAATCACATGCAGTTTCTGGTCCTACGAGCAAGAGTTTATTTCTGGTAAGGAAAGTCACTATTGTGCTCCCATTGCCACACAGGGCAAATAGCACTGGCGTCTGTTCCCAGCATGTACAGTGTATTGGACTGAAGAGGTTCCACTGTTCTTGTCAGTTTCCTAAGAAGAATTGAACTAGATATGGCCCGTGTGTGTAGGAAGCTCAGTTCTTTTGTTCTGATTAAGTTCACTGTTCTGGCCCTATAGGAAACACAGTAGAGTAGAAGAGTGCTCTTTTCTCAAAAGCAGAGTGTGTTTCTTGTAAAGCGAGCTAGAGTTTGTTTCCCAGTCCTAAATGGAGTTGAGTCACATGCAGTTTCTGGTCCTACGAGCAAGAGTTGTTTTCTGGTAAGAAGAGTCACTATTGCGCTCCCATTGTCATACACAGGGCAAATAGCACTGCTGTCTGTTCCCAGCATGTGCAGTGTATTTGACTGAAGAGGGTATACAGTTCTTGTCAGTTTCCTAAGCTGAATTGAACTAGATATGGCCCGTGTGTGTAGGAAGCACACTTCTTTTGTGTTGTGCAAGCTTACTGTTCTGGCCCTATAGGAAACACAGTAGAGTAGAAGAGTGCTCTTTTCTCAAAAGCAGAGTGTGTTTCTTGTAAGGAGAGCTAGCATTTATTTCCCAGTTCTAAATGGAGTTGAATCACATGCAGTTTTTGGTCCTATGAGCAAGAGTTTTTTTCTGGTAAGGAATGTCACTATTGCGCTCCCATTGGCATATACAGTGCAAATAGCACTCGCGTCTGTTCCCAGCAAGTACAGTGTATTGGACTGAAGAGGAGCTACTGTTCTTGTCAGTTTCCTAAGCAGTGTTGAACTAGATATGGCACGTGTGTGTAGGAAGCACAGTACTTTTTTTCTGAGCAAGCTCTCTGTTCTGGCCCTATAGGAAACACAGTAGAGTAGAAGAGTGCTCTTTTCTCAAAAGCAGAGTGTGTTTCTTGTAAGTCCAGCTAGTGTTTTTTTCCCAGTCCTATATGGAGTTGAATCACATGCAGTTTCTGGTCCTACGAGCAAGAGTTCTTTTCTGGTAAGAAGAGTCACTATTGCGCTCCCATTGTAATACACAGGGCAAATAGCACTCGTGTCTGTTCCCAGCATTTACAGTGTATTGGAGTGAAAAGGATCTATTGTTCTTGTCAGTTTCCTAAGCAGAATTGAACTAGATATGGCCCTGTATGTAGGAAGCACAGGTCTTTTTTTCTGAGCAAGCTCCCTGTTCTGGCCCTATAGGAAACACAGTAGAGTAGAAGAGTGCTCTTTTCTCAAAAGCAGAGTGTGTTTCTTGTAAGGCGAGCTAGCGTTTGTTTCCCAGTCCTAAATGGAGTTGAATCACATGCAGTTTTTGGTCCTACCAGCAAGAGTTGTTTTCTAGTAAGGAAAGTCACTATTGCGCTCCCTTTGCCATACACAGTGCAAATAGCACTCGCGTCTGTTTCAGGAAGTACAGTGTATTGGACTGAAGAGGAGCTACTGTTCTTGTCAGTTTCCTAAGCAGAGTTGAACTAGATATGGCACGTGTGTGTAGGAAGCACAGTTCTTTTTTTCTGAGCAAGCTCACTGTTCGGACCCCATAGGAAACACAGTAGAGTAGGAGAGTGCTCTTTTCTCAAAAGCAGAGTGTGTTTCTTGTAAGGCGAGCTAGCGTTTGTTTCCCAGTCCTAAATGGAGTTGAATCACATGCACTTTCTGGTCCTACGAGCAAGATTTGTTTTCTGGTAAGAAGAGACACTATTGTGCTCCCATTGTCATACACATGGCAAATAGCACTGGCATTGGTTCCCAGCAAGTACAGTGTATTGGACTGAAGAGGAGTTACTGTTCTTGTCAGATTCCTAAGAAGAATTGAACTAGATATGTCCATGTGTGTAGAAAGCACAGTTCTTTTGTTCTGAGCAAGCTCACTGTTTGGACCCCATAGGAAACACAGTAGAGTAGAAGAATGCTCTTTTCTCAAAAGCAGAGTGTGTTTCTTGTAAGGCCAGCTAGCGTTTTTTTCCCAGTCCTATATGGAGTTGAATCACATGCAGTTTCTGGTCCTACGAGCAAGAGTTGTTTTCTGGTAAGAAGAGTCACTATTGCGCTCCCATTGTCATACACAGGGCAAATAGCGCTCGCGTCTGTTCCCAGCATGTACAGTGTATTGGACTGGAAAGGATCTATTTTCTTGTCAGTTTCCTAAGCAGAATTGAACTAGATATGGCCCTGTATGTAGGAAGCACAGTTCTTTTGTTCTGAGCAATCTCTCTGTTCTGGCCCTCTAGGAAACACAGTAGAGTAGAAGAGTGCTCTTTTCTCAAAAGCAGAGTGTGTTTCTTGAAAGGCCAGCTAGCATTTGTTTCCCAGTCCTAAATGGAGTTGAATTACATGCAGTTTCTAATCCTACGAGCAAGAGTTCTTTTATGGTAAGAATAGTCACTATTGCGCTGCCATTGCCATACACGGGACAAATAGCACTGGCGTCTGTTCCCAGAAAGTAAGGTGTATTGGAATGAAGAGGATCTACTGTTCTTGTCAGGTTCCTAAGCAGAATTGAACTAGATATGGCCGTGTGTGTAGGAAGCACAGTTCTTTTGTTCAGAGCAAGCTCACTGTTCGGACCCTATAGGAAACACAGTAGAGTAGAAGAGTGCTCTGTTCTCAAAAGCAGAGTCTGTTTCTTGTAAGGCGAGCTTGCGTTTCTTTCCCAGTCCTAAATGGAGGTGAGTCACATGCAGTTTCTGGTCCTATGAGCAAGAGTTTTTTTCTTGTAAGGAATGTCACTATTGCGCTCCCTTTGCCATACACAGTGCAAATAGCACTCGCGTCTGTTCCCAGCAAGTACAGTGTATTGGACTGAAGAGGAGCTACTGTTCTTGTCAGTTTCCTAAGCAGGGTTGAACTAGATATGGCACGTGTGTGTAGGAAGCACAGTTCTTTTTTTCTGAGCAAGCTCACTGTTCGGACCCCATAGGAAACACAGTAGAGTAGGAGAGTGCTCTTTTCTCAAAAGCAGAGTTTGTTTCTTGTAAGGCGAGCTAGCGTTTGTTTCCCAGTCCTAAATGGAGTTGAATCACATGCACTTTCTGGTCCTACGAGCAAGATTTGTTTTCTGGTACTAAGAGTCACTATTGCGCTCCCATTGTCATACACAGGGCAAATAGCACTCGCGTCTGTTCCCAGCAAGTACAGTGTATTGGACTGAAGAGGAGCTACTCTTCTTGTCAGTTTCCTAAGCAGAATTGAACTAGATATGGCCGTGTATGTAGGAAGCACAGTTCTTTTGTTCTGAGCAAGCTCTCTGTTCAGGCCCTATAGGAAACACAGTAGAGTAGAAGAGTGCTCTTTTTCAAAAGCAGAGTGTTTTTCTTGTAAGGCGTGCTTGTGTTTGTTTCCCAGTCCTAAATGGAGTTGAATCACATGCAGTTTTTGGTCCTACCAGCAAGAGTTGCTTTCTGGTAAGGAAAGTCACTATTGCGCTCTCATTGCCATACACATTGCAAATAGTACTCGCGTCTGTTCCCAACAAGTACAGTGTATTGGACTGAAGAGGAGCTACTGTTCTTGTCAGTTTCCTAAGCAGATTGAACTAGATATGGCCCGTGTGTGTAGGAAGCACAGTTCTTTTGTTCTGAGCAAGCTCACTGTTATGGCCCTATAGGAAACACAGTAGAGTAGATGAGTGCTCTTTTCTCTAAAGCAGAATGTGTTTCTTGTAAGGCGAGCTACCGTTTGTTTCCCAGTCATAAATGGAGTTGAATCACATACAGTTTCTGGTCCTATGTGCAAGAGTTGTTTTATGGTAAGAAGAGTTACTATTGCGCAGCCATTGTCATGCACAGGACAAATTGCCCTGGCGTCTGTTCCCAGCAAGTACAGTGTATTGGACTGAAGAGGATCTACTGTTCTTGTCAGGTTCCTAAGCAGAATTGAACTAGATATGGCCGTGTGTGCAGGAAGCACAGTTCTTTTGTTCTGAGCAATCTCACTGTTAGGACCCCATAGGAAATACAGTAGAGTAGAAGAGTGCTCTTTTCTCAAAAGCAGAGTGTGTTTATTGTAAGGCAAGCTAGCGTTTGTTTCCCAGTCCTAAATGGAGTTGAGTCACAGGCAGTTTTTTGTCCTACGAGGAAGAGTTGTTTTCTGGTAAGATGAGTCACTATTGTGCTCCAATTGTCATACACAGTGCAAATAGCACTCGCGTCTCTTCCCCGCAATTACAGTGTATTGGACTGGAGAGGAGCTACTGTTCTTGTCAGTTTCCTAAGCAGAGTTGAACTAGATATGGCCCGTGTGTGTAGGAAGCACAGTTCTTTTATTCTGAGCAAGCTCACTGTTTGGACCCCATAGGATACACAGTAGAGTAGAAGAGTGCTCTTTTCTCAAAAGCAGAGTGTGTTTCATGTAAGGCGAGCTAGCATTTGTTTCCCAGTCCTAAATGGAGTTGAATCACATGCAGTTTCTGGTCCTACGAGCAAGAGTTGTTTTCTGGTAAGGAAATTCGCTATTGCGCAACCATTGCCATACACAGTGCAAATAGCACTTGCGTCTCTTCCCAGAAAGTACAGAGTATTGGAGTGAATAGGTGCTAATGTTCTTGTCAGTTTCCTAAGCAGACTTGAACTAGATATGGCCGTGTGTGTAGGAAGCACAGTTTTTTTTGTTATGAGCAAGCTCACTGTTCGGACCCCATTGAAAACACAGTAGAGTAGAAGAGTGCTCTTTTCTCAAAAGCAGAGTGTGTTTCTTGTAAGGCGAGCTAGCGTTTGTTTCCCAGTCCTAAATGGAGTTGAATCACATGCAGTTTCTGGTCCTACGAGCAAGAGTTGTTTTCTGGTAAGAAAAGTCACTATTGCGCTCCCATTGCCATACACAGTGCAAATAGCCCTCCCGTCTGTTCCCAGCAAGTACAGTGTATCAGACTGAAGAGGAGCTACTGTTCTTCTCAGTTTCCTAAGCAGAGCTGAACTAGATATGGCCCGTGTGTGTAGGAAGCACAGTTCTTTTTTTCTGAGCAAGCTCACTGTTCTGGCCCTATAGGAAACAAAGTAGAGTAGAAGAGTGCTCTTTTCTCAAAAGCAGAGTGTGTTTCTTGTAAAGCGAGCTGGAGTTTGTTTCCCAGTCCTAAATGGAGTTGAATCACATGCAGTTTCTGGTCCTACGAGCAAGAGTTGTTTTCTGGTAAGAAGAGTCACTATTGCGCTGCCATTGCCATACACAGGACAAATAGCACTGGCGTCTGTTCCCAGCAAGTACAGTGTATTGGACTGAAGAGGATCTACTGTTCTTGTAAGGTTCCTAAGCAGATTTGAACTAGATATGGCCGTGTTTGTAGGAAGCACAGTTTTTTTGTTCTGAGCAAGCTCACTGTTCCGAACACATAGGAAACACAGTAGAGTAGAAGAGTGCTCTTTTCTCAAAAGCAGAGTGTGTTTCTTGGAAAGCGAGCTAGCGTTTGTTTCCCAGTCCTAAATGGAGTTGACTCACATGCAGTTTTTTGTCCTACGAGCAAGAGTTGTTTTCTGGTAAGGAAAGTCACTATTGTGCTCTCATTGCCATACATAGTGCAAATAGCACTCGCGTCTGTTCCCAGCAAATACAGTGTATTGTTCGGAAGAGGAGCTACTGTTCTTATCAGGTTCCTAAGCAGAGTTGAACTACATATGGTCCGTGTGTGTAGGAAGCACAGTTCTTTTGTTCTGAGCAAGCTTTCTTTTTGGACACCATAGGAAACACAGTAGAGTAGAAGAGTGCTCTTTTATCTAAAGCAGAGTGTGTTTCTTGTAAGGCGAACTAGCGTTTGTTTCCCAGTCCTAAATGGAGTTGAATCACATGAAGTTTCTGGTCCTACGAGCAAGAGTTGTTTTCTGGTAAGGAAAGTAACTATTGCGCTCCCATTGCCATGCACAGTGCAAATAGCTCTCCCGTCTGTTCCCAGCATGTACAATGTATTTGACTGAAGAGGAGCTACTGTTCTTGTTAGTCTCCTAAGCAGAGTTGAACTAGATATGGCCCGTGTGTCGAGGAAGCACAGTTCATTTGTTCTGAGCAAGCTCACTGTTCTGGCCCCATGGGAAACACAGTAGAGTAGAAGAGTGCTATTTTCTCAAAAACAGAGTGTGTTTCTTGTAAGGCGAGCTAGAGTTTGTTTCCCAGTCCTAAATGGAGTTGAGTCACATGCAGTTTTTTGTCCTAAGAGCAAGAGTTGTTTTCTGGTAATACGAGTCACTATTGTGCTCCAATTGCCATACACAGTGCAGGTAGCACTCGCGTCTGTTCTCAGCAAGTACAGTGTATCGGACTGAAGAGGAGCTACTGTTCTTGTCAGTTTCCTAAGCAGAGTTGAACTAGATATGTCCCGTGTGTTTAGGAAGGACAGTTCTTATGTTCTGAGCAAGCTCACTGTTCTGGCCCTATAGGAAACACAGTAGAGTAGAAGAGTGCTCTTTTATCTAAAGCAGAGTGTTTTTTTTTTTGTAAGGCGAGCTCGCGTTTGTTTCCCAGTCCTAAATGGAGTTGAATCACATGCAGTTTTTGGTCCTACGAGCAAGAGTTGTTTTATGGTAAGAAGAGTCACTATTGCGCTCCAAATGCCATACACAGTTCAAATAGCACTCGCGTCTGTTCCCAGCAAGTACAGTGTATCAGACTGAAGAGGAGCTACTGTTCTTGTCAGTTTCCTAAGCAGATTTGAACTAGATATGGTCCATGTGTGTAGGAAGCACAGTTCTTTTGTTCTGAGCAAGCTCACTCTTTGGACCCCATAGGAAACACAGTAGAGTAAAAGAGTGCTCTTTTATCAAAAGCAGAGTGTGTCTCTTGTAAGGCGAGCTAGCGTTTCTTTCCCAGTCTCAAATGGTGTTGAATCACATGCAGTTTATGGTCCTACGAGCAAGAGTTGTTTTCTGGTAAGGAAAGTCACTATTGTGCGCCAAATGCCCTACACAGTGCAAATAGCACTTGCGTCTGTTCCCAGCAAGTACAGTGTATTGGACTGAAGAGGATCTACTGTTCTTGTCAGTTTCCTAAGCAGTGTTGAACTAGATATGGCCGTTTGTGTAGGAATCACAGTTCTTTTGTTCTGAGCAAGCTCACTGTTCGGTCCCCATAGGAAACACAGTAGAGTAGAAGAGTTCTCTTTTCTCAAAAGCAGGGTGTGTTTCATGTGATGCGAGCTAGCATTTGTTTCCCAGCCTTAAATGGAGTTCCATCACATGCTGTTTCTGGTCCTACGAGCAAGAGTTGTTTTCTGGTATGAAGAGTCACTATTGCGCACCCATTGTCTTACACAGGGCAAATAGCACTCGCGTCTGTTCCCATCAAGTACAGTGTATTGGACTGAAGAGGAGCTACTGTTCTTGTCAGTTTCCTAAGCAGAGTTGAACTAGATATGGCCCGTGTGTGTAGGAAGCACAGTTCTTTTGTTCTGAGCAAGCTCACTGTTCAGACACATAGGAAACACTGTAGATTGGAAGAGTGCTCTTTTCTCAAAAGCAGAGTGTGTTTCTTGAAAGGCAAGCTACTCTTTGTTTCCCAGTCAGAAATGGAATTGAATCCCGTGCAGTTTCTGGTCCTACGAGCATGAGTTTTTTTCTGGTAATAAGAGTCACTATTGCGCTCCCATTGCCATACACAGTGCATATAGCACTGCCGTCTGTTCCCAGCATGTACAGAGTATTGGACTGAAGAGGAGCTACTGTTCTTGTCAGTTTCCTAAGCAGAGTTGAACTAGATATGGGCCCTGTGTGTAGGAAGCACAGTTCATTTGTTCTGAGCAAGTTCACTGTTCTGGCCCAATAGGAAACACAGTAGAGTAGAAGAGTTCTCTTTTCTCAAAAGCAGGGTGTGTTTCATGTGAGGCGAGCTAGCATTTGTTGCCCAGTCCTATATGGAGTTGAATTACATGCAGTTTCTGGTCCTACGAGCAAGAATTGTTTTCTAGTAAGGAAAGTCACTATTGCGCTCCCATTGCCATACACAGTGCAAATAGCACTCGCGTCTGTTCCCAGCAAGTACAGTGTATCGGACTGAAGAGGAGCTACTGTTTTTGTCAGTTTCCTAAGCAGAATTGAACTAGGTATGGCCGCGTGTGTAGGAAGCACAGTTCTTTTGTTCAGAGCAAGCTCACTGTTCGGACCCCATAGGAAACACAGTAGAGTAGAAGAGTGCTCTTTTCTCAAAAGCAGAGTGTGTTTCTTGTACGGCAAGCTAGCGTTTGTTTCCCAGTCCTAAATGGAGTTGAATCACATGCAGTTTCTGGTCCTACGAGCAAGAGTTGTTTTCTACTAAGAAGAGTCACTATTGCGCCCCAAATGCCATACACAGTGCAAATAGCACTCGCGTCTGTTCCCAGCAAGTACAGTGTATTGGACTGAAGAGGAGCTACTGTTCTTCTCAGTTTCCTAAGCAGAGTTGAACTAGATATGGTCCATGTGTGTAGGAAGCACAGATCTTTTGTTCTGAGCAAGCTCACTGTTTGGACCCCATAGGAAACGCAGTAGAATAGAAGAGTGCTCTTTTCTAAAAAACAGAGTGTGTTTCTTGTAAGGCGAGCTAGCGTTTGTTTCGTAGTCCTAAATGGAGTTGAATCACATGCATTTTGTGGTCTTACGAGCAAGCGTGGTTTTCTGGTAAGAAGAGTCAATATAGCGCTCCCATTGTCATACACAGGGCAATTAGCACTGGCGTCGGTTCCCCGCATGTACAGTGTATTGGACTGAAGAGAATCTACTGTTCTTGTCAGGTTCCTAAGCAGAATTGAACTAGATATAGCCGTGTGTGTAGGAAGCACAGTTCTTTTGTTCTGAGCAAGCTCACTGTTCGGACTCCATAGGAAACAATATAGAGTAGAAGAGTGCTCTTTTCTCAAAAGCAGATGTGTGTTTATTGTAAGGCGAGCTAGCATTTGTTTCCCAGTCAAAAATGGATTTGAATCCCGTGCAGTTTCTGGTCCTACGAGCAAGAGTTGTTTTCTGGTAAGGAAAGTCACTATTGTGCTCCCTTTGCCATACACAGTGCTAATAGCACTTGCGTCTGTTCCCAGCAAGTACAGTGTATTGGACTGAATAGGAGCTACTGTTCTTGTCAGTTTCCTAAGCAGAGTTGAACCAGATATGGCCCGTGTGTGTAGGAAGCACAGTTCTTTTGTACTGAGCAAGCTCACTCTTCTGGCCCTATAGGAAACACAGTAGAGTAGAATAGTGGTCTTTTGTCAAAAGCAGAGTGTGTTTCTTGTAAGGCTAGCTAACGTTTGTTTCCCAGTCCTAAATGGAGTTGAGTCACATGCAGTTTTTGGTCCTACGAGCAAGAGTAGTTTTCTGGTAAGAAGAGTCACTATTGGGCTCCCATTGACATACACAGTACAAATAGCACTCGCGTCTGTTCCCAGCATGTACAGTGTATTGGACTGAAAAGGATCTATTCTTCTTGTCAGTTTCCTAAGCAGAATTGAACTAGATATGGCCGTTTATGTAGGAAGCACAGTTCTTTTGTTATGAGCAAGCTCTCTGTTCTGGCCCTACAGGAAACACAGTAGAGTAGAAGAGTGCTCTTTTCTCAATAGCAGAGTGTGTTTCTTGTAAGTCCAGCTAGTGTTTTTTTCCCAGTCCTATATGGAGTTGAATCACATGCAGTTTTTGGTCCTACCAGCAAGAGTTGTTTTCTGGTAAGGAAAGTCACTATTGCGCTCCCTTTGCCACACACAGTGCAAAGAGCACTCGTGTCTGTTTCGAGCAAGTACAGTGTATTGGACTGAAGAGGAGCTACTGTTCTTGTCAGTTTCCTAAGCAGAGTTGAACTAGATATGGCCCGTGTGTGTAGGAAGCACAGTTCTTTTGTTCTGAGCAAGCTCACTGTTCGGACCCCATAGGAAACACAGTAGAGTAGAAGAGTGTTCTTTTCTCAAAAGCAGAGTGTGTTTCTTCTAAGGCGAGCTAGCGTTTGTTTCCCAGTCCTAAATGGAGTTGAATCACATGCAGTTTCTGGTCCTACGAGCAAGAGTTGTTTTCTGGTAAGGAAAGTTATTATTGTGCTCCCATTGCCATACATAGTGCAAATAGCACTCGCATCTGTTCCCAGCAAGTACAGTGTATTGGACTGAAGAGGAGCAACTGTTCTTGTCAGTTTCCTAAGCAGAGTTGAACTAGATATGGCCCCTGTGTGTAGGAAACACAGTTCTTTTGTTCTGAGCAAGTTCACTGTCCTGGCCCTATAGGAAACACAGTAGAGCAGAAGAGTGCTCTTTTCTCAAAAGGTGAGTGTGTTTCTTGTAAGGCAAGCTTGCGTTTCTTTCCCAGTCCTAAATGGAGTTGAGTCACATGCAGTTTCTGGTCCTACAAGCAAGAGTTGTTTTCTCGTAAGAAGAGTCACTATAGCGCTCCCATTGTCATACACAGGGCAAATAGCACTGGTGTCTGTTCCCAGCATGTGCAGTGTATTTGACTGAAGAGGGTATACTGTTCTTGTCAGTTTCCTAAGCTGAATTGAACTAGATATGGCCGCGTGTGTAGGAAGCATACTTCTTTTGTTCTGTGCAAGCTTACTGTTCTGGCCTTATAGGAAACACAGTAGAGTAGAAGAGTGCTCTTTTCTCAAAAGCAGAGTGTGTTTCTCGTAAGGCGAGCTAGCATTTATTTCCCAGTTCTAAATGGAGTTGAATCACATGCAGTTTTTGGTCCTATGAGCAAGAGTTGTTTGCTGGTAAGGAATGTCACTATCGTGCTCTCATTGCCATACACAGTGCAAATTGCACTCGTGTCTGTTCCCAGCATGTACAGTGTATTGGCATGAAGAAGAGCTACTTTTCTTCTCAGTTTCCTAAGCAGAGTTGAACTAAATATGGCCCGTGTGTGTAGGAAGTACAGTTCTTTTGTTCTGAGCAAGCTCACTGTTCGGACACCATAGGAAACACAGTAGAGTAGAAGAGTGCTCTTTTCTCAAAAGCAGAGTGTGTTTCTTGTAAGGTGAGCTGGCGTTTGTTAACCAGTCTTAAATGGAGTTGAATCACATAAAGTTTCTGGTCCTACGAGCAAGAGTTGATTTCTGATAAGAAGAGTCACTATTGCGCTCCCATTGCCATACACAATGCAAATAGCACTGGCTTCTGTTCCCAGCAAGTACAGTGTATCGGACTGAAGAGGAGCTACTGTTCTTGTCAGTTCCCTAAGCAGAGTTGAACTAGATATGGCCCGTGTGTGCAGGAAGCACAGTTCTTTTGTTCTGAGCAAGCTCACTGTTCGGACCCCATAGGAAACACAGTAGAGTAGAAGAGTGCTCTTTTCTCAAAAGCAGAGTGTGTTTCATGTAAGGCAAGCGAGCATTTGTTTCCCAGTCCTAAATGGAGTTGAATCACATGCAGTTTCTGGTCCTACCAGCAAGAGTTGTTTTCTGGTAGGAAAGTCACTATTGCGCTCCCATTGCAATACACAGTGCAAATAGTACTCTCGTCGGTTCCCAGCAAGTACAGTGTATTGGACTGAAGAGGAGCTACTGTTCTTGTCAGTTTTCTAAGCAGAGTTGAAATAGATACAGCCCGTGTGTAGGAAGCACAGTTCTTTTGTTCTGAGCAAGCTCACTGTTCGGACCCCATAGGAAACACAGTAGAGTAGAAGAGTGCTCTTTTCTCAAAAGCAGAGTGTGTATCTTGTAAGGCCAGCTAGTGTTTTTTTCCCAGCCTTATATGGAGTTGAATTACATGCTGTTTCTGGTCCTACGAGCAAGAGTTGTTTTCTGGTAAGGAAAGTCACTATTGCTATCCCATTGCCATACATAGTGCAAATAGCCCTCGCGTCTGTTCCCAGCATGTACAGTGTATTGGACTGAAAAGGATCTATTGTTCTTGTCAGTTTCCTAAGCAGAATTGAACTAGATATGGCCGTGTATGTAGGAAGCACAGTTCTTTTGTTTTGAGCAAGCTCTCTTCTGGCCCTTTAGGAAACACAGTAGAGTACAAGAGTGCTCTTTTCTCAAAAGCAGAGTGTGTTTTTTGTAAGGCGAGCTAGCGTTTGTTTCCCAGTCCTAAATGGAGTTGAATCACACGCAGTTTTTGGTCCTACCAGCAAGAGTTGTTTTCTGGAAAGGAAAGTCATTATTGCGCTCCCATTGCCATACATTGTGCAAATAGCACTCACGTCTGTTCCCAGCAAGTACAGTGTATTGGACTGAAGAGGAGCTACTGTTCTTGTCAGTTTCCTAAGCAGAATTGAACTAGATATGGCCGTGTATGTAGGAAGCACAGTTCTTTTGTTCTGAGCAAGCTCTCTGTTCTGGCCCTATAGGAAACACAGTAGAGTAGAAGAGTGTTCTTTTCTCAAAAGCAGAGTGTGTTTCTTGTAAGGCGAGCTAGCGTTTGTTTCCCAGTCCTAAATGAGTTGAATCACATGCAGTTTTTGGTCCTACCAGCAAGAGTTTTTTTCTGGTAAGGAAAGTCACTATTGCGTTCCCTTTGCCATACACAGTGCAAATAGCAATCGCGTCTGTTTCCAGCAAGTACAGTGTATTAGTCTGAAGAGGAGCTACTGTTCTTGTCAGTTTCCTATGCAGAGTTGAACTAGATACAGCCCGTGTGTGTAGGAAGCACAGTTCTTTTGTTCTGAGCAAGCTCACTCTTCGGACCCCATAGGAAACACAGTAGAGTAGAAGAGTGCTCTTTTCTCAAAAGCAGAGTGTGTTTCTTGTAAGGTGAGCTAGCGTTTGTTTCCCAGTCCTAATTGGAGTTGAATCACATGCAGTTTCTGGTCCTACGAGCAAGAGTTGTTTTCTGGTAAGGAAAGTCACTATTGCGCTCCCATTGCCATACATAGTGCAAATAGCACTCGCGTCTGTTCCCAGCATGTACAGTGTATTGGACTGAAAAGGATCTATTGTTCTTGTCAGTTTCCTAAGCAGAATTGAACTAGATATGGCCGTGTATGTGTGAAGCACAGTTCTTTTGTTCTGAGCAAGCTCTCTGTTCTGGCCCTATAGGAAACACAGTAGAGTAGAAGAGTGCTCTTTTCTCAAAAGCAGAGTGTGTTTCTTGTAAGGCGAGCTAGCGTTTGTTTCCCAGTCCTAAATGAAGTTGAATCACATGCAGTTTCTGGTCCTATGAGCAAGAGTTGTTTTCTGGATAGGAAAGTCATTATTGCGCTCCCATTGCCAACATAGTGCAAATAGCACTCGCGTCTGTTCCCAGCAAGTACGGTGTATTGGACTGAAGAGGAGCTACTGTTCTTGTCAGTTTCCTAAGCAGAGTTGAACTAGATACGGCCCGTGTGTGTAGGAAGCACAGTTCTTTTGTTCTGAGCAAGCTCACTGTTCGGACACCATAGGAAACACTGTAGAGTAGAAGAGTGCTCTTTTCTCAAAAGCAGAGTGTGTTTCTTGAAAGGCAAGCTAGTGTTTGTTTCCCAGTCAGAAATGGAATTGAATCCCGTGCAGTTTCTGGTCCTTTGAGCAAGAGTTTTTTTCTGGTAATAAGAGTCACTATTGCGCTCCCATTGCCATACTCTTTGCATATAGCACTGGCGTCTGTTCCCTGCATGTACAGAGTATTGGACTGAAGAGAAGCTACTGTTCTTGTCAGTTTCCTAAGCAGAGTTAAACTAGATATGGCTCCTGTGTGTAGGAAGCACAGTTCTTTTGTTCTGATTAAGTTCACTGTTCTGGCCCTATAGGAAACACAGTAGAGTAGAAGAGTGCTCTTTTCTCAAAAGCAGAGTGTGTTTCTTGTAAGGCGAGCTAGCGTTTCTTTCCCAGTCCTAAATGGAGTTGAGTCACATGCAGTTTCTGGTCCTACGAGCAAGAGTTGTTTTCTGGTAAGAAGAGTCACTATTGCGCTCCCATTGTCATACACAGGGCAAATAGCACTGGTGTCTGTTCCCAGCATGTGCAGTGTATTTGACTGAAGAGGGTATACAGTTCTTGTCAGTTTCCTAAGCTGAATTGAACTAGATATGGCCCGTGTGTGTAGGAAGCACACTTCTTTTGTGTTGTGCAAGCTTACTGTTCTGGCCATATAGGAAACACAGTAGAGTAGAAGAGTGCTCTTTTCTCAAAATCAGAGTGTGTTTCTTGTAAGGAGAGCTAGCATTTATTTCCCAGTTCTAAATGGAGTTGAATCACATGCAGTTTTTGGTCCTATGAGCAAGAGTTTTTTTCTGGTAAGGAATGTCACTATTGCGCTCCCATTGGCATATACAGTGCAAATAGCACTCGCGTCTGTTCCCAGCAAGTACAGTGTATTGGACTGAAGAGGAGCTACTGTTCTTGTCAGTTTCCTAAGCAGTGTTGAACTAGATATGGCACGTGTGTGTAGGAAGCACAGTACTTTTTTTCTGAGCAAGCTCTCTGTTCTGGCCCTATAGGAAAAACAGTAGAGTAGAAGAGTGCTCTTTTCTCAAAAGCAGAGTGTGTTTCTTGTAAGTCCAGCTAGTGTTTTTTTACCAGTCCTATATGGAGTTGAATCACATGCAGTTTCTGGTACTACGAGCAAGAGTTGTTTTCTGGTAAGAAGAGTCACTATTGCGCTCCCATTGTAATACACAGGGCAAATAGCACTCGCGTCTGTTCCCAGCATTTACAGTGTATTGGACTGAAAAGGATCTATTGTTCTTGTCAGTTTCCTAAGCAGAATTGAACTAGATATGGCCCTGTATGTAGGAAGCACATGTCTTTTGTTCTGAGCAAGCTCCCTGTTCTGGCCCTATAGGAAACACAGTAGAGTAGAAGAGTGCTCTTTTCTCAAAAGCAGAGTGTGTTTCTTGTAAGGCGAGCTAGCGTTTGTTTCCCAGTCCTAAATGGAGTTGAATCACAAGCAGTTTTTGGTCCTACCAGCAAGAGTTGTTTTCTAGTAAGGAAAGTCACTATTGCGCTCCCTTTGCCATATACAGTGCAAATAGCACTCGCGTCTGTTTCCAGCAAGTACAGTGTATTGGACTGAAGAGGAGCTACTGTTCTTGTCAGTTTCCTAAGCAGAGTTGAACTAGATATGGCACGTGTGTGTAGGAAGCACAGTTCTTTTTTTCTGAGCAAGCTCACTGTTCGGACCCCATAGGAAACACAGTAGAGTAGGAGAGTGCTCTTTTCTCAAAAGCAGAGTGTGTTTCTTGTAAGGCGAGCTAGCGTTTGTTTCCCAGTCCTAAATGGAGTTGAATCACATGCACTTTCTGGTCCTACGAGCAAGATTTGTTTTCTGGTAAGAAGAGACACTATTGCGCTCCCATTGTCATACACATGGCAAGTAGCACTGGAATTGGTTCCCAGCAAGTACAGTGTATTGGACTGAAGAGGAGCTACTGTTCTTGTCAGATTCCTAAGCAGAATTGAACTAGATATGGCCATGTGTGTAGAAAGCACAGTTCTTTTGTTCTGAGCAAGCTCACTGTTTGGACCCCATAGGAAACACAGTAGAGTAGAAGAATGCTCTTTTCTCAAAAGCAGAGTGTGTTTCTTGTAAGGCCAGCTAGCGTTTTTTTCCCAGTCCTATATGGAGTTGAATCACATGCAGTTTCTGGTCCTACGAGCAAGAGTTGTTTTCTGGTAAGAAGAGTCACTATTGCGCTCCCATTGTCATACACAGGGCAAATAGCGCTCGCGTCTGTTCCCAGGATGTACAGTGTATTGGACTGAAAAGGATCTATTTTCTTGTCAGGTTCCTAAGCAGAATTGAACTAGATATGGCCCTGTATGTAGGAAGCACAGTTCTTTTGTTCTGAGCAATCTCTCTGTTCTGGCCCTCTAGGAAACACAGTAGAGTAGAAGAGTGCTCTTTTCTCAAAAGCAGAGTGTGTTTCTTGAAAGGCCAGCTAGCATTTGTTTCCCAGTCCTAAATGGAGTTGAATTACATGCAGTTTCTAATCCTACGAGCAAGAGTTCTTTTATGGTAAGAATAGTCACTATTGCGCTGCCATTGCCATACACGGGACAAATAGCACTGGCGTCTGTTCCCAGAAAGTAAGGTGTATTGGAATGAAGAGGATCTACTGTTCTTGTCAGGTTCCTAAGCAGAATTGAACTAGATATGGCCGTGTGTGTAGGAAGCACAGTTCTTTTGTTCAGAGCAAGCTCACTGTTCGGACCCTATAGGAAACACAGTAGAGAAGAAGAGTGCTCTGTTCTCAAAAGCAGAGTGTGTTTCTTGTACGTCAAGCTAGCATTTGTTTCCCAGTCCTAAATGGAGTTGAATCACATGCAGATTCTGGTCCTACGAGCAAGAGTTTATTTCTGGTAAAGAAAGTCACTATTGTGCTCCCATTGCCACACAGGGCAAATAGCACTGGCGTCTGTTCCCAGCATGTACAGTGTATTGGACTGAAGAGGTTCCACTGTTCTTGTCAGTTTCCTAAGAAGAATTGAACTAGATATGGCCCGTGTGTGTAGGAAGCACAGTTCTTTTGTTCTGAGCAAGCTCACTGTTCTGGCCCTATAGGAAACACAGTAGAGTAGAAGAGTGCTCTTTTCTCAAAAGCAGAGTGTGTTTCTTGTAAGGCTAGCTAGCGTTTGTTTCCCAGTCCTAAATGGAGTTGAGTCACATGCAGTTTCTGGTCCTACGAGCAAGAGTAGTTTTCTCGTAAGAAGAGTCACTATTGGGCTCCCATTGCCATACACAGTACAAATAGCACTGGCGTCTGTTCCCAGCATGTACAGTGTATTGGACTGAAAAGTATCTATTGTTCTTGTCAGTTTCCGAAGCAGAATTGAACTAGATATGGCCGTGTATGTAGGAAGCACAGTTCTTTTCTTCTGAGCAGGCTCTCTGTTCAGGCCCTACAGGAAACACAGTAGAGTAGAAGAGTGCTCTTTTTCAAAAGCAGAGTGTTTTTCTTGTAAGGCAAGCTAGCGTTTGTTTCCCAGTCCAAAATGGAGTTGAATCACATGCAGTTTTTGTCCTACCAGCAAGAGTTGTTTTCTGGTAAGGAAAGTCACTCTTGCGCTCCCTTTGCCATACACAGTGCAAATAGCACTCGTGTCTTTTTCCAGCAAGTACAGTGTATTGGACTGAAGAGGAGCTACTGTTCTTGTCAGTTTCCTAAGCAGAGTTGAACTAGATACAGCCCGTGTGTGTAGGAAGCACAGTTCTTTTGTTCTGAGCAAGCTCACTGTTCGGACCCCATAGGAAACACAGTAGAGTAGAAGAGTGCTCTTTTCTCAAAAGCAGAGTTTTTTTCTTGTAAGGTGAGCTAGCGTTTGTTTCCCAGTCCTAAATGGAGTTGAATCACATGCAGTTTTTGGTCCTACCAGCAAGAGTTGTTTTCTGGTAATTAAAGTCACTGTTGCGCTCCCTTTGCCATACACAGTGCAAATAGCACTCGTGTCTGTTTCCAGCAAGTACAGTGTATTGGACTGAAGAGGAGCTACTGTTCTTGTCAGTTTCCTAAGCAGAGTTGAACTAGATATGGCCCGAGTGTGTAGGAAGCACAGTTCTTTTGTTCTGAGCAAGCTCACTGTTCGGACACCATAGGAAACACTGTAGAGTAGAAGAGTGCTCTTTTCTCAAAAGCAGAGTGTGTTTCTTGAAAGGCAAGCTAGTGTTTGTTTCCCAGTCAGAAATGGAATTGAATCCCGTGCAGTTTCTGGTCCTTTGAGCAAGAGTTTTTTTTCTGGTAATAAGAGTCACTATTGCGCTCCCATTGCCATACACAGTGCATATAGCACTGGCGTCTGTTCCCTGCATGTACAGAGTATTGGACTGAATAGGAGCTACTGTTCTTGTCAGTTTCCTAAGCAGAGTTAAACTAGATATGGCCTGTGTGTGCAGGAAGCACAGTTCTTTTGTTCTGAGCAAATTCACTGTTCTGGCCCTTTAGGAAACACAGTAGAGTAGAAGAGTGCTCTTTTCTCAAAATCAGAGTCTGTTTCTTGTAAGGCGAGCTTGCGTTTCTTTCCCAGTCCTAAATGGAGGTGAGTCACATGCAGTTTCTGGTCCTATGAGCAAGAGTTTTTTTCTGGTAAGGAATGTCACTATTGCGCTCCCTTTGCCATACACAGTGCAAATAGCACTCGCGTCTTTCCCAGCAAGTACAGTGTATTGGACTGAAGAGGAGCAACTGTTCTTGTCAGTTTCCTAAGCAGGGTTGTACTAGATATGGCACGTGTGTGTAGGAAGCACAGTTCTTTTTTTCTGAGCAAGCTCACTGTTCGGACCCCATAGGAAACACAGTAGAGTAGGAGAGTGCTCTTTTCTCAAAAGCAGAGTGTGTTTCTTGTTAGGTGAGCTAGCGTTTGTTTTCCAGTCCTAAATGGAGTTGAATCACATGCACTTTCTGGTCCTACGAGCAAGATTTGTTTTGTGGTAAGAAGAGACACTATTGCGCTCCCATTGTCATACACAGGGCAAATAGCACTGGCATTGGTTCCCAGCAAGTACAGTGTATTGGAATGAAGAGGAGCTACTGTTCTTGTCAGGTTCCTAAGCAGAATTGAACTAGATATGGCCATGTGTGTAGAAAGCACAGTTCTTTTGTTCTGAGCAAGCTCACTGTTTGGACCCCATAGGAAACACAGTAGAGTAGAAGAGTGCTATTTTCTCAAAAGCAGAGTGTGTTTATTGAAAGGCGAGCTAGTGTTTGTTTCCCAGTCAGAAATGGAATTGAATCCCGTGCAGTTTCTGGTCCAATGAGCAAGAGTTTTTTTCTTGTAAGAAGTGTCACTATTGCGCTCCCATTGCCATACTCAGTGTAAATAGCACTCGCGTCTGTTCCCAGCATGTGCAGTGTATTTGACTGAAGAGGGTATACTGTTCTTGTCAGTTTCCTAAGCTGAATTGAACTAGATATGGCCGTGTGTGTAGGAAGCACACTTCTTTTGTTCTGTGCAAGCTTATTGTTCTGGCCCTATAGGAAACACAGTAGAGTAGAAGAGTGCTCTTTTCTCAAAAGCAGAGTGTGTTTCTTGTAAGGCGAGCTAGCATTTATTTCCCAGTTCTAAATGGAGTTGAATCAAATGCAGTTTTTTTTCCTATGAGCAAGAGTTGTTTTCTGGTAAGGAATGTCACTATTGTGCTCTCATTGCCGTACACAGTGCAAATAGCACTCGCGTCTGTTCCCAGCATGTACAGTGTATTGGACTGAAAAGGATCTATTTTCTTGTCAGTTTCCTAAGCAGAATTGAACTCGATATGGCCCTGTATGTAGGAAGCACAGTTCTTTTGTTCTGAGCAATCTCTCTGTTCTGGCCCTCTAGGAAACACAGTAGAGTAGAAGAGTGCTCTTTTCTCAAAAGCAGAGTGTGTTTCTTGAAAGGCGAGCTAGCGTTTGTTTCCCAGTCCTAAATTGAGTTGAATCACATGCAGTTTCTAATCCTATGAGCAAGAGTTCTTTTATGGTAAGAATAGTCACTATTGCGCTGCCATTGACATACACGGGACAAATAGCACTGGCGTCTGTTCCCAGCAAATATGGTGTATTGGACTGAAGAGGATCTACTGTTCTTGTCAGGTTCCTAAGCAGAATTGAACTAGATATGGCCGTGTGTGCAGGAAGCACAGTTCTTTTGTTCAGAGCAAGCTCACTGTTCGGACCCTATAGGAAACACAGTAGAGTAGAAGAGTGCTCTGTTCTCAAAAGCAGAGTGTGTTTCTTGTATGGCAAGCTAGCGTTTGTTTCCCAGTCCTAAATGGAGTTGAATCACATGCAGTTTCTGGTCCTACGAGAAAGAGTTTATTTCTGGTAAGGAAAGTCACTATTGTGCTCCCATTGCCACACAGGGCAAATAGCACTGGCGTCTGTTCCCAGCATGTACAGTGTATTGGACTGAAGAGGTTCCACTGTTCTTGTCAGTTTCCTAAGAAGAATTGAACTAGATATGGCCCGTGTGTGTAGGAAGCTCAGTTCTTTTGTTCTGAGCAAGCTCACTGTTCCGGCCCTATAGGAAACACAGTAGAGTAGAAGAGTGCTCTTTTCTCAAAAGCAGAGTGTGTTTCTTGTAAGGCTAGCTAGCGTTTGTTTCCCAGTCCTAAATGGAGTTGAGTCACATGCAGTTTTTGGTCCTACGAGCAAGAGTAGTTTTCTCGTAAGAAGAGTCACTATTGGGCTCCCATTGCCATACACAGTACAAAAAGCACTGGCGTCTGTTCCCAGCATGTACAGTGTATTGGACTGAAAAGGATCTATTGTTCTTGTCAGTTTCCTAAGCAGAATTGAACTAGATATGGCCGTGTATGTAGGAAGCACAGTTCTTTTCTTCTGAGCAAGCTCTCTGTTCAGGCCCTATAGGAAACACAGTGGAGAAGAAGAGTGCTCTTTTTCAAAAGCAGAGTGTTTTTCTTGTAAGGCGAGCTAGCGTTTGTTTCCCAGTCCAAAATGGAGTTGAATCACATGCAGTTTTTGGTCCTACCAGCAAGAGTTGTTTTCTGGTAAGGAAAGTCACTATTGCGCTCCCTTTGCCATACACAGTGCAAATAGCACTCGTGTCTGTTTCCAGCAAGTACAGTGTATTGGACTGAAGAGGAGCTACTGTTCTTGTCAGTTTCCTAAGCAGAGTTGAACTAGATACAGCCCGTGTGTGTAGGAAGCACAGTTCTTTTGTTCTGAGCAAGCTCACTCTTCGGACCCCATAGGAAACACAGTAGAGTAGAAGAGTGCTCTTTTCTCAAAAGCAGAGTTTTTTTCTTGTAAGGTGAGCTAGCGTTTGTTTCCCAGTCCTAAATGGAGTTGAATCACATGCAGTTTTTGGTCCTACCAGCAAGAGTTGTTTTCTGGTAATTAAAGTCACTGTTGCGCTCCCTTTGCCATACACAGTGCAAATAGCACTCATGTCTGTTTCCAGCAAGTACAGTGTATTGGACTGAAGAGGAGCTACTGTTCTTGTCAGTTTCCTAAGCAGAGTTGAACTAGATATGGCCCGTGTGTGTAGGAAGCACAGTTCTTTTGTTCTGAGCAAGCTCACAGTTCGGACACCATAGGAAACACTGTAGAGTAGAAGAGTGCTCTTTTCTCAAAAGCAGAGTGTGTTTCTTGAAAGGCAAGCTAGTCTTTGTTTCCCAGTCAGAAATGGAATTGAATCCCGTGCAGTTTCTGGTCCTACGAGCAAGAGTTGTTTTCTGGTAATAAGAGTCACTATTGCGCTCCCATTGCCATACAC
Source organism: Peromyscus eremicus (assembly GCF_949786415.1). Taxonomy (NCBI): domain Eukaryota; kingdom Metazoa; phylum Chordata; class Mammalia; order Rodentia; family Cricetidae; genus Peromyscus; species Peromyscus eremicus. The sequence goes on from NW_026734293.1 coordinate 3,258,544, forward strand.
AGTGCATATAGCACTGGCGTCTGTTCCCTGCATTTACAGAGTATTGGACTGAATAGGAGCTACTGTTCTTGTCAGTTTCCTAAGCAGAGTTAAACTAGATATGGCCTGTGTGTGGAGGAAGCACAGTTCTTTTGTTCTGAGCAAGTTCACTGTTCTGGCCCTTTAGGAAACACAGTAGAGTAGAAGAGTGCTCTTTTCTCTAAAGCAGAGTCTGTTTCTTGTAAGGCGAGCTTGCGTTTCTTTCCCAGTCCTAAATGGAGGTGAGTCACATGCAGTTTCTGGTCCTATGAGCAAGAGTTATTTTCTGGTAAGGAATGTCACTATTGCGCTCCCTTTGCCATACACAGTGCAAATAGCACTCGCGTCTGTTCCCAGCAAGTACAGTGTATTGGACTGAAGAGGAGCTACTGTTCTTGTCAGTTTCCTAAGCAGGGTTGAACTAGATATGGCACGTGTGTGTAGGAAGCACAGTTCTTTTTTTCTGAGCAAGCTCACTGTTCGGACCCCATAGGAAACACAGTAGAGTAGGAGAGTGCTCTTTTCTCAAAAGCAGAGTTTGTTTCTTGTAAGGCAAGCTAGCGTTTGTTTCCCAGTCCTAAATGGAGTTGAATCACATGCAGTTTCTGGTCCTACGAGCAAGATTTGTTTTCTGGTACTAAGAGTCACTATTGCGCTCCCATTGTCATACACAGGGCAAATAGCTCTCGCGTCTGTTCCCAGCATGTACAGTGTATTGGACTGAAGAGGATCTATTGTTCTTGACAGTTTCCTAAGCAGAATTGAACTAGATATGGCCGTGTATGTAGGAAGCACAGTTCTTTTGTTCTGAGCAAGCTCTCTGTTCAGGCCCTATAGGAAACACAGTAGAGTAGAAGAGTGCTCTTTTTCAAAAGCAGAGTGTTTTTCTTGTAAGGCGAGCTAGTGTTTGTTTCCCAGTTCTAAATGGAGTTGAATCACATGCAGTTTTTGGTCCTACCAGCAAGAGTTGTTTTCTGGTAAGGAAAGTCACTATTGCGCTCCCTTTGCCATACACAGTGCAAATAGCACTTGCGTCTGTTTCCAGCAAGTACAGTGTATTAGTCTGAAGAGGAGCTACTGTTCTTGTCAGTTTCCTAAGCAGAGTTGAACTAGATACAGCCCGTGTGTGTAGGAAGCACAGTTCTTTTGTTCTGAGCAAGCTCACTGTTCGAACCCCATAGGAAACACAGTAGAGTAGAAGAGTGCTCTTTTCTCAAAAGCAGAGTGTGTTTCTTGTAAGGCGAGCTAGCGTTTGTTTCCCAGTCCTAAATGGAGTTGAATCACATGCAGTTTTTGGTCCTACCAGCAAGAGTTGTTTTCTAGTAAGGAAAGTCACTATTGCGCTCCCTTTGCCATACACAGTGCAAATAGCACTCGCGTCTGTTTCCAGCAAGTACAGTGTATTGGACTGAAGAGGAGCTACTGTTCTTGTCAGTTTCCTAAGCAGAGTTGAACTAGATATGGCACATGTGTGTAGGAAGCACAGTTCTTTTTTTCTGAGCAAGCTCACTGTTCGGACCCCATAGGAAACACAGTAGAGTAGGAGAGTGCTCTTTTCTCAAAAGCAGAGTGTGTTTCTTGTAAGGCGAGCTAGCGTTTGTTTCCCAGTCCTAAATGGAGTTGAATCACATGCAGTTTTTGGTCCTACCAGCAAGAGTTGTTTTCTAGTAAGGAAAGTCACTATTGCGCTCCCTTTGCCATACACAGTGCAAATAGCACTCGCGTCTGTTTCCAGGAAGTACAGTGTATTGGACTGAAGAGGAGCTACTGTTCTTGTCAGTTTCCTAAGCAGAGTTGAACTAGATATGGCACGTGTGTGTAGGAAGCACAGTTCTTTTTTTCTGAGCAAGCTCACTGTTCGGACCCCATAGGAAACACAGTAGAGTAGGAGAGTGCTCTTTTCTCAAAAGCAGAGTGTGTTTCTTGTTAGGCGAGCTAGCGTTTGTTTCCCAGTACTAAATGGAGTTGAATCACATGCACTTTCTGGTCCTACGAGCAAGAGTTGTTTTCTGGTAAGAAGAGACACTATTGTGCTCCCATTGTCATACACAGGGCAAATAGCACTGGCATTGGTTCCCAGCAAGTACAGTGTATTGGAATGAAGAGGAGCTACTGTTCTTGTCAGGTTCCTAAGCAGAATTGAACTAGATATGGCCATGTGTGTAGAAAGCACAGTTCTTTTGTTCTGAGCAAGCTCACTGTTTGGACCCCATAGGAAACACAGTAGAGTAGAAAAGTGCTATTTTCTCAAAAGCAGAGTGTGTTAATTGAAAGGCGAGCTAGTGTTTGTTTCCCAGTCAGAAATGGAATTGAATCCCGTGCAGTTTCTGGTCCAAATAGCAAGAGTTTTTTTCTTGTAAAAAGTGTCACTTTTGCACTCCCATTGCCATACTCAGTGTAAATAGCACTCGCGTCTGTTCCCAGCATGTGCAGTGTATTTGACTGAAGAGGGTATACTGTTCTTGTCAGTTTCCTAAGCTGAATTGAACTAGATATGGCCGTGTGTGTAGGAAGCACACTTCTTTTGTTCTGTGCAAGCTTATTGTTCTGGCCCTATAGGAAACACAGTAGAGTAGAAGAGTGATCTTTTCTCAAAAGCAGAGTGTGTTTCTTGTAAGGCGAGCTAGCATTTATTTCCCAGTTCTAAATGGAGTTGAATCAAATGCTGTTTTTTTTCCTGTGAGCAAGAGTTGTTTTCTGGTAAGGAATGTCACTATTGTGCTCTCATTGCCATACACAGTGCAAATAGCACTCGCGTCTGTTCCCAGCAAGTACAGTGTATTGGACTGAAGAGGAGCTACTGTTCTTGTCAGTTTTCTAAGCAGAGTTGAACTATATATGGCCCGTGTATGTAGGAAGCACAGTTCTCTTGTTCTGATAAAGCACACTGTTCGGACTCCATAGGAAACACAGTAGAGTAGAAGAGTGCTCTTTTCTCAAAAGCAGAGTGTGTTTCTTGTAAGGCCAGCCAGCGTTTTTTTCCCAGTCCTATATGGAGTTGAATCACATGCAGTTTCTGGTCCTACGAGCAAGAGTTGTTTTCTGGTAAGAAGAGTCACTATTGCGCTCCCATTGTCATACACAGGGCAAATAGCGCTTGCGTCTGTTCCCAGCATGTACAGTGTATTGGACTGAAAAGGATCTATTTTCTTGTCAGTTTCCTAAGCAGAATTGAACTAGATATGGCCATGTATGTAGGAAGCACAGTTCTTTTGTTCTGAGCTATCTCTCTGTTCTGGCCCTCTAGGAAACACAGTAGAGTAGAAGAGTGCTCTTTTCTCAAAAGCAGAGTGTGTTTCTTGAAAGGCGAGCTAGCGTTTGTTTCCCAGTCCTAAATTGAGTTGAATCACATGCAGTTTCTAATCCTACGAGCAAGAGTTCTTTTATGGTAAGAATAGTCACTATTGCGCTGGCATTGACATACACGGAACAAATAGCACTGGCGTCTGTTCCCAGCCAGTACGGTGTATTGCACTGAAGAGGATCTACTGTTCTTGTCAGGTTCCTAAGCAGAATTTAACCAGATATGGCCGTGTGTGTAGTAAGCACAGTTCTTTTGTTCAGAGCAAGCTCACTGTTCGGACCCTATAGGAAACACAGTAGACTAGAAGAGTGCTCTGTTCTCAAAAGCAGAGTGTGTTTCTTGTACGGCAAGCTAGCGTTTGTTTCCCAGTCCTAAATGGAGTTGAATCACATGCAGTTTCTGGTCCTACGAGCAAGAGTTTATTTCTGGTAAGGAAAGTCACTATTGTGCTCCCATTGCCACACAGGGCAAATAGCACTGGCGTCTGTTCCCAGCATGTACAGTGTATTGGACTGAAGAGGTTTCACTGTTCTTGTCAGTTTCCTAAGAAGAATTGAACTAGATATGGCCCGTGTGTGTAGGAAGCTCAGTTCTTTTGTTCTGATTAAGTTCACTGTTCTGGCCCTATAGGAAACACAGTAGAGTAGAAGAGTGCTCTTTTCTCAAAAGCAGAGTGTGTTTCTTGTAAGGCGAGCTAGCGTTTGTTTCCCAGTCCTAAATGGAGTTGAGTCACATGCAGTTTCTGGTCCTCCGAGCAAGAGTTGTTTTCTGGTAAGAAGAGTCACTATTGCGCTCCCATTGTCATACACAGGGCAAATAGCACTGCTGTCTGTTCCCAGCATGTGCAGTGTATTTGACTGAAGAGGGTATACAGTTCTTGTCAGTTTCCTAAGCTGAATTGAACTAGATATGGCCCGTGTGTGTAGGAAGCACACTTCTTTTGTGTTGTGCAAGCTTACTGTTCTGGCCCTATAGGAAACACAGTAGAGTAGAAGAGTGCTCTTTTCTCAAAAGCAGAGTGTGTTTCTTGTAAGGAGAGCTAGCATTTATTTCCCAGTTCTAAATGGAGTTGAATCACATGCAGTTTTTGGTCCTATGAGCAAGAGTTTTTTTCTGGTAAGGAATGTCACTATTGCGCTCCCATTGGCATATACAGTGCAAATAGCACTCGCGTCTGTTCCCAGCAAGTACAGTGTATTGGACTGAAGAGGAGCTACTGTTCTTGTCAGTTTCCTAAGCAGTGTTGAACTAGATATGGCACGTGTGTGTAGGAAGCACAGTACTTTTTTTCTGAGCAAGCTCTCTGTTCTGGCCCTATAGGAAACACAGTAGAGTAGAAGAGTGCTCTTTTCTCAAAAGCAGAGTGTGTTTCTTGTAAGTCCAGCTAGTGTTTTTTTCCCAGTCCTATATGGAGTTGAATCACATGCAGTTTCTGGTCCTACGAGCAAGAGTTCTTTTCTGGTAAGAAGAGTCACTATTGCGCTCCCATTGTAATACACAGGGCAAATAGCACTCGTGTCTGTTCCCAGCATTTACAGTGTATTGGACTGAAAAGGATCTATTGTTCTTGTCAGTTTCCTAAGCAGAATTGAACTAGATATGGCCCTGTATGTAGGAAGCACAGGTCTTTTTTTCTGAGCAAGCTCCCTGTTCTGGCCCTATAGGAAACACAGTAGAGTAGAAGAGTGCTCTTTTCTCAAAAGCAGAGTGTGTTTCTTGTAAGGCGAGCTAGCGTTTGTTTCCCAGTCCTAAATGGAGTTGAATCACATGCAGTTTTTGGTCCTACCAGCAAGAGTTGTTTTCTAGTAAGGAAAGTCACTATTGCGCTCCCTTTGCCATACACAGTGCAAATAGCACTCGCGTCTGTTTCAGGAAGTACAGTGTATTGGACTGAAGAGGAGCTACTGTTCTTGTCAGTTTCCTAAGCAGAGTTGAACTAGATATGGCACGTGTGTGTAGGAAGCACAGTTCTTTTTTTCTGAGCAAGCTCACTGTTCGGACCCCATAGGAAACACAGTAGAGTAGGAGAGTGCTCTTTTCTCAAAAGCAGAGTGTGTTTCTTGTAAGGCGAGCTAGCGTTTGTTTCCCAGTCCTAAATGGAGTTGAATCACATGCACTTTCTGGTCCTACGAGCAAGATTTGTTTTCTGGTAAGAAGAGACACTATTGTGCTCCCATTGTCATACACATGGCAAATAGCACTGGCATTGGTTCCCAGCAAGTACAGTGTATTGGACTGAAGAGGAGTTACTGTTCTTGTCAGATTCCTAAGCAGAATTGAACTAGATATGTCCATGTGTGTAGAAAGCACAGTTCTTTTGTTCTGAGCAAGCTCACTGTTTGGACCCCATAGGAAACACAGTAGAGTAGAAGAATGCTCTTTTCTCAAAAGCAGAGTGTGTTTCTTGTAAGGCCAGCTAGCGTTTTTTTCCCAGTCCTATATGGAGTTGAATCACATGCAGTTTCTGGTCCTACGAGCAAGAGTTGTTTTCTGGTAAGAAGAGTCACTATTGCGCTCCCATTGTCATACACAGGGCAAATAGCGCTCGCGTCTCTTCCCAGCATGTACAGTGTATTGGACTGGAAAGGATCTATTTTCTTGTCAGTTTCCTAAGCAGAATTGAACTAGATATGGCCCTGTATGTAGGAAGCACAGTTCTTTTGTTCTGAGCAATCTCTCTGTTCTGGCCCTCTAGGAAACACAGTAGAGTGGAAGAGTGCTCTTTTCTCAAAAGCAGAGTGTGTTTCTTGAAAGGCCAGCTAGCATTTGTTTCCCAGTCCTAAATGGAGTTGAATTACATGCAGTTTCTAATCCTACGAGCAAGAGTTCTTTTATGGTAAGAATAGTCACTATTGCGCTGCCATTGCCATACACGGGACAAATAGCACTGGCATCTGTTCCCAGAAAGTAAGGTGTATTGGAATGAAGAGGATCTACTGTTCTTGTCAGGTTCCTAAGCAGAATTGAACTAGATATGGCCGTGTGTGTAGGAAGCACAGTTCTTTTGTTCAGAGCAAGCTCACTGTTCGGACCCTATAGGAAACACAGTAGAGTAGAAGAGTGCTCTGTTCTCAAAAGCAGAGTCTGTTTCTTGTAAGGCGAGCTTGCGTTTCTTTCCCAGTCCTAAATGGAGGTGAGTCACATGCAGTTTCTGGTCCTATGAGCAAGAGTTTTTTTCTGGTAAGGAATGTCACTATTGCGCTCCCTTTGCCATACACAGTGCAAATAGCACTCGCGTCTGTTCCCAGCAAGTACAGTGTATTGGACTGAAGAGGAGCTACTGTTCTTGTCAGTTTCCTAAGCAGGGTTGAACTAGATATGGCACGTGTGTGTAGGAAGCACAGTTCTTTTTTTCTGAGCAAGCTCACTGTTCGGACCCCATAGGAAACACAGTAGAGTAGGAGAGTGCTCTTTTCTCAAAAGCAGAGTTTGTTTCTTGTAAGGCGAGCTAGCGTTTGTTTCCCAGTCCTAAATGGAGTTGAATCACATGCACTTTCTGGTCCTACGAGCAAGATTTGTTTTCTGGTACTAAGAGTCACTATTGCGCTCCCATTGTCATACACAGGGCAAATAGCACTCGCGTCTGTTCCCAGCAAGTACAGTGTATTGGACTGAAGAGGAGCTACTGTTCTTGTCAGTTTCCTAAGCAGAATTGAACTAGATATGGCCGTGTATGTAGGAAGCACAGTTCTTTTGTTCTGAGCAAGCTCTCTGTTCAGGCCCTATAGGAAACACAGTAGAGTAGAAGAGTGCTCTTTTTCAAAAGCAGAGTGTTTTTCTTGTAAGGCGTGCTTGTGTTTGTTTCCCAGTCCTAAATGGAGTTGAATCACATGCAGTTTTTGGTCCTACCAGCAAGAGTTGCTTTCTGGTAAGGAAAGTCACTATTGCGCTCTCATTGCCATACACATTGCAAATAGTACTCGCGTCTGTTCCCAACAAGTACAGTGTATTGGACTGAAGAGGAGCTACTGTTCTTGTCAGTTTCCTAAGCAGATTGAACTAGATATGGCCCGTGTGTGTAGGAAGCACAGTTCTTTTGTTCTGAGCAAGCTCACTGTTATGGCCCTATAGGAAACACAGTAGAGTAGATGAGTGCTCTTTTCTCTAAAGCAGAATGTGTTTCTTGTAAGGCGAGCTACCGTTTGTTTCCCAGTCATAAATGTAGTTGAATCACATACAGTTTCTGGTCCTATGTGCAAGAGTTGTTTTATGGTAAGAAGAGTTACTATTGCGCAGCCATTGTCATGCACAGGACAAATTGCCCTGGCGTCTGTTCCCAGCAAGTACAGTGTATTGGACTGAAGAGGATCTACTGTTCTTGTCAGGTTCCTAAGCAGAATTGAACTAGATATGGCCGTGTGTGCAGGAAGCACAGTTCTTTTGTTCTGAGCAATCTCACTGTTAGGACCCCATAGGAAACACAGTAGAGTAGAAGAGTGCTCTTTTCTCAAAAGCAGAGTGTGTTTCTTGTAAGGCAAGCTAGGGTTTGTTTCCCAGTCCTAAATGGAGTTGAGTCACAGGCAGTTTTTTGTCCTACGAGGAAGAGTTGTTTTCTGGTAAGATGAGTCACTATTGTGCTCCAATTGTCATACACAGTGCAAATAGCACTCGCGTCTCTTCCCCGCAATTACAGTGTATTGGACTGGAGAGGAGCTACTGTTCTTGTCAGTTTCCTAAGCAGAGTTGAACTAGATATGGCCCGTGTGTGTAGGAAGCACAGTTCTTTTATTCTGAGCAAGCTCACTGTTTGGACCCCATAGGATACACAGTAGAGTAGAAGAGTGCTCTTTTCTCAAAAGCAGAGTGTGTTTCATGTAAGGCGAGCTAGCATTTGTTTCCCAGTCCTAAATGGAGTTGAATCACATGCAGTTTCTGGTCCTACGAGCAAGAGTTGTTTTCTGGTAAGGAAAGTCGCTATTGCGCAACCATTGCCATACACAGTGCAAATAGCACTTGCGTCTCTTCCCAGAAAGTACAGAGTATTGGAGTGAATAGGTGCTAATGTTCTTGTCAGTTTCCTAAGCAGACTTGAACTAGATATGGCCGTGTGTGTAGGAAGCACAGTTTTTTTTGTTATGAGCAAGCTCACTGTTCGGACCCCATTGAAAACACAGTAGAGTAGAAGAGTGCTCTTTTCTCAAAAGCAGAGTGTTCTTTTGTTCTGAGCAAGCTCTCTGTTTGGACCCCATAGGAAACACAGTAGAGTAGAAGAGCGCTCTTTTATCTAAAGCAGAGTGTGTTTCTTGTAAGGCGAGCTAGCGTTTGTTTCCCAGTCCTAAATGGAGTTGAATCACATGAAGTTTCTGGTCCTACGAGCAAGAGTTGTTTTCTGGTAAGGAAAGTAACTATTGCGCTCCCATTGCCATGCACAGTGCAAATAGCTCTCCCGTCTGTTCCCAGCATGTACAATGTATTTGACTGAAGAGGAGCTACTGTTCTTGTTAGTCTCCTAAGCAGAGTTGAACTAGATATGGCCCGTGTGTCGAGGAAGCACAGTTCATTTGTTCTGAGCAAGCTCACTGTTCTGGCCCCATGGGAAACACAGTAGAGTAGAAGAGTGCTATTTTCTCAAAAACAGAGTGTGTTTCTTGTAAGGCGAGCTAGAGTTTGTTTCCCAGTCCTAAATGGAGTTGAGTCACATGCAGTTTTTTGTCCTAAGAGCAAGAGTTGTTTTCTGGTAATACGAGTCACTATTGTGCTCCAATTGCCATACACAGTGCAGGTAGCACTCGCGTCTGTTCTCAGCAAGTACAGTGTATCGGACTGAAGAGGAGCTACTGTTTTTGTCAGTTTCCTAAGCAGAGTTGAACTAGATATGTCCCGTGTGTTTAGGAAGGAAAGTTCTTATGTTCTGAGCAAGCTCACTGTTCTGGCCCTATAGGAAACACAGTAGAGTAGAAGAGTGCTCTTTTATCTAAAGCAGAGTGTTTTTTTTTTTGTAAGGCGAGCTCGCGTTTGTTTCCCAGTCCTAAATGGAGTTGAATCACATGCAGTTTTTGGTCCTACGAGCAAGAGTTGTTTTATGGTAAGAAGAGTCACTATTGCGCTCCAAATGCCATACACAGTTCAAATAGCACTCGCGTCTGTTCCCAGCAAGTACAGTGTATCAGACTGAAGAGGAGCTACTGTTCTTGTCAGTTTCCCAAGCAGATTTGAACTAGATATGGTCCATGTGTGTAGGAAGCACAGTTCTTTTGTTCTGAGCAAGCTCACTCTTTGGACCCCATAGGAAACACAGTAGAGTAAAAGAGTGCTCTTTTATCAAAAGCAGAGTGTGTCTCTTGTAAGGCGAGCTAGCGTTTCTTTCCCAGTCTCAAATGGTGTTGAATCACATGCAGTTTATGGTCCTACGAGCAAGAGTTGTTTTCTGGTAAGGAAAGTCACTATTGTGCGCCAAATGCCCTACACAGTGCAAATAGCACTTGCGTCTGTTCCCAGCAAGTACAGTGTATTGGACTGAAGAGGATCTACTGTTCTTGTCAGTTTCCTAAGCAGTGTTGAACTAGATATGGCCGTTTGTGTAGGAATCACAGTTCTTTTGTTCTGAGCAAGCTCACTGTTCGGTCCCCATAGGAAACACAGTAGAGTAGAAGAGTTCTCTTTTCTCAAAAGCAGGGTGTGTTTCATGTGATGCGAGCTAGCATTTGTTTCCCAGTCTTAAATGGAGTTGCATCACATGCTGTTTCTGGTCCTACGAGCAAGAGTTGTTTTCTGGTATGAAGAGTCACTATTGCGCACCCATTGTCTTACACAGGGCAAATAGCACTCGCGTCTGTTCCCATCAAGTACAGTGTATTGGACTGAAGAGGAGCTACTGTTCTTGTCAGTTTCCTAAGCAGAGTTGAACTAGATATGGCCCGTGTGTGTAGGAAGCACAGTTCTTTTGTTCTGAGCAAGCTCACTGTTCAGACACATAGGAAACACTGTAGATTAGAAGAGTGCTCTTTTCTCAAAAGCAGAGTGTGTTTCTTGAAAGGCAAGCTACTCTTTGTTTCCCAGTCAGAAATGGAATTGAATCCCGTGCAGTTTCTGGTCCTACGAGCATGAGTTTTTTTCTGGTAATAAGAGTCACTATTGCGCTCCCATTGCCATACACAGTGCATATAGCACTGCCGTCTGTTCCCAGCATGTACAGAGTATTGGACTGAAGAGGAGCTACTGTTCTTGTCAGTTTCCTAAGCAGAGTTGAACTAGATATGGGCCCTGTGTGTAGGAAGCACAGTTCATTTGTTCTGAGCAAGTTCACTGTTCTGGCCCAATAGGAAACACAGTAGAGTAGAAGAGTTCTCTTTTCTCAAAAGCAGGGTGTGTTTCATGTGAGGCGAGCTAGCATTTGTTGCCCAGTCCTATATGGAGTTGAATTACATGCAGTTTCTGGTCCTACGAGCAAGAATTGTTTTCTAGTAAGGAAAGTCACTATTGCGCTCCCATTGCCATACACAGTGCAAATAGCACTCGCGTCTGTTCCCAGCAAGTACAGTGTATCGGACTGAAGAGGAGCTACTGTTTTTGTCAGTTTCCTAAGCAGAATTGAACTAGGTATGGCCGCGTGTGTAGGAAGCACAGTTCTTTTGTTCAGAGCAAGCTCACTGTTCGGACCCCATAGGAAACACAGTAGAGTAGAAGAGTGCTCTTTTCTCAAAAGCAGAGTGTGTTTCTTGTACGGCAAGCTAGCGTTTGTTTCCCAGTCCTAAATGGAGTTGAATCACATGCAGTTTCTGGTCCTACGAGCAAGAGTTGTTTTCTGGTAAGGAAAGTCACTATTGTGCTCCCATTGCCAAACACAGTGCAAATAGCACTCACATCTGTTCCTAGCAAGTACAGTGTATCAGACTGAAGAGGAGCTACTGTTCTTGTCAGTTTCCTAAGCAGAGTTGAACTAGATATGGCCCGTGTGTGTAGGAAGCACAGTTATAATGTTCTGAGCAAGCTCACCGTTCTGGCCCTGTAGGAAACAGAGTAGAGGAGAAGAGTGCTCTTTTCTCTAAAGCAGAGTGTGTTTCTTGTAAGGCGAGCTCGCGTTTGATTCCCAGTCCTAAATGGAATTGAGTCACAGGCAGTTTTTGGTCCTACGAGCAAGAGTTGTTTTCTACTAAGAAGAGTCACTATTGCGCCCCAAATGCCATACACAGTGCAAATAGCACTCGCGTCTGTTCCCAGCAAGTACAGTGTATTGGACTGAAGAGGAGCTACTGTTCTTCTCAGTTTCCTAAGCAGAGTTGAACTAGATATGGTCCATGTGTGTAGGAAGCACAGATCTTTTGTTCTGAGCAAGCTCACTGTTTGGACCCCATAGGAAACGCAGTAGAGTAGAAGAGTGCTCTTTTCTAAAAAACAGAGTGTGTTTCTTGTAAGGCGAGCTAGCGTTTGTTTCGTAGTCCTAAATGGAGTTGAATCACATGCAGTTTGTGGTCTTACGAGCAAGCGTGGTTTTCTGGTAAGAAGAGTCAATATAGCGCTCCCATTGTCATACACAGGGCAATTAGCACTGGCGTCGGTTCCCCGCATGTACAGTGTATTGGACTGAAGAGAATCTACTGTTCTTGTCAGGTTCCTAAGCAGAATTGAACTAGATATAGCCGTGTGTGTAGGAAGCACAGTTCTTTTGTTCTGAGCAAGCTCACTGTTCGGACTCCATAGGAAACAATATAGAGTAGAAGAGTGCTCTTTTCTCAAAAGCAGATGTGTGTTTATTGTAAGGCGAGCTAGCATTTGTTTCCCAGTCAAAAATGGATTTGAATCACATGCAGTTTCTGGTCCTACGAGCAAGAGTTGTTTTCTGGTAAGGAAAGTCACTATTGTGCTCCCTTTGCCATACACAGTGCTAATAGCACTTGCGTCTGTTCCCAGCAAGTACAGTGTATTGGACTGAATAGGAGCTACTGTTCTTGTCAGTTTCCTAAGCAGAGTTGAACCAGATATGGCCCGTGTGTGTAGGAAGCACAGTTCTTTTGTACTGAGCAAGCTCACTGTTCTGGCCCTATAGGAAACACAGTAGAGTAGAATAGTGGTCTTTTGTCAAAAGCAGAGTGTGTTTCTTGTAAGGCTAGCTAACGTTTGTTTCCCAGTCCTAAATGGAGTTGAGTCACATGCAGTTTTTGGTCCTACGAGCAAGAGTAGTTTTCTGGTAAGAAGAGTCACTATTGGGCTCCCATTGACATACACAGTACAAATAGCACTCGCGTCTGTTCCCAGCATGTACAGTGTATTGGACTGAAAAGGATCTATTCTTCTTGTCAGTTTCCTAAGCAGAATTGAACTAGATATGGCCGTTTATGTAGGAAGCACAGTTCTTTTGTTCTGAGCAAGCTCTCTGTTCTGGCCCTACAGGAAACACAGTAGAGTAGAAGAGTGCTCTTTTCTCAATAGCAGAGTGTGTTTCTTGTAAGTCCAGCTAGTGTTTTTTTTCCAGTCCTATATGGAGTTGAATCACATGCAGTTTTTGGTCCTACCAGCAAGAGTTGTTTTCTGGTAAGGAAAGTCACTATTGCGCTCCCTTTGCCACACACAGTGCAAAGAGCACTCGTGTCTGTTTCGAGCAAGTACAGTGTATTGGACTGAAGAGGAGCTACTGTTCTTGTCAGTTTCCTAAGCAGAGTTGAACTAGATATGGCCCGTGTGTGTAGGAAGCACAGTTCTTTTGTTCTGAGCAAGCTCACTGTTCGGACCCCATAGGAAACACAGTAGAGTAGAAGAGTGTTCTTTTCTCAAAAGCAGAGTGTGTTTCTTCTAAGGCGAGCTAGCGTTTGTTTCCCAGTCCTAAATGGAGTTGAATCACATGCAGTTTCTGGTCCTACGAGCAAGAGTTGTTTTCTGGTAAGGAAAGTTATTATTGTGCTCCCATTGCCATACATAGTGCAAATAGCACTCGCATCTGTTCCCAGCAAGTACAGTGTATTGGACTGAAGAGGAGCAACTGTTCTTGTCAGTTTCCTAAGCAGAGTTGAACTAGATATGGCCCCTGTGTGTAGGAAACACAGTTCTTTTGTTCTGAGCAAGTTCACTGTTCTGGCCCTATAGGAAACACAGTAGAGCAGAAGAGTGCTCTTTTCTCAAAAGGTGAGTGTGTTTCTTGTAAGGCAAGCTTGCGTTTCTTTCCCAGTCCTAAATGGAGTTGAGTCACATGCAGTTTCTGGTCCTACAAGCAAGAGTTGTTTTCTCGTAAGAAGAGTCACTATAGCGCTCCCATTGTCATACACAGGGCAAATAGCACTGGTGTCTGTTCCCAGCATGTGCAGTGTATTTGACTGAAGAGGGTATACTGTTCTTGTCAGTTTCCTAAGCTGAATTGAACTAGATATGGCCGCGTGTGTAGGAAGCATACTTCTTTTGTTCTGTGCAAGCTTACTGTTCTGGCCTTATAGGAAACACAGTAGAGTAGAAGAGTGCTCTTTTCTCAAAAGCAGAGTGTGTTTCTCGTAAGGCGAGCTAGCATTTATTTCCCAGTTCTAAATGGAGTTGAATCACATGCAGTTTTTGGTCCTATGAGCAAGAGTTGTTTTCTGGTAAGGAATGTCACTATCGTGCTCTCATTGCCATACACAGTGCAAATTGCACTCGTGTCTGTTCCCAGCATGTACAGTGTATTGGCATGAAGAAGAGCTACTTTTCTTCTCAGTTTCCTAAGCAGAGTTGAACTAAATATGGCCCGTGTGTGTAGGAAGTACAGTTCTTTTGTTCTGAGCAAGCTCACTGTTCGGACACCATAGGAAACACAGTAGAGTAGAAGAGTGCTCTTTTCTCAAAAGCAGAGTGTGTTTCTTGTAAGGTGAGCTGGCGTTTGTTAACCAGTCTTAAATGGAGTTGAATCACATAAAGTTTCTGGTCCTACGAGCAAGAGTTGATTTCTGATAAGAAGAGTCACTATTGCGCTCCCATTGCCATACACAATGCAAATAGCACTGGCTTCTGTTCCCAGCAAGTACAGTGTATCGGACTGAAGAGGAGCTACTGTTCTTGTCAGTTCCCTAAGCAGAGTTGAACTAGATATGGCCCGTGTGTGCAGGAAGCACAGTTCTTTTGTTCTGAGCAAGCTCACTGTTCGGACCCCATAGGAAACACAGTAGAGTAGAAGAGTGCTCTTTTCTCAAAAGCAGAGTGTGTTTCATGTAAGGCAAGCGAGCATTTGTTTCCCAGTCCTAAATGGAGTTGAATCACATTCAGTTTCTGGTCCTACCAGCAAGAGTTGTTTTCTGGTAGGAAAGTCACTATTGCGCTCCCTTTGCAATACACAGTGCAAATAGTACTCTCGTCGGTTCCCAGCAAGTACAGTGTATTGGACTGAAGAGGAGCTACTGTTCTTGTCAGTTTTCTAAGCAGAGTTGAAATAGATACAGCCCGTGTGTAGGAAGCACAGTTCTTTTGTTCTGAGCAAGCTCACTGTTCGGACCCCATAGGAAACACAGTAGAGTAGAAGAGTGCTCTTTTCTCAAAAGCAGAGTGTGTATCTTGTAAGGCCAGCTAGTGTTTTTTTCCCAGCCTTATATGGAGTTGAATTACATGCTGTTTCTGGTCCTACGAGCAAGAGTTGCTTTCTGGTAAGGAAAGTCACTATTGCTATCCCATTGCCATACATAGTGCAAATAGCCCTCGCGTCTGTTCCCAGCATGTACAGTGTATTGGACTGAAAAGGATCTATTGTTCTTGTCAGTTTCCTAAGCAGAATTGAACTAGATATGGCCGTGTATGTAGGAAGCACAGTTCTTTTGTTTTGAGCAAGCTCTCTTCTGGCCCTTTAGGAAACACAGTAGAGTACAAGAGTGCTCTTTTCTCAAAAGCAGAGTGTGTTTTTTGTAAGGCGAGCTAGCGTTTGTTTCCCAGTCCTAAATGGAGTTGAATCACACGCAGTTTTTGGTCCTACCAGCAAGAGTTGTTTTCTGGAAAGGAAAGTCATTATTGCGCTCCCATTGCCATACATTGTGCAAATAGCACTCACGTCTGTTCCCAGCAAGTACAGTGTATTGGACTGAAGAGGAGCTACTGTTCTTGTCAGTTTCCTAAGCAGAATTGAACTAGATATGGCCGTGTATGTAGGAAGCACAGTTCTTTTGTTCTGAGCAAGCTCTCTGTTCTGGCCCTATAGGAAACACAGTAGAGTAGAAGAGTGTTCTTTTCTCAAAAGCAGAGTGTGTTTCTTGTAAGGCGAGCTAGCGTTTGTTTCCCAGTCCTAAATGAGTTGAATCACATGCAGTTTTTGGTCCTACCAGCAAGAGTTTTTTTCTGGTAAGGAAAGTCACTATTGCGTTCCCTTTGCCATACACAGTGCAAATAGCAATCGCGTCTGTTTCCAGCAAGTACAGTGTATTAGTCTGAAGAGGAGCTACTGTTCTTGTCAGTTTCCTATGCAGAGTTGAACTAGATACAGCCCGTGTGTGTAGGAAGCACAGTTCTTTTGTTCTGAGCAAGCTCACTCTTCGGACCCCATAGGAAACACAGTAGAGTAGAAGAGTGCTCTTTTCTCAAAAGCAGAGTGTGTTTCTTGTAAGGTGAGCTAGCGTTTGTTTCCCAGTCCTAATTGGAGTTGAATCACATGCAGTTTCTGGTCCTACGAGCAAGAGTTGTTTTCTGGTAAGGAAAGTCACTATTGCGCTCCCATTGCCATACATAGTGCAAATAGCACTCGCGTCTGTTCCCAGCATGTACAGTGTATTGGACTGAAAAGGATCTATTGTTCTTGTCAGTTTCCTAAGCAGAATTGAACTAGATATGGCCGTGTATGTGTGAAGCACAGTTCTTTTGTTCTGAGCAAGCTCTCTGTTCTGGCCCTATAGGAAACACAGTAGAGTAGAAGAGTGCTCTTTTCTCAAAAGCAGAGTGTGTTTCTTGTAAGGCGAGCTAGCGTTTGTTTCCCAGTCCTAAATGAAGTTGAATCACATGCAGTTTCTGGTCCTACGAGCAAGAGTTGTTTTCTGGATAGGAAAGTCATTATTGCGCTCCAATTGCCAACATAGTGCAAATAGCACTCGCGTCTGTTCCCAGCAAGTACGGTGTATTGGACTGAAGAGGAGCTACTGTTCTTGTCAGTTTCCTAAGCAGAGTTGAACTAGATACGGCCCGTGTGTGTAGGAAGCACAGTTCTTTTGTTCTGAGCAAGCTCACTGTTCGGACACCATAGGAAACACTGTAGAGTAGAAGAGTGCTCTTTTCTCAAAAGCAGAGTGTGTTTCTTGAAAGGCAAGCTAGTGTTTGTTTCCCAGTCAGAAATGGAATTGAATCCCGTGCAGTTTCTGGTCCTTTGAGCAAGAGTTTTTTTCTGGTAATAAGAGTCACTATTGCGCTCCCATTGCCATACACTTTGCATATAGCACTGGCGTCTGTTCCCTGCATGTACAGAGTATTGGACTGAAGAGAAGCTACTGTTCTTGTCAGTTTCCTAAGCAGAGTTAAACTAGATATGGCTCCTGTGTGTAGGAAGCACAGTTCTTTTGTTCTGATTAAGTTCACTGTTCTGGCCCTATAGGAAACACAGTAGAGTAGAAGAGTGCTCTTTTCTCAAAAGCAGAGTGTGTTTCTTGTAAGGCGAGCTAGCGTTTCTTTCCCAGTCCTAAATGGAGTTGAGTCACATGCAGTTTCTGGTCCTACGAGCAAGAGTTGTTTTCTGGTAAGAAGAGTCACTATTGCGCTCCCATTGTCATACACAGGGCAAATAGCACTGGTGTCTGTTCCCAGCATGTGCAGTGTATTTGACTGAAGAGGGTATACAGTTCTTGTCAGTTTCCTAAGCTGAATTGAACTAGATATGGCCCGTGTGTGTAGGAAGCACACTTCTTTTGTGTTGTGCAAGCTTACTGTTCTGGCCCTATAGGAAACACAGTAGAGTAGAAGAGTGCTCTTTTCTCAAAATCAGAGTGTGTTTCTTGTAAGGAGAGCTAGCATTTATTTCCCAGTTCTAAATGGAGTTGAATCACATGCAGTTTTTAGTCCTATGAGCAAGAGTTTTTTTCTGGTAAGGAATGTCACTATTGCGCTCCCATTGGCATATACAGTGCAAATAGCACTCGCGTCTGTTCCCAGCAAGTACAGTGTATTGGACTGAAGAGGAGCTACTGTTCTTGTCAGTTTCCTAAGCAGTGTTGAACTAGATATGGCACGTGTGTGTAGGAAGCACAGTACTTTTTTTCTGAGCAAGCTCTCTGTTCTGGCCCTATAGGAAAAACAGTAGAGTAGAAGAGTGCTCTTTTCTCAAAAGCAGAGTGTGTTTCTTGTAAGTCCAGCTAGTGTTTTTTTACCAGTCCTATATGGAGTTGAATCACATGCAGTTTCTGGTCCTACGAGCAAGAGTTGTTTTCTGGTAAGAAGAGTCACTATTGCGCTCCCATTGTAATACACAGGGCAAATAGCACTCGCGTCTGTTCCCAGCATTTACAGTGTATTGGACTGAAAAGGATCTATTGTTCTTGTCAGTTTCCTAAGCAGAATTGAACTAGATATGGCCCTGTATGTAGGAAGCACATGTCTTTTGTTCTGAGCAAGCTCCCTGTTCTGGCCCTATAGGAAACACAGTAGAGTAGAAGAGTGCTCTTTTCTCAAAAGCAGAGTGTGTTTCTTGTAAGGCGAGCTAGCGTTTGTTTCCCAGTCCTAAATGGAGTTGAATCACAAGCAGATTTTGGTCCTACAAGCAAGAGTTGTTTTCTAGTAAGGAAAGTCACTATTGCGCTCCCTTTGCCATACACAGTGCAAATAGCACTCGCGTCTGTTTCCAGCAAGTACAGTGTATTGGACTGAAGAGAAGCTACTGTTCTTGTCAGTTTCCTAAGCAGAGTTGAACTAGATATGGCACGTGTGTGTAGGAAGCACAGTTCTTTTTTTCTGAGCAAGCTCACTGTTCGGACCCCATAGGAAACACAGTAGAGTAGGAGAGTGCTCTTTTCTCAAAAGCAGAGTGTGTTTCTTGTAAGGCGAGCTAGCGTTTGTTTCCCAGTCCTAAATGGAGTTGAATCACATGCACTTTCTGGTCCTACGAGCAAGATTTGTTTTCTGGTAAGAAGAGACACTATTGCGCTCCCATTGTCATACACATGGCAAATAGCACTGGAATTGGTTCCCAGCAAGTACAGTGTATTGGACTGAAGAGGAGCTACTGTTCTTGTCAGATTCCTAAGCAGAATTGAACTAGATATGGCCATGTGTGTAGAAAGCACAGTTCTTTTGTTCTGAGCAAGCTCACTGTTTGGACCCCATAGGAAACACAGTAGAGTAGAAGAATGCTCTTTTCTCAAAAGCAGAGTGTGTTTCTTGTAAGGCCAGCTAGCGTTTTTTTCCCAGTCCTATATGGAGTTGAATCACATGCAGTTTCTGGTCCTACGAGCAAGAGTTGTTTTCTGGTAAGAAGAGTCACTATTGCGCTCCCATTGTCATACACAGGGCAAATAGCGCTCGCGTCTGTTCCCAGGATGTACAGTGTATTGGACTGAAAAGGATCTATTTTCTTGTCAGGTTCCTAAGCAGAATTGAACTAGATATGGCCCTGTATGTAGGAAGCACAGTTCTTTTGTTCTGAGCAATCTCTCTGTTCTGGCCCTCTAGGAAACACAGTAGAGTAGAAGAGTGCTCTTTTCTCAAAAGCAGAGTGTGTTTCTTGAAAGGCCAGCTAGCATTTGTTTCCCAGTCCTAAATGGAGTTGAATTACATGCAGTTTCTAATCCTACGAGCAAGAGTTCTTTTATGGTAAGAATAGTCACTATTGCGCTGCCATTGCCATACACGGGACAAATAGCACTGGCGTCTGTTCCCAGAAAGTAAGGTGTATTGGACTGAAGAGGATCTACTGTTCTTGTCAGGTTCCTAAGCAGAATTGAACTAGATATGGCCGTGTGTGTAGGAATCACAGTTCTTTTGTTCAGAGCAAGCTCACTGTTCGGACCCTATAGGAAACACAGTAGAGAAGAAGAGTGCTCTGTTCTCAAAAGCAGAGTGTGTTTCTTGTACGGCAAGCTAGCATTTGTTTCCCAGTCCTAAATGGAGTTGAATCACATGCAGATTCTGGTCCTACGAGCAAGAGTTTATTTCTGGTAAAGAAAGTCACTATTGTGCTCCCATTGCCACACAGGGCAAATAGCACTGGCGTCTGTTCCCAGCATGTACAGTGTATTGGACTGAAGAGGTTCCACTGTTCTTGTCAGTTTCCTAAGAAGAATTGAACTAGATATGGCCCGTGTGTGTAGGAAGCACAGTTCTTTTGTTCTGAGCAAGCTCACTGTTCTGGCCCTATAGGAAACACAGTAGAGTAGAAGAGTGCTCTTTTCTCAAAAGCAGAGTGTGTTTCTTGTAAGGCTAGCTAGCGTTTGTTTCCCAGTCCTAAATGGAGTTGAGTCACAGGCAGTTTCTGGTCCTACGAGCAAGAGTAGTTTTCTCGTAAGAAGAGTCACTATTGGGCTCCCATTGCCATACACAGTACAAATAGCACTGGCGTCTGTTCCCAGCATGTACAGTGTATTGGACTGAAAAGTATCTATTGTTCTTGTCAGTTTCCGAAGCAGAATTGAACTAGATATGGCCGTGTATGTAGGAAGCACAGTTCTTTTGTTCTGAGCAGGCTCTCTGTTCAGGCCCTATAGGAAACACAGTAGAGTAGAAGAGTGCTCTTTTTCAAAAGCAGAGTGTTTTTCTTGTAAGGCAAGCTAGCGTTTGTTTCCCAGTCCAAAATGGAGTTGAATCACATGCAGTTTTTGTCCTACCAGCAAGAGTTGTTTTCTGGTAAGGAAAGTCACTCTTGCGTTCCCTTTGCCTACACAGTGCAAATAGCACTCGTGTCTTTTTCCAGCAAGTACAGTGTATTGGACTGAAGAGGAGCTACTGTTCTTGTCAGTTTCCTAAGCAGAGTTGAACTAGATACAGCCCGTGTGTGTAGGAAGCACAGTTCTTTTGTTCTGAGCAAGCTCACTGTTCGGACCCCATAGGAAACACAGTAGAGTAGAAGAGTGCTCTTTTCTCAAAAGCAGAGTTTTTTTCTTGTAAGGTGAGCTAGCGTTTGTTTCCCAGTCCTAAATGGAGTTGAATCACATGCAGTTTTTGGTCCTACCAGCAAGAGTTGTTTTCTGGTAATTAAAGTCACTGTTGCGCTCCCTTTGCCATACACAGTGCAAATAGCACTCGTGTCTGTTTCCAGCAAGTACAGTGTATTGGACTGAAGAGGAGCTACTGTTCTTGTCAGTTTCCTAAGCAGAGTTGAACTAGATATGGCCCGAGTGTGTAGGAAGCACAGTTCTTTTGTTCTGAGCAAGCTCACTGTTCGGACACCATAGGAAACACTGTAGAGTAGAAGAGTGCTCTTTTCTCAAAAGCAGAGTGTGTTTCTTGAAAGGCAAGCTAGTGTTTGTTTCCCAGTCAGAAATGGAATTGAATCCCGTGCAGTTTCTGGTCCTTTGAGCAAGAGTTTTTTTTCTGGTAATAAGAGTCACTATTGCGCTCCCATTGCCATACACAGTGCATATAGCACTGGCGTCTGTTCCCTGCATGTACAGAGTATTGGACTGAATAGGAGCTACTGTTCTTGTCAGTTTCCTAAGCAGAGTTAAACTAGATATGGCCTGTGTGTGTAGGAAGCACAGTTCTTTTGTTCTGAGCAAATTCACTGTTCTGGCCCTTTAGGAAACACAGTAGAGTAGAAGAGTGCTCTTTTCTCAAAATCAGAGTCTGTTTCTTGTAAGGCGAGCTTGCGTTTCTTTCCCAGTCCTAAATGGAGGTGAGTCACATGCAGTTTCTGGTCCTATGAGCAAGAGTTTTTTTCTGGTAAGGAATGTCACTATTGCGCTCCCTTTGCCATACACAGTGCAAATAGCACTCGCGTCTTTCCCAGCAAGTACAGTGTATTGGACTGAAGAGGAGCAACTGTTCTTGTCAGTTTCCTAAGCAGGGTTGTACTAGATATGGCACGTGTGTGTAGGAAGCACAGTTCTTTTTTTCTGAGCAAGCTCACTGTTCGGACCCCATAGGAAACACAGTAGAGTAGGAGAGTGCTCTTTTCTCAAAAGCAGAGTGTGTTTCTTGTTAGGTGAGCTAGCGTTTGTTTCCCAGTCCTAAATGGAGTTGAATCACATGCACTTTCTGGTCCTATGAGCAAGATTTGTTTTGTGGTAAGAAGAGACACTATTGCGCTCCCATT
The DNA here is from genome assembly GCF_949786415.1 of Peromyscus eremicus. Classification (NCBI taxonomy): domain Eukaryota; kingdom Metazoa; phylum Chordata; class Mammalia; order Rodentia; family Cricetidae; genus Peromyscus; species Peromyscus eremicus. Next base: position 3,279,969 of record NW_026734293.1, read on the forward strand.
GTCATACACAGGGCAAATAGCACTGGCATTGGTTCCCAGCAAGTACAGTGTATTGGAATGAAGAGGAGCTACTGTTCTTGTCAGGTTCCTAAGCAGAATTGAACTAGATATGGCCATGTGTGTAGAAAGCACAGTTCTTTTGTTCTGAGCAAGCTCACTGTTTGGACCCCATAGGAAACACAGTAGAGTAGAAGAGTGCTATTTTCTCAAAAGCAGAGTGTGTTTATTGAAAGGCGAGCTAGTGTTTGTTTCCCAGTCAGAAATGGAATTGAATCCCGTGCAGTTTCTGGTCCAATGAGCAAGAGTTTTTTTCTTGTAAGAAGTGTCACTATTGCGCTCCCATTGCCATACTCAGTGTAAATAGCACTCGCGTCTGTTCCCAGCATGTGCAGTGTATTTGACTGAAGAGGGTATACTGTTCTTGTCAGTTTCCTAAGCTGAATTGAACTAGATATGGCCGTGTGTGTAGGAAGCACACTTCTTTTGTTCTGTGCAAGCTTATTGTTCTGGCCCTATAGGAAACACAGTAGAGTAGAAGAGTGCTCTTTTCTCAAAAGCAGAGTGTGTTTCTTGTAAGGCGAGCTAGCATTTATTTCCCAGTTCTAAATGGAGTTGAATCAAATGCAGTTTTTTTTCCTATGAGCAAGAGTTGTTTTCTGGTAAGGAATGTCACTATTGTGCTCTCATTGCCGTACACAGTGCAAATAGCACTCGCGTCTGTTCCCAGCATGTACAGTGTATTGGACTGAAAAGGATCTATTTTCTTGTCAGTTTCCTAAACAGAATTGAACTCGATATGGCCCTGTATGTAGGAAGCACAGTTCTTTTGTTCTGAGCAATCTCTCTGTTCTGGCCCTCTAGGAAACACAGTAGAGTAGAAGAGTGCTCTTTTCTCAAAAGCAGAGTGTGTTTCTTGAAAGGCGAGCTAGCGTTTGTTTCCCAGTCCTAAATTGAGTTGAATCACATGCAGTTTCTAATCCTATGAGCAAGAGTTCTTTTATGGTAAGAATAGTCACTATTGCGCTGCCATTGACATACACGGGACAAATAGCACTGGCGTCTGTTCCCAGCAAATATGGTGTATTGGACTGAAGAGGATCTACTGTTCTTGTCAGGTTCCTAAGCAGAATTGAACTAGATATGGCCGTGTGTGCAGGAAGCACAGTTCTTTTGTTCAGAGCAAGCTCACTGTTCAGACCCTATAGGAAACACAGTAGAGTAGAAGAGTGCTCTGTTCTCAAAAGCAGAGTGTGTTTCTTGTATGGCAAGCTAGCGTTTGTTTCCCAGTCCTAAATGGAGTTGAATCACATGCAGTTTCTGGTCCTACGAGCAAGAGTTTATTTCTGGTAAGGAAAGTCACTATTGTGCTCCCATTGCCACACAGGGCAAATAGCACTGGCGTCTGTTCCCAGCATGTACAGTGTATTGGACTGAAGAGGTTCCACTGTTCTTGTCAGTTTCCTAAGAAGAATTGAACTAGATATGGCCCGTGTGTGTAGGAAGCTCAGTTCTTTTGTTCTGAGCAAGCTCACTGTTCCGGCCCTATAGGAAACACAGTAGAGTAGAAGAGTGCTCTTTTCTCAAAAGCAGAGTGTGTTTCTTGTAAGGCTAGCTAGCGTTTGTTTCCCAGTCCTAAATGGAGTTGAGTCACATGCAGTTTTTGGTCCTACGAGCAAGAGTAGTTTTCTCGTAAGAAGAGTCACTATTGGGCTCCCATTGCCATACACAGTACAAAAAGCACTGGCGTCTGTTCCCAGCATGTACAGTGTATTGGACTGAAAAGGATCTATTGTTCTTGTCAGTTTCCTAAGCAGAATTGAACTAGATATGGCCGTGTATGTAGGAAGCACAGTTCTTTTCTTCTGAGCAAGCTCTCTGTTCAGGCCCTATAGGAAACACAGTGGAGAAGAAGAGTGCTCTTTTTCAAAAGCAGAGTGTTTTTCTTGTAAGGCGAGCTAGCGTTTGTTTCCCAGTCCAAAATGGAGTTGAATCACATGCAGTTTTTGGTCCTACCAGCAAGAGTTGTTTTCTGGTAAGGAAAGTCACTATTGCGCTCCCTTTGCCATACACAGTGCAAATAGCTCTCGTGTCTGTTTCCAGCAAGTACAGTGTATTGGACTGAAGAGGAGCTACTGTTCTTGTCAGTTTCCTAAGCAGAGTTGAACTAGATACAGCCCGTGTGTGTAGGAAGCACAGTTCTTTTGTTCTGAGCAAGCTCACTCTTCGGACCCCATAGGAAACACAGTAGAGTAGAAGAGTGCTCTTTTCTCAAAAGCAGAGTTTTTTTCTTGTAAGGTGAGCTAGCGTTTGTTTCCCAGTCCTAAATGAAGTTGAATCACATGCAGTTTTTGGTCCTACCAGCAAGAGTTGTTTTCTGGTAATTAAAGTCACTGTTGCGCTCCCTTTGCCATACACAGTGCAAATAGCACTCATGTCTGTTTCCAGCAAGTACAGTGTATTGGACTGAAGAGGAGCTACTGTTCTTGTCAGTTTCCTAAGCAGAGTTGAACTAGATATGGCCCGTGTGTGTAGGAAGCACAGTTCTTTTGTTCTGAGCAAGCTCACAGTTCGGACACCATAGGAAACACTGTAGAGTAGAAGAGTGCTCTTTTCTCAAAAGCAGAGTGTGTTTCTTGAAAGGCAAGCTAGTCTTTGTTTCCCAGTCAGAAATGGAATTGAATCCCGTGCAGTTTCTGGTCCTACGAGCAAGAGTTGTTTTCTGGTAATAAGAGTCACTATTGCGCTCCCATTGCCATACACAGTGCATATAGCACTGGCGTCTGTTCCCTGCATTTACAGAGTATTGGACTGAATAGGAGCTACTGTTCTTGTCAGTTTCCTAAGCAGAGTTAAACTAGATATGGCCTGTGTGTGGAGGAAGCACAGTTCTTTTGTTCTGAGCAAGTTCACTGTTCTGGCCCTTTAGGAAACACAGTAGAGTAGAAGAGTGCTCTTTTCTCTAAAGCAGAGTCTGTTTCTTGTAAGGCGAGCTTGCGTTTCTTTCCCAGTCCTAAATGGAGGTGAGTCACATGCAGTTTCTGGTCCTATGAGCAAGAGTTGTTTTCTGGTAAGGAATGTCACTATTGCGCTCCCTTTGCCATACACAGTGCAAATAGCACTCGCGTCTGTTCCCAGCAAGTACAGTGTATTGGACTGAAGAGGAGCTACTGTTCTTGTCAGTTTCCTAAGCAGGGTTGAACTAGATATGGCACGTGTGTGTAGGAAGCACAGTTCTTTTTTTCTGAGCAAGCTCACTGTTCGGACCCCATAGGAAACACAGTAGAGTAGGAGAGTGCTCTTTTCTCAAAAGCAGAGTTTGTTTCTTGTAAGGCAAGCTAGCGTTTGTTTCCCAGTCCTAAATGGAGTTGAATCACATGCAGTTTTTTGTCCTACGAGCAAGAGTTGTTTTCTGGTAAGGAAAGTCACTATTGTGCTCTCATTGCCATACATAGTGCAAATAGCACTCGCGTCTGTTCCCAGCAAATACAGTGTATTGTTCGGAAGAGGAGCTACTGTTCTTGTCAGGTTCCTAAGCAGAGTTGAACTACATATGGTCCGTGTGTGTAGGAAGCACAGTTCTTTTGTTCTGAGCAAGCTCTCTGTTTGGACCCCATAGGAAACACAGTAGAGTAGAAGAGCGCTCTTTTATCTAAAGCAGAGTGTGTTTCTTGTAAGGCGAGCTAGCGTTTGTTTCCCAGTCCTAAATGGAGTTGAATCACATGAAGTTTCTGGTCCTACGAGCAAGAGTTGTTTTCTGGTAAGGAAAGTAACTATTGCGCTCCCATTGCCATGCACAGTGCAAATAGCTCTCCCGTCTGTTCCCAGCATGTACAATGTATTTGACTGAAGAGGAGCTACTGTTCTTGTTAGTCTCCTAAGCAGAGTTGAACTAGATATGGCCCGTGTGTCGAGGAAGCACAGTTCATTTGTTCTGAGCAAGCTCACTGTTCTGGCCCCATGGGAAACACAGTAGAGTAGAAGAGTGCTATTTTCTCAAAAACAGAGTGTGTTTCTTGTAAGGCGAGCTAGAGTTTGTTTCCCAGTCCTAAATGGAGTTGAGTCACATGCAGTTTTTTGTCCTAAGAGCAAGAGTTGTTTTCTGGTAATACGAGTCACTATTGTGCTCCAATTGCCATACACAGTGCAGGTAGCACTCGCGTCTGTTCTCAGCAAGTACAGTGTATCGGACTGAAGAGGAGCTACTGTTCTTGTCAGTTTCCTAAGCAGAGTTGAACTAGATATGTCCCGTGTGTTTAGGAAGGAAAGTTCTTATGTTCTGAGCAAGCTCACTGTTCTGGCCCTATAGGAAACACAGTAGAGTAGAAGAGTGCTCTTTTATCTAAAGCAGAGTGTTTTTTTTTTTGTAAGGCGAGCTCGCGTTTGTTTCCCAGTCCTAAATGGAGTTGAATCACATGCAGTTTTTGGTCCTACGAGCAAGAGTTGTTTTATGGTAAGAAGAGTCACTATTGCGCTCCAAATGCCATACACAGTTCAAATAGCACTCGCGTCTGTTCCCAGCAAGTACAGTGTATCAGACTGAAGAGGAGCTACTGTTCTTGTCAGTTTCCTAAGCAGATTTGAACTAGATATGGTCCATGTGTGTAGGAAGCACAGTTCTTTTGTTCTGAGCAAGCTCACTCTTTGGACCCCATAGGAAACACAGTAGAGTAAAAGAGTGCTCTTTTATCAAAAGCAGAGTGTGTCTCTTGTAAGGCGAGCTAGCGTTTCTTTCCCAGTCTCAAATGGTGTTGAATCACATGCAGTTTATGGTCCTACGAGCAAGAGTTGTTTTCTGGTAAGGAAAGTCACTATTGTGCGCCAAATGCCCTACACAGTGCAAATAGCACTTGCGTCTGTTCCCAGCAAGTACAGTGTATTGGACTGAAGAGGATCTACTGTTCTTGTCAGTTTCCTAAGCAGTGTTGAACTAGATATGGCCGTTTGTGTAGGAATCACAGTTCTTTTGTTCTGAGCAAGCTCACTGTTCGGTCCCCATAGGAAACACAGTAGAGTAGAAGAGTTCTCTTTTCTCAAAAGCAGGGTGTGTTTCATGTGATGCGAGCTAGCATTTGTTTCCCAGTCTTAAATGGAGTTGCATCACATGCTGTTTCTGGTCCTACGAGCAAGAGTTGTTTTCTGGTATGAAGAGTCACTATTGCGCACCCATTGTCTTACACAGGGCAAATAGCACTCGCGTCTGTTCCCATCAAGTACAGTGTATTGGACTGAAGAGGAGCTACTGTTCTTGTCAGTTTCCTAAGCAGAGTTGAACTAGATATGGCCCGTGTGTGTAGGAAGCACAGTTCTTTTGTTCTGAGCAAGCTCACTGTTCAGACACATAGGAAACACTGTAGATTAGAAGAGTGCTCTTTTCTCAAAAGCAGAGTGTGTTTCTTGAAAGGCAAGCTACTCTTTGTTTCCCAGTCAGAAATGGAATTGAATCCCGTGCAGTTTCTGGTCCTACGAGCATGAGTTTATTTCTGGTAAGAAGAGTCACTATTGCGCTCCCATTGCCATACACAGTGCATATAGCACTGCCGTCTGTTCCCAGCATGTACAGAGTATTGGACTGAAGAGGAGCTACTGTTCTTGTCAGTTTCCTAAGCAGAGTTGAACTAGATATGGGCCCTGTGTGTAGGAAGCACAGTTCATTTGTTCTGAGCAAGTTCACTGTTCTGGCCCAATAGGAAACACAGTAGAGTAGAAGAGTTCTCTTTTCTCAAAAGCAGGGTGTGTTTCATGTGAGGCGAGCTAGCATTTGTTGCCCAGTCCTATATGGAGTTGAATTACATGCAGTTTCTGGTCCTACGAGCAAGAATTGTTTTCTAGTAAGGAAAGTCACTATTGCGCTCCCATTGCCATACACAGTGCAAATAGCACTCGCGTCTGTTCCCAGCAAGTACAGTGTATCGGACTGAAGAGGAGCTACTGTTTTTGTCAGTTTCCTAAGCAGAATTGAACTAGGTATGGCCGCGTGTGTAGGAAGCACAGTTCTTTTGTTCAGAGCAAGCTCACTGTTCGGACCCCATAGGAAACACAGTAGAGTAGAAGAGTGCTCTTTTCTCAAAAGCAGAGTGTGTTTCTTGTACGGCAAGCTAGCGTTTGTTTCCCAGTCCTAAATGGAGTTGAATCACATGCAGTTTCTGGTCCTACGAGCAAGAGTTGTTTTCTGGTAAGGAAAGTCACTATTGTGCTCCCATTGCCAAACACAGTGCAAATAGCACTCACATCTGTTCCTAGCAAGTACAGTGTATCAGACTGAAGAGGAGCTACTGTTCTTGTCAGTTTCCTAAGCAGAGTTGAACTAGATATGGCCCGTGTGTGTAGGAAGCACAGTTATAATGTTCTGAGCAAGCTCACCGTTCTGGCCCTGTAGGAAACAGAGTAGAGGAGAAGAGTGCTCTTTTCTCTAAAGCAGAGTGTGTTTCTTGTAAGGCGAGCTCGCGTTTGATTCCCAGTCCTAAATGGAATTGAGTCACAGGCAGTTTTTGGTCCTACGAGCAAGAGTTGTTTTCTACTAAGAAGAGTCACTATTGCGCCCCAAATGCCATACACAGTGCAAATAGCACTCGCGTCTGTTCCCAGCAAGTACAGTGTATTGGACTGAAGAGGAGCTACTGTTCTTCTCAGTTTCCTAAGCAGAGTTGAACTAGATATGGTCCATGTGTGTAGGAAGCACAGATCTTTTGTTCTGAGCAAGCTCACTGTTTGGACCCCATAGGAAACGCAGTAGAGTAGAAGAGTGCTCTTTTCTAAAAAACAGAGTGTGTTTCTTGTAAGGCGAGCTAGCGTTTGTTTCGTAGTCCTAAATGGAGTTGAATCACATGCAGTTTGTGGTCTTACGAGCAAGCGTGGTTTTCTGGTAAGAAGAGTCAATATAGCGCTCCCATTGTCATACACAGGGCAATTAGCACTGGCGTCGGTTCCCCGCATGTACAGTGTATTGGACTGAAGAGAATCTACTGTTCTTGTCAGGTTCCTAAGCAGAATTGAACTAGATATAGCCGTGTGTGTAGGAAGCACAGTTCTTTTGTTCTGAGCAAGCTCACTGTTCGGACTCCATAGGAAACAATATAGAGTAGAAGAGTGCTCTTTTCTCAAAAGCAGATGTGTGTTTATTGTAAGGCGAGCTAGCATTTGTTTCCCAGTCAAAAATGGATTTGAATCACATGCAGTTTCTGGTCCTACGAGCAAGAGTTGTTTTCTGGTAAGGAAAGTCACTATTGTGCTCCCTTTGCCATACATAGTGCTAATAGCACTTGCGTCTGTTCCCAGCAAGTACAGTGTATTGGACTGAATAGGAGCTACTGTTCTTGTCAGTTTCCTAAACAGAGTTGAACCAGATATGGCCCGTGTGTGTAGGAAGCACAGTTCTTTTGTACTGAGCAAGCTCACTGTTCTGGCCCTATAGGAAACACAGTAGAGTAGAATAGTGGTCTTTTGTCAAAAGCAGAGTGTGTTTCTTGTAAGGCTAGCTAACGTTTGTTTCCCAGTCCTAAATGGAGTTGAGTCACATGCAGTTTTTGGTCCTACGAGCAAGAGTAGTTTTCTGGTAAAAAGAGTCACTATTGGGCTCCCATTGACATACACAGTACAAATAGCACTCGCGTCTGTTCCCAGCATGTACAGTGTATTGGACTGAAAAGGATCTATTCTTCTTGTCAGTTTCCTAAGCAGAATTGAACTAGATATGGCCGTTTATGTAGGAAGCACAGTTCTTTTGTTCTGAGCAAGCTCTCTGTTCTGGCCCTACAGGAAACACAGTAGAGTAGAAGAGTGCTCTTTTCTCAATAGCAGAGTGTGTTTCTTGTAAGTCCAGCTAGTGTTTTTTTCCCAGTCCTATATGGAGTTGAATCACATGCAGTTTTTGGTCCTACCAGCAAGAGTTGTTTTCTGGTAAGGAAAGTCACTATTGCGCTTCCTTTGCCACACACAGTGCAAAGAGCACTCGTGTCTGTTTCGAGCAAGTACAGTGTATTGGACTGAAGAGGAGCTACTGTTCTTGTCAGTTTCCTAAGCAGAGTTGAACTAGATATGGCCCGTGTGTGTAGGAAGCACAGTTCTTTTGTTCTGAGCAAGCTCACTGTTCGGACCCCATAGGAAACACAGTAGAGTAGAAGAGTGTTCTTTTCTCAAAAGCAGAGTGTGTTTCTTCTAAGGCGAGCTAGCGTTTGTTTCCCAGTCCTAAATGGAGTTGAATCACATGCAGTTTCTGGTCCTACGAGCAAGAGTTGTTTTCTGGTAAGGAAAGTTATTATTGTGCTCCCATTGCCATACATAGTGCAAATAGCACTCGCATCTGTTCCCAGCAAGTACAGTGTATTGGACTGAAGAGGAGCAACTGTTCTTGTCAGTTTCCTAAGCAGAGTTGAACTAGATATGGCCCCTGTGTGTAGGAAACACAGTTCTTTTGTTCTGAGCAAGTTCACTGTTCTGGCCCTATAGGAAACACAGTAGAGCAGAAGAGTGCTCTTTTCTCAAAAGGTGAGTGTGTTTCTTGTAAGGCAAGCTTGCGTTTCTTTCCCAGTCCTAAATGGAGTTGAGTCACATGCAGTTTCTGGTCCTACAAGCAAGAGTTGTTTTCTCGTAAGAAGAGTCACTATAGCGCTCCCATTGTCATACACAGGGCAAATAGCACTGGTGTCTGTTCCCAGCATGTGCAGTGTATTTGACTGAAGAGGGTATACTGTTCTTGTCAGTTTCCTAAGCTGAATTGAACTAGATATGGCCGCGTGTGTAGGAAGCATACTTCTTTTGTTCTGTGCAAGCTTACTGTTCTGGCCTTATAGGAAACACAGTAGAGTAGAAGAGTGCTCTTTTCTCAAAAGCAGAGTGTGTTTCTCGTAAGGCGAGCTAGCATTTATTTCCCAGTTCTAAATGGAGTTGAATCACATGCAGTTTTTGGTCCTATGAGCAAGAGTTGTTTTCTGGTAAGGAATGTCACTATCGTGCTCTCATTGCCATACACAGTGCAAATTGCACTCGTGTCTGTTCCCAGCATGTACAGTGTATTGGCATGAAGAAGAGCTACTTTTCTTCTCAGTTTCCTAAGCAGAGTTGAACTAAATATGGCCCGTGTGTGTAGGAAGTACAGTTCTTTTGTTCTGAGCAAGCTCACTGTTCGGACACCATAGGAAACACAGTAGAGTAGAAGAGTGCTCTTTTCTCAAAAGCAGAGTGTGTTTCTTGTAAGGTGAGCTGGCGTTTGTTAACCAGTCTTAAATGGAGTTGAATCACATAAAGTTTCTGGTCCTACGAGCAAGAGTTGATTTCTGATAAGAAGAGTCACTATTGCGCTCCCATTGCCATACACAATGCAAATAGCACTGGCTTCTGTTCCCAGCAAGTACAGTGTATCGGACTGAAGAGGAGCTACTGTTCTTGTCAGTTCCCTAAGCAGAGTTGAACTAGATATGGCCCGTGTGTGCAGGAAGCACAGTTCTTTTGTTCTGAGCAAGCTCACTGTTCGGACCCCATAGGAAACACAGTAGAGTAGAAGAGTGCTCTTTTCTCAAAAGCAGAGTGTGTTTCATGTAAGGCAAGCGAGCATTTGTTTCCCAGTCCTAAATGGAGTTGAATCACATGCAGTTTCTGGTCCTACCAGCAAGAGTTGTTTTCTGGTAGGAAAGTCACTATTGCGCTCCCATTGCAATACACAGTGCAAATAGTACTCTCGTCGGTTCCCAGCAAGTACAGTGTATTGGACTGAAGAGGAGCTACTGTTCTTGTCAGTTTTCTAAGCAGAGTTGAAATAGATACAGCCCGTGTGTAGGAAGCACAGTTCTTTTGTTCTGAGCAAGCTCACTGTTCGGACCCCATAGGAAACACAGTAGAGTAGAAGAGTGCTCTTTTCTCAAAAGCAGAGTGTGTATCTTGTAAGGCCAGCTAGTGTTTTTTTCCCAGCCTTATATGGAGTTGAATTACATGCTGTTTCTGGTCCTACGAGCAAGAGTTGTTTTCTGGTAAGGAAAGTCACTATTGCTATCCCATTGCCATACATAGTGCAAATAGCCCTCGCGTCTGTTCCCAGCATGTACAGTGTATTGGACTGAAAAGGATCTATTGTTCTTGTCAGTTTCCTAAGCAGAATTGAACTAGATATGGCCGTGTATGTAGGAAGCACAGTTCTTTTGTTTTGAGCAAGCTCTCTTCTGGCCCTTTAGGAAACACAGTAGAGTACAAGAGTGCTCTTTTCTCAAAAGCAGAGTGTGTTTTTTGTAAGGCGAGCTAGCGTTTGTTTCCCAGTCCTAAATGGAGTTGAATCACACGCAGTTTTTGGTCCTACCAGCAAGAGTTGTTTTCTGGAAAGGAAAGTCATTATTGCGCTCCCATTGCCATACATTGTGCAAATAGCACTCACGTCTGTTCCCAGCAAGTACAGTGTATTGGACTGAAGAGGAGCTACTGTTCTTGTCAGTTTCCTAAGCAGAATTGAACTAGATATGGCCGTGTATGTAGGAAGCACAGTTCTTTTGTTCTGAGCAAGCTCTCTGTTCTGGCCCTATAGGAAACACAGTAGAGTAGAAGAGTGTTCTTTTCTCAAAAGCAGAGTGTGTTTCTTGTAAGGCGAGCTAGCGTTTGTTTCCCAGTCCTAAATGAGTTGAATCACATGCAGTTTTTGGTCCTACCAGCAAGAGTTTTTTTCTGGTAAGGAAAGTCACTATTGCGTTCCCTTTGCCATACACAGTGCAAATAGCAATCGCGTCTGTTTCCAGCAAGTACAGTGTATTAGTCTGAAGAGGAGCTACTGTTCTTGTCAGTTTCCTATGCAGAGTTGAACTAGATACAGCCCGTGTGTGTAGGAAGCACAGTTCCTTTGTTCTGAGCAAGCTCACTCTTCGGACCCCATAGGAAACACAGTAGAGTAGAAGAGTGCTCTTTTCTCAAAAGCAGAGTGTGTTTCTTGTAAGGTGAGCTAGCGTTTGTTTCCCAGTCCTAATTGGAGTTGAATCACATGCAGTTTCTGGTCCTACGAGCAAGAGTTGTTTTCTGGTAAGGAAAGTCACTATTGCGCTCCCATTGCCATACATAGTGCAAATAGCACTCGCGTCTGTTCCCAGCATGTACAGTGTATTGGACTGAAAAGGATCTATTGTTCTTGTCAGTTTCCTAAGCAGAATTGAACTAGATATGGCCGTGTATGTGTGAAGCACAGTTCTTTTGTTCTGAGCAAGCTCTCTGTTCTGGCCCTATAGGAAACACAGTAGAGTAGAAGAGTGCTCTTTTCTCAAAAGCAGAGTGTGTTTCTTGTAAGGCGAGCTAGCGTTTGTTTCCCAGTCCTAAATGAAGTTGAATCACATGCAGTTTCTGGTCCTACGAGCAAGAGTTGTTTTCTGGATAGGAAAGTCATTATTGCGCTCCAATTGCCAACATAGTGCAAATAGCACTCGCGTCTGTTCCCAGCAAGTACGGTGTATTGGACTGAAGAGGAGCTACTGTTCTTGTCAGTTTCCTAAGCAGAGTTGAACTAGATATGGCCCGTGTGTGTAGGAAGCACAGTTCTTTTGTTCTGAGCAAGCTCACTGTTCGGACACCATAGGAAACACTGTAGAGTAGAAGAGTGCTCTTTTCTCAAAAGCAGAGTGTGTTTCTTGAAAGGCAAGCTAGTGTTTGTTTCCCAGTCAGAAATGGAATTGAATCCCGTGCAGTTTCTGGTCCTTTGAGCAAGAGTTTTTTTCTGGTAATAAGAGTCACTATTGCGCTCCCATTGCCATACACTTTGCATATAGCACTGGCGTCTGTTCCCTGCATGTACAGAGTATTGGACTGAAGAGAAGCTACTGTTCTTGTCAGTTTCCTAAGCAGAGTTAAACTAGATATGGCTCCTGTGTGTAGGAAGCACAGTTCTTTTGTTCTGATTAAGTTCACTGTTCTGGCCCTATAGGAAACACAGTAGAGTAGAAGAGTGCTCTTTTCTCAAAAGCAGAGTGTGTTTCTTGTAAGGCGAGCTAGCGTTTCTTTCCCAGTCCTAAATGGAGTTGAGTCACATGCAGTTTCTGGTCCTACGAGCAAGAGTTGTTTTCTGGTAAGAAGAGTCACTATTGCGCTCCCATTGTCATACACAGGGCAAATAGCACTGGTGTCTGTTCCCAGCATGTGCAGTGTATTTGACTGAAGAGGGTATACAGTTCTTGTCAGTTTCCTAAGCTGAATTGAACTAGATATGGCCCGTGTGTGTAGGAAGCACACTTCTTTTGTGTTGTGCAAGCTTACTGTTCTGGCCCTATAGGAAACACAGTAGAGTAGAAGAGTGCTCTTTTCTCAAAATCAGAGTGTGTTTCTTGTAAGGAGAGCTAGCATTTATTTCCCAGTTCTAAATGGAGTTGAATCACATGCAGTTTTTGGTCCTATGAGCAAGAGTTTTTTTCTGGTAAGGAATGTCACTATTGCGCTCCCATTGGCATATACAGTGCAAATAGCACTCGCGTCTGTTCCCAGCAAGTACAGTGTATTGGACTGAAGAGGAGCTACTGTTCTTGTCAGTTTCCTAAGCAGTGTTGAACTAGATATGGCACGTGTGTGTAGGAAGCACAGTACTTTTTTTCTGAGCAAGCTCTCTGTTCTGGCCCTATAGGAAAAACAGTAGAGTAGAAGAGTGCTCTTTTCTCAAAAGCAGAGTGTGTTTCTTGTAAGTCCAGCTAGTGTTTTTTTACCAGTCCTATATGGAGTTGAATCACATGCAGTTTCTGGTCCTACGAGCAAGAGTTGTTTTCTGGTAAGAAGAGTCACTATTGCGCTCCCATTGTAATACACAGGGCAAATAGCACTCGCGTCTGTTCCCAGCATTTACAGTGTATTGGACTGAAAAGGATCTATTGTTCTTGTCAGTTTCCTAAGCAGAATTGAACTAGATATGGCCCTGTATGTAGGAAGCACATGTCTTTTGTTCTGAGCAAGCTCCCTGTTCTGGCCCTATAGGAAACACAGTAGAGTAGAAGAGTGCTCTTTTCTCAAAAGCAGAGTGTGTTTCTTGTAAGGCGAGCTAGCGTTTGTTTCCCAGTCCTAAATGGAGTTGAATCACAAGCAGTTTTTGGTCCTACCAGCAAGAGTTGTTTTCTAGTAAGGAAAGTCACTATTGCGCTCCCTTTGCCATACACAGTGCAAATAGCACTCGCGTCTGTTTCCAGCAAGTACAGTGTATTGGACTGAAGAGAAGCTACTGTTCTTGTCAGTTTCCTAAGCAGAGTTGAACTAGATATGGCACGTGTGTGTAGGAAGCACAGTTCTTTTTTTCTGAGCAAGCTCACTGTTCGGACCCCATAGGAAACACAGTAGAGTAGGAGAGTGCTCTTTTCTCAAAAGCAGAGTGTGTTTCTTGTAAGGCGAGCTAGCGTTTGTTTCCCAGTCCTAAATGGAGTTGAATCACATGCACTTTCTGGTCCTACGAGCAAGATTTGTTTTCTGGTAAGAAGAGACACTATTGTGCTCCCATTGTCATACACATGGCAAATAGCACTGGAATTGGTTCCCAGCAAGTACAGTGTATTGGACTGAAGAGGAGCTACTGTTCTTGTCAGATTCCTAAGCAGAATTGAACTAGATATGGCCATGTGTGTAGAAAGCACAGTTCTTTTGTTCTGAGCAAGCTCACTGTTTGGACCCCATAGGAAACACAGTAGAGTAGAAGAATGCTCTTTTCTCAAAAGCAGAGTGTGTTTCTTGTAAGGCCAGCTAGCGTTTTTTTCCCAGTCCTATATGGAGTTGAATCACATGCAGTTTCTGGTCCTACGAGCAAGAGTTGTTTTCTGGTAAGAAGAGTCACTATTGCGCTCCCATTGTCATACACAGGGCAAATAGCGCTCGCGTCTGTTCCCAGGATGTACAGTGTATTGGACTGAAAAGGATCTATTTTCTTGTCAGTTTCCTAAGCAGAATTGAACTAGATATGGCCCTGTATGTAGGAAGCACAGTTCTTTTGTTCTGAGCAATCTCTCTGTTCTGGCCCTCTAGGAAACACAGTAGAGTAGAAGAGTGCTCTTTTCTCAAAAGCAGAGTGTGTTTCTTGAAAGGCCAGCTAGCATTTGTTTCCCAGTCCTAAATGGAGTTGAATTACATGCAGTTTCTAATCCTACGAGCAAGAGTTCTTTTATGGTAAGAATAGTCACTATTGCGCTGCCATTGCCATACACGGGACAAATAGCACTGGCGTCTGTTCCCAGAAAGTAAGGTGTATTGGACTGAAGAGGATCTACTGTTCTTGTCAGGTTCCTAAGCAGAATTGAACTAGATATGGCCGTGTGTGTAGGAATCACAGTTCTTTTGTTCAGAGCAAGCTCACTGTTCGGACCCTATAGGAAACACAGTAGAGAAGAAGAGTGCTCTGTTCTCAAAAGCAGAGTGTGTTTCTTGTACGGCAAGCTAGCATTTGTTTCCCAGTCCTAAATGGAGTTGAATCACATGCAGATTCTGGTCCTACGAGCAAGAGTTTATTTCTGGTAAAGAAAGTCACTATTGTGCTCCCATTGCCACACAGGGCAAATAGCACTGGCGTCTGTTCCCAGCATGTACAGTGTATTGGACTGAAGAGGTTCCACTGTTCTTGTCAGTTTCCTAAGAAGAATTGAACTAGATATGGCCCGTGTGTGTAGGAAGCACAGTTCTTTTGTTCTGAGCAAGCTCACTGTTCTGGCCCTATAGGAAACACAGTAGAGTAGAAGAGTGCTCTTTTCTCAAAAGCAGAGTGTGTTTCTTGTAAGGCTAGCTAGCGTTTGTTTCCCAGTCCTAAATGGAGTTGAGTCACAGGCAGTTTCTGGTCCTACGAGCAAGAGTAGTTTTCTCGTAAGAAGAGTCACTATTGGGCTCCCATTGCCATACACAGTACAAATAGCACTGGCGTCTGTTCCCAGCATGTACAGTGTATTGGACTGAAAAGTATCTATTGTTCTTGTCAGTTTCCGAAGCAGAATTGAACTAGATATGGCCGTGTATGTAGGAAGCACAGTTCTTTTGTTCTGAGCAGGCTCTCTGTTCAGGCCCTATAGGAAACACAGTAGAGTAGAAGAGTGCTCTTTTTCAAAAGCAGAGTGTTTTTCTTGTAAGGCAAGCTAGCGTTTGTTTCCCAGTCCAAAATGGAGTTGAATCACATGCAGTTTTTGTCCTACCAGCAAGAGTTGTTTTCTGGTAAGGAAAGTCACTCTTGCGTTCCCTTTGCCTACACAGTGCAAATAGCACTCGTGTCTTTTTCCAGCAAGTACAGTGTATTGGACTGAAGAGGAGCTACTGTTCTTGTCAGTTTCCTAAGCAGAGTTGAACTAGATACAGCCCGTGTGTGTAGGAAGCACAGTTCTTTTGTTCTGAGCAAGCTCACTGTTCGGACCCCATAGGAAACACAGTAGAGTAGAAGAGTGCTCTTTTCTCAAAAGCAGAGTTTTTTTCTTGTAAGGTGAGCTAGCGTTTGTTTCCCAGTCCTAAATGGAGTTGAATCACATGCAGTTTTTGGTCCTACCAGCAAGAGTTGTTTTCTGGTAATTAAAGTCACTGTTGCGCTCCCTTTGCCATACACAGTGCAAATAGCACTCGTGTCTGTTTCCAGCAAGTACAGTGTATTGGACTGAAGAGGAGCTACTGTTCTTGTCAGTTTCCTAAGCAGAGTTGAACTAGATATGGCCCGAGTGTGTAGGAAGCACAGTTCTTTTGTTCTGAGCAAGCTCACTGTTCGGACACCATAGGAAACACTGTAGAGTAGAAGAGTGCTCTTTTCTCAAAAGCAGAGTGTGTTTCTTGAAAGGCAAGCTAGTGTTTGTTTCCCAGTCAGAAATGGAATTGAATCCCGTGCAGTTTCTGGTCCTTTGAGCAAGAGTTTTTTTTCTGGTAATAAGAGTCACTATTGCGCTCCCATTGCCATACACAGTGCATATAGCACTGGCGTCTGTTCCCTGCATGTACAGAGTATTGGACTGAATAGGAGCTACTGTTCTTGTCAGTTTCCTAAGCAGAGTTAAACTAGATATGGCCTGTGTGTGTAGGAAGCACAGTTCTTTTGTTCTGAGCAAATTCACTGTTCTGGCCCTTTAGGAAACACAGTAGAGTAGAAGAGTGCTCTTTTCTCAAAATCAGAGTCTGTTTCTTGTAAGGCGAGCTTGCGTTTCTTTCCCAGTCCTAAATGGAGGTGAGTCACATGCAGTTTCTGGTCCTATGAGCAAGAGTTTTTTTCTGGTAAGGAATGTCACTATTGCGCTCCCTTTGCCATACACAGTGCAAATAGCACTCGCGTCTTTCCCAGCAAGTACAGTGTATTGGACTGAAGAGGAGCAACTGTTCTTGTCAGTTTCCTAAGCAGGGTTGTACTAGATATGGCACGTGTGTGTAGGAAGCACAGTTCTTTTTTTCTGAGCAAGCTCACTGTTCGGACCCCATAGGAAACACAGTAGAGTAGGAGAGTGCTCTTTTCTCAAAAGCAGAGTGTGTTTCTTGTTAGGTGAGCTAGCGTTTGTTTCCCAGTCCTAAATGGAGTTGAATCACATGCACTTTCTGGTCCTACGAGCAAGATTTGTTTTGTGGTAAGAAGAGACACTATTGCGCTCCCATTGTCATACACAGGGCAAATAGCACTGGCATTGGTTCCCAGCAAGTACAGTGTATTGGAATGAAGAGGAGCTACTGTTCTTGTCAGGTTCCTAAGCAGAATTGAACTAGATATGGCCATGTGTGTAGAAAGCACAGTTCTTTTGTTCTGAGCAAGCTCACTGTTTGGACCCCATAGGAAACACAGTAGAGTAGAAGAGTGCTATTTTCTCAAAAGCAGAGTGTGTTTATTGAAAGGCGAGCTAGTGTTTGTTTCCCAGTCAGAAATGGAATTGAATCCCGTGCAGTTTCTGGTCCAATGAGCAAGAGTTTTTTTCTTGTAAGAAGTGTCACTATTGCGCTCCCATTGCCATACTCAGTGTAAATAGCACTCGCGTCTGTTCCCAGCATGTGCAGTGTATTTGACTGAAGAGGGTATACTGTTCTTGTCAGTTTCCTAAGCTGAATTGAACTAGATATGGCCGTGTGTGTAGGAAGCACACTTCTTTTGTTCTGTGCAAGCTTATTGTTCTGGCCCTATAGGAAACACAGTAGAGTAGAAGAGTGCTCTTTTCTCAAAAGCAGAGTGTGTTTCTTGTAAGGCGAGCTAGCATTTATTTCCCAGTTCTAAATGGAGTTGAATCAAATGCAGTTTTTTTTCCTATGAGCAAGAGTTGTTTTCTGGTAAGGAATGTCACTATTGTGCTCTCATTGCCGTACACAGTGCAAATAGCACTCGCGTCTGTTCCCAGCATGTACAGTGTATTGGACTGAAAAGGATCTATTTTCTTGTCAGTTTCCTAAACAGAATTGAACTCGATATGGCCCTGTATGTAGGAAGCACAGTTCTTTTGTTCTGAGCAATCTCTCTGTTCTGGCCCTCTAGGAAACACAGTAGAGTAGAAGAGTGCTCTTTTCTCAAAAGCAGAGTGTGTTTCTTGAAAGGCGAGCTAGCGTTTGTTTCCCAGTCCTAAATTGAGTTGAATCACATGCAGTTTCTAATCCTATGAGCAAGAGTTCTTTTATGGTAAGAATAGTCACTATTGCGCTGCCATTGACATACACGGGACAAATAGCACTGGCGTCTGTTCCCAGCAAATATGGTGTATTGGACTGAAGAGGATCTACTGTTCTTGTCAGGTTCCTAAGCAGAATTGAACTAGATATGGCCGTGTGTGCAGGAAGCACAGTTCTTTTGTTCAGAGCAAGCTCACTGTTCAGACCCTATAGGAAACACAGTAGAGTAGAAGAGTGCTCTGTTCTCAAAAGCAGAGTGTGTTTCTTGTATGGCAAGCTAGCGTTTGTTTCCCAGTCCTAAATGGAGTTGAATCACATGCAGTTTCTGGTCCTACGAGCAAGAGTTTATTTCTGGTAAGGAAAGTCACTATTGTGCTCCCATTGCCACACAGGGCAAATAGCACTGGCGTCTGTTCCCAGCATGTACAGTGTATTGGACTGAAGAGGTTCCACTGTTCTTGTCAGTTTCCTAAGAAGAATTGAACTAGATATGGCCCGTGTGTGTAGGAAGCTCAGTTCTTTTGTTCTGAGCAAGCTCACTGTTCCGGCCCTATAGGAAACACAGTAGAGTAGAAGAGTGCTCTTTTCTCAAAAGCAGAGTGTGTTTCTTGTAAGGCTAGCTAGCGTTTGTTTCCCAGTCCTAAATGGAGTTGAGTCACATGCAGTTTTTGGTCCTACGAGCAAGAGTAGTTTTCTCGTAAGAAGAGTCACTATTGGGCTCCCATTGCCATACACAGTACAAAAAGCACTGGCGTCTGTTCCCAGCATGTACAGTGTATTGGACTGAAAAGGATCTATTGTTCTTGTCAGTTTCCTAAGCAGAATTGAACTAGATATGGCCGTGTATGTAGGAAGCACAGTTCTTTTCTTCTGAGCAAGCTCTCTGTTCAGGCCCTATAGGAAACACAGTGGAGAAGAAGAGTGCTCTTTTTCAAAAGCAGAGTGTTTTTCTTGTAAGGCGAGCTAGCGTTTGTTTCCCAGTCCAAAATGGAGTTGAATCACATGCAGTTTTTGGTCCTACCAGCAAGAGTTGTTTTCTGGTAAGGAAAGTCACTATTGCGCTCCCTTTGCCATACACAGTGCAAATAGCTCTCGTGTCTGTTTCCAGCAAGTACAGTGTATTGGACTGAAGAGGAGCTACTGTTCTTGTCAGTTTCCTAAGCAGAGTTGAACTAGATACAGCCCGTGTGTGTAGGAAGCACAGTTCTTTTGTTCTGAGCAAGCTCACTCTTCGGACCCCATAGGAAACACAGTAGAGTAGAAGAGTGCTCTTTTCTCAAAAGCAGAGTTTTTTTCTTGTAAGGTGAGCTAGCGTTTGTTTCCCAGTCCTAAATGGAGTTGAATCACATGCAGTTTTTGGTCCTACCAGCAAGAGTTGTTTTCTGGTAATTAAAGTCACTGTTGCGCTCCCTTTGCCATACACAGTGCAAATAGCACTCGTGTCTGTTTCCAGCAAGTACAGTGTATTGGACTGAAGAGGAGCTACTGTTCTTGTCAGTTTCCTAAGCAGAGTTGAACTAGATATGGCCCGTGTGTGTAGGAAGCACAGTTCTTTTGTTCTGAGCAAGCTCACAGTTCGGACACCATAGGAAACACTGTAGAGTAGAAGAGTGCTCTTTTCTCAAAAGAAGAGTGTGTTTCTTGAAAGGCAAGCTAGTCTTTGTTTCCCAGTCAGAAATGGAATTGAATCCCGTGCAGTTTCTGGTCCTACGAGCAAGAGTTGTTTTCTGGTAATAAGAGTCACTATTGCGCTCCCATTGCCATACACAGTGCATATAGCACTGGCGTCTGTTCCCTGCATTTACAGAGTATTGGACTGAATAGGAGCTACTGTTCTTGTCAGTTTCCTAAGCAGAGTTAAACTAGATATGGCCTGTGTGTGGAGGAAGCACAGTTCTTTTGTTCTGAGCAAGTTCACTGTTCTGGCCCTTTAGGAAACACAGTAGAGTAGAAGAGTGCTCTTTTCTCTAAAGCAGAGTCTGTTTCTTGTAAGGCGAGCTTGCGTTTCTTTCCCAGTCCTAAATGGAGGTGAGTCACATGCAGTTTCTGGTCCTATGAGCAAGAGTTGTTTTCTGGTAAGGAATGTCACTATTGCGCTCCCTTTGCCATACACAGTGCAAATAGCACTCGCGTCTGTTCCCAGCAAGTACAGTGTATTGGACTGAAGAGGAGCTACTGTTCTTGTCAGTTTCCTAAGCAGGGTTGAACTAGATATGGCACGTGTGTGTAGGAAGCACAGTTCTTTTTTTCTGAGCAAGCTCACTGTTCGGACCCCATAGGAAACACAGTAGAGTAGGAGAGTGCTCTTTTCTCAAAAGCAGAGTTTGTTTCTTGTAAGGCAAGCTAGCGTTTGTTTCCCAGTCCTAAATGGAGTTGAATCACATGCAGTTTCTGGTCCTACGAGCAAGATTTGTTTTCTGGTACTAAGAGTCACTATTGCGCTCCCATTGTCATACACAGGGCAAATAGCACTCGCGTCTGTTCCCAGCATGTACAGTGTATTGGACTGAAGAGGATCTATTGTTCTTGACAGTTTCCTAAGCAGAATTGAACTAGATATGGCCGTGTATGTAGGAAGCACAGTTCTTTTGTTCTGAGCAAGCTCTCTGTTCAGGCCCTATAGGAAACACAGTAGAGTAGAAGAGTGCTTTTTTTCAAAAGCAGAGTGTTTTTCTTATAAGGCGAGCTAGTGTTTGTTTCCCAGTTCTAAATGGAGTTGAATCACATGCAGTTTTTGGTCCTACCAGCAAGAGTTGTTTTCTGGTAAGGAAAGTCACTATTGCGCTCCCTTTGCCATACACAGTGCAAATAGCACTTGCGTCTGTTTCCAGCAAGTACAGTGTATTAGTCTGAAGAGGAGCTACTGTTCTTGTCAGTTTCCTAAGCAGAGTTGAACTAGATACAGCCCGTGTGTGTAGGAAGCACAGTTCTTTTGTTCTGAGCAAGCTCACTGTTCGAACCCCATAGGAAAAACAGTAGAGTAGAAGAGTGCTCTTTTCTCAAAAGCAGAGTGTGTTTCTTGTAAGGCGAGCTAGCATTTGTTTCCCAGTCCTAAATGGAGTTGAATCACATGCAGTTTTTGGTCCTACCAGCAAGAGTTGTTTTCTAGTAAGGAAAGTCACTATTGCGCTCCCTTTGCCATACACAGTGCAAATAGCACTCGCGTCTGTTTCCAGCAAGTACAGTGTATTGGACTGAAGAGGAGCTACTGTTCTTGTCAGTTTCCTAAGCAGAGTTGAACTAGATATGGCACATGTGTGTAGGAAGCACAGTTCTTTTTTTCTGAGCAAGCTCACTGTTCGGACCCCATAGGAAACACAGTAGAGTAGAAGAGTGCTCTTTTCTCAAAAGCAGAGTGTGTTTCTTGTAAGGCGAGCTAGCGTTTGTTTCCCAGTCCTAAATGGAGTTGAATCACATGCAGTTTTTGGTCCTACCAGCAAGAGTTGTTTTCTAGTAAGGAAAGTCACTATTGCGCTCCCTTTGCCATACACAGTGCAAATAGCACTCGCGTCTGTTTCCAGCAAGTACAGTGTATTGGACTGAAGAGGAGCTACTGTTCTTGTCAGTTTCCTAAGCAGAGTTGAACTAGATATGGCACGTGTGTAGGAAGCACAGTTCTTTTTTTCTGAGCAAGCTCACTGTTCGGACCCCATAGGAAACACAGTAGAGTAGGAGAGTGCTCTTTTCTCATAAGCAGAGTGTGTTTCTTGTTAGGTGAGCTAGCGTTTGTTTCCCAGTCCTAAATGGAGTTGAATCACATGCACTTTCTGGTCCTACGAGCAAGATTTGTTTTCTGGTAAGAAGAGACACTATTGCGCTCTCATTGTCATACACAGGGCAAATAGCACTGGCATTGGTTCCCAGCAAGTACAGTGTATTGGAATGAAGAGGAGCTACTGTTCTTGTCAGGTTCCTAAGCAGAATTGAACTAGATATGGCCATGTGTGTAGAAAGCACAGATCTTTTGTTCTGAGCAAGCTCACTGTTTGGACCCCATAGGAAACACAGTAGAGTAGAAGAGTGCTATTTTCTCAAAAGCAGAGTGTGTTTATTGAAAGGCGAGCTAGTGTTTGTTTCCCAGTCAGAAATGGAATTGAATCCCGTGCAGTTTCTGGTCCAATGAGCAAGAGTTTTTTTCTTGTAAGAAGTGTCACTATTGCGCTCCCATTGCCATACTCAGTGTAAATAGCACTCGCGTCTGTTCCCAGCATGTGCAGTGTATTTGACTGAAGAGGGTATACTGTTCTTGTCAGTTTCCTAAGCTGAATTGAACTAGATATGGCCGTGTGTGTAGGAAGCACACTTCTTTTGTTCTGTGCAAGCTTATTGTTCTGGCCCTATAGGAAACACAGTAGAGTAGAAGAGTGCTCTTTTCTCAAAAGCAGAGTGTGTTTCTTGTAAGGCGAGCTAGCATTTATTTCCCAGTTCTAAATGGAGTTGAATCAAATGCAGTTTTTTTTCCTATGAGCAAGATTTGTTTTCTGGTAAGGAATGTCACTATTGTGCTCTCATTGCCGTACACAGTGCAAATAGCACCCGCGTCTGTTCCCAGCAAGTACAGTGTATTGGACTGAAGAGGAGCTACTGTTCTTGTCAGTTTTCTAAGCAGAGTTGAACTAGATATGGCCCGTGAATTTAGGAAGCACAGTTCTCTTGTTCTGATAAAGCTCACTGTTCGGACTCCATAGGAAACACAGTAGAGTAGAAGAGTGCTCTTTTCTCAAAAGCAGAGTGTGTTTCTTGTAAGGCTAGCCAGCGTTTTTTTCCCAGTCCTATATGGAGTTGAATCACATGCAGTTTCTGGTCCTACGAGCAAGAGTTGTTTTCTGGTAAAAAGAGTCACTATTGCGCTCCCATTGTCATACACAGGGCAAATAGCGCTCGTGTCTGTTCCCAGCATGTACAGTGTATTGGACTGAAAAGGATCTATTTTCTTGTCAGTTTCCTAAGCAGAATTGAACTAGATATGGCCCTGTATGTAGGAAGCACAGTTCTTTTGTTCTGAGCAATCTCTCTGTTCTGGCCCTCTAGGAAACACAGTAGAGTAGAAGAGTGCTCTTTTCTCAAAAGCAGAGTGTGTTTCTTGAAAGGCGAGCTAGCGTTTGTTTCCCAGTCCTAAATTGAGTTGAATCACATGCAGTTTCTAATCCTACGAGCAAGAGTTCTTTTATGGTAAGAATAGTCACTATTGCGCTGCCATTGACATACACGGGACAAATAGCACTGGCGTCTGTTCCCAGCAAGTACGGTGTATTGGACTGAAGAGGATCTACTGTTCTTGTCAGGTTCCTAAGCAGAATTGAACTAGATATGGCCGTGTGTGTAGGAAGCACAGTTCTTTTGTTCAGAGCAAGCTCACTGTTCGGACCCTATAGGAAACACAGTAGACTAAAAGAGTGCTCTGTTCTCAAAAGCAGAGTGTGTTTCTTGTACGTCAAGCTAGCGTTTGTTTCCCAGTCCTAAATGGAGTTGAATCACATGCAGTTTCTGGTCCTACGAGCAAGAGTTTATTTCTGGTAAGGAAAGTCACTATTGTGCTCCCATTGCCACACAGGGCAAATAGCACTGGCGTCTGTTCCCAGCATGTACAGTGTATTGGACTGAAGAGGTTCCACTGTTCTTGTCAGTTTCCTAAGAAGAATTGAACTAGATATGGCCCGTGTGTGTAGGAAGCTCAGTTCTTTTGTTCTGAGCAAGCTCACTGTTCTGGCCCTATAGGAAACACAGTAGAGTAGAAGAGTGCTTTTTCTCAAAAGCAGAGTGTGTTTCTTGTAAAGCTAGCTAGCGTTTGTTTCCCAGTCCTAAATGGAGTTGAGTCACATGCAGTTTTTGGTCCTACGAGCAAGAGTAGTTTTCTCGTAAGAAGAGTCACTATTGGGCTCCCATTGCCATACACAGTACAAAAAGCACTGGCGTCTGTTCCCAGCATGTACAGTGTATTGGACTGAAAAGGATCTATTGTTCTTGTCAGTTTCCTAAGCAGAATTGAACTAGATATGGCCGTGTATGTAGGAAGCACAGTTCTTTTCTTCTGAGCAAGCTCTCTGTTCAGGCCCTATAGAAAACACAGTGGAGAAGAAGAGTGCTCTTTTTCAAAAGCAGAGTGTTTTTCTTGTAAGGCAAGCTAGCGTTTGTTTCCCAGTCCTAAATGGAGTTGAATCACATGCAGTTTTTGGTCCTACCAGCAAGAGTTGATTTCTGGTAAGGAAAGTCACTATTGCGCTCCCTTTGCCATACACAGTGCAAATAGCACTCGTGTCTGTTTCCAGCAAGTACAGTGTATTGGACTGAAGAGGAGCTACTGTTCTTGTCAGTTTCCTAAGCAGAGTTGAACTAGATACAGCCCGTGTGTGTAGGAAGCACAGTTCTTTTGTTCTGAGCAAGCTCACTGTTCGGACCCCATAGGAAACACAGTAGAGTAGAAGAGTGCTCTTTTCTCAAAAGCATAGTGTGTTTCTTGTAAGGTGAGCTAGCGTTTGTTTCCCAGTCCTAAATGGAGTTGAATCACATGAAGTTTTTGGTCCTACCATCAAGAGTTGTTTTCTAGTAAGGAAAGTCACTATTGCGCTCCCTTTGCCATACACAGTGCAAATAGCACTCGTGTCTGTTTCCAGCAAGTACAGTGTATTGGACTGAAGAGGAGCTACTGTTCTTGTCAGTTTCCTAAGCAGAGTTGAACTAGATATGGCACGTGTGTGTAGGAGGCACAGTTCTTTTTTTCTGAGCAAGCTCACTGTTAGGACCCCATAGGAAACACAGTAGAGTAGGAGAGTGCTCTTTTCTCAAAAGCAGAGTGTGTTTCTTGTAAGGCGAGCTAGCGTTTGTTTCCCAGTCCTAAATGGAGTTGAATCACATGCACTTTCTGATCCTACGAGCAAGATTTGTTTTCTGGTAAGAAGAGACACTATTGTGCTCCCATTGTCATACACAGGGCAAATAGCACTGGCATTGTTTCCCAGCAAGTACAGTGTATTGGAATGAAGAGGAGCTACTGTTCTTGTCAGGTTCTTAAGCAGAATTGAACTAGATATAGCCATGTGTGTAGAAAGCACAGTTCTTTTGTTCTGAGCAAGCTCACTGTTTGGACCCCATAGAAAACACAGTAGAGTAGAAGAGTGCTATTTTCTCAAAAGCAGAGTGTGTTTATTGAAAGGAGAGCTAGAGTTTGTTTCCCAGTCAGAAATGGAATTGAATCCCGTGCAGTTTCTGGTCCAACGAGCATGAGTTTTTTTCTTGTAAGAAGAGTCACTATTGTGCTCCCATTGCCATACTCAGTGTAAATAGCACTCGCGTCTGTTCCCAGCATGTGCAGTGTATTTGACTGAAGAGGGTATACTGTTCTTGTCAGTTTCCTAAGCTGAATTGAACTAGTAATTGCCGTGTGTGTAGGAGGCACACTTCTTTTGTTCTGTGCAAGCTTACTGTTCTGGCCCTATAGGAAACACAGTAGAGTAGAAGAGTGCTCTTTTCTCAAAAGCAGAGTGTGTTTCTTGCAAGGCGAGCTAGCATTTATTTCCCAGTTCTAAATGGAGTTGAATCAAATGCATTTTTTTTCCTATGAGCAAGAGTTGTTTTCTGGTAAGGAATGTCACTATTGTGCTCTCATTGCCATACACAGTGCAAATAGCACTCGCGTCTGTTCCCAGAAAGTACAGTGTATTGGACTGAAGAGGAGCTACTGTTCTTGTCAGTTTTCTAAGCAGAGTTGAACTAGATATGGCCCGTGTATGTAGGAAGCACAGTTCTCTTGTTCTGATAAAGCTCACTGTTCGGAATCCACAGGAAACACAGTAGAGTAGAAGAGTGCTCTTTTCTCAAAAGCAGAGTGTGTTTCTTGTAAGGCCAGCCAGCGTTTTTTTCCCAGTCCTATATGGAGTTGAATCACATGCAGTTTCTGGTCCTACGAGCAAGAATTGTTTTCTGGTAAGAAGAGTCACTATTGCGCTCCCATTAACATACACAGTGCAAATAGCACTCGCATGTGTTCCCAGCTATTACAGTGTATCGGACTGAAGAGGAGCTACTGTTCTTGTTAGTTTCCTAAGCAGAGTTGAACTAGATATGGCCCGTGTGTGTAGGAAGCTCAGTTCTTTTGTTCTGATTAAGTTCACTGTTCTGGCCCTATAGGAAACACAGTAGAGTAGAAGAGTGCTCTTTTCTCAAAAGTAGAGTGTGTTTCTTGTAAGGCGAGCTAGCGTTTTTTTCCCAGTCCTAAATGGAGTTGAGTCACATGCAGTTTCTGGTCCTACGAGCAAGAGTTGTTTTCTGGTAAGAAGAGTCACTATTGCGCTCCCATTGTCATACACAGGGCAAATAGCACTGCTGTCTGTTCCCAGCATGTGCAGTGTATTTGACTGAAGAGGGTATACAGTTCTTGTCAGTTTCCTAAGCTGAATTGAACTAGATATGGCCCGTGTGTGTAGGAAGCACACTTCTTTTGTGTTGTGCAAGCTTACTGTTCTGGCCCTATAGGAAACACAGTAGAGTAGAAGAGTGCTCTTTTCTCAAAAGCAGAGTGTGTTTCTTGTAAGGAGAGCTAGCATTTATTTCCCAGTTCTAAATGGAGTTGAATCACATGCAGTTTTTGGTCCTATGAGCAAGAGTTTTTTTCTGGTAAGGAATGTCACTATTGCGCTCCCATTGGCATATACAGTGCAAATAGCATTCGCGTCTGTTCCCAGCAAGTACAGTGTATTGGACTGAAGAGGAGCTACTGTTCTTGTCAGTTTCCTAAGCAGTGTTGAACTAGATATGGCACGTGTGTGTAGGAAGCACAGTACTTTTTTTCTGAGCAAGCTCTCTGTTCTGGCCCTATAGGAAACACAGTAGAGTAGAAGAGTGCTCTTTTCTCAAAAGCAGAGTGTGTTTCTTGTAAGTCCAGCTAGCGTTTTTTTCCCAGTCCTATATGGAGTTGAATCACATGCAGTTTCTGGTCCTACGAGCAAGAGTTCTTTTCTGGTAAGAAGAGTCACTATTGCGCTCCCATTGTAATACACAGGGCAAATAGCACTCGTGTCTGTTCCCAGCATTTACAGTGTATTGGACTGAAAAGGATCTATTGTTCTTGTCAGTTTCCTAAGCAGAATTGAACTAGATATGGCCCTGTATGTAGGAAGCACAGGTCTTTTGTTCTGAGCAAGCTCCCTGTTCTGGCCCTATAGGAAACACAGTAGAGTAGAAGAGTGCTCTTTTCTCAAAAGCAGAGTGTGTTTCTTGTAAGGCGAGCTAGCGTTTGTTTCCCAGTCCTAAATGGAGTTGAATCACATGCAGTTTTTGGTCCTACCAGCAAGAGTTGTTTTCTAGTAAGGAAAGTCACTATTGCGCTCCCTTTGCCATACACAGTGCAAATAGCACTCGCGTCTGTTTCAGGAAGTACAGTGTATTGGACTGAAGAGGAGCTACTGTTCTTGTCAGTTTCCTAAGCAGAGTTGAACTAGATATGGCACGTGTGTGTAGGAAGCACAGTTCTTTTTTTCTGAGCAAGCTCACTGTTCGGACCCCATAGGAAACACAGTTGAGTAGGAGAGTGCTGTTTTCTCAAAAGCAGAGTGTGTTTATTGAAAGGCGAGCTAGTGTTTGTTTCCCAGTCAGAAATGGAATTGAATCCCGTGCAGTTTCTGGTCCAATGAGCAAGAGTTTTTTTCTTGTAAAAAGTGTCACTTTTGCGCTCCCATTGCCATACTCAGTGTAAATAGCACTCACGTCTGTTCCCAGCATGTGCAGTGTATTTGACTGAAGAGGGTATACTGTTCTTGTCAGTTTCCTAAGCTGAATTGAACTAGATATGGCCGTGTGTGTAGGAAGCACACTTCTTTTGTTCTGTGCAAGCTTATTGTTCTGGCCCTATAGGAAACACAGTAGAGTAGAAGAGTGCTCTTTTCTCAAAAGCAGAGTGTGTTTCTTGTAAGGCGAGCTAGCATTTATTTCCCAGTTCTAAATGGAGTTGAATCAAATGCAGTTTTTTTTCCTATGAGCAAGAGTTGTTTTCTGGTAAGGAATGTCACTATTGTGCTCTCATTGCCATACACAGTGCAAATAGCACTCGCGTCTGTTCCCAGCAAGTACAGTGTATTGGACTGAAGAGGAGCTACTGTTCTTGTCAGTTTTCTAAGCAGAGTTGAACTATATATGGCCCGTGTATGTAGGAAGCACATTTCTCTTGTTCTGATAAAGCTCACTGTTCGGACTCCATAGGAAACACAGTAGAGTAGAAGAGTGCTCTTTTCTCAAAAGCAGAGTGTGTTTCTTGTAAGGCCAGGCAGCGTTTTTTTCCCAGTCCTATATGGAGTTGAATCACATGCAGTTTCTGGTCCTACGAGCAAGAGTTGTTTTCTGGTAAGAAGAGTCACTATTGCGCTCCCATTGTCATACACAGGGCAAATAGCGCTCGCGTCTGTTCCCAGCATGTACAGTGTATTGGACTGAAAAGGATCTATTTTCTTGTCAGTTTCCTAAGCAGAATTGAACTAGATATGGCCGTGTATGTAGGAAGCACAGTTCTTTTGTTCTGAGCAATCTCTCTGTTCTGGCCCTCTAGGAAACACAGTAGAGTAGAAGAGTGCTCTTTTCTCAAAAGCAGAGTGTGTTTCTTGAAAGGCGAGCTAGCGTTTGTTTCCCAGTCCTAAATTGAGTTGAATCACATGCAGTTTCTAATCCTACGAGCAAGAGTTCTTTTATGGTAAGAATAGTCACTATTGCGCTGCCATTGACATACACGGGACAAATAGCCCTGGCGTCTGTTCCAAGCAAGTACGGTGTATTGGACTGAAGAGGATCTACTGTTCTTGTCAGGTTCCTAAACAGAATTGAACTAGATATGGCCGTGTGTGTAGGAAGCACAGTTCTTTTGTTCAGAGCAAGCTCACTGTTCGGACCCTATAGGAAACACAGTAGAGTAGAAGAGTGCTCTGTTCTCAAAAGCAGAGTGTGTTTCTTGTAAGGCGAGCTAGCGTTTGTTTCCCAGTCTTAAATGGAGTTGAATCACATGCAGTTTCTGGTCCTACGAGCAAGATTTTATTTCTGGTAAGGAAAGTCACTATTGTGCTCCCATTGCCACACAGGGCAAATAGCACTGGCGTCTGTTCCCAGCATGTACAGTGTATTGGACTGAAGAGGTTCCACTGTTCTTGTCAGTTTCCTAAGAAGAATTGAACTAGATATGGCCCGTGTGTGTAGGAAGCTCAGTTCTTTTGTTCTGAGCAAGCTCACTGTTCTGGCCCTATAGGAAACACAGTAGAGTAGAAGAGTGCTCTTTTCTCAAAAGCAGAGTGTGTTTCTTGTAAGGCTAGCTAGCGTTTGTTTCCCAGTCCTAAATGGAGTTGAGTCACATCCAGTTTTTGGTCCTACGAGCAAGAGTAGTTTTCTCGTAAGAAGAGTCACTATTGGGCTCCCATTGCCATACACAGTACAAAAAGCACTGGCGTCTGTTCCCAGCATGTACAGTGTATTGGACTAAAAAGGATCTATTGTTCTTGTCAGTTTCCTAAGCAGAATTGAACTAGATATGGCCGTGTATGTAGGAAGCACAGTTCTTTTGTTCTGAGCAAGCTCACTGTTCGGACCCCATAGGAAACACAGTAGAGTAGAAGAGTGCTCTTTTCTCAAAAGCAGAGTGTGTTTCTTGTAAGGTGAGCTAGCGTTTGTTTCCCAGTCCTAAATGGAGTTGAATCACATGCAGTTTTTGGTCCTACCAGCAAGAGTTGTTTTCTAGTAAGGAAAGTCACTATTGCGCTCCCTTTGCCATACACAGTGCAAATAGCACTCGTGTCTGTTTCCAGCAAGTACAGTGTATTGGACTGAAGAGGAGCTACTGTTCTTGTCAGTTTCCTAAGCAGAGTTGAACTAGATATGGCACGTGTGTGTAGGAAGCACAGTTCTTTTTTTCTGAGCAAGCTCACTGTTCGGACCCCATAGGAAACACAGTAGAGTAGGAGAGTGCTCTTTTCTCAAAAGCAGAGTTTGTTTCTTGTAAGGCGAGCTAGCGTTTGTTTCCCAGTCCTAAATGGAGTTGAATCACATGCACTTTCTAATCCTACGAGCAAGATTTGTTTTCTGGTAAGAAGAGACACTATTGCGCTCCCATTGTCATACACAGGGCAAATAGCACTGGCATTGGTTCCCAGCAAGTACAGTGTATTGGAATGAAGAGGAACTACTGTTCTTGTCAGGTTCCTAAGCAGAATTGAACTAGATATAGCCATGTGTGTAGAAAGCACAGTTCTTTTGTTCTGAGCAAGCTCACTGTTTGGACCCCATAGGAAACACAGTAGAGTAGAAGAGTGCTCTTTTCTCAAAAGCAGAGTGTGTTTATTGAAAGGCGAGCTAGTGTTTGTTTCCCAGTCAGAAATGGAATTGAATCCCGTGCAGTTTCTGGTCCAATGAGCAAGAGTTTTTTTCTTGTAAGAAGTGTCACTTTTGCGCTCCCATTGCCATACTCAGTGTAAATAGCACTCACGTCTGTTCCCAGCATGTGCAGTGTATTTGACTGAAGAGGGTATACTGTTCTTGTCAGTTTCCTAAGCTGAATTGAACTAGATATGGCCGTGTGTGTAGGAAGAACACTTCTTTTGTTCTGTGCAAGCTTATTGTTCTGGCCCTATAGGAAACACAGTAGAGTAGAAGAGTGCTCTTTTCTCAAAAGCAGAGTGTGTTTCTTGTAAGGCGAGCTAGCATTTATTTCCCAGTTCTAAATGGAGTTGAATCAAATGCAGTTTTTTTTCCTATGAGCAAGAGTTGTTTTCTGGTAAGGAAAGTCACTATTGCGCTCCCATTGTCATACACAGGGCAAATAGCGCTCGCGTCTGTTCCCAGCATGTACAGTGTATTGGACTGAAAAGGATCTATTGTTCTTGTCAGTTTCCTAAGTACAATTGAACTACATATGGCCGTGTATGTAGGAAGCACAGTTCTTTTGTTCTGAGCAAGCTCTCTGTTCTGGCCCTGGAGGAAACACAGTAGAGTAGAAGAGTGCTCTTTTCTCAAAAGCAGAGAGTGTTTCTTTTAAGGCGAGCTAGCGTTTGTTTCCCAGTCCTAAATGGAGTTGAATCACATGCAGTTGTTGGTCCTACCAGCAAGAGTTGTTTTCTGGTAAGGAAAGTCACTATTGCGCTCCCTTTGCCATACACAGTGCAAATAGCACTCGCGTCTGTTCCCAGCAAGTACAGTGTATTGGACTGAAGAGGAGCTACTGTTCTTGTCAGTTTCCTAAGCAGGGTTGAACTAGATATGGCACGTGTGTAGGAACCACAGTTCTTTTGTTCTGAGCAAGCTCACTGTTCGGACCCCATAGGAAACACAGTAGAGTAGGAGAGTGCTCTTTTCTCAAAAGCAGAGTTTGTTTCTTGTAAGGCGAGCTAGCGTTTGTTTCCCAGTCCTAAATGGAGTTGAATCACATGCAGTTTCTGGTCCTACGAGCAAGATTTGTTTTCTGATACTAAGAGTCACTATTGCGCTCCCATTGTCATACACAGGGCAAATAGCACTCGCGTCTGTTCCCAGCATGTACAGTGTATTGGACTGAAAAGGATCTATTGTTCTTGTCAGTTTCCTAAGCAGAATTGAACTAGATATGGCCGTGTATGTAGGAAGTACAGTTCTTTTGTTCTGAGCAAGCTCTCTGTTCAGGCCCTATAGGAAACACAGTAGAGTAGAAGAGTGCTCTTTTTCAAAAGCAGAGTGTTTTTCTTGTAAGGCGAGCTAGCGTTTGTTTCCCAGTCCTAAATGGAGTTGAATCACATGCAGTTTTTGGTCCTACCAGCAAGAGTTGTTTTCTGGTAAGGAAAGTCACTATTGCGCTCCCTTTGCCATACACAGTGCAAATAGCACTCGCGTCTGTTTCCAGCAAGTACAGTGTATTAGTCTGAAGAGGAGCTACTGTTCTTGTCAGTTTCCTAATCAGAGTTGAACTAGATACAGCCCGTATGTGTAGGAAGCACAGTTCTTTTGTTCTGAGCAAGCTCACTGTTCGGACCCCATAGGAAACACAGTAGAGTAGAAGAGTGCTCTTTTCTCAAAAGCAGAGTGTGTTTCTTGTAAGGCGAGCAAGCGTTTGATTCCCAGTCCTAAATGGAGTTGAATCACATGCAGTTTTTGGTCCTACCAGCAAGAGTTGTTTTCTAGTAAGGAAAGTCACTATTGCGCTCCCTTTGCCATACACAGTGCAAATAGCACTCGCGTCTGTTTCCAGCAAGTACAGTGTATTGGACTGAAGAGGAGCTACTGTTCTTGTCAGTTTCCTAAGCAGAGTTGAACTAGATATGGCACGTGTGTGTAGGAAGCACAGTTCTTTTTTTCTGAGCAAGCTCACTGTTCGGACCCCATAGGAAACACAGTAGAGTAGGAGAGTGCTCTTTTCTCAAAAGCAGAGTGTGTTTCTTGTTAGGCGAGCTAGCGTTTGTTTCCCAGTCCTAAATGGAGTTGAATCACATGCACTTTCTGGTCCTACGAGCAAGATTTGTTTTCTGGTAAGAAGAGACACTATTGCGATCCCATTGTCATACACAGGGCAAATAGCACTGGCATTGGTTCCCAGCAAGTACAGTGTATTGGAATGAAGAGGAGCTACTGTTCTTGTCAGGTTCCTAAGCAGAATTGAACTAGATATGGCCATGTGTGTAGAAAGCACAGTTCTTTTGTTCTGAGCAAGCTCACTGTTTGGACCCCATAGGAAACACAGTAGAGTAGAAGAGTGCTATTTTCTCAAAAGCAGAGTGTGTTTATTGAAAGGCGAGCTAGTGTTTGTTTCCCAGTCAGAAATGGAATTGAATCCCGTGCAGTTTCTGGTCCAATGAGCAAGAGTTTTTTTCTTGTAAGAAGTGTCACTTTTGCGCTCCCATTGCCATACTCAGTGTAAATAGCACTCACGTCTGTTCCCAGCATGTGCAGTGTATTTGACTGAAGAGGGTATACTGTTCTTGTCAGTTTCCTAAGCTGAATTGAACTAGATATGGCCGTGTGTGTAGGAAGCACACTTCTTTTGTTCTGTGCAAGCTTATTGTTCTGGCCCTATAGGAAACACAGTAGAGTAGAAGAGTGCTCTTTTCTCAAAAGCAGAGTGTGTTTCTTGTAAGGCGAGCTAGCATTTATTTCCCAGTTCTAAATGGAGTTGAATCAAATGCAGTTTTTTTTCGTATGAGCAAGAGTTGTTTTCTGGTAAGGAATGTCACTATTGTGCTCTCTTGCCATACACAGTGCAAATAGCACTCGCGTCTGTTCCCAGCAAGTACAGTGTATTGGACTGAAGAGGAGCTACTGTTCTTGTCAGTTTTCTAAGCAGAGTTGAACTATATATGGCCCGTGTATGTAGGAAGCACAGTTCTCTTGTTCTGATAAAGCTCACTGTTCGGACTCCATAGGAAACACAGTAGAGTAGAAGAGTGCTCTTTTCTCAAAAGCAGAGTGTGTTTCTGTAAGGCCAGCCAGCGTTTTTTTCCCAGTCCTATATGGAGTTGAATCACATGCAGTTTCTGGTCCTACGAGCAAGAGTTGTTTTCTGGTAAGAAGAGTCACTATTGCGCTCCCATTGTCATACACAGCGCAAATAGCGCTCGCGTCTGTTCCCAGCATGTACAGTGTATTGGACTGAAAAGGATCTATTTTCTTGTCAGTTTCCTAAGCAGAATTGAACTAGATATGGCCCTGTATGTAGGAAGCACAGTTCTTTTGTTCTGAGCAATCTCTCTGTTCTGGCGCTCTAGAAAACACAGTAGAGTAGAAGAGTGCTCTTTTCTCAAAAGCAGAGTGTGTTTCTTGAAAGGCGAGCTAGCGTTTGTTTCCCAGTCCTAAATTGAGTTGAATCACATGCAATTTCTAATCCTACGAGCAAGAGTTCTTTTATGGTAAGAATAGTCACTATTGCGCTGCCATTGACATGCACGGGACAAATAGCACTGGCGTCTGTTCCCAGGAAGTACGGTGTATTGGACTGAAGAGGATCTACTGTTCTTGTCAGGTTCCTAAGCAGAATTGAACTAGATATGGCCGTGTGTATAGTTAGCACAGTTCTTTTGTTCAGAGCAAGCTCACTGTTCGGACCCTATAGGAAACACAGTAGAGTAGAAGAGTGCTCTGTTCTCACAAGCAGAGTGTGTTTCTTGTACGGCAAGCTAGCATTTGTTTCCCAGTCCTAAATGGAGTTGAATCACATGCAGGTTCTGGTCCTACGAGCAAGAGTTTATTTCTGGTAAGGAAAGTCACTATTGTGCTCCCATTGCCACACAGGGCAAATAGCACTGGCGTCTGTTCCCAGCATGTACAGTGTATTGGACTGAAGAGGTTCCACTGTTCTTGTCAGTTTCCTAAGAAGAATTGAACTAGATATGGCCCGTGTGTGTAGGAAGCTCAGTTCTTTTGTTCTGAGCAAGCTCACTGTTCTGGCCCTATAGGAAACACAGTAGAGTAGAAGAGTGCTCTTTTCTCAAAAGCAGAGTGTGTTTCTTGTAAGGCTAGCTAGCGTTTGTTTCCCAGTCCTAAATGGAGTTGAGTCACATGCAGTTTTTGGTCCTACGAGCAAGAGTAGTTTTCTCGTAAGAAGAGTCACTATTGGGCTCCCATTGCCATACACAGTACAAAAAGCACTGGCGTCTGTTCCCAGCATGTACAGTGTATTGGACTGAAAAGGATCTATTGTTCTTGTCAGTTTCCTAAGCAGAATTGAACTAGATATGGCCGTGTATGTAGGAAGCACAGTTCTTTTCTTGTGAGCAAGCTCTCTGTTCAGGCCCTATAGGAAACACAGTGGAGAAGAAGAGTGCTCTTTTTCAAAAGCAGAGTGTGTTTCTTGTAAGGCGAGCTAGCGTTTGTTTCCCAGTCCAAAATGGAGTTGAATCACATGCAGTTTTTGGTCCTACCAGCAAGAGTTGTTTTCTGGTAAGGAAAGTCACTATTGCGCTCCCTTTGCCATACACAGTGCAAATAGCACTCGTGTCTGTTTCCAGCAAGTACAGTGTATTGGACTGAAGAGGAGCTACTGTTCTTGTCAGTTTCCTAAGCAGAGTTGAACTAGATACAGCCCGTGTGTAGGAAGCACAGTTCTTTTGTTCTGAGCAAGCTCACTGTTCGGACCCCATAGGAAACACAGTAGAGTAGAAGAGTGCTCTTTTCTCAAAAGCAGAGTGTATTTCTTGTAAGGTGAGCTAGCGTTTGTTTCCCATTCCTAAATGGAGTTGAATCACATGCAGTTTTTGGTCCTACCAGCAAGAGTTGTTTTCTAGTAAGGAAAGTCTCTATTGTGCTCCCATTGTCATATACAGGGCAAATAGCACTCGCGTCTGTTCCCAGCATGTACAGTCTATTGGACTGAAGAGGATCTACTGTTCTTGTCAGTTTCCTAAGCAGAATTGAACTAGATATGGCCGTGTGTGTAGGAAGCACAGTTCTCTTGTTCTGATCAAGCTCACTGTTCTGGCTCTATAGGAAGCACAGTAGAGTAGAAGGGTGCTCTTTTCTCAAAAGCAGAGTGTGTTTCTTGTAAGGCGAGCTAGCGTTTGTTTCCCAGTCCTAAATGGAGTTGAATCACATGCAGTTTCTGGTCCTATGAGCAAGAGTTTTTTTCTGGTAAGGAAAGTCACTATTGCGCCCCCATTGCCATACATAGTGAAAATAGCACTCGCGTCTGTTCCCAGCAAGTACAGTGTATTGGACTGAAGAGGAGCTACTGTTCTTGTCATTTTCCTAAGAGGAGTTGAAATAGATATGTCCCGTGTGTGTAGGAAATACAGTTCTTTTGTTCTGAGAAAGCACACTGTGCAGACACCATAGGAAACACAGTAGAGTAGATGAGTGCTCTTTTCTCAAAATTAGATTGTGTTTCTTGAAAGGCGAGCTAGTATTTGCTTCCCAGTCAGAAATGGAGTTGAATCCCATGCAGTTTCTGGTCCTACGAGCAAGAGTTGTTTTCTGGTAAGAAGAGTCACTATTGCGCTCCCATTGCCATACACAGAGCAAATAGCACTGGCGCCTGTTCCCAGCAAATACAGTGTATTGGACTGAAGAGCAGCTACTGTTCTTGAAAGTTTTCTAAGCAGAGTTGAACTAGATGTGGCCCGTGTGTGTAGGAAGCACAGTTCTTTTGTTCTGAGCAAGCTCACTGTTCGGACACCATAGGAAACACAGTAGAGTAGAAGAGTGCTCTTTTCTGAAAAGCAGAGTGTGTTTTTTGTAAGGCGAGCTAGCGTTTGTTTCCCAGTCTTAAATGGAGTTGAATCACATGCAGTTTCTGGTCCCATGAGCAAGAGTTGTTTTCTGGTAAGAATTGTCACTATTGTGCTCCCATTGTCATACACAGGGCAAATAGCACTGGCATCGGTTCCCAGCATGTACAAAGTATTGAACTGAAGACGATATACTTTTCTTGTCAGGTTCCTAAGCAGAATTGAATTAGATATGGCCTGTGTGTAGGAAGCACAGTTCTTTTGTTCTGAGCAAGCTCACTGTGCGGACCCCATAGGAAACAGAGTAGAGTAGAAGAGTGCTCTTTTCACAAAAGCAGAGTGTGTTTCTTGGAAGGTGAGCTAGCGTTTGTTTCCCTGTCCTAAATGGAGTTGAGTCACATGCAGTTTGTGGTCCTATGAGCAAGAGTTGTTTTCTGGTAAGAAGAGTCACTATTGTGCTCCCATTGCCATACACAGGGCAAATAGCTCACGCGTCTGTTCCCAGCAAATACACTGTATTGGACTGAAGAGGAGCTACTGTTCCTGTCAGTTTCCTAAGCAGAGTTGAATTAGATATGGCCCATGTGTATAGGAAGCACAGTTCTTTTGTTCTGAGCAAGCTCACTGTTCGGACCACATAGGAAACACAGTAGAGTAGAAGAGTGCTTTTTTCTGAGAAGCAGAGTGTGTATCTTGTAAGGCAAGCTAGAGTTTGTTTCCCAGTCCTAAATGGAGTTGAATCCCATGCAGTTTCTTGGCCAACGAGCAAGAGCTGTTTTCTGGTAAGAAGAGTCACTATTGCGCTCCCATTGTCGTACACAGGGCAAATAGCACTCGCGTCTGTTCCCAGCATGTACAGTCTATTGGACTGAAGAGGATCTACTGTTCTTGTCAGTTTCCTAAGCAGAGTTGAACTAGATATGGCCGTGTGTGTAGGAAGCACAGTTCTCTTGTTCTGATCAAGCTCACTGTTCTGGCCCTATAGGAAGCACAGTAGAGTAGAAGAGTGCTCTTTTCTCAAAAGCAGAGTGTGTTTCTTGTGAGCAGAGCTAGCGTTTGTTTCCCAGTCCTAAATGGAGTTGAGTCACATGCACTTTGTGGTCCTAAGAGCAAGAGTTTTTCTGGTAAGAAGAGTCACTATTGCGCTCCCATTGCCATACACACTGCAAATAGCACTGGCGTCTGTATCCAGCAAGTACAGTGTATTGGACTGAAGAGGAGCTACTGTTCTTGTCAGTTTCCTAAGCAGAGTTGAACTAGATATGGCCCGTGTGTGTAGGAAGCACAGTTATTTTGTTCTGAGCAAGCTCTCTGTTTTGGCCCTATAGGAAACACAGTAGAGTAGAAGAGTGCTCTTTTCTCAAAAGCAGAGTGTGTTTCTTGTAAGGCGAGCTAGAGTTTGTTTCCCAGTGCTAAATGGAGTTGAATCCCATGCAGTTTCTTGTCCAACGAGCAAGAGCTGTTTTCTGGTAAGAAGAGTCACTATTGTGCTCCCATTGTCATATACAGGGCAAATAGCACTCGCGTCTGTTCCCAGCATGTACAGTCTATTGGACTGAAGAGGATCTACTGTTCTTGTCAGTTTCCTAAGCAGAATTGAACTAGATATGGCCGTGTGTGTAGGAAGCACAGTTCTCTTGTTCTGATCAAGCTCACTGTTCTGGCTCTATAGGAAGCACAGTAGAGTAGAAGGGTGCTCTTTTCTCAAAAGCAGAGTGTGTTTCTTGTAAGGCGAGCTAGCGTTTGTTTCCCAGTCCTAAATGGAGTTGAATCACATGCAGTTTCTGGTCCTATGAGCAAGAGTTTTTTTCTGGTAAGGAAAGTCACTATTGCGCCCCCATTGCCATACATAGTGAAAATAGCACTCGCGTCTGTTCCCAGCAAGTACAGTGTATTGGACTGAAGAGGAGCTACTGTTCTTGTCATTTTCCTAAGAGGAGTTGAAATAGATATGTCCCGTGTGTGTAGGAAATACAGTTCTTTTGTTCTGAGAAAGCACACTGTGCAGACACCATAGGAAACACAGTAGAGTAGATGAGTGCTCTTTTCTCAAAATTAGATTGTGTTTCTTGAAAGGCGAGCTAGTATTTGCTTCCCAGTCAGAAATGGAGTTGAATCCCATGCAGTTTCTGGTCCTACGAGCAAGAGTTGTTTTCTGGTAAGAAGAGTCACTATTGCGCTCCCATTGCCATACACAGAGCAAATAGCACTGGCGCCTGTTCCCAGCAAATACAGTGTATTGGACTGAAGAGCAGCTACTGTTCTTGAAAGTTTTCTAAGCAGAGTTGAACTAGATGTGGCCCGTGTGTGTAGGAAGCACAGTTCTTTTGTTCTGAGCAAGCTCACTGTTCGGACACCATAGGAAACACAGTAGAGTAGAAGAGTGCTCTTTTCTGAAAAGCAGAGTGTGTTTTTTGTAAGGCGAGCTAGCGTTTGTTTCCCAGTCTTAAATGGAGTTGAATCACATGCAGTTTCTGGTCCCATGAGCAAGAGTTGTTTTCTGGTAAGAAGAGTCACTATTGTGCTCCCATTGTCATACACAGGGCAAATAGCACTGGCATCGGTTCCCAGCATGTACAAAGTATTGAACTGAAGACGATATACTTTTCTTGTCAGGTTCCTAAGCAGAATTGAATTAGATATGGCCTGTGTGTAGGAAGCACAGTTCTTTTGTTCTGAGCAAGCTCACTGTGCGGACCCCATAGGAAACAGAGTAGAGTAGAAGAGTGCTCTTTTCACAAAAGCAGAGTGTGTTTCTTGGAAGGTGAGCTAGCGTTTGTTTCCCTGTCCTAAATGGAGTTGAGTCACATGCAGTTTGTGGTCCTATGAGCAAGAGTTGTTTTCTGGTAAGAAGAGTCACTATTGTGCTCCCATTGCCATACACAGGGCAAATAGCTCACGCGTCTGTTCCCAGCAAATACACTGTATTGGACTGAAGAGGAGCTACTGTTCCTGTCAGTTTCCTAAGCAGAGTTGAATTAGATATGGCCCATGTGTATAGGAAGCACAGTTCTTTTGTTCTGAGCAAGCTCACTGTTCAGACCACATAGGAAACACAGTAGAGTAGAAGAGTGCTTTTTTCTGAGAAGCAGAGTGTGTATCTTGTAAGGCAAGCTAGAGTTTGTTTCCCAGTCCTAAATGGAGTTGAATCCCATGCAGTTTCTTGGCCAACGAGCAAGAGCTGTTTTCTGGTAAGAAGAGTCACTATTGTGCTCCCATTGTCGTACACAGGGCAAATAGCACTCGCGTCTGTTCCCAGCATGTACAGTCTATTGGACTGAAGAGGATCTACTGTTCTTGTCAGTTTCCTAAGCAGAATTGAACTAGATATGGCCGTGTGTGTTGGAAGCACAGTTCTCTTGTTCTGATCAAGCTCACTGTTCTGGCCCTATAGGAAGCACAGTAGAGTAGAAGAGTGCTCTTTTCTCAAAAGCAGAGTGTGTTTCTTGTGAGCAGAGCTAGCGTTTGTTTCCCAGTCCTAAATGGAGTTGAGTCACATGCACTTTGTGGTCCTAAGAGCAAGAGTTTTTCTGGTAAGAAGAGTCACTATTGCGCTCCCATTGCCATACACACTGCAAATAGCACTGGCGTCTGTATCCAGCAAGTACAGTGTATTGGACTGAAGAGGAGCTACTGTTCTTGTCAGTTTCCTAAGCAGAGTTGAACTAGATATGGCCCGTGTGTGTAGGAAGCACAGTTATTTTGTTCTGAGCAAGCTCTCTGTTTTGGCCCTATAGGAAACACAGTAGAGTAGAAGAGTGCTCTTTTCTCAAAAGCAGAGTGTGTTTCTTGTAAGGCGAGCTAGAGTTTGTTTCCCAGTGCTAAGTGGAGTTGAATCCCATGCAGTTTCTTGTCCAACGAGCAAGAGCTGTTTTCTGGTAAGAAGAGTCACTATTGTGCTCCCATTGTCATATACAGGGCAAATAGCACTCGCGTCTGTTCCCAGCATGTACAGTCTATTGGACTGAAGAGGATCTACTGTTCTTGTCAGTTTCCTAAGCAGAATTGAACTAGATATGGCCGTGTGTGTAGGAAGCACAGTTCTCTTGTTCTGATCAAGCTCACTGTTCTGGCTCTATAGGAAGCACAGTAGAGTAGAAGGGTGCTCTTTTCTCAAAAGCAGAGTGTGTTTCTTGTAAGGCGAGCTAGCGTTTGTTTCCCAGTCCTAAATGGAGTTGAATCACATGCAGTTTCTGGTCCTATGAGCAAGAGTTTTTTTCTGGTAAGGAAAGTCACTATTGCGCCCCCATTGCCATACATAGTGAAAATAGCACTCGCGTCTGTTCCCAGCAAGTACAGTGTATTGGACTGAAGAGGAGCTACTGTTCTTGTCATTTTCCTAAGAGGAGTTGAAATAGATATGTCCCGTGTGTGTAGGAAATACAGTTCTTTTGTTCTGAGAAAGCACACTGTGCAGACACCATAGGAAACACAGTAGAGTAGATGAGTGCTCTTTTCTCAAAATTAGATTGTGTTTCTTGAAAGGCGAGCTAGTATTTGCTTCCCAGTCAGAAATGGAGTTGAATCCCATGCAGTTTCTGGTCCTACGAGCAAGAGTTGTTTTCTGGTAAGAAGAGTCACTATTGCGCTCCCATTGCCATACACAGAGCAAATAGCACTGGCGCCTGTTCCCAGCAAATACAGTGTATTGGACTGAAGAGCAGCTACTGTTCTTGAAAGTTTTCTAAGCAGAGTTGAACTAGATGTGGCCCGTGTGTGTAGGAAGCACAGTTCTTTTGTTCTGAGCAAGCTCACTGTTCGGACACCATAGGAAACACAGTAGAGTAGAAGAGTGCTCTTTTCTGAAAAGCAGAGTGTGTTTTTTGTAAGGCGAGCTAGCGTTTGTTTCCCAGTCTTAAATGGAGTTGAATCACATGCAGTTTCTGGTCCCATGAGCAAGAGTTGTTTTCTGGTAAGAATTGTCACTATTGTGCTCCCATTGTCATACACAGGGCAAATAGCACTGGCATCGGTTCCCAGCATGTACAAAGTATTGAACTGAAGACGATATACTTTTCTTGTCAGGTTCCTAAGCAGAATTGAATTAGATATGGCCTGTGTGTAGGAAGCACAGTTCTTTTGTTCTGAGCAAGCTCACTGTGCGGACCCCATAGGAAACAGAGTAGAGTAGAAGAGTGCTCTTTTCACAAAAGCAGAGTGTGTTTCTTGGAAGGTGAGCTAGCGTTTGTTTCCCTGTCCTAAATGGAGTTGAGTCACATGCAGTTTGTGGTCCTATGAGCAAGAGTTGTTTTCTGGTAAGAAGAGTCACTATTGTGCTCCCATTGCCATACACAGGGCAAATAGCTCACGCGTCTGTTCCCAGCAAATACACTGTATTGGACTGAAGAGGAGCTACTGTTCCTGTCAGTTTCCTAAGCAGAGTTGAATTAGATATGGCCCATGTGTATAGGAAGCACAGTTCTTTTGTTCTGAGCAAGCTCACTGTTCGGACCACATAGGAAACACAGTAGAGTAGAAGAGTGCTTTTTTCTGAGAAGCAGAGTGTGTATCTTGTAAGGCAAGCTAGAGTTTGTTTCCCAGTCCTAAATGGAGTTGAATCCCATGCAGTTTCTTGGCCAACGAGCAAGAGCTGTTTTCTGGTAAGAAGAGTCACTATTGCGCTCCCATTGTCGTACACAGGGCAAATAGCACTCGCGTCTGTTCCCAGCATGTACAGTCTATTGGACTGAAGAGGATCTACTGTTCTTGTCAGTTTCCTAAGCAGAGTTGAACTAGATATGGTCGTGTGTGTAGGAAGCACAGTTCTCTTGTTCTGATCAAGCTCACTGTTCTGGCCCTATAGGAAGCACAGTAGAGTAGAAGAGTGCTCTTTTCTCAAAAGCAGAGTGTGTTTCTTGTGAGCAGAGCTAGCGTTTGTTTCCCAGTCCTAAATGGAGTTGAGTCACATGCACTTTGTGGTCCTAAGAGCAAGAGTTTTTCTGGTAAGAAGAGTCACTATTGCGCTCCCATTGCCATACACACTGCAAATAGCACTGGCGTCTGTATCCAGCAAGTACAGTGTATTGGAC